>NC_072437.2:28047500-29251666 GCF_028878055.3 Symphalangus syndactylus | reverse complement strand
ACCCATGCTGGCTAACCAACACCAGGCTAGCTTCTAGCTGATATGGTTTGGCTTTGTGTCCCCACCCAAATTTCATCTCAAATTGTAATCTCCATGTGTTGAGGGAGCAACCTGATGGGAGGTGATTGGATCATGGGGGTGGTTTCCCCCATGCTGTTCACATGATAGTGAGTGAGTTTTCATGAGATCTAATAGTTTAAAAGTGTGTGGCAGTTCCACCCCATTCTCTGTCTCTCCTGCCACCTTGTGAAGAAGGTGCTTGCTTCTCCTTTGTCTTCTGCCATGACTGTAATTTTCCTGAGGCCTCTCCAGTCATGCAGAAATGAGTCAGTTAAACCTCTTTTCTTTATAAATTACCTAGTCTTAGGGAGCTCCTTATAGCAGTGTGAAAACAGAATAATACACTAGCTAAATAGGGACACTGTGTCTAGTTACGGACTCCATGCTTTTGATGTCCACTAACTTAAGTTCAAACAGAAGAGAGTAGCTAACTATGTGTCTGGACATCATATCATATATTAAAATATTTGAAAAATACATGAATGCACAAAACATAAAATAATACCATGAGAAATACGATAATTATTTTTTAATTAATTGAAGAAGTCTAATTTGAAAGAAAAATGTAAGTACATATCTATGCCATGAGAAAACTAATGAAGTCCTTCTCAAGCACCTGGGAATAATGTAGATTGGATGTCTACTGAAGTTATATGAATAATATCTAACACTATAGAATTGGTATTCTCATTTATCTTAGCCGAGAGGTGACCTCCAGGCTGGTGAGATTTGCTATTACCTGATGAACCATGAACCTATATGGCAGATACTCTGGGCTGGGTGGTGCTGTGCCTATTCCTAGCTATTTTCCTCTTAGCTGCATTCACTATAGAGCCATTGATACTGCTGTTCATCAGGATTACAGTTACTTATAGCCAATCACATAGTTAATGGTTGCAAAATATCTATAAGAAAACTTGTATCTACTCAGTAATAAATACAAGAGTGAAAAAAGTTAAATATTGTTAACAGGCCTCCAAGAATGGTCATAGGAGAGGGTAAACTGGTGCAGGTACTTCATCTGTCCAGGCCAAGTGGTTTGTGAATTTCCATTGAGTAGCTGGATCCATTATGCCATTAAATATTTGAATTAAGTAACAGACTTCCGTCTTATTTCATGCTCAATCAACTTTTCTATCATAATTCGTGTTCCCCTGTAGCTTGTTACATTGAGACAATATAATATGTAGAAGACAATGGGACTTAACTCACTCAATTATCCTTTCCACGAAGTTTATTAGCATTATGTTTTATATATTTAAGTCTCTGTATTCAATCTATATTTGTGCAATGACAGGATAGCATCTTAGGCCTAGTGAGCAAGTGATTGGCATCTGGTAAAGAGTGTTTTAGCTCCTGCGATGTACCTTTTATATATATATATATACACACACACACACATATATACATACATGTATATATTTATATATAAACACATACATATTTTTCTATATGTTCAATGTGATACCAATCAACAGCCAAAGTTTTTTAATGAAATATGAACTGATTGTGTATTTCATATGGATAAAAATATATGAAAGAATAACCAAGGTAGTTTTGAAAAACCAATACAATGATGGTGGTATTCTCTTATAAAATCCCCCTAAGGCACATTAACCTATAATAAAAAGAAACAGTGTGCCATGTACGTGAATGAAAATAACGGATCTATGGAATACACATTAGATTACCAAACAGTCTTCATCAGGTACATGGCTTGTGATAAAACTGGAAATTTACTATCGAAGGTTTGTACAATAAATGATGTTTTGAATATTCTTTATAAATTAATTGAAATATTAATAAATAATTTTAATAAACTTAAACCCTTTCCTTATACTACACACATGCACATAGTATAGAATCATATGTGCACTTCAGATTAAGTTGAGCTAAAATTAAATATATTTAAAAAGAAATATTAGTGGAAAATAGTTTTACAATATTTGATAGGAAAGATCTTTGTAGGTAAGAACGAAACCCCAGAAAGCAATATTGACAGATTTGATTAAACAAAAATTAAATATCTTTCAATGTTAAAATATAATTATAAAAATACAAAGAACAATTAAAATATTTTTAATAAATATAGTAGACATAGAATCATAACCAAAGTAACCATGACAGAAGCCCAATGAAGAAAATGAATGAAGATTAGGAATTGGTAGTTCAGTGAGCAAGAATTATAGAAATTTCCAAGAATTATAAGAAAAGGTGCTATGCCACACTAATATCTAAATAACTTCAATATGCACTAATGTATCATTTTAATCCATATAATTGACCATCATCAAAAAGATTAATATCTGTTGTGAATGATAATACATAAAATAGGAACAAGCAGAAGCTGTATAAGTAAAGCACTTTTGAAGGAAAATTTAGCACTATTTTCAGACTTCACATGTGCATCCCCTTTGACCTAGGATTTTGTTTCAAAGAATCTATCCTAGAGCAACAGTCACTCATTATGACCAGGATGTATGCACAAGATGTTCACTGCAGAATTGTATATTCTGTACTATCTACACTATGAAATGGCAAACCTAATTTCCCATCAGTAAGGACATATTTGAATAAATTATGATACATTTATGGTCCAGCCTTTAAAATAAATGCCACAGAGCTTTAAATACTGCCACAGAGCAACTGTCAAGATACAACTTTAAGGAGAAGGAAAAGATAAGAAAGAATCCACAAAGTACACTCCTTTTTGTGTAAAAATAAGGTGTGTATGCGTGTGTATGCATACGCGTGCCTGTGCATGCATGAAGAGAGGGGTTTTCCCAGTTATCCTGATATATTTCATATTATTTGATATATTGCAATGATTCATGTATTACTTGAACATACTTTTTCTTTAATAACTGGCGTATTTACAGAGCACTGCAGTATAATGCTCAGGCCAAAATAAGCACCAGTGGATAAAAGGTACAGAGAAGCAATGTAGAGGGTTTCTATATTGTATAGTTGACCTGAACATACTCATTTTTGGGCTGGACAGTAATCTAACAGTGGCTCCATGTAAGGGAATGCAGTATCCAAGGGAACAGATGACAGTTGATACTCTCTGATTCTATGATTCAAAATGTAAAACCTTATTTTACATTTTAGATAATTAATCTGCATGCATTACTTCAATCTGTTGCCTAACCTACAGGTGCCATTTACTAGGCACGCCTGGCGTGACTCAGGTATTTTTATCCTGTTCTCTCATTTGAGGACAACAGTACTACCAGAAAGGGAACTAGATGTTAATTTAAATACGTTGAAAACATTGCACGGAACTTTTTTCATTTAACCCATTCATCTTAATGCCTTTTTCCAGTTCAAAGGAAAAACAAGTACTGAATTTTCTAAGCTCTCTAGCTGTGATAACAGAAACACAAAAAGATGATGATTGAGAACTGTTGTGATGCAAAAGGAGTGCCAAAATGTTCGTAAGACTTTTGTTGCATATAATATAAAAACCATTTTAATTAACTTGAGTTAAAAAGTGGATTAAATTGTTCTCCTCAAGCATGCAACTCTAACAGTTGATTGGCAACTTTTAAAGTATGATTTTTTGCTAATATTATTTAAATAAATCTCACAAGAGTGACTCCATTGTATAATAATTTTAAGAACTACTTATTTTTTCTAGTACTGAATTTATTAAAGAAAAGCTACAATTCTGACAGCAGAATGTATTACATCTTTTCTTAACAAAAGATTATTTGAGGCCAGGCGCAGTGGCCCATGCCTGTAATTACAGTACTTTGGGAGGCCAAGGCAGGTGGATCACTTGAGGTCAGGAGTTTGAGACCAGTGTGGCCAATATGGTGAAACCCTGTCTCTCAAAAAAAAAAAAAAAAAAAAAGTACAAAATTTTGCCGGGCATGGTGGTGCATGCCTGTAGTCCCAGCTACTCGGGAGGCTGAGGCAGGAGAATCACTTGAGCCTGGGAGGCAGAGGTTGCAGTGAGCTGAGATCACGCCACTGCACTCCAGCCTGGGTGACATAGCGAGACTCCATCTCAAAAAGAAAAAAAAAAGAATGCTTACTTGAGATAGGGATATTATGCTAAGTTTTCTCTAACATTATACATGACCAATTTGTCTATTACAGAAAACATCCATTCAAAAACATTTGCAGATGATATTACTTGTTAAAGATTAACTCCACACTTGTATTTTATTATATTTTTCTGAGAATTATTCCACATAAATATTATTGTGAAGAAACATTTCTCTTTTCCTTTCTGCCACCAATGGGAATTTTGATTTATGGTAAGTGACTTGGACCTTATGTTTATCAGGACAAACCTAGATTCAACAGGACACTTGACATTGTCCTAAGATAATCACGTTGCAATGTGTGTGTTTTTAAAAGAAAACCAATTAATCTCAGTAATTTTAATAGTGTTAGTTTTTCTAAGGTTAATGTTTTTTCAGTTCGTGATTAATTGGTGTCATTACAAGTTAGCTGCCCTAATTAAACAAGTATACTCAAACAACTAATTTATATGTGCATAATGATGTATATAAATCCATATATAAATTATGTGTCAAATGTAGGTATCAAAATAGAGCTTGTGTATGTGTATAAAATGGTTATGCATATTTATATCCATTTACCATTATCTATTAGGTTGGTGCAAAAGTAATTGCGGTTTTAGTCATTAAACATATTAAAAGTAATGGCAAGATCACAATTACTTTTGTACCAACCTAAATATCTATCTCTGTGTAGCTACCCATGATTGCACACCCTCTACCCACACACAAATAGATTATTAACCTTTGACATATGGTTCTCTTCCTACCATGATTCAAATTATCACACTAGTTTGGAGTAATAATCATTAAGTCAAAATTTGCCTTTTGACATCTTTGATCCTCTGTGTCTGTGAGAATAGGTGAAAAAACACTTAAAAATGCTTGGAGTGCTAGAAATTCCTATTTTAAAAGGTTTGCAGGGGAAAAGAACATTGAATTCATTCGTTCTTTCACAGATATTTACTGTCTACCTGATGCTAGTCCACCATACACTAGTCACTGTTTAAGAAATTCAGAATATATCAGTGAGTAAAACAGACAACCCTATGCCTGAGGATCTTATGTTTTAGGAAATATGGAGGATCAACAAAAATAAACATAACAATTCAGTAAATGATACCTTGTGTTCAGTAGGAAACTACTATCCGTATACCCAGTCAAGCTTGCCACTGGTGTCTGTATGGCACGTGAGTTAAGATTTATTTTATTTAACATTCTTAAACCATTGGAAAACTTCGCAAGATTTTGTGACATGTGATAATTATATGAAATTAAAATTCCTGTCTCCATAAATTTTTATTGAAACATAGCCATGACCATTGGTTTAAGCATTGTTTATAACTGATTTTGCACTGCAACAGAAGAGTTGGGTAATTGAGACAGAGACAGACCATATGGTCCATAAAGCTTGAATTATTTACCATCTAGCCCTTTACAAAACAAGTTTGCCAACCCCTGAGTTAAATAACTTAGCAATACTTTACCTCTCTACCGAAATATCAATAAGTGTTTATATAGATAGATACATTAATATTTAGGTCTCAGTTCATTAATACATTACTTTGCTAAAAGCTTTTCTGAATTAAAATTTAAATATGGGGGCAGTTGCTGGTAAGAAATATAAAGATAGCCTGTCAAATCTCCTAAGTATCTTCATTAATAGACACATTACTGTCAGATAAATGCAGAATTTAAAATATGATTTGCATTAAACTAACAATAATAGAATTCCTATGTGCCAAATCCTTTGGCTACACTAAGTTCTCAAAGCAACCCACTGAAGTAGGTTTTTCTATTTCCAGTTTATAGACAAAGATGCAGGAAGACTGAGTGACTTGCCCAAGATCAGAGCAAACCTGGTGGGTGGTTGAACCTTGATTAAATTTCGGTCTCTTGACTCTAAATACAGTGCTATTCCTTCTACCCTAGAGTTGACTCTAAGCCATGCATTATACTGCGCGTTGTTGGTTTTACAGCTCCTTAACACAGCTAAGCAATCAAGCAGCACTGAAATTTAAATGTTACCAGCAATTTGGGTTGAAACAGTGTGAAATACCATCTAAATCCAGAATGAAGTGAATAAATCAAGATTGTTTTATTGGCCAGGCACTATAAATGGGCATGTTCCCTACTTAATGATTTAGACTATATTTATTGTAAGAACAATGTGTACACTTGATAAAAATCAAACTCCATCTAAGCTTTTTTATGTTTACTTACTCAGGGATATCAGTTACTTTTCATTTTTGTAAACCAAATTTTAGAATCAATTGGTGGAATGGGTGAGAGAATAGTGGGACAGATAAGAGGCTGTAAGTTTAACCAAAATGAGGATCAAGGGTAGGGAAAACAGAATTGATTTTATCAAGGACTGCAGCTTTGATAACCACAGATAAAAGTGAGCTGTGAGCTCAGATAAAAATAGAGAACTCAGATAAAAAGGCTGGGTCAAGGTAAAGGGTATAAGGTACACATACCAAGGACCATGAAGGTTTATTTGCAAAAGCAGGATGAGAAAGGGGGCTGAGATGAGGCTTATTTGAGAGATTAAATAATAGGATGAGCACTTCGGGCTCCTCACTTTTAAGAAACATTAAATATGTTTGTAATTATGTGTGTTCTAAGGATGACATAATCTATCAAAATTTTCCATTTTTGATTTTTCATGGTCTCGTTTTTCTAACTCTGTTTCTATTTTTTTCTATTTCATCCTATAACTAGGAGTTATAAGTTAAATGACTAGTGAAGTGAATTGGAGGGTTACTCATTCATTAATTCAAAAATATTTCTTAAGTGCTTTTTATTAGGTCAGATGCTTTGCTAGTCAGAGAATGCAGTAATACAGACCATCATGGTCACTTTCCTAATTAAGCTTACATTTTATTGCAGAGACAGATAGCAAACTCCTTATTTCATAATTATGTAGCTAAATTCTTCGGGCTGGGTGCAGTGGCTCATGCCTGTAATCCCAGCACATTGGGAGGCCGAGGTGGGCTGATTACCTGAGGTCAGGAGTTCAAGACCAGCCTGGCCAACATGGTGAAACCCCATCTCTACGAAAAATACAAAAATTAGCTGGGCGTGGTAGTGCATGCCTGTAATCCCAGCTACTTGGGAGACTGAGACAGGAGAATCACTTGAACCGGAGAGGTGGAGGTTACAGTGAGCCAAGATTGTGCCACTGCACTCCAGCCTGGGCGATAGAGCAAGACTCTGTCTCAAAAAAAAAAAAAAAAAAATCAAACTTTTATGAAGGGGAGTACAGAGTACTTTGAGAGTATATAACGGAATTGATCTAGTCAGAGACAGATACTTGAGGGTATAATTTTTAGGCTAAGAAATCAAAGATGAGTATGGGTGTCTGAGTTAGTTTGGGTTGTTATAACAAACTACCTTAGACTGAGCAACTTATAAACAACAAAAATTTATTTCTTACAATTCTGGAGCTGGGAAGTCCAAGAGGAAGGCAGTGGTAGGTTGATTGGCTAGTGACGGCCCACTTTCTGGTTCATAGATGCCTTTTAGTTGGGTCCATCTTGGTGGAATGGGTGTGGGACTTCTTAGTCCCATTCATAAAAGCTCTGCCCTTTTGACCTTGTCAACTCCTAAGGCCCCACCTAATCCTTATCACATTGGGGATTAAGTTTCAACATAGGGACTTTCGGGGATATAGACATTCAGACCATAGCAAGGGATTTCTCTCTAAATGGGGCTAGTATGTATCAGAAAAAAAAATATTTAACAAGCCCTAAGGCTGGGAGGAGAAGAGTACACCTGTTCAAATAACTGAAGGAAATGAAAGAGAAGCTGGAATGTGGAGCAGCAAGCGGGAGATGTGAGAAACATAAAGCTGGAGAGCTGGGCAGGAGTGAGACTATGCTCTTTGACAACATGTTCATAACTTAATATGTTTCATCTTTCTGGCAACTTCAATTAACTGATTTTAAACAGAAGCATTATTTTTAAAGGACTTTTAATGTAACACTCCAGAGAGTGGAGTGAATTGGAGGAAGCCCTGAATGGATGTGAAAGACCAGTTAGAAAATAATTAATGTGGTCCAATGGAGGGTAAAATAAAGGAGCAATGGTCAAGCCAGGAAAAAGTAGATAGGTGTGAGGTATGTTTAGAAAATAAAATTGCTTGTATATAGTCCAAAATTGGGTATGAGAAGTGAAGGAGTTTAGGAATGATTCTAGCTTCTATGACTGGATCCATGAATTCGCTCTTGACTGAGAAACAACACTGGCTGAGGACCAGGGTTTTGCAGGTAATATTATGAGTAGCATCCTGCAATAATGAGCTTGAAGTGTCTGTCAGATATCTAGGCCAAGATGTTGAGTGAGTCTTCAATTAGATATGAGTCTGATGCTGAGAGGAAGGTCCCAACTGGAGGTAAAAAATAAGAAGTAATAGCAGAGGACTGATAATATAAGCCATTGTAGTGAGCTATGCAGAACAGACTGGATGAGGAGAACCTATCTAGGTGCATGCCCTGAGGGGCTTTGATCATATCAAGAAAGATGAACCAATTTTGAATGCTGATGAGGGTTCATGCAAATGAACACTGAAAAAATATTTCTTAGGTTTAGTGACATGAGGGTTTTTGGAGAATTTGCCAGACACATTTTTTGTGGAAGGATGCAGATTGAAGACATATTTAAGCATAAATTACAGATGAAGACATGAAGAAAACAAATATAGACAGCTTTTTAAAGAAATGTAGCTGTGTGAGGAAAAGGAGTTTTGATAAGTAGTGACACTGAAGGAGGTAATTTTAGCTTTGGAACATTTTAAGATGGAAGATACTGGAAAATGTATATTTGAATACTGCTAAGAGGCTTTCAGTAGAGAAGTGGTTGAGCTTCAGTAAAATGGCATTGTATCCTAGTTTTCTCCAAAAATTCAGACTGACATCTGTTTTTACTGCCAACTTATTTATGATGACTCTTTCACATCACAGCGTGTGTGGATTTAGATGATATATGGTCACCCGACAATGTTGAAGAAAGAAGGGATAGTTTAAGGTGTAAGAAGGAATCTGGAAAATAGATTGGAAGAGGTATGTTAGCATGTTAGAATGAGGTCAGAACTCTACCTACTTGTGCAGATTTGACAGTGAGAATTGATGCTTCAATTTGCTGTATGAAATAGGATCAACAAGAGCTAAGACAAAGCAATGGAGATAGAATAGTCTTTTCAACAAATGGTGCTGGGACAACTGAATATCCACACACAAAAGGATTAAGTTGAATCCCTACATCACACCATATACTAAAAATTAATCCAGAGTGTATCATAAACATAAAGTAGTATATAAAACTATTAACCTTTTAGAAAAAATGTAGGAATAAGTCTTTGTAATTTAGGATTAGGCATAGCCTTATTAGATATGACATCAAAAGCACAAGTTCCAAAATGAAAAATAAATTAGACTTAATTAAAATTCAAAAAGTTTGTGCTTCAAAGGATACCATCAAGAGTGAAAAAACAACTCACAATGTGGGAGAAAATATTTCTAAAACCTTTATCTGATAAGAAACTCATATGCAGGACATACAAAGAAATTATACAAATCAATAATAGAAAATAACCCATTTAAAATACAAATGTATTTACATACAGTTGTAAATACAGATGTAAACTTGGGTTACTCTAAGTCAGAAAGGCACTTTAACTTATATTTTCAACTTACGATAGTTTATTAGGACATAACCCATTTAAGTAAGTACACTCCACTTTATTTAACCCTATTTAAGTAAGTACACTTCATGTAAGTCACGCCATTGTAAGTCAAGGAGTATACTGAATGCATATCACTTTTGCACCATAGTAAAATAAAAAAATCATAAGTCAAACTATAATTAAGTTGGGGACCATCTGCATAGGCAAAAGATCTGAATTTTTTCCAAAAATTTTTTCCAAAAAAATCATACTCAGATGACCAATAAACACATGAAATACGTTCAACATCTTAGCTGTCAGTAAAATGCAAATGAACACCCTGATGAGATACCACTTCACACAGATTAAGGTGGGTATATTCAAAAAGATAATAAAGTGTGGGAGAGGATGTAGGGAAATTAGAACCTCCACACACTGCTGGTGGAAATATAAAATGGTGTAGCTTTTCTGGAAAACAGTCTTGTAGTTCCTCAAAACATCAAAGTTATATCACCAGCAGTTCCACTCCTAGGTATATATGCCTCAAAAATTAAAGCATATGTTCAGACAAAAACTTGTGCACAAATGTTCATAGTAACATTATTCGTAATTGCTAAACGGGTAGAAAAATTCCAGAACTGGCGTAGTGGCTCATGGCTGTAGTCCCAGCACTTTGGGAGGCACAGGCGGGTGGATCTCTTGAGCATAGGATTTTGAGGCCAACCTGGACAACATGGAGAAACCCCATCTCTACCCGCTCCCAACCCCCCAAAAATAAAAAGTTAGCCTGTTGTGGTGGCATGTGCCTGTAGTCCCAGCTATTCGGGAGGCTGATGTGGGAGGATTACATAAGCCTGAGAGGTCGAGGGTGCGGTGAGCTGAAATTGCACCACTGCGCTCTAGCTTGGGTGACAGAGTGAGACCCTGTCTCAGAAAAAGAAAAAACCTAAATGTCTATCAGGCAATGAATGTCTAAACAAAATGTAAATATAATCATACAATGTAATATTATTCTACCATAAAAACAGGTAAAGTACAGATACATGCTAAACATGGATGAATCTTGAAAACATTATGCCTTGTTAAAAAGACAGAAAAAGTCAAATATATAATTCTATTTATATACATTTTTAGAATTGGTGAACTTATAGAGAAAGAAAATAGACTGGTGATTTCCAAAAGCCAGGAATGGATGGCTGGGGTGTGGGAAAGATGATGAGTGACTGCTAATGGGCATGGGATTTCTTTTTGAGGTGAAAAAAATATGCCAAAAGTGATGGTGGTGATGCTTGCACAACTTTCTGAGTCCACTGGAAATCACTGAATACTTTAATTGTGTGAATTATATGATATATGAATAATATTTTAACAAAGCTCTTATATTTTTTTAAAAGAGAACAAATTATTTGCTGATAGTGAGCATAGAGTTGGGAGATCACATTATTGAGGTTTAACAAGATTTGGAAAAGGTAGTTTAGGGAAAAGGAGAGTGAGTCGATTTTAAAGAATCTCCATGGGGAAGGGAGGGCTCGTTAATGGAGAGGTGCAATGTAGTGAAAGGACAAAGATTAGAGATCCTGAGATCATTAACTTGATCAAATTCCTAATTGTATAAAATACTATTAGGTAAAATTAAAATATATGTAAGGTTATAATATATATACTCATAAATTTTTGTCTCAAAATATTTTCTTTAGCTTGATGGCATAATGTTAAAATTTAGGTAAGACTAACCCAGTGAGTTTAGTCTGAGTCTCTCAGTAATTGTTTTGCATGCAAGGAAATTAGGCAGATCAAAATTAAGCTTTTAATCACTTTGCTTTCTTGTTCAGCTTTTGTGTGATGAACAGGAAGAAAGGGGAGTTACCAGAAATATTTTGAGAAATAGATAGAAAAATAGGTGTGGGAAAGCACTTTATCCACAGTACTTTTGCCCGAAGAAAGTATAAGATGATTGCTAGGAAAATATCAACCCACCTTACCACCTCTTCACCAGAGCCTATCTGCAGCCCTGGAGAGTAAACATTGCCTGTCTAATGTAAATAGGAGGTAATCAACTTCTTCTCACGTTGCTTATAAGATGTGCAAGGGACAAGAAGACTGTGCAAACCAAATAAAATGAACTGTCAATTTCACTCAGGGAAGCATTTAAGACTAGTTATGCATATAAGCTGCAGCAACTCATTTACTCATAAAAATCAATAAGACTGCCACCTGGGTCATCAAAGGGACCATCACCACTGTGGGAAGACAAATCTTAGCTTTCATGACAATGAGACAGAAGCTGCATTCTTCATTAGACCACATCTACAGCCCAGCGGTTTTTTTTTTTTTTTTTTCAGCTGAGAAACTTTTCAGCATTGCTCATTGCCGTCATAGCAAGTGATTTTTTTCTTCCTTTCATAACACATCACTCTCTCTTAAATGGTGCTTTCTTGCTGGAATACTTTGTAGAGTGGAAAAAGGTAAATGACTAGAATAAGAATTTCAGATTAATGGTGATCCTGTGGTCACACTGTAGGTGAAATGACCAGTGTTAAATACTATTACATGTCATTTCTGAGCTACAGTTTCCTCAATGAAGAGTGAATTGAATACTGTCAAACTCACGTTTGTCTTGACATTTCGTATTATGTACATAAACTCTCTGACCAGAACTCAAAATTCATTTGATTCTTATAATATTTGACAATTATTGAAAATGGTTTCTGGACTAGCATACTGAAATTTCTCCCTAGCCCACCAGCATGGTTTAACATTTATAAACCCTTCTTTACACCAATAACTCAAAGGGAAAGTTTAATGTATTGAATTTAAGAAAAACTAAGGGATCTCACTCATTTTCTGTCTTCTTCATCTCCTATTCCTCTATTTTTAGGTGGTCAGAGCATTCTTTCCTTCAGGAAAGTCATGGCTCCTTTAAAAGCATTTTGCACCTGGGGTCATTGTCTGAATGGGATGGTTGAATAGCCTGGAGTCCTACCTTTGACCTGCTGTCAAAACTCCAGCCTTTGTATAGTTACTCTTTTTGACGTCTCCGCCTAGTTCTTTTCAGTCAGGGCATGATCTGTCTTCAATTCGTTTCCAAGCCTCAAATCTACATCTCTTATTAACATATTTCCTCCAATCCAGTCAGAGGCTTAGGGGTCAAATGTCTATTGGCTAAACTACTTTAAGTTTTTCTAGATATATACCGTGTAAATAACACTTTATAAATCAATGTATTATTTTCTGCTGAAAATTTCATTGTTTAGCACAAAATTATTTTTGATTCATTCATTTCAAGCCAAAATATACTCAGTATCCAACCTAAACATAGGTAACATTAGTTTAAGTATTCTTCAAGAGAATTTCTTACAGAATATTATGTTGGAAATTATCTTTTTTTAATTTTTAATTTTAATTTTTGTGGAAACATAGTAGATATATATATTTACATGGTCCATGTTTTGTACCATGTTTTGATACAGGCATTCAATGCGTAATAATCACATCTTGCAAAATGAGGTATCCATCCCCTCAAGCATTTATCCTTTTATTATACTCTTTTAGCTATTTTAAAATATACAATTAAATTATTATTGACTATAGTCACCCTATTGTGCTACCAAATACTAGATCTTATTCTTTCAAACTGTATTTTTTGTATCCATTAACCTCCCTCTCTCTCACCCCCTTACTACCCTTCCCACCCTTCCCAGCCTCTGGTAACCATCCTTCTATTTTCAATCTCCATGAATTCAATTATTTTGATTTTTAGATCCCACAAATAAGTGAGTACATGAGATGTTTGTCTTTCTGTGCCTGGCTTATTTCACTTAGCTAATGACCTCCAGGTCTATCCATGTTGTTGGAAATGATAGGATTTCATTCCTTTTATGGCTGAATACTACTCCATTGTATATATGTACCACATTTTCTTTCTCTATTCATCTGTTGATGGACACCTAAGTCGTTTCCAAATTTTGGCTATTGTGAATAGTGCTGCAACACTAGATTTTATTTCCTCATTGCTAAAGAATGCTAACTAGCCACAAATGGAATGATACCAGTTTAGTGAAAAGTCCCAAACCACCAAGGTATAAACAAGACATGGCTTGATAGTTTTCCCCAATCATTCCTTTCATTTGTACAATCAAATTTCTTTTACCCTATGAAGTACATGCTTTAATGACATCTTTGCCAAGTTCCATAACTTGCCTCTTCTAGTTTAGAGCACAATCCCTTTTCTAAATGTAGGAGACAGTACTGTTGTTATTAAAGACGTCACAACACACAATTCAAAATGTACCTCTTGCTCCTCCCAAGCTGTGGTGCTGACTGGAGTGGAGAAAAGGGAACATGGACTGTGACTCTATGTCATAAATCAGGCAGGAGAAAGAGAGACACTGCGTTAATCTGTTCTCATATTGCTATAAAGAAATGCCTGAGACTGGGTAATTTATAAAGAAAAGAGGTTTAATTGGCTCACAGTTCTGCAGGAAGCATGTCTGGAGAAGCCTCAGCGGCTTTTACTCATAGTGGAAGGCAAAGCCAGAGCCGGTGTCTTCATATAGCCAGAGCAGGAGGAAGGTGAGCAGGGTAGGTGGTACACACTCTTAAACAACCAGATCTAGTAAGAACTCTATCACGATAACAGCACTGTCTCTCTTTGGTCCAGCTTGGAATACATACCTCAGCACTTTCTCAGTATTTGACTTCCTGGAGGTCAACACTTCTCACTACTCTAACCCAGTACTACTGGCATCATCACTGGAACTGTAAAATTAAGTGAGGAGATCTTTTTCTCTGTCTCTCCAAGGCTGTGGAGAATATGGGACACAGACTAGAGATGGCTTAATATTATTCCCAAACAAATCTTGCCACCATTTTTTCAAGCCTGCTTCCATTCCAAATACACCATTCCAAATACTCCTGCCTTCAGAAGTCTCTGAAACTGAAGAGAACTTTAGTTTGTTTAAAAGACCCCTGTAAACCTCAGGAGATGCATGTAAAATGTCTCACTCTTTGCTCCTTAATGGAAGACGTACTCTAAATAAGTACAATACACTTTAGGCAGATGTTTTCCGAATAGTCTTCCAAGATCTTTCTGCACCAGGGTGAACCTGAGGGTTCTGTGGCTCAGCAGGCTTCCAGCCCAAAACAGAAGGTCAATTTCCTACAGTGACCTGCACCCTCAAATTCTATGAGGTCTTTCTGTAAGCACTACCCATCACCATCACACACACACACACACACACACACGTACACACATACACAACTTCTTGGAAAGAAAAGTATTCCCCCATCATAGTCATGACTAGAGGTGAGATTAGCCTGTCATGCTGTCTTTGTTCTCCCCACTGTTCAACTGTCTTCTTCCCATACTAGGCAAGGGTGGATTCCACACAAGGCTGATTCTCACTAGTCTTTCAGTGAACCCTCCAGAAAAGTGACAACCCCAGTGGCTGGAGGCACTAATTCTAGAGGAAAAAAAAAAAGTTGCCATTTTTCTTTATAATTTCTAAGACCGAGTGATATTTTATACAAGCTATTTGATTACTTTAAAAAAATTTGCCGCATGGCAACAATATGAGTCATATCGTCAAAGCTAGTTAGCTGGGCTGGGTCACCTACTTCTATTTTGAGAATTCTGTATTTTGCATTAATTAGCCTTATCGTTCCTTCAGGCTGTTATAACGAAATGTTACAGACTAGACAGCTTATAAACAACAGCAATTTATTTCTCGCAGTTCTGAAGGTGGAGAAGCCCAAGATCAAGGTGCCAGTACGTTGAGTGTAGAGTGAGGTCCCACTTCCTGGTTCATAGATGACTATCTTCTGTGTAGTAGAAAGAGGACTAAGGGCTGTCTAAGGTTTCCTCTGTAAGTACACTAATCTATTTATAAGGGGTGTGCTTCATGATCTAATCATCTCCCAAAAGCCCTACCTCCAAATGCCATCACACTGAAGATTAGGTTTCAACACATGAATTTGTTGGGGACATAAACATTCAGTCCATTGCAACACTTATGGAAACATATAATTCAGAATAAGAAAATATTTTTAAAATTTCTTGAGTAGTAGGTATGCATAGCAAACAATTTTTGAGTGTTTTGACTGTTTCTCCTAATTTATTTAATTTCTTATTTTTCCATCAGATAACATTATTTGCTCATTATTTTGCTAATAGTGAAATGGGAAAAATAACCATTCCACAACCGTGTAGTGTATTAATTTGTTAATTTCATTAAGCAGTTGGACGAATGAAATCACTAACTGTTATTGTTGTTTGGAGGATGAAGATGTCTCCAGCAAAGCATAGAAAAGGATCTGTAGATGTGCAGTAAATTCAACCTGATGCTGCTATTAGTTTAAATGCCTTAGCTAAATGGTACCAGCTGAGATCATTAACTTTGCTTTCATAGCAATTTTCTTAATGTTACTTTGCAACTTCACTTTGAAAATACCCACTTCACATCCCCATAGCCTAAGGAGCATCATTAGTAGTGAAATTACATGTTTGATTGCATAGCCAGAGAAGAGTTAATGTTATGACCTGAGGATCTATCACTGGCTGCTAGAAGGTTGCTCAGACAGTATGCTTTTAATGCATACTACCCAGACGCAGTATCAGAGCCGCATTAAATGGATAAAAATTTATCCACCATTAATTCAGAATATTAAAGGGAGCACTTCTATGTATAGTATGTTGTAAAATATCAAATTAATATTTCTGCATTATTGTGTAATGAGTAAAAAAATGCAGTTTTGTGTAAGATGCGTATTTGAAACATGAAAAATTAAAATGTACCAGATGCCCTTTCCCCTTGAGAAATGTATGAATGTTTCCTAATATAACCTAGAAATGATCATGCCTTTAACAAATTAAAATTTCTTCCATGATATGAAAATTCCTCTAGGGTTATTGCTTCTCCAGAAATGAATGCAATATAACAACTACAGAAACTCAAAAGTAATCAAAACATTACAATAAAACCAATTATTTATTCTTCTTTCCAATTTTCTGTATTTTAAAATTGTTTTAATTAACATGTGTAGTATTTTAAGAGATAAGTGATGTTATTATCTTTGAGCAAAGATATTTAATTTAATCCAATTAATATTAAATAGCTATGTACAAATAAGCATTCAATATGACAGACAATATTTATTTTTTAAATCATTAAAAAAGAATTTGAAGTATTCTCATCTTTATTCTAGAAACAAAATGCCTTTATCTTTTTGGTACACAGGCATTTTTTGTTCAATTTGTCTTTTCAAAGACAAGGTTCATCATATTATTAAGAGAAGAAAGCACACAAATATACTTCAGTATTATTAATAAGTTACATCTGTTCTTCCATAGCTTTATGACTTGATCTCTGTATTTTTTTTAATTCGTGGGTCTCTCTTCCACTAGTCTCAACTTTTTTGATTACTTTTATTTAGAAATGGATATTCCTCAAGACTTGCTTCCTCTTTCTTTGCTTACATACTCTGATGGCTTCACTGTCATTTCTATAGTTGACACAAATCAATATTCATCTATTCATTCATTCAGTCATTGAACATGTACTGAGTCCTGCTATATTCCAGACACGTGAACTACATGGTGGGGATTCAAAGATGCATAAGACATAGCTCCTGCTTCAAAGGGCAAGTAGATGTTGAGTATTTCTATCTTGATAGGCTGACATCTTCTCTTGCCTAACACATCTAAAATGAAGCCTTTGTTCCAACAAAGTGCATCTCCAACCAGCGTTTTCTATTTTTGTTTGTTGTTATTTCATGTTTCTGGTTTCTCACATTTAATTTACTGACTCCGCCCTTCCCATGACGCCCATCAATCAATCTCCATTGATGCCTTTTTTCGATTCTCTATTCCTTTGTATCAGGACAACTCAGTCTGTAAAGGATCTTTATTTATAAAAGACATATTTTAAAATTTGGTAAATCGTGATAGGAAAAATATGTAAGTTAAATATAAATGTAAATATGTAAGTTAAATATAAATAGTTTCTAGATGTAGTAAAAGTTTACCATCTCCCACCTCTACCCTCTCCCACCTCTACGCTCTCCCACCTCTACCCTCTCTAAAAATAATGGCTAATATTTCTAACATTTATTGATCGGTTTCTACAGGCCAAGTACTAAGGACTTTTTATTCCTTATCTGAAAAAAA
Source organism: Symphalangus syndactylus (assembly GCF_028878055.3). NCBI lineage: Eukaryota > Metazoa > Chordata > Mammalia > Primates > Hylobatidae > Symphalangus > Symphalangus syndactylus. The sequence continues at coordinate 29,233,746 of NC_072437.2, read as the reverse complement.
ATTACCACGACAGTCCTATGGCAAAGATTCTATTTTTATCACCCCTTTTGAGCTAAGAAAACAAGTGACTTGATAAAATCAAACAACTAAGGAGTGGCTGTCCAGTTTTAAATGCAGAGTCAGATTCCAGAGCCTATGTCCTTCCTTCACTCTTCTGTTCAGCCTTTGTTAAGAGTAGATTATCTTTGGGCTTCCTTTTGGTTATACCCATAATCCTAAGCAATATGCCTTTATTATTTTTTAATCAACTTTAGACAATGCCTCTTGGCTCCTCACTAGGAAAGATAATTGTTCATTTCATTTCCCTGACACCCACGTTCACTGCTTCTCCCTTCAAAATATATGTATATTTTTAGCTATTTTGTAGTTTATATATTATCTTCATTTTAAGTTGTTTTACTCAAACACTAGCATGTTAGGCAAACTATTCTATGCCTTGCTTTTTCATCTAAAAATATTTCTAATATTATATTTACAAATTTACAGTTGGTGTTGTTAATAGCTCTCTAACATTAGATCAACATACATTTAATCATTCCCCTGTTGATAGACATTTAGGCTTATTCTACTTTTCTGTTAAAACAATACAACACCGAACACTGAAGGCCTCTGAGATTCCAGATTTAGAAATGCTTTACTTTGACATACCAAGGCTCACAATGGAAGCTTCAGTTTTCCCCAGAATTTGTTCATTTTATTTAGAGAATACCCCTCTTCTCCTTCCCTAATACCCATGATTGTATATCTGGTCATCAGTCCTATATGTATAGGTGGGACAGAGCACTGAAAGTCACTCTATATTATAACCCATGGTGAATAACCCTGTTGAGTCTTGATTCTCATTCTTACACTTTCTACAGCCAACTCTGAGCCTGCTCTTTGCAGATCCTACAAAAAAGACTGGCCACCTCTTCTATAACAGTGACCTCCTCTGCTGTACTGCTCTTCTCAGAAATTTCAATCAGCTTTCCATATTTTTAAAAATATTCTCAAATAGTCCTGATCTTTCTTTCAGTCTCTTTATAAGTTCCTTATACCCTTAGATGGGAGACTAGCTAAAATGTCAAGGTTAAGACTTATGATGCAAAATTATATTTATTTTAAAACAAAATGCATAATCAAAGTGTTCATTGGAAGAAAACGAGCAACGAGAATCTTTCCCTGTTTTTAGAGTTCTTCTGGCTTATTTTTATGTATTTGTTTATGTGTTTAGCTTTATTCAGTATAGCGCTTATGCTTTGATTACATACAATTTTATACACAAATCAAAAATAAAATGAAAATTAAAAATTAAGAAACTATAAATGGAGGACAGAGGGCAAAAAGTGGTAAAAACTAGAACATGTATCCATAGAGGGCATAGGTTATAAACATGTAAAAGTGCAATAGACTTACCTACCTCACTGTAGAGAATTAAACTATAGGAGACCTGTGAAAACAAGAAGAAAAAGAGAGAACTAGTTAAATCATTCAGGAAATTGAGCCATCAGTTTCTATAATGAGCTTGTGATGAGAGATGAATCTGTTCTTCTGGCCATTACATAGGCTCACTCATTTCCTGGCTGCCTATTTTAGTTAAGAACATCTTGCTGTAAAGAGTATGAAAGTGAAGTCTGAATATTTATTGAAAAAAACATTTCACCTAGTGCTTACCCAAGGAATAGCAATCATTTTCAATATTGGAGAAGACACTGGTTGTGTTTGATTTATCAGAATATAGCAGGTCGATTTCTAAGTTGGGAGCTAAGAAGGAGATTTTCAGGGATGAATCTGACTATATGTTATTGTGCTTTTATGCCGTTTTTAAAACGTAACTCCTCTACAAGTTTGGTCTCCATCGTTTTGCAGTTGACGGGTAAATAACATACGAGATAACTAGCTCTCCCAGAAAATGGTAACTGATATGATTCTTATTTTCCAATAGAAGAAATGCACAAATTCCTCAGGAGGAGCAAAATATTTATTGGAACTTAGCTTGGATATAAAATCTTAAATGGCTCTGCAGTGAGGGAATGGTGAGAGAGTGAACAAGATGATTGACAGCAGTGTGAATAAAAACATGCCAGATTACTCTATTGCCTCTGATAGTAGTTGTAGAAAAATGTCTAATAACAGGATTGAACTTCTTATATTTTTAGGGCTGGTAAAGGCTCAGGAAGTATTCATTAACGAAACTGTTGCTGGATGACATTAAGAATATTTATTTTCCTGATGATTCCATTGAGTCAAGTGATCTTGTGAGATACACTTTGAAGTTGATTAACCTGAATGTGCAAGCCTAGCCCAACTACATTTGAAGTATTTGTAAAATAAATCCAAAGATCTCAATTAGTGATAGGAATTCACTTTGATCTAGCTCCTTAGTTGCTAACAAATGCTTCTTATGGCAAATTAAGTAAGGAAGAAGTGTTTGCCAAAAAGTAACTAAAATATACTTGTATTGTTTTAGCAAAACATAGGTGGAAAAATTTAAGTCATCTTTCAAGACAAAATAATAATGTGGAATAATTGAGTAGTTTTCAGACAGCCTGTATCATTTTTTGTTTTCTACTTGCATGTTTTATTGATTTTTGTCAGCAAAATGTTTTACTGAGTATTAATCAACAAAAAAGAGAAAGAGTCCTATTACTACCGTGGTCAACAGATATAAATACATAGAAATGATTTCAAATATCTTCTCTTTATTTCTTCATTCCTGGCCCCCAACCTATGGCAGACATATGGTCTCTATCAGAATGGATGTGGCTCTGCTGATGTCATCGTAAGACTCTCCTGCCTTGGATGATATCCTGATTGAGTTGAGCCACATCTTCATTTGATTGTTTCGCTTTGACAAAATCATTCAAATTGAGTTATCTCTGAAAGCATCATGTGAACAAAGAGATAGTACCCTGTGTTATAGTCACTTCCTCCCAGGACCTTGGCCTTTTTATAGTATCCACCCATAAATCCTCATCAACCAGATGCCAGCTTGCCTCTGATTGGTCCATATTTTTCAGGACTGTTACACTAACAGTTCTCTTACTGGTTTATTTTCTGCAAGTATCTAGTCAGACGAGTGGGTGTCTGATCATTGTTGGCTCAAATATATCTTGCTCAGAGAAACTGAGTTTGAATAAAAAGAAACATCAGAGCACTCCAATGATCAGTTGGTAACAACAGCTTAGAGTTCTCTCTAATTTAGATTATATTTTATGCCAAGTGTGCCCAAAGGTTTGTGATTTGCCATAGGAAAATTCATGCACAAGGCCTGACACCTATTTTATTCATTCCAACCTCCAGGGTAGAATTTAAGAATGCTTCTGTAGGGCCAACCATTACTAATCAATCATACTGATTCATGTTTTGAATGTAAAATCATGCTATTAAACAAAAATATATATAGCTGGAGAAGTCTGGCAAATCTTTGGCTTCAAGAAATGAAGAAACAATTTCCCTCCACATGTAAAAACTTACTATATAATAAATCTCTGAGGAAATAATAAATCAGGATTGCAAATAAATGATTTAGGGACTATTGGCTGTCTTTGGGGGGACAAAATACTTTAGATATTAATTTCAAGCATTACGACAAATAAATCTTACAAAAATTAAAAGTTAAGATTTGAAAAAATTAAAGTCAAAGAGAATTTAAGTATATTGTTTTCACCATAAAAGATAACACTTCCTATCTACAGCATTAATGGGATAAAATTAAAATTAAAAGATGGACAAAATAATTCATATACAAATATCTTTCATGAAAAACCATTGAAAATTAAAGTAATTGTGACATTTTATTAATGTTATAAAGAAAATCGTTAAGTTCCTCCCCAAGTAACCAAAAGTGTATGCAAGATAGTTGCCACGTTTCATATTCCAGGAAGCACATTCACACCTTCCTATGACTACTCAGGCACAGAAAAATGGAAATAATAATAATACACAAAATGTTAACTATACTTAACATCACTAATTTAAAAAACTAATTTTTAAATAATTTAATAATATTTCTCTGCATAATACATTCGATTTTTATAAAATCCAAATTTTATAATCACAAAACAGTTTTTATTTATTTAAACATTTACTTGTCCCCAGTGGGAAATGAAACCTGCCAAATCATTGCTTCTAGAAGCAAAAATGGTCAGCACCATTTTTACAAATCATTTGCTGTTTGTTTTCTATCAGCCTCTCTGGAAATTTTACTTTTCAAAAGTTATATAAAAATCTAGAATTTGGATGTATATTTATTTGCAAAGATGTGTATTATACATTCTAAATGTTGAACACTAGATGGATAGGTAAGAAAGTTAAGGTCTATTTATGCAATGAAATATTTTGTAGTCATTAAGAATTACTGGGAGCATAATACTAATTTTTTTATAAAGAGAAAGATGTTGGTCAAGGAATATAAACTTTGAGACAGGATGAACAAATTCAAGAGATCTACTGTACAACATGGTGACTATTTAATAACAAGGTATTATGTACTTGAAAATTGTGAAGAGAGTAGATTTTAAGTATTGCCATCGCAAGAAATAAGTAGTGAGGTAATGCATATGTTATTTAGGATGATTTAGCCATTTCACAATGTATAACTATTTCAGAACAGCATGTTGTATGTAATAAATGGATACAACTTTTAGTCAATTAAAAAATTTAGAAAAAAAAAATTTAAAGAAAAAGAAAGTGCTTATATAGCTCCCTGAGAGGAGGATACTTTCCATCTTGCTCATTTACATATCCTGTTTAGAATGCTTGGCATATAACACGTTTAGAAAAATGGAGGAAAAAACACTAAGAGATGTATATGTGCTAAAGTTAATAGTTTTCACCTAAGGCCATAGGATTACAATCGGTATTTATCATCTATTTATGTGTAGGTAACTATTCAAATTTTCAAAACAAACTAATGTATTCCTTGCAGTACTGGAGAAAACATTATTTGTAAACGTTGTTCTGCAGGCAGTAACGAAACTCTTCAGAGTCAATCTCAATGAAGTTATTTGAGAATTAAATGCAGTCTCACCTGCATCTGAATCATTTCATGTGTTTACTTGAAATAGACGTATCTGAGCCAGGGTGGGAGTGGGCCAGCACCTACATTTTTATCACATTTTGGTGCCTCTTCGCTAGACTGCCCAGGTGATTCGTGCCCATGTTACGGGTAGAGAATCACTGGGTAAGGAAGATAATCAAAATTCAGAAAAATTCAATGAGCAGAAATGGTGGCTTTTTAAACAAGTTTCTTTTTAAAAGCCTGCTGAAAATAGCTAGTAAATTGGCGTAGCAAACTTTCTGAAGAGAATACAAGTGGATGAGGGAGAATGGGAACCAAGTCATAAGAGTAAAAAGGAGTTGCCAGCAGTAAACCTCATTAAGCTTGCAAAGAAAAATCACCATAGATAAACAAATATAAAGCTTTACATTTGTTTTTTCAATGATATAAATGCAAAAATTAGCTCTACTAGTAAATAGTGACTTCTAACATGGCAAGTAAAGCATCAGACACAATACAGTATTTCTAGATTATTAGTCTTTGATGCTGATAAGCACTATGCAATAGTTATCTGGTAAACACAGAATTTAGATATCTTTTTATTCTCTTTCCCAAACCAATTACTCTGCTGATATTTTGAGATTCTGTATTTTAGATGATCATAACATATGTAAACCACAAAGTGTCAATCAGTCAACAAACACTTATTAACCACTTTCTATGTGCAGACACATTTCTAGGTATTAGATATGAAATGATGAGCAAGAAACACAACATTCTTGCTCTCAAGAAAGTTTCATTCAAATAATTGAACACAAATGGTAAGCACATAAATATATACAATAAAAGATAATTTGAGGTAATGATTACTACGATGAAGAAAGTAACACCTAAATAACACAGGACAACATGACTATATGTGAGACATTAAAGATACGGCTTTTTATTTTAGCTAAAGTGATCAGAAAAGTCCCTGTGAAGAGGTAACATTTAGGCTAAATAGTTGAGGCAAACAGAAAGGTTCCATAGGAAAAGCATTTCAGGAAGATTAAATAACAACTGAAGAGGCTCTGAGATATGAAAAACATTGATATAATTAATATTTAGAAGCAAAGTCAGTGTAAAGAAGATGGAGATGGGATGAAATAGATTGTCTCAGCAAAGATGACAGAAGCCATGGTGAGGAGGAGAGCTTGTGGGAAAGCCATCGGAGAGGTTTAAGCAGAGGAATAACATGCTAACATGATAGCATGATCTTGATTAGAGTAATCAAGCAGATCACTCTGACCATGAGTTGAAAATGGACTATTGTTCAAATAGAAGGGGGAAGGAAGACTGCTTAAAAGGCTGTTTCTGTGTCCTAGATAAAATAATTTACGTGGCTTGAATGGCTGATGAGGCAAGAGTTGGTGAAAAGTAAATATGTAAATGGTGTCAGTGATGAATTCGTAAGTAGTGCTGGCAGATTGCAGGAAGTTGTCAAAAATGAAGGCATCAAGGATACTTACTTGATGCAATGGACTGAATTGTGTCTTCCTCACAATGTATGTGTTAAAGCCCCAATGTGATTGTATTTGGAGATAAGGCCTTTGGGAAGTAATTTGGTTCAGATAAGGTTATGAGGCTGAGGCTCTCATGATGGAATTGGGGCACTTATAAGAAGAGAAACCAGAGAGCTTGGCTTACTCTGCCATGTGAGGACACAGCAAGAAGGTGGGCATCTGCAGGGCAGGAAGAGAGCATCACCAGAAACTGACCATGCTGGGTCCCTGATATCGTACTTCTGCCTTCAGAACTGTGAGAAAATAAAGCTCTTTCGTTGAAGCAACTCAGTCGATGGTATTTTTTTATGGCAGCCTAAGCTGACTAATAAACTAGTTTTTGTTGTTGTTGTTGGTGGTGGTGGTGGGTTTTTTTTTTTTTTTTTGAGATGGAGTCTTGCTCTGTCACCCAGGCTGGAGTGCAGTGGTGTGATCTCGGCTCACTGCAAGCTCTGCCTCCTGGGTTCATGCCCTTCTCCTGCCTCAACCTCCCATTTTCAACTTATGGTCAAGTGATCTGCTTGATCACTACAGGCGCCCACCACCACGCCCGGCTATTTTTATTTTATTTTATTTTTTTAAGTAGGGACGTGGTTTCACCATGTTAGCCAGGATGGTCTTGATCTCCTGACCTCGTGATCTGCCCGCCTCAGCCTCCCAAAGTGCTGGGATTAAAGGTGTGAGCCATGACGCCTGGCCCTAAACTAGTTTTTTTTTGTTTTGTTTTGTTTTGTTTTGTTTTGTTTTTTAGTTTCAGCAACCTAGTGTTTACTTTTTTAAAGTTAGAGAAGTCTTGGAAAGCAGTGGGTTTAGTATGAGGAAACATCAAGAGTTTGGTTGAATATAAGATTCCAATTAACCTCCAAGTAGCATGATTGAATGAGCTGGGTTTCTTTTCCTTTTCCTTTTCCTTTCCTTTTGTATGTGTAGGACTTAGAAGGATCCTCTGGAAAAAGATAAATATTTGACAGTCATTGGTATGAAGGAGATGTTTACAACTTGCAACTGGGTGAGCTTATTAGAGAAAGTGGGAACAGAATAGAGAAGAATGCAAAGGACTGTTATTTTGCAAAATTTACTGTGATGAATAAAGAGAAATCAAGCAGTTGTTGAAGGAGAATGAGTAGACAAAGGATAATATTTTAAGATAGTTAATACTAAGCATGTTTATGTGCTGATGGAAATGAACCACAGAATGGGAGAAATGTATGATACAGGAGAAAAAAAATAGAATATTTGCAAAAGTGGAGACACCGAGAAGGTGAGAAAGAATGAGATTTGAAGCACAGATGACGATCAGGTTACATTCTTCATTGTAGCCTGAGAAGAAGGCAGAATATCTAGATACAGAGATAGCTACGGGGATGAGTTTGGTAGACAAAAGAGGAGGTTGTTTTATATGATTATGAGTTAGGAAGTAAAGTTATCACCTATGAGTGGAACAGTGGGGTAGCATCAATAGTTTGAAGGTTCTAATGAGATGTGAAGCGTGGGAATATTATAGTGTGTCAGATGGAAAAATAGGAATTACTGATCTGAGAGTGGAATGCTTGAGATCATAATGGCAGAGCTAGTGTTGTAATTGGAGATACAAGTTCATGATTCACGTAGTATGGAGGAGCAGACAGTTGATGCCAAAGACGTCAAGCAGCTCAGATATCAAGGTGATAGGTGAATTACTTATATGAATGTTATGCCTCCAATAATAATACAGGCACAGTAGTGGAGAAATCAACTAAACGGATGCAATCAATACATGAATTATAAACAACTGACTAAGAGGTGAGTAGGTTATATTAAAAAGGAGAAAAAGCCTGTTGCCATCTGTTGAGAAAGTGGCAGAGTTTGGAAAAAGTGAGGGAAAGAAATGGTTTGGGTGCAGCAAACGGTGACACCTACCTCTAGGTCCTAAAGAAGGTAAGATGTGCCTCCAAAAACAAGCTTTACATGATTAGGATTCTCAAGATCAGCCAAATATACATTTGAAGAGAAAGGTGAAGGGATGAAACACACAACTTGGAAAACTGGAGAAAAATGAAAAGGGATGTGTCATACTTCTGTCTAATAACATTGAGAAAATTTTTGGAAATTATGATTAAAAAAATGAGTACAGTTAGCACCACTACGCTGTAGTCCCAGGCCAAACCAAATTCAAAGGCAAGGAACATAGACCTTGCCCTCATTGGGAGAAATGTTGACATCATTGCGGTACTAGTAAATGTTCTACTTTTAATGCATAATAACTATAGCAGGGTTATTCACAGTGGCCAACACCTTTCTAATGTGCAAGCCTAAAGTTAGTACTGGTAGATAAAAACAATTTAGACCACCATAACAACCACTAAGAAATGACTTTTTTCTTGAGTCATTCAAGAAAAAAATGTCTTGAATCAAGAAGAGGTAAAGCAGAGGAAGTAATAATGAAATAATTTTTCAAGTCCCATTGCAATAGAATGTTTTTTTCTTTGGGAAAAGGTTTTTATTAGTCAATTATGTTCCTATGTACTACAAGACAAAAAACATACCTACCTTGATAAAGAGAAAAATACATCCATAATGGAAAAAATATTGGAAAAATGGCTTGTATTCAAGATTACCTTTTCTTTAATGATTCTACAAGTTTATTACATCTTGTGATATCAGGAAATAATGGTGCTTCAAATAATCTCATTGTGGTTTAAATCTGATACTATACAGATTAAAGAAATATCTTGAAGGTAATATCCCTTTGCAGTGTGATAAAAATTTAAAGTTAAGAGAAATATCTATGTCAAGCCCCTTATTTAGAAATGATAAAACTATCTCCCAGAGGTATTAAAATACCCTCCTAAAGATCACATTTGGTTAATCAAAGACAGGAGCAGAGCTGGGTTTCCACAGAGGGACCTATCGTATTATCTTTCGAGGAGATTATATATTCACTATATAACAGATACAATGTGTTTTGCTATCAGTATAACCATTAAACTAATTTGTCCAAGTAATTTTTTTTTTGAGACATAGTCTTGCTCTGTCACCCAGGCTGGAGTGCAGTGGTGTGATCTCAGCTCACTGAAACCTCTGCCTCCCTGGTTCGAGCAATTCTTCTGTCTCATCCTCCCGAGTTGCTTGGACTACAGGTGCAGGCCACCACACCCAGCTAATTTTTGTATTTTTATTAGAGACAGGGTTTTGCCGTGTTGACCAAGTTGGTCCCGAACTCCTGACCTCAGGTAATCTTCCCACCTTGGCGCCTCAAAGTACTGGGATTACAGGCGTGAGCCACTGCACCCAGCAGTCCAAATGAAATTTGGGAAAATTAAATGACATATAGTATCCCCTTATTTTTATTGTGACTTACTTGAATTGCAAATATAGAAAATGAATCAAGACCAAAAGGGGTTGAATGTTTTAAATATAAAAATAAATGTATTTTGACAATCTGGGAGAAGAGGGATTCAAATGACATAACTTCTATGGAACAGTTTTCAAAAGGTCTGAAAAGGCTAAAAGTATTGAATATAACAAAAAGAAACAGAAACTTTTGTTAGAGATAAAAGATCATTCTATTTTGGACAAGAAGAACAAAATACACTCATTGGAGAATTTAAAAAGGTACTGACATCCTGTGGGAAATATGATGTGAGCAAAGGCTTTACAAAGACAAAGTTTGAATGTCTGAAAAGAGAACTGAGTCAAGGGCCAACAACTATGGGGAGGGATGGATGTACAAAGTAAAGGTTAACATTGGGCATTAATTACAAAGGAATGAAAAAGAACAAAGACTGAAACATCATTGTTCTGGTCAACCAACCGTATTTATGATTATATGTGTGAACGTTTGTGCTCATGGACACAGGCAATTCAGAGATGGTCCATAATTGATTTAAAATAATGAACATGAAATTTAAAAATAGTCTGAATTTGGTAGAATGCATTCAAGGAATTTTAAGACATTTAATTCAACTCAAAATAACTTCGGATTCACGTATATCTAAAATACAGCACTTCATTTGCCAAAAATACATGTAGGAACTATTAATGACTCTCTTTAAGATTTATATGTTTAATCAGTCTTTTGTCTTATAAAGGTAGTAGCAGCCTATTGAGTAAATTAACATTTTACTGACTATTCTGTTATTTTGATATTAAAATTATTCATTCAGGCCATAAGTTACCATCTAGTCCAATAAAACTCTAATGACAATATCATCCATTAATGTTGATGGAAAAATGGCACAGATTTTAGTTTTGTGTGTAAAGACTTATTTTGTTTGTGTTATGAATTGAACTATTTCTTCTAAGTGTGGCTAAAACTCCCAGCTATTGTGGAAAGTCTCTTAGATTTTACACAATCTGGTATATGAATGTATGTTTTATGTGTGTAAATAAATATGAATACTGTTTCAGCTGTAACAGGACTTTGTCATTCATATTATATTTCTGGGAAGAAAAGTGCCTTTCTCTCATTCTTTCTGACTCAGTAGCAGTCTTGTATCCTTTGCTGGCATCCATGAAACTGTGGTAAGTTTACTCGTTTGCTTACAATATGCAAAATCTCAGCTCTTCACAGTTCTTGGCACTATTTTCCCAATTCCATCTCTTGCTTTCTATTTCCCAGGCTACATGACACATTACATCACTCATCCTTCCACAATCTGAATTTTAATTCTATACCTTATAGTTTGTTCTCCTGTAAGCCTCCAATAAAAATAGTTCTACCCACATTCTTTTTGAAATGTTGTATTCAAACCACTCATCACACAAAATTTTGGAACGTTTAGTATTTAATTCATATTATTAGGTTAATACAGTGTCTGCTGCTTTTATTTTGCACGAAAATCAGTCATGTATGAGATTATTCAATAGGTGATGATCATTGTGACTAATTTATCCTTTTGTTCCTAGTGCCCAGCACATTCCCTGACACATTTAAATGTTTCTGTAAAAACATAAATGAATCAACACAATGAATATTTCAAGGATTTACCTACATTTTCTTTTAAAATATTGTATAACCTTAATTATTTAAAGGGAATATATGACAAAATATGAAAAAGGATATCTTCTTATCAAAGGAAATGTTTTGTAAATAGACTTGAGACTGAAATAGAAATAAATGCCAGCAATCAAACTACAATCCCAGAACAGCAGGTGGTTTGAATACTTGCTTTGAAAAGCAGACATCCTACATTGCTCTGACATAGATTTAAGAGTTGCCTCTGGGAAAGATGGCAAGTCAAAACAAGAACACTAAGACAGTCACCCAGGGATGTATGTGGGAGACAAATACATCAATAGAATTGGCCCTTTTAAGACCAATGACAAGCACTGTGAGTAACAGATCTATCATTGTCTTACTAATAATACTGCAGATACTGGAGTCTTTATTTAGTTTTTTGATTTATGTATTATGTATTCTCTTATAATAGACTTGTTAAATGTAGTTTCAATTGAGAAGCTCCTGGCCTAGAGATACTGCTTCAATTACCCAGGCAACATCAACTGAATCAATTTTAAATATGAATCCATTATTAACCTGTTAATAATATATGCATTATATCTTAAGAAGAAAAAATACGTAGTTGTACATCAAAAAATAGAAAAGTTTAGAGCTTTTTAAAATTCTTATAGTTGCGTTAAATTCAATCATTTCACACAGTTGAACTCCAACTTGTTTTAGGAAGTGTGCTATATTATTTTTCTATTACTTCCACAATAATTACCACAGACTTAGTGGCATACAGCATCACTCATTTATTGTCTCATAGTTCTTAGGTTGTGTATTTAACTGGACTCAATTGGGTCCTCTGTATAAATCTCACAAGACTGAAATCAGTCAAGGTATCCAACAAGCTGAACTCTGATTGGTTGGTTATGAGAACGAATTCCAACTTCCTTGAGATTATTAGCAGAAATGGGATGAATCCTTCTCCTGCTTTAAATCTCTCTGGATCTCTCTTTCCCAATAAACTAGAGAAAACTGTTTTTAAAGGGTTCACGTATTACAGTGGGCCCACATGGATAATCTCCCTTTTGATTAACATGAAGTGAACTGATTATTGATCTTAATTGCATATTTACCATACAATTTAACAATCACAGACATGATATTGCAACATGCCCATATCTTCAACCCACCCTCAAGGATTGGAGATTATACAGGGTGGGGGTCATTGGGAGTCATCCTTAGAATTATGCCTTACCTATGTGTTTAGTGCTGGGGATAAAATTATGAGCAAAGTAGACTCAGTCTACTTTTCATACAATAAAATATGAGCTGTGTAAGGAATTATCATGTACCTATGAACACATAAATGGAGAACCAACCCAATCTACAATGTTGGGTAACTGTTCCCAAAGCAAATCACATGTAAGCTGTGTCCTGGAGGAAACACCAGCATTTGTCCAGTAAATTGAAGACCTTTTTAAGGTGATAGAGTAGAAGAATGTTTAAAGCAAAAAAAAAAAAAAAAAAAAAAAAAAAAAAAATTTATATATATATATATATATTACAAGACATACCTTGAAAGATGGTCAGCTTAAGCATGGGTGACATGGTTCTCAACATTTGCAGTAGGAAGAGTAGTCAAGAGATGGCTTGCATTGAGGGAGAGAAGAGCAATGAGAAAACCTTTAAAGCTTTTAATCAGGATGCTACATGATTAAATGTATGTTTTAAAAAAGTAATCCTGGCTTTAACATTCAAAAACAGCTTTCAGAGGTATAGCACTTGAGCAAGTGAGACCATTTACAAGGCCATTAGAGATAATCCAAATTGTTGATAACTGTTACTGGGACAGTGGTCATGGCATAAAGGATGTCTGTAAGTTGACATATTGAGGGAATTTTGGAGGCAGATTCTAAAACAACTGGTAGTTAAATAGGTATAAGTGTGAAGGAGGAAAGGAGGTCAAGAATGATGCCTAGGTTTGTAGCTTGAGCCACTGGAAGGATGATGGGCTATTTTCTGAAATTAAGAACTTGGAAGAGAAAGTAAGCATGCTGGAAAAAAATGAGTGGCTCCATTTCAAACATGAAAAATTTGAAGTTCCTATACACAGCCAAATATAGCTGTTTATTATACAGTTGGATATACTGGTCTGGAGCTCAGACGAAAGACCAGGACTAGAGAAATCCACGTGACAAACCTCAGTCTGTAATGTTAATTAGAATTACAAGAGCTAAAGCTGTATCCTAGGAGGGGTATGGAGTCTAAGAAGAGAAGACAAGCTAAGATATAATTATCTGGTCCACTGGGGATTGGCTCAAGGAAAATAAGTGCATGAAGGATACTGAGAAGAAATAACTCCCATATCTAGAGGAAGAACCGGGACAATTGCAGTTATGCAAGAAAAGAAATAGCAATTTCAGAATGGAGAGAGTAGTCCACATTTTCAAATGCTATAGAAAAGTCCTATAAAAGAGGATTATTAAGTGGAATGGATTTAGTGATAAGGGACTCAGTGACTTTGACAAAGCATTGTCAGTGGTGCAGTGTAAATGCAATTTAAAGTAGGCTTAGGAATAAATAAAATCTGAATACTTTCTTTTTCTATAATTCTTTTTCATAATTAATATTCTCTGGGTGCCAATTTCCAGTTAACACTAAGAGTTGGAAGAACATTCCAAACAGAATTTGACAATAGAAGTGAATTTGTTTTTCATAAAGTGTGGGTACCAGGGAGCAGAGTGGAAGGGTATTGGATGAAAGTAGTACTGTATCACTGGATGAAGAAAATAAATGTATGTTTTTTTTTTTTTTTTTTTTTTTTTTTTTTGAGATGGGGTCTTGCTCTGTCGCCCAGGCTGAAGTGCAGGGGCGCAATCTCGGCTCACTGCAAGCTCTGCCTTCTGGGTTCACGCCATTCTCCTGCCTCAGCCCCCCGAGTAGCTGGGACTACAGGCGGCTGCCACCGTGCCCGGCTAATTTTTTTGTAATTTTAGTAGAGACGGGGTTTCACCGTGTTAGCCAGGATAGTCTCGATCTCCTGACCTCGTGATCCGCCCGCCTCAGCCTCCCAAAATGCTGGGATTACAGGCGTGAGCCACCGCGCCCGGCCATAAATGTATGTTTTTTAAAAAAGGAATATAAAAGAACATAAAAATCTGTGTTCAAGTCTGGAAAACCAAAGACAATGGGGTTCTATATAATGTAACTAATTTAGTTGACATCAAAATTACCAGCCATGGGCAGAAGAAAATAAGAAAGAAGACAGAACATAGAGCCCATTGTAACAGTCAGCTGGAAGTTAGGTAGTCAGACCTCTGAGGATTCAGTTAGGTACTTGAGGGAGTTCACACTTCTGGTAGAAGGAGAAGTGATTTTCCCTGTAGAACGGAATGGACCTGGCTGCAGTCTGGCTTATATGAAATGACTCTAAAAAGAGATTGGTTCCTTGAAGGTATTGGCGTACAAGCCTCCAGGAATTAATTGGATAGGGAGCTCTGTATAGCAAGGAACTATTGTTAATCCATTAGAGCCACTGGCGAAGACAAAAGGGAATGACAGGAAAAGAAAATGCTTTCTTTTCAACTTTTATTTTATATTCGGGGGTTCACATGCAGGTGCATTACATGAGTATATTGTGTGATGCTGAGGTTTGGGATATGAATTAGCCCATCCCCCAGATACTGAGCATAGTACCCAATAGGTAGTTTTTCAACACTTTACCCCTCCCTCTCTCTCCATTGTAGTAGTCTCCGGTGTCTATGGTCTCCATCTTTATGTCTATAAGGACCCAATGTTTAGCTCCCACTTATAAGTGAGAATGTGTGGTGTTTGGTTTTCCGTTCTTGTGTTAATTCTCTTATGGTAATGGCCGTCAGCTGCATCTATGTTGCTGCAAAGGCACGATTTTCTTCTTTGTATGGCTGCATAGTATTCCATGGTATATAGATACCACATTTTCTTTATCTAGTCACCATCAATGGGCATCTAAGTTGATTCCCTGTCTTTGCTATTGTGAACAGTGTGGCAATGAACATAACAGGTGCACGTTCTTTTCGGTAGAACAGTTTATTTTCCTTTGGGTATATACTCAGGAATGGGATTTCTTGGTAGAATAATAGTTCAACTCTTGGTTATTTGAGAAATCTCCAAACTGCTCTCTACAGTGGCTGTTTACATTCTCAGTTTATATAAGTGTACCCTTTTCTCCATAACCTTGCCAACATCTGTTATTTTTTGACGTTTTAACAAAAGCCATTCTGACTGGTTTAAAATGGTAGCTTACTGTGGTTTTGATTTGCATTTCTCTGATGATGAGCATTTTTTTCATATGTTTGTTGGCCATTTGTATATCTTCTTTTGAGAAGTGTCTGTCCACGGCCTTGTTGATTTATTTAGGCTCCTCATAGATTCTGGATATTAGACCTTCGTTAGAGGCAGAGTGTGGGAATATTTTCTCTAATTCTGTAGGTTGTCTTTTTACTCCTATGATAGTTTTCTCTTGCTGTGCAGAAGCTCTTTAGTTTAATTAGGTCTCATTTATCTTTTTTTTTCTTTTGAGGCAAAGTTTAACTCTTGTTTCCCAGGTTGTATTGCAGTGGCACGATCTTGGCTCACTGCAACCTCCGCCTCCTGGGTTCAAGCGATTCTCATGCCTCAGCCTCCCGAGTAGCTGGGATAGGTGTGCACCACCATACCTGGCTAACTTTTGTATTTTTAGTAGAGACAGGGTTTCGCCATGTTGGCCAGGCTCATCTCAAACTGCTGGCCTCAAGTGACCTGCCCGTCTCGGCCTCTCAAAGTGCTGGGACTACAGGCGTGAGCTACCGCCTCTATTTTTGTTTTGGTTGCAGTTGCTTTTGAGAGTATCTCTCTTGGCTTATGAAACAATTCTATACTAAGAAAATTCTAAATAACCTGAAAGGCTCCTAGAACTAATAAACAACTTCAGTAAAATTTCAGGATACAAAATCAGTGTACAAAAATTAGTAACATTTCTATACACTAATAACATTGAACCTGAGAGCCAAATCAATAGTGCAATCCCAGTTACAATAGCCACAAAAGAGTAAAATACACCTGAATACAGCTAACCAAGGAGGGGAAACATCTCTATTAGAAATACTATGAAACACTGCTGAAAGAAATCAGTGAAGACACAAATAAATGGAAAAACATTCCATGCTCATGGATTGGAAAAATCACTATCATTAAAATGGCCATACTTGCCTAGAACAGTTTACAGAGTCAACACTATTCCTATCAAAGTACCAATGCCATTTTTCACAGAATTAGAAAAAAAACTACTCTAAAATTTATATGGAAACAAAGAAGAGTCCAAATAGCCAAAGCAATCCTAACTAATCAAAAAGAAGAAAGCCAGAGGCATCACAAATATATGTTAAGGCAAGAGGCCTAGAGGCAGTCAGGACCATACACTTGGCTATGAAAAGTACTTGCTTTTAATATGCATTATTTAAGAGGCAAAAAACCCAATAGTGTTTGACTCACAAAATAAACACAACATTTGGCTGGTAGGAGTGTACAAAGTGAAGTGAAATCTCCTCGAGACAAATAAAGAAAATTTAAAATACCATTCTGAAATAATTGCTGAAGGCTAGGATGGAATCAAAATGAATATATTTGCGTAGGCTTATTATGTGCAAAACCCTAGCTATCTATTGAAAAATGAAGGATGATTCTTCTAGATACCCCAAATTTATAAGATAATATCCAACTCTCCTCATTGGGTTATCTCACTCTTTCTTGCTATATAACATATACAAGTAGACATCCCAGGATTAGGAAATGGGAAACTTGAGTGGATACAAAAATATAATGTAGACTCATTACACAAGCCACTTATTTAAAACTTTGCAGTAAATAGTACAAAAGAAGACTATACCATAGAGTGAGGTATGCAGAGATCCTGGGACCCATAATATTCAGAAGATTTCTAGGATGTAAAAGAAAATGTAAGTCAATTATTTTTAGACATTATTTTTAAATGTATATATCAACTGTTTTAACTCATCAATAGTACCAGGATATAGGATTCTCCAAAAATAGTAGATAAGAATGGTACTAAGAAAAAAAGTAATATTGGAATCCTTCAGAAGTCTTTTAAAGTGAATATTGGCTCCTGGTTCAATTGTGGTGGTTTCAGGAAGCTTACAACATTCTGTGAAGACTGTTCTGAGCTATTCCAAAAAAGCTCAAAAGCCCAGCTGCGTAGGGGTTCATCTGTAAGAGTATCAGGTCTACATGATCCTGAGAATTTCAATCCTCCTAAAGTAGAAGGAACAATGTGACCACATAACAATAATTTTTTTTCTCACATTTGTTCCAGATAGCTCTATACCCAGTAGCCACTTGAATAAATAGATGTCCTGATCCTTGTCAGAAACAAAGTAAAAAATAGATATGCAACTGTGTTAGGCTGTTTTGCATTGCAATAAAGGAATACCAGAGGCTGGGTAATTTATGAATAAAAGAGGTTAATTTTGGCTCACAACCTTGCAGACTGTGCAAGAAGCATGGCACCAGCATCTGCTTCTGGTAAGGCCTCAAGAAGCTTATAATTGTGGTGGAAGGCGAAGGGGGAGCAGGCATGTCATATGGTGTGAGAGCAAGCAAGAGAGAGGGGAGGGTGTCCCAGGCTCTTTCTAACAGTGAGCTCTCACATGAACTCATAGAGTGAGAAAATACTCATTACTGAGAGTATGGCACAAAGCCATCCATGAGAGCTCTGCCTGCATGACCCAAACACCTCCCACCAGGCACCATGTCCAACATGGGGGGATCATATTTCAACATGAGACTTGGAGGTGACAGATATCCAAACCGTATTTCCAGATGAACACTGTGTATTACGACATTCTGTAATTGGTGGTTAGGATAAAATGGAGAGAGAAACAAATTAGAAGTTGTGAAATCACCAACTATGTTCCTGTGAATATTTACTAAGTTTATTGTTGAAAATGTTTCATTGAAAAATTTGAAAATATACTTGTGTTACAAAAAAACAATTTTTGAGCTCCTGGCAGTTTATGAAACACCTTGAAGATAAGGAATAAAAATAAAACAAGTCTGTGGTTGCAAATAGTTCAAAGTATAATGAGAGTGACAAAGGCACAAGGTCGTAATGATAATATATTGCTGACTGACTGTATGCATAGCAGTGGTATATAGAACATGTTACAACAGTACAGAGGCAGCAAAAAGATGTGGTAGCCTCACATTTCTGAAAGCATTAGTGCAGGTGGCCATCCGTTGAATAAGGGAGGCAGGGGAGGGATGTGCAAAAAAGTAGCAGCATATATGTTTCTGAGGAAAATGAATAGCTGACCAACTGCAAAGAAAAATGTTCTTGATCATTGTTGAGGGCCCAGCTGAGATGAGAAACCACACATGTATGGATTCCTATTATTTCCCAGTCATGCTCAGCTGCTACATGTGGGAGCATACACCTGGAATGTAGGATTGCCAATTTTGTATGATGAGTGAAAAAAATACTTGAAGGTAATAATGGAGCTTGGTTGACCTACCGTGTGGTTCAAACTCTGTAGGAAAGGAAATGAGCCCCAAAGATGTGATAAAATGGGAAATTGGAAGGATCTTGAGATTGGAATTATAAATTTTTAAATACATACATAGATATAGAAGGAATGCCTACACAGTAGGTATTGTCTGGAAGAGGGATATTAGTTCAATAGATGTATATATTTTTGAGAGGGCACAGTTAGTGTCAGGAATAACCTGCAGAAAACAAAAGAGTCAGTTTGATGTGAGAAGTAAGAGAAAGGGAAAAGTTATTTATCTAATGAATATTTATTGAGCAGCCTCTGTGTGCCAGGAATTATACAAGCTGCTGGAGATACAGAAATGAGTAAGACTCAATTCAGGGTCTCAATTAGATCAGCCTACTGGAATGACTGATGTTTCCAGCTTTGAAAACACCGTGGTTGAGAAGGTGGCAGTTTTGAAAGGCAGTACTAAAAATTAGTACTCATTTAATAAGAGAACTGATGTAACAAACCAAGTGGTAATATAAACCAGACAAGCCAGATAGAATGTTTAATTGTGAAAAGAAGTATTGCATAGGAAAACCTAGGAGCGTATAATAGGATTGCCCTCTGGTGAGTACACAGAGGAAGAAAAGAGGAGAGTGGATTCCTGAAATCTAAAAAACAAAACAAAACAAAACAAAAACTCTAAAATTAAGGGATGGGTAGAGAAAGAAAGAAACCATTGAAAGAAATTAGAGATGAGACCAGTTAATTTGCTTCTAAGACAAATTAAGAGGGTTCCGGAATGATGAAATGGTCATCATAGTCCAGAGATTCAGAGGTCAAGCTGAAAAAGACAGAATTGTTTGAATAGATGTGGCAGTTGGAAAAATATCAATGATCTTAGCAGGTGCTATTTTCAGGTAGTTTAGGTGGCTTATATAGTCCTCTGGATAGAAGAATGCCTGAAAGATTTATAAAATTATGTATAATCAATGGATGATCAGCAGCTCTTAGGTTGTCTAATAACTACCAACTATAGGCTTTATCATTGGTCTTTATTTTTCTCTGTATTTCAATGAGTGCAAATTTTTCTTTCCCTTTATTTCTTCCTTCCTCTCCTTTCCTTTCTTCCTTCTTTTCTCTTTTTCTTTCCTTGCTCCTCTCCTCTCTCTCTCCTCTCAAGAGATGTATAGGTTCCTTTCCTTTTTCTCTTTCTCTCTCTCTCTCTCTCTTTTTTTTTTTTTTTTTTTTTTTTTTTTTTTTTTTTTTTTTTTTTTTTTTAACAAGGATTATCTCTTGCTCAGGCTAGAGTGCAATGGCAAGATCATAGTTCACTGCAGCCTTGAACTCCTAGCCTCAACTGATCCTCCTGAGTAGCTGGGATTATAGGCATGAGCCACTGTGCCAGGCAGTATCATTGGTCCTTTTTTTTAATTTTTAATTTTTCTGAGTACATAGTAGGTATATATGTTTATCGGATATGTGAGGAATTTTGATACAGGTATATAATATGTAATAATTACATCAATGTAACTGGGCTATCACCTCATTTATCTTTTGTATTACAAATAATCCAATTGTATTCTTTTAGTTGTTTTAATATGTACAATTAAATCATTGCTGACAGTCACTTTGTGCTATCAAATACTATATTTTATTCATTCTTCCTAACTTTTTTTTTTTTTTTTTTTTTTTACTCACTAATTATCCCCATTTCACCTTCTCTGCCTTAACACCCTGGTACCCTTCCCAGCCTCTGGTAACCATCTTTCTACTCTATCCCTGTTAGTTCAATTGTTTTAATTTTTAGCTCCCACAAATAAGTGAGAAAATGTGAAGTTTGTCTTTCTGTGCCTGGCTCATTTTACTTAATATAATGACCTCCAGTTCCATCCATGTTGTTGGAAAGGACAGGATACCAGTCTTTTTTTATGACTAGATAGTGCTCCATTGTGTCTAAGCACCACATTTTCTTTATCCATTCATCTGCTGATGGACATGTAGGTTGCTTCTAGATCTTGGCTATTGTGAATAGTTTTGCAATAAACATGAGAGTGCAGACATCTCTTCGATATACTGATTTCCTTTCTTTTGCATATTTACCTAGCAGTGGAATTGCTGGTTCATACAGTAGTTCTATTTTGAGTTTTTTTTTTTTTTTTTTTTTTTTTGAGACAGAGTCTCGCTCTGTCGCCCGGGCTGGAGTGCAGTGGCGCAATCTCGGCTCACTGCAAGCTCCGCCTCCCGGGTTCACGCCATTCTCCTGCCTCAGCCTCCGAGTAGCTGGGACTACAGGCGCCCGCCACCGCGCCCGGCTAATTTTTTGTATTTTTTAGTAGAGACGGGGTTTCACCGTGGTCTCGATCTCCTGACCTCGTGATCCGCCCGCCTCGGCCTCCCAAAGTGCTGGGATTACAAGCGTGAGCCACCGCGCCCGGCCCTATTTTGAGTTTTGTGAGGAACACCCAAGCCGTTCTCCACAGTGGTGGTACTAATATACATTCCCACCAACAGTGTATGAGGTTCCCTTTTCTCCACATCCTTGCCAGCATTTGTTATCATCTGTCTTTTGGATAAAAGCCATTTTAACTGGGGTGAGATGACATCTCGTTGCAGTTTTGATTTGCATTTATCTGATGATCAGTGACGTTGAGTATCTTTTCATATAGCTGTTTTCCATTTGTATGTCTTCTTTTGAGAAATGTCTATTAAAATCTTTAGTCCTTTTTAAGTTGGATTATTAATTTTTTTCATATAAAGTTGTTTGAGGTTCTTATATATTCTGGTTATTAGTCCCTCATCAGATAAATAGTTTATAAATATTTTCTCCCATTCTATGGGTTTGTCTTTTTGCTTTGTTGATTGTTTGCTGTCCAGAAGCTTATTATGTAGATTTGGTCCCATTTGTCTACTTTTGCTTTGGTTGCCTGTGCTTATAAGGTATTATTCAAGAAATCTTTGCTTAGTCCAATGTCCTGAAAAGTTTCCCCAAAGTTTTCTTTAGTCATTTCACAGTTTGAGGTCTTAGATTTAAGTCTTTAATCCATTTTTATTTTATTTTTGTATATGTCAAGAGATAGAAGTCTAGTCTCTTTGGTCTTTCAGATGAGATGTAAGATATGTACATTTACTTGGGAAATTTATATATAAAGTATAACTTATACATGAATGCATAAAAATGAATCTATAGCTAAGACTAGAAGGAACTAGACTACAATAAGATAGAAGCTTTTTTAGTACAGATATATTACTTGTGGGAATTAGGATGGCTTAAAAAATAGCTTCATCATCAGGAAATGAAAAAAAAAGTCCCCTACTCGACAAACTTCAAATGATGTAAATGATTAATAATGTAATTGTCCTGCAAAGAGTAAAATCATATGCTTTTGAAAGTAAAGTAATGGATTATTCTGACATGGACAAGTAATTCCACTTATTATTACCTTCGCATTTTAAAGATGACATGAAATGTAAAGATCATTTAAATTTAACAAATGACCTCTGATTACCAGGAAAAAAAGGCCACCTTGCAGGGCGTGCATAAGTGAACATATGTTTAAGAGTGCTATTGCATTTTCAACACAATTAGTCATCTAACTATGTATCCAAATGAAGCTAATGGATTTCCAAGTACAATTAACTATGATTTATCTAAGAACATTGCAGTTTGAATTCTTTTCTCCCAATTTGTTCATAATTATTCTTTTATATAAATTTGTTAATTATTTATGAGTGAATTTCACTTTGGCCAAATTAAAATCTATTTCCACAATGCAGCAGCTATCGAACAGCAATCAAAAGGTGGTGATTGAAGAAAATGCAGCTTTACTTACTGTTTTCCAAAGGGAAACATTATTTGAGAAGTTAGGCAAATAATTTCTCTTGGTTCTACTTTAAAGGAATTAAAGATGAATGAGAACTTTAAAAATATTTTAAGATTTAAAAAAGTGAATATATACTAACTTATTCTATAACAGTTTTACTTTTTATTCATCTTGGTTTCATTTATTTGGCTATTTAAAGAGAATAAAGTATAGTCATGCATTTTCTTTGAGTTTTTGTAGAAGGATATGGGGAAGTTAGAATATGAATGACTCATTTTATAATTTTTAGCTGAATACAATGTGCTTATAAAATGTACGTCAATAAATTCAACTTGGTTTAAAAATTAGCCAACTATATGTGATTTTAAAAATCGGTTTGGTATCAGATACATGAAATGCTAAACAAAAGTTATCTACAGTAATATTACGAGATAACGATCTTCAAATTTTAAAAATGCTTTAGAAATGCTTAGCAATATGGTAGAGATGTATGTCAGTATTTGCTATAATTTAAAACTTATTAGATGCTTTTTCAGAAAAATACAGTAATGTTATCTTGATGAGCATGGATTTGGACTCAGCATAATCAGTAAAAGAAGCCTCAGGACGGAGCTTGCAGTGAGCCGAGATCGCGCCACTGCACTCCAGCCTGGGCGACAGAGCGAGACTCCGTCTCAAAAAAAAAAAAAAACAAACAAAAACAAAAGCCTCAGGAAAAGTATTATACCATTTCTTTTTGTTGAGTTTATTATTTCACTTTGGTATAAGAATTGCTCATTCAAAATACCTTTGGAAAATTTTTAAATTGATAATTCAGCACATAGACTTAATTCACGTCAAAACTCAATTTATCTTAGTTATAGAACTTTGAGAGATTCCTACTCAACGGTATAAGAGAAATTCTTCATTAAAGAAGCCCACACAGTTATACCCCACAAAAAGCTAATGCTATTGGGCACTGTAGAAGTGGCTACTGTGAGGTCTATAACCCGTAAGAATCAAGACAGGTGATGTGTTATGTAGTTTTAATTCATCCATATGTTCAAGGCAGTTCTGGTAACTCTCAGGTAAAGTGCAGGCTCGGGACTCTCTTTACAACCATTTTTATGGAAGCTTAGCTTTTTTACTAGGAAATCCTCCTAAGGTTATCAATCCAAAGGTCTTTCAAAAATGTGATGTTCAAGGTTTCCTAGGTAAAGTGAAAAAGCCATATATGCATTGAGCAAAGGAAACAACGATAACAACAGTGGTTAACATTAAAACAGTATATGCAGTCCCAATTTCTTATTTTGGTGCCAGTGGACTGAGGGAAAGGGCTTTTTGTTCCTTTAGCCCTTGACCTCTGCACTTTGACTCTAATCCTTGTTTCCAGCTTCCAGATTTAGCCTCTTATGTCACTGAGTCCTGAGGAGTAATTAAACCGCTCTCAACCCCTAGGGAATCTCACATGCAAATATAGAGAATGGAAAATCCATATTATCTATAATTTATGTTTAAATATGAGTGTGTATTAATGTAAATCAAATGTGAATACATGACTATGCTGTATTTTTATTAGAATAAAATTTAAAATCTACAGTTTTAGTTTTTCCACTTAGACAAGTATTATGTAATGCAGTAAACAAATTAGCTAATGAAAGCAGTGAAATGGAATAATTTGATAAGAGTTCTAAAAGAACAGCGGAATAGGGCAAAATGTCACCAAGTTTATAGTATTTCATGAATACTGAAAATCAAAAATAGCAACTACCTAAATGATGGAATTCTGACTTGAGTATTACACTTTAAAGATAAACTTCACACAGTTTCATTAAAAAAACAAAAAATTATTTAGCATATGTTTCATACGTTTTTATGTTCATACTGTTATTACCAGCATACTAGAAAATTGTATACTTACTTCTTTGTTATTCTACATTAATCATAGTCTAATAAATTAAAAAGCACGGCCCCAAAGAACTTTATTTCAACCCTTTAAAAAAATCTTCAGTATATTTTTGTTATTATACATTAATCATAGTCTGATTAAAATTTAGAATAGAAAGAACTGTATGTCAAACTTTAAACAAAAGGAAAGTAAAACTAAACCAAATTTATGAATAATTCACAGAGTTTCAGAAGTAAAACATTTCTTCCCCTTTTCTGCATTTACAATGAACCTTGAAAGACTAAGAACTTGGAACAAAAGAAATTGGCAGGAGATATGTATATTCACTGGATCCCTATCTCCCACGCCAGCAACACACACAGACCTGAAGTACAGGTCGAGTATTAAAGAAAAGCTTGAGAACAGAAGTATTTCAGATGTTAGATTGATTCAGATTTTGGAATATTTGCATATACATAACGAGATATCTTAGGGATGGGACCCAACTTCAAATATGTAATTTATTTATGTCTCATATATAACATACCCATAACCTGAAGCTACTTTTAGACAGTATTTTTAATATTTTTGTGGGCCCATCACATGAGGTCAGGTGTGGAACTTTTCAGTTGTGGCATCATGTGGGTGCTCAAAAAATTTTGGATTTTAGAGCATTTTAGAGTTCAGGTTTTTGGATTAGGGATGTTCAACTTGGATTTCAGTTTACAGTTCTAGTCAAACACTTACAAAGTAAAGAAAAACTTACGCTTAGAAGCTGCCGGCTGGTTGATGTTATAACCTATAAGGTGACAGGGAGAAGAACATGTAACACTGAGCACTTGAGGATAAATGCAAGGCCGACATGCAGATTATAAATTGCATCCCAGCTACATGACATCATAAAGCATCGTGTGGAAGAGATTAATCCCTGAGTCAAGCTTCCAGAAGAGGCTCTGTGTCTCCAGGACTAACCTGTAGCCATCACCAGACTTCCTAAGTCTTAGTGGGTTTCATTGTTGTTGATTTGTCATCTTTAAGATGGAATAATCCTGAGTTATTGAGGGAAAACTAAAATGAGATAAGAAAGATAAAGGTTTTAGCCAGTTCCTGGCACAGAGGAAGTCCTCAGTAAAGGTTACCTGTTTTCTTTATTATGAAAAATATTGACTCTTGAGAATCAAATCTATCATTTTCACTTCAAGTTTACAAACAACAGCAATAATTAATGAATTGTGATTTTAATAGAAATATGTACATGTGCCAATATGCCACATATTAATATCCATCTCACTGACCCAAGTACGTAGCTGTTCTTTTTCAGGTCCTACCAGAAAAAAAATAAACAGCAGCTGTTCTTTAGTGGTAGGCAGGATTCAAAAATCACTTTCTGCCACTCTACTTTTGAGTACCAAAGTGCCAGAAGCCTGAATCACAAATTTAGCAGTGCATTACAAATCAGTTAACTGACTTGTTCCCTTGGTGAAATGAAATGAACAATCTGGTCTAGGTCTACTCAGGACATCTGTGTAGATTTCTAGCTGGTGGGGGAGACTTGACCTATTTCCTCCATGTCATCTACACCTAAAATTACATGAAGACATGTAAAAAGTACTATATTAGCTCAACACTTCAACAGATTAAAAAAAAAACACTGAAATAATTTTAGTGCCATGCAAGATAGGAATCAAAGTGATTAACATTATGTATATGAAAGTCGAGATTTCTATCATAAGGATTATGTATCCTAAATAATGATACGTTCTGCACTTGGCACAATCAACACTAGACATTAGAAAATGTGTAATTATAGTCAATAATAAAAGTCACTAATCCAATCTTGTTTTTAGTGTACTTAATGAGTATCAATAGAGACTGACTTGTGTTTTCAACTATTTTATATTTACCATGAAATTAGCAACACTTTAGAATTGCTGCAAAATTGGCAAAGGTTGGGTAAGAAGAAGGGAAACATACATGTACCTATATGAGCTTTAAATGTAATCAACTTTTGGAAATTCAAGAGAAGTCTAAGCATTGTAAATCATACGTTTAGTACAAGTATTTGTGTGATGTGGTGATAAATGTTTTCAAAACAAACAATAATGCTTCCTACTCTGTAATACCATGCACTGAAGAAAATAGGACTAAGGGGATAAATAGGATTGGGAGCAACACAGAAAAACGGATGCAACTTTGTAGCAGAAACAAATATAATACAATTCTAACAAAAATAATAATACAGTTAAAATAGTAAATCCCTCATTGAGAGATAAGTAACTGTTACTATAGGACTTTATTTTTAAAAACGATGGTGAAAGTAACTTGAAGGAAGTGGCTTGAAACTGCAGGATTACAGAAACACAGGAAAATGCAAATATGAAAGACATTGTGAACTTTCACCTATAAGTACAAATGTAGAAATAATTATGTCACATTTTAAAAAGTCCTAGTTATCAAAGAAATCTTGCTGGTGAAGTCACTTTTTAACAAAAACGAATACAGAGAAGTATGGATGTACGCAACAACAAAAATAAGAAAACTCAAGTTCTTAGAAGGAGTAGAATAAAAATACATTAATAAAGGCTTATCAGAAATACATTTAAAATTTTAAAAATAAAAGCTATCCTTCAAGACCATCATATGTGCCCAACTTTGCTCTTTGCACTAATTCACATTTAATACTTAAGGTAAAACACTACAAGGAAGGTATAATGATTACGCTTTAAAAAAACAAAACAAAGCAAAACGAAACAAACAAAAAAAAATCAAATGAAGTCCCACTCTGTCGCCCAGGCTGGAGTGTAAAGGCATGATCTCGGCTCACTGCAACCTCCATCTCCCAGGTGCAAGTGATTCTCCTATCTCAGCCTCCCTAGTGTCTGGGATTACAGGCACACACAGCCACACCTAGCTAATATTTTGTATTTTTAGTAGAGACAGGGTTTCACCGTGTTGCCCAGGCTGGTCTCGAACTCCTGAGCTCAGGCAATCCACCTGCCTTGGCTTCCCGAAGTGCTGGGATTACAGGCATGAGCCACCGCACCCAGCAGATTACTCTTATTTTTATAGGTAAGAAAACTAGCACAGAAAGCTAATTCCCAGCTACTGCAATTACTTGCCAAAGGACACAAAGGGCTGGATTTTAAACTCGGGAGAAGTGGCTTGAGATCCTACTTCCTATAACCCTATGCCGCACTACTACACAGTATCTCAGCCAGCTGGAACGGTGATTGCAATACCAACAAAATCCTCTACTTGCATTTCATCCGAAATCTATATGAATGTGATTATTTTTCATTCATTTCTCACATTCTAGAATAATATGTAAAGGAAAGTGCTTTTTCTGACATGTAAAATGTCCTGCAAATGCAATACAACTATTGCTCATTCTAATTTTATAGTTTAAATTGTATATAGCATTGAAAGCAAGTTGTATTGTAACGAATGTCTAAATAACATGCCTTCTAATGAAAACTCATTCCAAAATGTTGGTTTCTTACTAATATAATCTTGATATTTATGGAGTTTTTAATCCAAATTAGCATGTAGGGTACTTCTCAGTTATGGTATGAACATTAACGTGGAAAATAGGTTGAACTGAAAACAAGCAAGGGAAGTGCAGGATTCACCAGGAAGCTCTGGTGCACAGAATGACATGAGCCCCACGCCGACTCCAAGATTAGCAAATAAATTGAACAGAGAGAAAGTGAAACCATATAAACGATTTCAAGTTTCTATAATTTCTCATGAAAATAGAAGTTTCTAACTAAAGGCACTGCAATGTTTTGACGTTCCTAATATATTCTGACAGAAATTGCAAAATGCAGCGCTAACGAAATCAGACTGTCTTTTCTCCCTAATCTGTCTTTCGAAAAAATAATACCGGTATGTATTTGAGGGAAATGGAAGCATAACATCAGAAAGGATGGCAAGGTGGAACTGTAGTACCACATTTATTCTTTCTTCATCCAGGCTGTTTGTCAATTTTATATAAATGTTGGAAAATATGATGCTACATTTCTTTCATTTAAAATTACCTTTTGCTTGCTCCAACAAGGGCAGGGCATGTTATTATTTAGGCTACACAGTCCTTTATAATGATAGAAATATCCACTGTCATATAAATAGCATGCAAAATGTCTGATTTTATCCATCTGGCACCACAGTAGTCAAGAGTATCTCTTTCAGGGTCAGGGTCAGAAATAAACCCTCTAACTACATCCCATGATACAAAGCTCAAACCTAAGTGTTAAACATATGTGCATGGTTAAACCTATCTATGCTTAGTATAAACCATATTCATCAGGCATAGAACAAAACGAAACAATATAAAAATAGCCCTGAAAATACTTTTAGTAATTTTATCTCCAGGTTTGTGATGAGTTTATTTTTGAATCCTTGAGGACATTTTTTTCCTTTTACAAAATTTAATAATTCTTTCATAAATGTGACTTTATCAAAAATTGATTTACTGGTTTTATGTTGGTTTTTTGCTTTTGTTTGTTTTAGTCAGAAGCAATATGATTTTACCATTGTATTGCTTTGCTGTAGTGTTTTTCTGTAAAGCACTGACTTTGAGGAACCTCCACTGTGAATTGTTGAATATAACCAAGATTCAATGGAATGGCCTTTGCATTCCTACAGCAAAGTAGAATAACACATTCCATGATAAGCACCACAGCTTCACATTAATCCTCATAATAAATGCTCAGAAATATTTTGGGTGTGAATTTATCATGTACCAGGAGCAAGACTAATGGTAAAAGAGTAGACAAGATAGATGTGATCCCTGCCCTCAAGGAGCTTTCACTCTAGTGGAATCTATCTTGACTTGGTATGCATTTGCCCATACTTGGTGTCTAGTTACGGAGCCAAAGATGGAGCCTTTGTCCTTACCAGTGATGAAAACTCAGAACCTCAGGAAAAAGTCAGAGGCATTTGGTGTTCATCATTTTTCTAAACTTATCCTTTTAGTGATTTTTTAAACTTCAGTGTATTTATATATAAAAATAGAAGGAAATATTCCATTCTACTTAAAAATACATTATAAGAAATAGCTGGACCAATGAGCTTAATTCTGTTATTCTGTAACAAGAACACAGGCTATTATAATCATAGCTCCAGTAAATGCTAGTATCTTGAGGGAGATGAGCTGTATCTTTTTCATCTCAGTATCACCCACTTAATTTACACATAGTATATGTTAAATATGTATTGAGAAAGAGGTACAAACTCACAGTAAGGAATGGAAGAGTCGTCATCTTTCCCACCCAGAAAGTAGGCTGCAATGTTACCACCAGGACTCCACATTCAGGTAGGAAATGTTCCCTTGCTGATAGTGGATACAGAACACTGAAGGAACTTAGAAACTTCATTAGTTTCACAGAAGGTGGCCACTATAAATAGCATATGCTATGACCATTCATAAATATAATTATAATATGTCAGCTTATCTCAGTATTCTGCTCAAGGGAAAAGGATAGAAATATCCAAAGGTGAAAAAATGAATCTCCCCTAAAGAAATACACTGTATATATTTTATGTATGATCTCTAAAAATTCAAGATTTATTTGGGAAAAATTAAATGAATACCGGTGAAATAGATAATCATAAAGTGTAATCAGTCACTATCTCTAGAATTGTGTTTTGTAAACAACTCTGGTGTAAGTGATATCCATGTAACACAAAAACACACTGATTTTATAATGTGTACTATGAATAGATTTTGATGGAGTAAGACATAGAAAAGATGACACGTGACTAATCATTGGTGTGAAAAAACAATTAGTTAAATGCTATTATGACAGCCCAAATTCTGAGATACTTAAAAAAGCTGTAGAAATTTAAAAACACTTTTACTTCTGAAACTGTATATGTTTTTGTTAAAATGATGTTTTAAAGTTCATTTCTGAGCTATCAGCTATTAAAAGCTAAGCCAGAATTTTAACATGTCATTGCCATGTCTCAAGGCCATCAGGGAAAAATAAATAAGCACAGCATCACTATTTCAGTGAAATGTTCAAACTCACTGCATATTACTAGTTATCAAAAAATGTGTCCCTTTTTGAGGGTGAGTAAACTTCTTTTGGGTTCTTTTATTAAAACGCAGACTTTCAACTGCCAATTTGTTTCAAAAAGACCTTCCTCAAATAGAGAAAACACAGACATTCAAATGCTAACACATTTTTCTTTTAAAAAGTAAATCACCATATTTTAATTGCTTTAAAAAGGATAAAATAATTGTTGCACATTTTACACTATGTAACTACTGACTATATTATCATGACATTAAAGTGTTGATGTTGGCCAAAAGTTGATTTTCCCAGATAGTGACTGCCACATTCACTGTAGGTCCTTTCCTTTCTGCTGTATAATTTAGATTCTTGACACTAAGGAACATTGCCTAAAGGCTCTTAAGTTCTCGAAGGATGCTACAGCTCCTGAAGGATGCTGTCTGCTGTACAGTTTTACTTGAATATACAACAGGTGGCTCTAAATCAATATGCATCAAACTATGTTCTTTATCTCCTCCCCCAAACTTTAAGTGCTTTCTCAAGTATAACTTAATGGGTTGATATTAGCCAAGTTTAGTTCCTTTCCTTCAGCACCTCCCTATCCATCATCCATCCTCCATAATATCTCTAGCCTTCAACACCTTGGACTAGCTACATAATTCATGAGGCCAGTGCAAAATGAGAATGTGGAACTCCTTGTTCAACACTACTAAGAATTTCTAGACTGTGACAAGGAAAACATTCAACCAGTCTCTGTGCAGCTGCTCAGACTGCTCATCATGAAGCCAGCATTTCTGTCACCTCTTTCTCTAATTTTCTGAGGACTCTTGTCCTCCACTCTTGAAAATCCTCTCTCTGTCACCCTTTTCTGTATTCTCTCCTCACCCTCACAATCTGTCTCTTACATCAGGCCTTTTCAGTCTCAGCACTATTGACATATTAGACTAGACTGGACAATGTTTTTATAATTTCAACTTTCATTTTAGATTAAAGTGTACATGTGCAGGTTTGTTACATGAGCATCTAGCATGATGCTGAGGGTGGGGTATGAATGATTCCATTCCAGGTACTGAGAATAGTACCCAATAGGTAGTTTTTCAGCCCTTGCTCCTCTCCTTCTCTGCCCCATCTAGTTGTCCTTCGTGTCTGTTGTTCCCGTCTTTATGTCCATGTGTACTCAATGTTTAGCTCCCACTTACACGTGAGAACATGCGGTGTTTGGTTTTCTGTTTCTGCATCAGTTCACTATTAATGGCCTCCAGCTGCATCCATGTTCTCCAAAGGACATGATTTTGTTCTTTCTTACATCTGTGTAGGATTCCATAGTGCATAAGTATGACATTTTCTTTATCCAATCCACCACTGACAGGCACCTAGGTTGATTCCATGTCTTTGCTGTGGTGAATAGTGCTGCAATGAACATGTGAGTGCATGTTGGTCTGGATAATTCTTTGTTGTGAAACTATTCTGTGCATATAAAAATGTTTAGCATTATCCTTAGTCTCCACTTACTAGATTACCAGCACCCTTCTCCATCCCCAGTTGTGAGAATCAAAAACGTCTCCAGGCATTCCCATATGTCCAATGAAGGGCAAAAGTGTCCCCTATTGAAAATCATTGCTCACATTATTAGACTGCTCTTTACAAAACATCGAGATGGTCATGCTACCCCAGGTTCACAGGTTTTGAAGAACTCTATCAAGGATAATTATAGGATGAATTCCAACTCTTCATCATAGTATTCAGGGTTGTCATAATATGGCTTTGTGTATCTTGCTAGCTCAAATTTAGCCTATTTATTTTCCTTGGGCTTTATATTCCATCCTTGCAAAATGGCTTAATGTTTTATTTACACACTTTTTAATATTTTTGTAACTCTGCTTGCTCTAATATCTTTGATTACATTATTCTGCCATACATCTCTCCTCTCATCTCCCAATTCCTGATTTATTGACTCTTACGGTTAATCCAGAGGAGCATCTTCTTCTGAAGTGTTGCCTGTCCTTACACTATTCCACGCAGAACTGACCATTGCTTCCCCTCTGTCCTGCGTTGTACCTACAAGTGTATTGTCCTGGCATGCTGTTGCTAAATTGAGGTAATCAAGAGAAGATGAAGTTTTCAGTTCTTCAAAGCATTTCCAAAAATTGAAAGACTGATTCCATCTTTAGTAACATTACACTGAGGAACTCCAACTTCCCTTGGAGCTTATGTTTCTATATGGCAAGTTTCAAATAGAAAAACTCCTGTTATGTCTGCATGTCAGTCATAAATTGTGGTTATCCTTGGTTTTCTACATGCCTAATTCAGTGTTCTAGCCTATATGCTTAAAGGCTGGGGAATGTTCATTGTACTTATTTATATCTCTGACATATAGCATACTGCTTAACACATACTAGTTGTTATTCTTTTTTGGGGGGAGCAGGGTGGGGGGATGAAGTTTTGCTCTTGTTGCCCAGGAGTGCAGTGGCACGATCTTGGCTCACTGCAACCTCCACATCCTGGGTTCAAGATATTCTCCTGCCTCAGCCTCCCAAATAGCTGGGATTACAGGGGCCTACCACCACGCCTGGCTAATTTCTGTATTTTTAGTAGAGACGGGTTTTCACCATGTTGGCAGGCTGGTCTTGAACTCCTGACCTCAGGTGATCTGCCTGCTTTGGCCCCACAAAGTGCTGGGATTACAGGCGTGAGCCACCATGCCCTGCCTTACTTATTCTTTTTTTAAAAGAAAGGAAGGGAAAAAGAGGGAGAAAAAGAGAGAAAGAGAAAGGGAGGGAGGCAAGAAAAAAAAAGAAAGAATAGGGAAAGATAAGAAAATTCTGTTTTGAATCAGAGCTCTTAGTTTCTTAATATATGGGCTACAGATGAATATTTAGGCAAACTGTCCTTGTCTGCATGTACATATCCACTCCACATTCTTTATCATCCTTATTACGGTCATCATCACCATCACA
This sequence comes from Symphalangus syndactylus, assembly GCF_028878055.3. NCBI lineage: Eukaryota > Metazoa > Chordata > Mammalia > Primates > Hylobatidae > Symphalangus > Symphalangus syndactylus. Next base: position 29,200,121 of record NC_072437.2, on the reverse strand, counting down.
TTAATAAACAGTGATAAGAACATCTACTGGGAGCTTTCTAAGCACCTTATGCAACAATGGTTTTAAGCAACCCATGTGCTTTGTGAGTGCCTACTTTGGACAATTTGAATAATGCTGTTTTTATTAATATATGCACCCTAATATTATCATTTAAGATGTATAGTTTAATGTTCAGATATGTGCATATTTACTCATGTGTACTCTAAACAAAGCATATAACTATGCTTTGTTAGCCCAGATGAAATGCGTACATCTTATCTCAAGATGATACTGGGTTTTATCAAAGTGGAACAGATTTGATTTCAGCATCTCCACATCTTATTGAAAATATATTTTCTAGTTTATATAACAAAAATATTACAGAAAAAATTACACACTTGCATAACTACCCATATAATTTTGATAGCACAAAGACATACTTCATATAATGGTAGGCAAGCTATGAGTTAGGGAGACCAAGACAGGATTCTGTGACTAGGGCTCGTGAGATGTCCTTCACTGATGGGTTGACAGAAGATTTCAAATCACTGTTCCTCATGATTACACTCTGATTATGAATTTAAATCTCTTGTAGTCCATCTGTTCATCAAAGAGTAATTTACTGTCAAATCCAATAAGTGACAGGGTATTCCTTTCCTTTATTTCTGACCTTGTTCTTGGCACAGAAGAAGTTGGTTCAAATATGACAAATTTTCCCCTGACAGCTGGACGATTGTTCACAGTGGCCAAATGAGAAATCTGTTGCAGGGAATAGACAGGCTGGATGTACCAAATATTTTACCATTCTAAAATGTTCTTCTGAATGCACATATTTAGTTCTCAATTTTTTTTGCCTTATTTAATAATTTTCTACATATATGTTTTGTTAGTCCTGATGAAATGCATACATCTTATCTCATTACTTTTGATATATAACCTATGTCAGCAACTTGTTTTATTTTTTAAAAACTAAATTTTCACTTTTTTTGAGCTTGTCTCTCTAGCTTAAAATGTCTAATTAGCTCTAACTTTAGCTTTTTTAAAAAAAGAAAAGGCATACTTTAGAAATAGGCAGAAAATTTATTTTTTTCCACTAGATTGTGGTTTCTTTGAAGATAAAGTATTGTTAAAATGTATCTTTGTATCTTTGCCACATAGCAAAATAACTGGTAGAATTCAGTTTTATAAAATATCCTGTAAATTATTTAAGTCCTTCAAGGAGAAGTATTGTTATGTAGTTATTTATTATGACTAAACCATTTAAGTACAAACAATCTTAATTTGGATTTTCATATAGTCTCCATCTGAACATGCCATAAAAATAACAAAACTGTACAATAAAATTCTTACCTATTAATTACATTTATACAAAACCAATTACAGTGCATTAGATATTTAAGGGGTATAATTTGTATCATATTTTTATTACAATGTTTTTAAAAAATTAATGTGTATTTTGTTAATTTTATGTCTTTTCACTAAAGTCAGTGTGTTTTAAAAAACAAAAGAGATATGGCATGTACAAGGCATACATTTACTCCCCAAACAAAATACATAGAACTTGAGAATAGAGGACTCTATCAGCAACTTCCTTCCTTTCTTTTTTTTTCTTTCTGCAAGGAAAAGTTGTGTCCAATATGTGCTAAGCATTTTGCCATGTGTCTAATAAATTAAAAGCAATTAGTATATTTTATGATTATATGTCCTAGTGGATATTGAAGAAATCTGAGTCCTTATATCACATTCAAGGGGCTTATACAGTAGTCCTTGAGACCAACTAAATGCTCAGTTGTGTGACTCACTCTACAAATATAGTAGTTGTTCCCATAAGGAAGAAAAAATTGAAACGTGCTATCAGGAAGGTCAAGTTGAACTCAGTCCTGAAGGCTGGCTAGTGTTTAAGGAAATGGAGACAGGCCAGAAGGAGACTTAATGTTCTAACTGAGGTTAGAGAAATATATTAAAGTATGTGTGAAAGTAACATAAAAAGTGTGCTAGAGCTAGGTATGTAACCCTCAGGACCTTGGATCGTAGGTTGTTCTAGATCCTAGGGTGACATAATGAAAGTCGTGTTTCTCCAGTAGGAGGTATGAGTTGTATTGCAGGAAAGAAATTAGAATAAGAGAAAATAGCTGCGAAACTGAAATCTGAGTGAAGCTTAAAGATGCTACATGGAAAGAAACATTGCGTTTTAAAAATAGATGAGTAAGACTTCCTCTACACACATGGCTAAGTCAACGTATTCTTTTTTTTTTTTTTTTTTTTTTTTTTTTTTTTTTCTGAAAATCCATTAAGAGCATCAAGAGAATAAAAAATCCTGTAACCTTTCTATTTGGCAAAAGTAAGTAAGAAGTATTCCCTGTAGATTCAAAAATACACAGAAGATGCAAAAAGTACAAAAAAGAAAATTGGATAATGAGAGGATTTTTGAGGAGCCGAAAAATTCATTAATTGATTCAACAAATATGTACTGAGCTGCATCTATGGGTCAGGTCCTGCTTTAGACATGAGAATATAATAAATAATGGAATGCACAGAAGTTCCTGCCCTCATAGAGCTTTTGTGTAGTTGGGGAAGATAAGGAACACACAAAATACTTAACCTATGTAGTGTGAGGAAGGGTGGTAAGTACTAAGAAGAAAAATAAATCAGGAAAAGGTAATACGGATTGTGGAAAAAGAGAAATAGAAATATCCATTTAAACTAGACTAGTCAGGGAAGGTGGTATGGATTGAATGTTTGTGTCCTGCTCCGTTCCTCAAATTTATACATTGAAACCTAGATTCCCAATGTGATAGTAACTGGAGATTATGCTTTTGGGAGGCGATTAGGCAATAAGGGCTGAGCCCTCATGGTGGGATTAATGCCTTTATAAGAAGAGACACTAGAGAGCTTGCCTCCTTTCTCCGCTTTCCACGTTATGAGCACACAACAGGATGATGCCAACTCACAAACTAGGAAGAGGACCCTTAGCAGACACTGGGTCTACTGCCAAGTTGATCTTCAACTTCTCAGCCTCCAGAACTGTGAGAAATAAACACTTGTTGTTTAAGCCAGCCTGTCTGTGGTAATTTGTTACAACAGCCTGAGCTCAGACACATGCACCTCTGAAAAGTCATATTTGCGCAAAGACCTGTGTGAAGTGAGGGAGATAAAGGAACAGCAAGTGGAAAAGCCCGAAGGCTCAGGATAGCTGATGGGCAGCTGGGATGCCAGTGTGGCTGAACTTGAAAGAACCAGGTGACTATCAGGAAACTCTACCAGTTAGAGAGGTACCAGTATTCTTAGTTGTGTGTGGCCTTGCCAGTGATAGGGAAAAGTGGGCATTTGAGTGACAGCGGAAGCCACTAGAGGGTTTTGAGCAAAAAGACTGATGTGATCTTATTGACATTTTCGTAGGAACACTTTGTTTGGCTGGCTCATTTAAAACAGACTACCGGGTTCGAGGTGGAAGCAGAGGCACCAATGAGGAGGCTTCGTAATATACAAGGTGATAGGTGATGGTGAAGTCGGCTAGGGCGATACCAGCAGAGGCGGTGAAAGGTGATTAGAATCCAGGTCTGTTTTGAAGGTAGAGAGTTTAGGGATGGATGAAGTGTGAGATACAAAAGAAGCATCCAGGTGAGTCCCACGTTTTGGTTTGAGTGACTGAAATGATGGACTTGAGATTTACTCAGATGGGGCAGAAGCAGGGGTTTTTCTTGAAGAAGAGCAGTAATTTGTTTTGCAAATGTTAAATTTGAGGAGCTTATTGAAAACTCACGTACAGATATATAGTAGACAATTGAATCTATGAATCTGGAGCTTAGGTGAGAGTTCTGGGCTGGAGACACAAATCCAACAGTTGTCCCAAATTTAGATGGTATTTAAAGCCACAGGACTGGGAGAGATCTCCAAACAAATTTTGTGTTTTGTTAGTGTCTTTTTTTTTTTTCCCCCGGAGTTTTTCTCTTGCTGCCCAGGCTGGAGTGCAGTGGCATGATCTCGGTTCACCGCAACCTCTGCCTCCCAGGTTCAAGTGATTCTCTTGCCTCACCCTCCCGAGTAGGTGGGATTACAGGCATGTGCCACCACACTTGGCTAATTTTGTATTTTTAGTGGAGATAGGGTTCCTCCATGTTGGTCAGGTTTTGTTCATTTTTAAATCAAGGAGTTCAAGGCTTCTGTCAGAAAGCATGGCAAAGACGAAGCACATACCCTGCAAGAGGACATCTATTTTTTTCCTATTTGCAGGGCCAGAATAAGGCACATCCATGCCAGCACCAGCTGGAACCTGCTTTTATTCAGAGAATAGATGGGGCAAGGATAGGGCTTCACCAGGAACCTCACAGATGAGCCCGATTTACATGAGGAAAATATCAAGATTATCCCAAGACTTGGACCATTCATTAAAGTTTAGCAGACAAACATTGTTTAAACAGCCATTGGATTTTCCAGAGAAGATGTTACATTTTCTTCTCTCCACTGGCTCTGATGAAGTTTCTGCAGCACACACGATGCCAACCTGCTGCCGAGAATGCTGTTTACACACAGCAAGCAGTCGAACTGCCTGATCTGTCACTGTCTAACTCTGTTCTGGGGTGAGGCACTTAACCTTTTTCAGTCTCATTTTCCTCACAGCAAAGGCTAGGGTTTGCCACACGGTTTCTCAGATCTCTCCCATCTCTGAAGGTCTATTAATCCTATCCCTGATCACTCATTAGCATCTGCTGTAACGGCAGGTTGCATGGAATTTTATTTCTTTAGGATAAAGCTGCTGTGATCTTTAAACTATTTTTGCATGTTAAATGGTCTCAGTTTGGAGGAAGATTTTTTTTTTAATTCTAGAGGAGCTCTTCAATTATATGATACTGTGTAATTCTTTCTTGTCACATAGATACATAAAATAATATTTGGTAACTTTATTTACATGTTTCTTCACTTATATTTAATATCTTTCCAGATAAGACTCCACAAATAGCATTTATCAGTTGTGAGACACAAAGCTTTTTTCTATTATGAAATGTCACATTTTTATTCCAAAGTTTCCACTACTTCAAGATACAGTTTTAAGATACAATTTTAGATTAATTTGCAATGCAATTTATTGGAGTTAAGAGTTTCTCAGAAAAGGAGTGTCTTTGCACACTTGGTTTTTGTCATCTTCTTTTTATTATTTTTGTCATATGTTAAATTCAGGGGAGGTGTGAGAATAGCTATTATATGTTAGGTAGCGCTAAGTGTTGTGTATGTATCGTTTCAACTAACAGTTGCAATAAGAGGGAAGCAGTGGTGTCCTCAGTGTTCTGAGGAGGAAAATGAGACTTAAGAAGGTTGAATAACTCAATCAAAGTTATACAATTTATCACTCAGGTCTGACTGGAGAGGCTAGGACATTTCTATTACCCCTCATGCTTTGGTGCAGCTGACATATCTTCCTTCAAATCCAGAGTTTTATCTGTTGCTTAGGACCCACTCCACCATACATATGATATGAGGTGAACCAATTATATCAAATGATATCAGCTTAAACATGTATTAATGAGTCCATCTTTTATGTCTGCCATGAACATTTCCATCTTTTTACACCAAAAATTATAGATAGGTTTTGCAGATACAATTTTATAGAGTCAGGAATAAATTTGTGGATAAGTAAATCATAAACTCTATGATTTTTTGTACAAATCCGTCTTTTTTGGTACTATTTTTATCTTCATCCATCAACCCTAAAGAAAGTCAGAGAAGTTTCAATGAATGCACACTGACTGCATTTATTTCCCATCAATTTCGCCATGATTAACATAGTTCAGCGATGGGTTCATAGTCAAGAATACCTTGAAGACTCAAGAATACCTGCATGTATAAAATTTATTCTATTTACAATTATGGAGAAATTTTAAAGGTACATTTTGCATAATATATTGAACATATTGTTATTAATAGAAATAGAAACTCTTTCAAAAATTACTTTAAAGCATGTAATTATATAGCATATCATGATAGAATTAGAATATGCTCAACATGTGTTTATTGGCTCCAAATTTTTTGCTCAACATTATTTGAGGAACTTTATAATTATTTGGATGTATATATCAATATACAAAGATAAAAAGATTTACATATATTTATGTAAACAATATATATTTAAACAATATATATTTAAATGTTATATATCTATACATATTAAAACTAAACATCATGAAAGAAGAAGAAAATACATTAATAACAATGACCAGTAAAGTGACTGTGACAGATGGTATATTCATGTATGTTTCTTAAGAACCAATGTAAGGAGGGAAGCCAGAATTTGCAAAATTTGTTTTCTCCAAAGACTGGAAAAAGGATCAGATTTTCAAAGGGCAGACATAATTTATTAAAGTGATCAACTCTAAATAAGCTTTTCATGTGATTATTTGAGGCATGAGAATACACATTGCATAAAAGTGTGTTATGAAATATTACAATTTTTATAGCAAATATGGAAGCATTTTATGCAGCTATTCCAAAATTCAAGAAATTCTATTGGAATATTGCTTTCTGATGAGAAAATCTTACACATGAATGAAGTATGTACAATTTAGAAATACAGATGAAGATTATATTCTTTAAGATATTTTAACATTAGTTTTTGAGCTAGATGTCAGATAATTTGGTAGTATGCTTTGACTTGACTTACAGCGTTTATAGGCCATGATACTTAGGTACAGATATCCTATATACTTAAAAAAATTAGATTATCTATTATGCTATCTTATAGGAGAGTCAACACTTCATTTTGAAATTTGAAAACCAAACCATGTATATATTTTTTTAATCCAAGGTGGATGGCCACATCATTTCCACATGAATTGAATCACTAAGGTTCCTTCAAGCAAAACCATGCTTTGTCTTTTTTTTTTTTTCTGAAAAAGTCATTTTGATTTCATTTCAGCATTTGCACAACAGCTGAATAAAATCAGAGTTCCGTACTGACAGCAGTGCAGATTTTTATAAGAAAACAATCCAATGATGTTCACTAAAAAGTTCTATTGTCTGGATCTAGATGACATTATGCTAAGTAAGTGATAAGCCAGACACAGAAGCATAAATACTGCATGATCTCACTTATATGTGGAATCTAAAAAGTCAAACTCACAGAAGTAGAAAGCAGAATAGTAGTTACCAGAGGATGGGGGAGGGGTGGGTGATGAAAGGCGATATGATTATTGTGTACACACGATAATAATGTGTTGTACATTTCAAAATTGCTAGGACACTTTAAATGTTCTCACCACAAAGGAATGATACAAATGTGAGGTGACAGATATGTTAATTAGCCTGATTTAATCACTCCACAGTGTATAGAGGTATCATAACATCATATTATACCCCATAAATATGTATTATTTGTTAATTAAAAAATATACATAAATATAATAGTAATAGTAGTAGTATTTTTGTCTGCTAGAATAATTTCAATGGTGAATGAGCCTTGCATATCAGGACAAACTGACTTAGTGTTTGCTTTGGAAAACGGCGATTTTGATGGTAATAAAAATAAGCATAGAATGATAACAAAATTATGGATCACTCCAGGTCACTCCTAGTTAGGTATATAAAATCACACCCTGAAGTCATAAAGACTCTTGCCTCCCTGTCTGATCTCAGAGACATTTTTTCATTCAATTCATTTCTATATAGCTTTAGACCATTATGATGTAAAGAAAATGTGGTTAAGAGACTGGTTTACAATGTATCACTTGAGATTTTGACTTTTTACTTTCAATACACTGTTTATGGTAAAATTCTTATGGAAGCACTAATTCTTATGGCAGCACTAAAGTGTGCATTTTATAGAAGCTATAATAATTAGGGCTTTTGACCATATTTCTCTTCTAATCAAAGGTCAGTGATAGAGTAATTAAAAATTTGTGAAGTTTTATGTTGTGCTTGGTGAATCACTTCATGGGGTTTAAGCAGTAGGATGGTGATACCTGGAAATTCTCTGGTTCTTGCTGTGAGGTATTGGGTTAATGCTGTAAAAAGTAAAGCTGGCGTAAAAGCATTGAGTGAATATCAATCTCGATGTATTCAGTAAGGAGAGTATTACTGCTTCTGAAAATGAGGCAGATTACATTTTGATTCAGTTGAGACAAGAGGGTACTGAATACGAGGTGCTAATTAAAATTTGGTGCCCACCATGCTAAATAGGCTTCAAACTGTTCAGGCTGTCCTTTCTAATAAAAGCTGGAGAAAAGAGGCCTCCATTTCCCAAAGGTAGGACAGCACCTCCAGTTTCCATCTGTCAATAATGCTTTGTGATCTGGTATGTGAGCAAGCAAGCCTTTCTCCAGTGGCTTTTGAAGAAACTCTTAGAAGTTGTTTGAACATCGTAAGACTGCTTAGAGAGCTAATAAGGACCTGGAAACATTTCACCTTTTTCTTCGGAGCTTTTCAGACAGTGGTGGTGTCGTTTGAAGACAATTAAAGAGAGGGAAAGGATAATGGGCAGAAATTCATGTCCGTCTTAAGAAAGTAAGTAAGCACAGGATGACTTCTGAATAATCAAACTGGAAATCTAAAGTGCATTCGTATACATTAATATAAGTTTATGCTTATAGATGAGTCTGGCTGGATGCTTTATTTTTACTTTCATGGGCTTTTTCCTAAACACAAGATTAAAGAGAAAATGATGTTCTAATTGATGCAAATATTGAGCATTTATTATGTATTAGTCACTGTTCTACACCTTTTTGTGCATTCTTTAATTCTTACAGACATACACACAAAGAAATATATGATGTAAGTACTATCGTTATGTTTATTTCACAGGTGAGGAAACTGAATCACATAGAGGTAAAATAACTTGCTGAATACCTAAAACTAGCATGCAAAAGAGGCAACACTCTGACTCCAGAGTCATATTTTTAACTGCTGGGCTACACTGCCTCTCAGTATTGCCTAGATGTAGGTTTAGTTTTGAGAACACAAAGGAGACTTCTGAACTTTAAATTCCCTCTCCGAAACAACATTATTTTTTCAGTGAAGAAGATATATGCAGTTTAAATGTCTCTCTAATGGATGCAAGAGCTTTAAATAGGCTTGATGTGCCTTGGTAAGATGCACACACAAGTTAGATTATTAGATATCCAGTAAAGGAGAGTTCAGTAAAAAAGAAGAAACAAGTTCCTGGACCAAAGAACTCAGAGTTTATTCCTCTATTACAAATTGAAATTAATGTTTTTAGATTAACTTTCCCACCTTTTTTTCTGAATATTCCTTAATATAAAATGGGTCTAAGTGTTTTTGAGATAACATTGACAGTATGAAACCCAACTCTTTATAGGCGAAAATAGTACAAAACCTGGAGGAGAGGCAGCTAATAAATTGGTTGATTCAATTATGGATTTAAGAATTCATCAAACAAGATTCCAGGTGTTGGAAACCAGATAATACAAAGCTATTGCTTCCCTTCAAGGGAAACAAGCATATTACAACTTCACAAGAGAAACACTCAAATAAAGGAATGCAGGAAGTGAAGTGGGAATAGAGAAAAGGTCTGTCTCACTCCAGAAGAGTGTTCTTGGTTGTTTGGAATGCAGATTTAGAGAGCCTGGTAGTCTGGGGAGAAAAAGTAACTTGCCTTTTCATTTCTGCTCATCTGTATTGGGTAAGCAAAATGTCTGATCTGAAACAAAGCAAATAGACATGAGCTGGGGATTTCCCAGGTTCTGAGAAAAGACAGGAATACAAATACATTGGAACTTGTCACACATGATTATTTGGAAACTATTTGTATTTACATAAACAAAATATTCCATACTTTACAAGAAGAATACTTTATTTTTATATCACGTTTTTGCATACATCGGATTAATGAGACACACACAAACACACACACACGGGCCATGTGTTTTTAGATGGAAACTGGGGAAAGAACACAGCAGAACTGACTGAGCATTTTCACTTTTTTTGCACCCTTGTAATCAATCTCTAGCCAAGAATTTCCCACAGTCCCTTGCAAAGCATCAAGTGTCATCCTGTACCCATTCCCTCTCCACCTAGAAAAACCACTTTCAGTCTTTGTCTTGCTGTTTTCTCGGTACTCTCTCCAGGCATCACTCCCTCCAGAGAGCCTCCTCCTTTCCCTCCACTGTCTTGTCTAGGGATGTGCCCATGGCATCCTATTCCTATCGTACAAATTATCACTCTGTCTTAAAATTGTCTAACTGTTCCTTGATGTCTTATTTATTTTTTGTTTTCCAGTGCTGGATACAGGGTGGGGTGCATAGGACAGGTCAAGATACATGTATAGAATAAATGAATGAGCAGCTGTTACCAATTTTGTTAAAGACATTCTTACATTATTTAAAACATCCAAATAGGTTATCGTAAGGTCTCCTTCCTCTCTAATTTTTTTTCTTTTCTTTTTGAGATGGAATATCGCTCTGTCACCCAGGCTGCAGTGCAGTGGTGCGATCTCAGCTCACTGCAACCTCCACCTCCCAGGTTTAAGTAATTCTCTGCCTCAACCTCCAGAGTATCTAAATTTCTATACCATTTTTAATACCATTATTAGAGTGTTTTCTAACAAGATATTAGAAGTGAAAGGAAATTTATATATTAACTAGTTCAAACATTTATTTCACCAATGAACAAACAGAGCAGAAAAGTTAAACCATTAATCTAAGTTCTATCATATGGTTAGTATTATGATCAAGACTAGAATTCTTATCTACCAATTTACTTTATGGGGATCTACTTGATTCACATTATATAATTACTGACTTGGAGTATGACATTTTAACTCATTTTAAAGCCTTAAATCTTGTCTGTACAATTGTTCTATTTGTATAGTGCAGAATAGACACGAAGTAAAAATTTGTTTAATTGAACTGCTTGTAACTTCTATATTTAAGACCCAATTTCCTGCATCTCTTGCAAATACTTTCAATATGATAAACAGTAAAAGGGCAATTCACATAGGAATTAAGTTTATAACAATCAAAGTATAGGTTCCCAAATACAAATTTTATCACTATCTTATAATAATTTATATCATACAGAGACAATGAGGTACATGTGTCAACTCACAACTCATACTAAATATGAAAATTGTTTTTTCTTTATCATGACAAAGTGTCTTAAGAATATGAAAACTGGGCTGGGCGCGGTGGCTCACGCCTGTAATCCTAGCACTTTGGGAGGCCGAGGCGGGTGGATCATGAGGTCAGGAGATCAAGACCATCTTGGCTAACACGGTGAAACCCTGTCTCTACTAAAAAAATACAAAAAATTAGCCGGGCGCAGTGGCAGCCGCCTGTAGTCCCAGCTACTTGGGAGGCTGAGGCAGGAGAATGGCGTGAACCCGGGAGGAGAGCTTGCAGTGAGCAGAGATCTTGCCACTGCAGTCCAGCCTGGGCAAAAGAGCAAGACTCCATGTCAAAAAAAAAAAAAGAATATGAAAATTGTATTAATAGTTATAGTTCAGCGAATATTTTATAACTATCAGAAATGAGTTGAGGTGTTAGATAAAACAAAGGCTGGTATTATAGAACTGGAACAACTTTTGTGCTCATAACAATTTTTAAAAGGTAATTTTCCCTGAGCTCGAGCTAAATCACTCAGCTTCTTCGTGTTTTACTCAAGCTTAGGGCATGTTTAAGGATCACTTTTAATTATAGGAGGAAAGATGAATATATACACGCATATATTAATGGTCCTATTAAAAGAGATCTACTATATAACAGCTAGAATATTAATATGGATACTTATTATTTGCCCTGCAATAGTAAATCAGTTTGCATTTCACAGCAGATTGCAAGAAATTCAAACTTGTATTTTATAACATAGTTGATCACGATATTGACTTTTTTAAAATTTTTTTTAAATTATGCTTTAAGTTCTGCGATACGTGTGCAGAACGTGCAGGTTTGTTACATAGGTATATACGTGCCATGGTGGTTGTATTTTCTATGTATTTTCTCCTTTTAACTGAGCATGAATTTAGATAGCCCTAAAACATCCAGGTCTAAGAGAAGAGAAAAACTCAGAAAAAAACATAAAGGCAAACTGTAATAAGAAAGCATGATATGAGAGCAGAAGGTGCCTGGCCTCACACTGTCCTCTCTGTTCAGCATCTTCTCCCTCAACCACTGCTGAACAGTAGCTTTCTCATTGGAATCATTTTTATGCCACATTTAAAAAAGAAACAAATATTTTTTAGTGTATGTCTGAAAGCCAAACTGATTATGCAGTTTTAACCTTCACAATGACACAGGGACATCCTATTAACATGGGTGTAAATATTAGGACTCTTAGATATTAAAAGGGCTTTAGGGGACTTTGCTTGCCCCTCTAGATGTCATTGGGTTGACAGAGAACATCAGTTTTCATCTACTATTATAGACCTGCTAATCATGTGTGAGAAGAAACAAGTTGCTTTGATGAGAGATTAAAATGGAGGGAGACAGGTTTGGGGAGGGGATGCTTCTTTCCTGAGTTTGTATCAGTGGAGGTAGGAGATGGAGACTGACTGTCATGTGACAGGAAACACAGTGAGCCCCTCTCCATGCATCTGGGAGGGCAGCCATGTCCTTATCGGGCTAGAAAAATGGACAGTGCCCTCAGCCAGAACATGGATGAGGATGTGGACATGAGATTCCTGTGTAAGTCCTAAAGGAAGGGAGGGCCAGAAACAGGTACTTTATAAACTAAACTCAATTATTAGTTTGTCTGTATTTCTTTATTTTATAGCTTTCTATAATTTTAATCATGTTTTTAAATATATCAGACTCCCTCTACTTAAGAGGCCCAGGAAAGCCATTTTTGCTCCAATTTGGAGATGAAATTTAGGTGGAGTATTCACCTGTGAGCAACAACCTGCAGATGTATGTAGCCAATACTTTCTGCACACCAGGAAAGAAAGTGAAGCTCCAAAGAAACACGCTGAGGTCTTTTGGTTACTTATCTCTCCCTGTTTATAGGTAAGCCATCCAGGGCTGGAACCTTGGAGTCCTTTGATTGCGTTTATAATAAGGAATGTATGCTCTGGCAGAGTCAGAGCAAGAAAACCTAGCTAATTAGCTGGCAGAGAGTTATTTATAAATATGCATATATTATATATAAATACACATATACATATATATATATATAGAGAGAATAAGAGTAATTAGGAGAATTTCAAGGAGTTACAGGTGCTAACGAGTTATTTTACAGTGACTTTAAGACAACTTTGAGTATTTGATTATTCAGAAAATTTCGTGAAGATTTGTGCGAATGTCTATGTGTTAGATCACAGTAAAGAAGCTCAGGCATTTGCATGCTTGATTCACAATGAGACTCAAAATGTGGAGCTGGGGGGTGAAATAAGTGCTCACCTGTTCCCAGACTCGCCACAATAGGTGGTTCTGTTTTTATAGAAAGTGAGTGATGCAGAAATATTTTGACAGCACATCTATTTAATCATTGTCTTCCTTTGAACTTAGATTCCAGGTAATTTGGATCCTCTTAGCTGGTGGCTAGGATGGATGAAGTATTGTTCTAAAAATGCAAATGAAGGTACATATATGAGTGGAAGCATATTTTGTACAGAAACCATGGATTTGGGATTCTGAATGATCAGGAATGAAATGTTAGGCCCATAACTTCCTCCTGTGTGAACCTGGGCATATTACTCCTTCTGTATTTATTTTAGGTTTTTCACCCTTAAAATGAGTAGAATAATATCATCTTAATCTTTCCCTTCACTTCTATCCCCTTCTCTTTCTAGGAATATTTATTGGAAGTTTGCTGTCTTTCCACTTTGCTGGCTGCTTTAAGATACAGTGTTGGGCAAAACCAGTGCTACTTCTGGTCTGCTGGAGATTGCAGGCTAGTTAAGGTTGTTATGAAGATTAAATAAGATAACATATATAAGTTAGCTCACGTGCAATGTTTCAATAAGTATTGAGACCCTTTCTTCTTATGAAAGGCCTATGAATCTCTTAGGGCATTCTATTCAGAAGATCCAAATACCTCTTGCCAGTTGCCCAAATAGAACAACTTGTTCAGAGCCTAGGAGAGTAGGGTCAATCAATGAATACTTTACAACACCTAAGTAGTTTAACAAACACTTAGTTCTTTGTCTTTAGATGACTTTATTTTGTTGCTCATTTGTAGGTGAATATACAGAGTGACAAAAATGTGGAATGCACTGTCTGAGGTATAGTAAGATAAATCTTGTAAGTTTAAGCATTTTAGACATCATCGACTCAGTATTAATTTTGACTTGTATGGAAATGTTATGTCTGAGGGTTCCCAGGTTTGCTAATGACATACTTAATTGACAATATAATTGTGACTCTGAAGAGTGTGAAATTAAAATCTTAAGAAGTATGTAAACTAATTGCATGATTCTTTGTGTGAACAAAGCAGTTTAATTGAATAGTACCTTATTTATGATTGGCTTTTGATACCTAGATAATTCTGTTTGGTATCTAATGAAAAAACTGATCTAAAATGTTAATAACCATTTGCCCATTTAATAAAAAGTATCAAAAACAGATATTGATGATATTTCTAAAAATTATTAAGGGGAATAGAGCAGCATTTCACAACTAGATTCCAAGGATTGTGGTCTGAACAGCACAAACCACATATTTTCATCCATTGTCTAGATCTTTATTAGGTCTATTGCATTTATAATATTTTTGCAAGTTTATATTTTTATTTATTGCTAGTACCTCAATCCCCAATAGAGATGATACAACTAACCAACAGCCAATAAGATACAGACTTTGAGTTTTGTGTTTCAGGAGTTATGGGTTGCAATGTTTTATTTATACTCGATCGCACTGTTTCTCTTCAGCTCCAGTGTAGTGATTGAAGTCTTGTACCAGGTGGAGGACTAGGTGACTAAGTACTTATGGCATAGGCCACAGAATAGACAAGAATTAATCCTGTGCTTTTTGGACTAATGGTCTGGTGTAGTGACCAAATAAGCATTTCAAAACAAATGGTTCTCATCAATATTATTATGTGTTCTCTTAACAGATTGAGGATTTTATTTTTCAAATAGGAAATGGCTAATTTATTTTAAACTGTGTATCATATTATACTTTCAAATTTCAAACAGTATCTTAAAATGATGTGAATATTTAAGTTTTATAATTTAGCTTAAAACAGTTATGTAAATTGTATATAGACACTGACGGGATAGAAATCTGCATTGGAACTTTTAATTCCCTTATGTTTTTATAGTGTCATCATAATACAATAAAATTACTGCTCTATTGCATTAAAAGTATATGCTCATTAAGGAAATGGCCAGGAAAAAATTATTCATGTACTGAGGGAAATTTTAACATGAGATATTTTGCCTTAGTGTGTATATCACTTGAACTTCCTTTGAACCCTGTGCACTACTTGCTATTTATGACAAAGAAAGCCATTGCTCACAAAGTATTGGGTTTGTCTTTGAAGCAGTATCAGGAGATCATTGACAAAAGGCAGAGCTGAGATTAGATGTTGAGGGTTATTGCCTTGCTATAGTCCCAAAGCTATGTGAAATGTCAGCTAATTGAAAATGGTAATTATTCTAAATAGCAGCATAAACTGTTTCTTTCTAGGATATGTGTTGCTTTCAAATTAATAGCCATTGATCTGTTGGGTTTTTTTCCCCCACAATTCTTCTCTGTCCTTTTGTCAAATTATCTAGCCATCGGTCCTTGGGACAAAACCCATTGCACCATTTATATTGACCATGGTTTAATGAGTGACCTGGTCTTCCTGTTTGCATAGATTGTAATAGGCCCATCCATCTGAGAGTCTGTCAGCCAGACTGAGATGTGTAACCTCTATGTATATTTAGTTTCTAACTGGGAAGACTTTAAAATGAAAACCAAGTAATTGTGTTATGGTGGCCATTTGCATTTATTTCAGATACTGATTGGGAGGAGTCCTATTAATCACAGTAGTAATAGATCTTCAAATTATGACCTGCTGAGCAAGGTCATCCCATATGAGATGAATAATATATATTCAAAATGCTCAGCTTGCTTCTAATGGGCAGTACTTCATACCAAATGGCTTTTAGGGAAATATGTATGGTATAATTTTTCAGACAAAGAATTAAAATTCCTAGTTGGGATGATGGTTAAAAAAAAACCCTCTCAAGTATAAATTAGAAATACATATTCTCCATAGCTATAAAATGAACTACAAGTACACTTTGATTCTGTAAAATTGAGTTACTTCAGAAAATATTTCAGAGTAACCTAATCCCAAGTCAAGATTCTCTATTGAAATTGTAGACAACCCAAAGATACTTGGGCTTGACCTGTTTTAACAAAGTGAAGAAGACAGGAAGAGTATGAGAAATTATTCAAATATATTCAGAAAAATATCTGCTGAGCTTAGAAGACTAATATACAGTGATTACAGAAAAGTTATATTCTGTCCTTAGATCAAGCCTTGCCACAAAATCATAAAACCAATTTTCTTTTGGAGTTTGAAGGAAATGAGTACAATATCTTTCTAATTGTACTAAAAATAGTACAATTAGTGCTTCCTCTAACTTTATTTTTAACTAGTAAATTGTAACCAGGAAGTATACTCACAAACTGTGGAGGCAAGGACACAGGAACAAATTTAGCTTTGAAAATAAACAGTTGAAGATAGTGAATCTGACACATTTAATGAGCAAATCCTATTGTGTTCCACAGTATTTAGGCACACCTCTGCAAAAGAGTCATTTCAGGAAACCATGGCTTTATATCTGAGGAAACAAAAGTGGAGGGAAAGGGTTTGGCAGTGAAGAACAACTTGTTCACATCCCTTGTTAAAGTCATCCCACATAACCTTACTCCATTTCAAGCCAAGACTGTTTAGAATCTTATGTCCTATAGCCACAAGAACTGAGCTCAATACTTTAGATTCCTAAGCCCAATATCTGATAGTGGGTGTAGGTATTTTTGGAAGAACCTAGGCATGTATCTGTAGGGCCTTAGTAAACTTCCTGTTTGCCGTAATTCTCTCCTGCCTCCCATCTGTCTGAGGGCTATGCTTTCGTCTTCCCTCTCCTGTGTGAAGGCAATTGACTGACGCTTAATTGTTATTTCTTTCTAAAATTGATAACATAAAACGAGGGCATTAGGTTTCTTCCTTGAAAATTTTGTGTTTTTATAATAAAAGTAGCTGTAGCCAAAACCTGCCCCATGTCAAAAAGTATCTGTTAACAATTACAAAAATAGTCATATGCATCTGTTTTGTAAACTCAATGAAGTTCCAGAAATCTTTTTAGTGCTCTGATACCTTGTAATAAAGGACCTCTTAGAGGTTACTGAAATGAAGGCATGCAGAATTACTGTAGCGGTGTGTTGTTATTGGGGAAAATAAAACCACGAGTCATTCACCGTACAGCCTACATTGCTGTAACTGGTGTTGCCCAGTAAACTATCTGGCATGCAAAATGCTAGGTATTCAAAGTACCTGGCACTTGCGATCATTGTAATAGTAAACTGTTGGCATTTGGTTTCTTTTCCAAAGCCAGATTATTTGTACTTCTCTTAAATATTTTGGCTTTAGAACTTTGTTGTTGATACAGATAATTTATCTCCTTATTGCCCTGTTTCCCTTAATGCTGGCTTGCATTTAGCTGCAATTTGCTTTAATTGAGTCATCCCCATGATCAGGGAGAATTTGTTCAGTACTTTGATTTTTAGTTATAATCTCATTTTGAATTGTTTATCTTCATAATTAACATAATTGCATGAAGACCCAGTAGAGAAAAAATATGTGAGAAATTCATTCTTTAATAGTTAATATAAGCCTTCAAATGTTGAATGTCAAAACCTGCAATTTCTCTTGATCCTTAAAAGGCTTGTAAATAAAGACAGTTCAGTTGAAGAAACTATACTGTTAAAGTCAAATATTTTTAGAAACCAGCTTTGAGTCTTGGGGATTTAGAAATTTACATAAATGATCTGAATCTCAGCAAGCTCTAAATAAACAAAAACTATTTGATGGGATGATTTAAAGAGAGCCTGCCATCACAGTGATCATTATCTGCAAAAGTGATAATTCGCTAAAAAATTATGCCTAACTTGGTAATAACAATATCGCAGTGGTAATTTTTAATCAATAAACTGGAATATAATCAGATTGGGGAATATGTAAATCTCTATCAGTTCAGTGAAACCGCCAACAGGAAGAGAAAAGATAAAAATGTAAAAATCAGATTGAATTTGGGGGGAAAGCTTGAAAGAACTGCAGTTATACCTCTGCTGTAATACTCAGCATGGGACATAAAGAGCCCCACTGCAGGGCTTGAATTTATAGGAATCTATCCAGCGGCACTTTGTCCAACGTTGGACCTTCCTAACAAACAAAAAGAAATCTTATACTCTTGCTTCTTAGTATTTAATATATGCATTATGTGCTTTTTAATTTTTTTGTCCTACGAAAGAGTAGCTGATGGTGCTGGACTGAAGGCATATCTACTCTGCCTCTGACTAGCAATATGAAATTGGTTACGTTATTCAGCCTCTCTACATTTCAGTTTCAGGAAATGAAGTGGACTAAGAATATCATCATTAGGCAATATGTACCTCCAATATTCTGTATTATGTGGAGATGTCAAGTCTGTATTTGATGACACAAATCATAATTCCAAAAGAGTTCAGAATGGGACATATAGAATTGAAAGTCCTATTTATACAGATACTGGTTAAAGCACAGGAATCAGATGGGTTTAAAATGCTTTATCTGTATATAGAAAAGAGTATAGCTCAGGAAAGGGCTCAGGGACATACCATGATTGGGCTGAGGAGACAGTAAGAGAGTTTCAGTGACTAAGGAGACGCAAGGAGAGCATGGGGTTTCTGAAACCAGGAGAAGAAAGCCTTTGTCGTAGAAGCAAGCGATAAACTTCACTAAACACTTCTAAGACATTTTGGACAAGAACAGAAGAGTTACTTTTGGTTTTCACTGAATGTAGCTTAACAAAATTCATAAAGGCAGTGAAAATGAAAGCTCAATTAGAGTGGTCTGAGGAGAGAATTCAGATGATGAAGTAGAGAATGCGACTATAAATGGCTCTTTCTAGAAGTTTTACTTTTAAAGGTAGCAGAGAACTGGAGTACGGCTGCAGACATAGTTCCTCCTCCTCCCTGTCCCCCACCTCCAGTTTCTTCTTCTTTCCATGGGTGTCACAGAATGAAATTCAGGGCATAATTCTGTAGAAAGTAAGAAATTAATGATGCAGGAAAGAGATTGGATAATTCTCCAAAATAAATAAATCCTCAGATGATGCCAGGCAGGGGGCTCTAGCACACAAAGTGATTGACATCTGAGAGGAATTGAGCTGTTTTATCCACGTAACAATTATTTTTCGGAGAAAATCTAATTGTAAAAATATAGCTGAAAACCAAAGATTAGCCCTATGTGTGTGTATGATAACTTGTGATGTAAAGTGCGTTTCTCAATATAGGTCCTGGTCAAAAATTTTAAAAGTAAAATACCTTGAGGGAACTACAGTCAGAGGACAGCAGGATGAAGGATAATCATCAGAAAGAATACAAAGTGGGTCAGGCATGCTGGTTCATGACTGTAATCCCAGTGCTTTAGGAGGTGGAGCTGGAAGGATCACTTGAGGCCAGGAGTTTGAGACCAGCCTGGGAAACCTAAACCCCATCTCTACAAAAATAAAAATAAAAGACTACAAAGTAGAAAAATCAGAGTGAAATAGAATCTTCAATACAAACAGCAGGGGGATTTTAGCAAGTAGTAGCTAACATCAGATGGTGCTAAGATTTGCATGGAGTTCAGTGCTGAGAGGTCTTTTTAACAAGCAATTTAAATGTGAACATTGCCTTGTTTACATAGCTCAAATAAAATGCAGTATAATGTGCGGAAAACAAAAAATAGTAAAAAGCTTAAATAATTATTCTTAGGACAGTGTTTTTCAAATAAGGATTATGGCTCACTATTGGTTCATAACATAAAATACATTTCTTATTGTGGCTCCAAGAAAAAGAAAACCCAAGTTTAAGAAGGCTTAACAATAGAGTTTACCTGTGTCATAGAAGAAGTCCTGAGTTACACATCTATACTAATAATAGGTCCATGTCCAGATACATGTTAGAATTTGCATTTTGGAATGGTCTTTCTCTCACATTTCTAGTCTCATTGTCGCAAGATGACAGATTATCCCAGGACTCGTGTTTACATTCGCAGACTAAGAAACACTGTGGTAGATAGGAAAAGCGCCTCCCCAGAGGACTCCCGAGTCCTCATTCCCAGTCCTGTGAATGGGTTGCCTTACAGTCAGGTGTACTCTGCAGGTGTGATTAAATTAAGGATCTTGAAATGAAGGGATTAACCTGTCTTACCTGGGTGAGTTCAGTGAGTTGAGTGAGCCAGGAGATTGGGAGAGGGTGTGACCATGGAAGCAGAATGATGTGGAGTGAGAAAGACTCACCTAGCAATTGCTGGTTTTAAAGACGGAAAGGTTTCATGAGCCAAGGCCCATGAGTGGCCTCTTGAAGTTGGAAAAGGCAAAGGAACAGGTTCTCCCCTAGAACATCCAGACGATGTCACTCAGTGGGTTCTACTTCAGGCTTCTGACCTCCAGAACTGTAAGATCACTAATTTTTGGTTTTTTTGGTTTTTTTTTTTTTTTTTTTTGAGACAGAGTCTTGCTCTGTTGCCCAGTCTGGAGTGCAGTGGCGTGATCTCTGCTCACTGCAAGCTCTGCCTCTCAGGTTCACACCATTGTCCTGCCTCAGCCTCCCAAGTAGCTGGGACTACAGGTGCCCACGACCAGGCCCAGCTAATGTTTTGTATTTTTAGTAGAGACAAGGGTTTCACCTTGTTAGCCAAGATGGTCTAGATCTCCTGATCTCGTGATCCACCCGCCTTGGCCTCCCAAAGTGCTGGGATTACAGGCATGAGCCACCGCACCTGGCCAATTTTTGTATTTTAAGACACCAGGCTTGTAGTAATTTGTTATAGCAGCAAAGGGACACTAACAAACATATATGCGCAAAAAGGGGAAAAGAGTTGTGCCAGTTGAGTTTGTCACTTTCTATCCGGAAAGCAAAACCCTTCACAGAAACCCTACTGAACTTTCATTTACTTATATCTCCCTTTCCAGAATTAGGCTGCATGACCACTATGGATCAACCACAAACCAAAAGAATTCAATTGTCATGGCACTGTTCAATTAGACAATCAGAGTTCATCTCTTGGAGCTGAGATGGGGGATCATTTGCTTTCTAAGATCTACTGAACTCTCATTAGCTGGAAAAAAATATCAAATTCTATTGGGAGAAAAGGGAGTTGAAGACAAGTGGATTTTTAATACCTAGCTGATGTTGGGAGGCTAAGTATAAAAAGACATTCTGTGGCTGAGCGCAGTGGCTCACACCTGTAAACCCAGCCCTTTAGGAGGCCGAGGTGGGCAGATCACCTGAGGTCAGGAGTTTGAGATCAGCCTGGCCAATATGGGGAAACCACATCTCTACTAAAAATACAAAAAATTAGCCAGGTGTGGGGGCGGGTGCCTGTAATCCCAAGTACTTGCAAGGTTGAGGCGGGAGAATCACTTGAACCCGAGAGGCAGAGGTTGCAGTGAGCCGATAATGTGCCACTGCACACCAGCCTGGGCAACAAGGGCAAAACTCCCCTCAGAAAAAAAAAAAGTTCTTGATGTTGAGTGTGTAGCAGCTTGTGACTGACACACTGCCCCATATCCTTTCCACCAAGAAGTCTCACTGTTTTCTTTCTTTCAAAAATACATTTCAAATTTGTCTTATGTCTACATGTCCACAGCCACCATTCTGTTTTAATTTAACAACATCTCTCTTTTGAATTACTTAAATGACCGGTTAATTCTCCTCCTAAAAGCTGTTTTGCTTCCCACTCACCCCATCTTATTTTTTTTTCCATTAGGCAGCCAGAATAATCTCCTAAAAAATTAACTTGTCCCATTCTCTGCTTTTTTTTTTTTTTTTTTTGAGATGGAGTCTCGCTCTGTCGCCCAGGCTGGAGTGCAGTGGTGCCATCTTGGCTCACTGCAAGCTCTGCCTCCCAGGTTCATGCCATTCTCCTGCCTCAGCCTCCCAAGTAGCTGAGACTACAGGTGCCCGCCACTATGGCCGGCTAATTTTTTGTATTTTTAGTGGAGACGGGGTTTCACCATGTTAGCCAGGATGGTCTCGATCTCCTGACCTCGTGATCCACCCGCCTTGGCCTCCCAAAGTGCTGGGATTACAGGCGTGAGCCACTGCACCCGCCCCATTCTGCTTTTTATACTAACCTAACCACTTCTTGTTGAAGTTAGGATTAAGCTCAAAATCTTTAAGCGACTTACCTCTTTTGCAACATTGCTTGTAGAGTAAAAGATTCTTTAACACCATTCTTCTTTCCAGTTTTGGCCAGGTTTTTTTTCCCCTCTTAAATACTACTATTTGTATAATTAAATTTTAGTTTTTGCACCAATTTGAATGAATACTTGATAAATGTCTCTATTTATAAATTATAACTTCCATTAGAGTGGAAGTCAGGTACAATTTTACCCACTATTGTATGGCACTTAAACTGGAACTTTTGAGTGGATGAATAATTAATAAAATGAGCAAATAGTTCTCATCCTTAAGAACATTCTAAATCAGTAGGAAGAAAGAATGAGTAACTATAGTTATGCCTTGCTTAATGATGGGGATACTGTATCAGTCCGTTCTCACGCTGCCCATAAAGACATACCTGAGACTAGGTACTTTATAAAGGAAAGAGGTTTAATGGACTCACAGTTCCACATGGCTGGGGAGGCCTCACAATCATGGCAGAAGGAAGAGAAGCAAAGGCACGTCTTACGTGGCAGCAGGCAGGAGAAGCTTGTGCAGGGGAACTCCCATTTATAAAACCATCAGATGGATCTGAGACTTAGTCACTATCATGATAACAATATGGGGGAAACTGCCCCCATGATTCAGTTATCTCCACCTGGCCTTGCCCTTGACACGTGGGGATTATTACAATTCAAGGTGAAATTTGGGTGAGGACACAGTCAAACCATATCAGATAAATTCTGAGAAATGCATGTTTCTGTGATTTCATAATTGTGTGAACATCATGAGCATACTTACACCAACCTAGATGATACAGCCCACTCCCCACCCAAGGCTACATGGTGGAGCCTTTTGCTCCCAGGCTACAAACCTGTATGACATGTTACTGTACTGAATAGTGTAGGCAATTGTAACACAATGGTAAGTACTTGTGTCTCTAAACATAGAGAAGATACTGTAAAAGTACAGTGTAAAAGATAAAAAATAGTACACCTTATAGGGAAATTACCATGAATGGTGCTTTCAGGCCACAAAGTTACTGTGGATGAGTCAGTGAGTGGTGAGTGAATGTGAAGGCCAAGAAAATTAATGTAAACTACTGTAGAGTTTATAAATACTATATACTTAGAATACCCAACAATTATTAAAAATGTTTCTTTTTCTTTAATAATAAATTTACCTTATCTTACTGTAATTTTTTACTTTATAATTTTGTTTTTTAACATTTTGACTCTTCTATAATAAATGTAGCTTAAAACATATTATACAGTTGTACATAAATTTTTTGTTATTCTAAAGCTTTTATCTAGTTTCTTTTTTTTTTTTTTTCCTTTTTTATTAAAAACAAAGACGTGAACACACATTAACCTAGTCTTGCCAGGCACTATATATCTGTAATCCCAGCACTCTGGGAGGTCAAGGTGGGAAAAGGCCTCCTCCTCTTGAGGCCAGGAATTTGAGACATGCCAGGGCAACATAGCAAAACCTTGTCTCTACAAAACATTTAAAATAACTGGCCAGGTATGCTGGCATGAACATGTAGTCATAACTACTCAGGAGGCTGAGGTGGGAGGATCACTTGAGCCCACGAGTTTACGGCTACAGTGAGCCATGATCACTCCACTGCCCTTCAGCCTGGGCAACACAGTGATACCGTTTCAGAAAACAAAAATCAAAACATGTAGGCCTGCACAAGGTCAAGATCATCAATATCACTATCTTCCACCTCCACATCTTGTTCTACTGGAGGGACTTCAAGGTCAATAACACTCATGGAGCTGTCATCATGTATGATAACAATGACTCTTGGAATAACTTCTGAGGGATCTGCCTGAAGCTGTTTTACAGTTAATTTTTGTTTTTTAATAGGCAGAAGGAGTATACTCTAAAATAACTATAAAAAGTAGAGTAAATACCTAAACCAGTAGCTTAGTCATGTATTTTCATTACCAAGTATTATGTACTGTATACAATCATGTAGCTATATTTGGTTACACATGCTATATGACTGGCAGCTCAGTAGGTTTGTCTACATCAGCTTCACCGTAAACATGTGACTAATGCATTGTGCTCTGACATCACAATAGCTATATCACCAG
This sequence comes from Symphalangus syndactylus, assembly GCF_028878055.3. Lineage (NCBI taxonomy): Eukaryota > Metazoa > Chordata > Mammalia > Primates > Hylobatidae > Symphalangus > Symphalangus syndactylus. The sequence continues at coordinate 29,175,757 of NC_072437.2, read as the reverse complement.
GCAATAGGAATCTTTCACCTCCCTTGTTGACTGAAATGTGCTTATGCAGCACATATATAACAAAAATGATAAAAGGCTACTCTCTTTAGAAGGACGGACAACATGTGAGTTTGGACCATTATAGGCCAGATGTCCCTTAAATAGAATTTTTTTTTTTTTTTTTTTTTGAGACAGAGTCTCCTTCTGTCACTAAGGCTGGAGTGCAGGGGCATGATCTCGGCTTACTGCAACCTCCACCTCCCAAGTTCAAACAATTGTCCTGCCTCAGCCTCCCGAGTAGCTGGGACTATAGGTGCGTGCCACTACGCTGGCTAATTTTTTTGTATTTTTAGTAGAGATGGGTTTCACCAGTTGACCAAGCTGGTCTCCAACGCCTGACCTCAAGTGATCCACCTGCCTCGGCCTCCAAAAGTGCCAGGATTACAGGTGTGAGCCACCACCCCCGGGCCTTGAATAGAGATTTGAAGGAAAGATGCAGCCAAGGGGATGTTGGCAAGTGAAACAATCCATATTTAAAGGTTAGAGGGATGAAATGGAAGTGAGTTCTGGAAGTCTGATGGAGGCAAGTCTGTGGAAAGTTTCAAACACTAAACCTGTGCAGATACATTATCCTCAATTTTTGTAATTTGTTTTTATGCAACATATTTTCTGCATATATAAGTGATGTAACCATAACGGTATTATAGGAAGTTGACATTTCAGGCAATCTTACCAATTAAATGCTATTATTTCAACATCTGTTAAACAAATATTTTTGGGTGCTAATTGCCAGACTCCAAAATAATAGCCAGAGAAAATAAGGTGAGTGTAAAATAAAGGCATAGCCTTTACTCTCATAGAAAAGTCTTTTTCCCTAATTTTTAAATGTATTTTGTCTTTAAGATAACATCACAAGTTCATCAAGAGTAGAAAAAAAAATCACTTTCTTATATTTCTTCTGTTTCAATCACAGTCCATATGGCAAAATTAGGCAAATAGTAATTGAATAATAAACCCCAAGTTGATTGATTAATGGAATAATCAAGAAATTTCTAGATGGTCATTCCACTTTGGATCATTACAGCCCTACCTTACAGCAGATGGGTAAGATTTGAAAAAAAGGTATTTAGGCCAGGCACGGTGGCACATGTCTGTAATCCCAGCACTTTGGGAGGCCAAGGTGGGTGGATCACCTGAGGTCAGGAGCTTGAGACCAGCCTGGCTAACATGGTGAAACCCTGTCTGTACTAAATTAGCCGGACTTGGTGGTGGACGCCTGTAATGCCAGCTACTCTGGAGGCTGAGGCAGGAGAATCGCTTGAATCTGGGAGGCAGAGGTTGCAGTGAGCCGAGATGGCACCGTTGCCCTCCAGCCTGGGCGACGAGCAAAACTCTGTCTCAAAGAAAAGAAAAGAGATATTTAAAAATTATGTAGTTAGATTGACTAATGCCAGCAGCTATGGATCGTTCAGGCTGAAAACTTCCCTTGGAAGTCTTAATGATCCAGATTTCCTTATTAATATATGCAACTGTCACATGCTCCGTCACATTCTGTATTGTCTCCCTAAAGCTTCAATGTCTTTTTTACACTGGAATTTATCAGTATCATCAAAACATTTAATGCTGGTTAAAATGATAGCCCCTGACTTAATTATATGGGCTGTCAGGCAAAATTGACGGGTCTCACTGACAACAAAGCTTATTCTAGCCTGACCTTCACCGAAAAATACACTGAGAAATAATATTTCTATCCTCCTATCCTCAGATCAAGCTTTTATCTGTTGGCATCATTGTCATTATAATTATATGTGGTATAATAATAGTGATTCTGATTTAAATTTTGTAAAATAGAAACCACATCGAACTTCCTAAAGTGTGATATAGTTTTTTAAATAGGAAAAAATTCTATACATTTCCAACTCGTTAAAAAATACTGTGTTTGATTTGTTGACATAGGGAACTGGAAAGTGGGGTAAATTGAAAAATAGTAGAGTTTTAGTTTCTAACACTCATATCAACTTTAAATTTGTCTTTTTGACAATTTGGAAGTACTTGATTGTATTTCTATGAAAGGAAATCATAAGAATGAGAATATAAAGATCACCATTTAACTCCTAATATGAATCGTGCTCTACTGTCCAAAAAAAAGACACATGTAGCTTTTTAGATTTAAAGTTAGTTAAAATTAAAATGTAAAATTTAATTCATCAGTCACATCAGCCACACGTGATTCGTGGTCACGTGGCTAGTGTCTACTGGATTAGATAACACAGGGGACAGGAATTTTTTTTTTCCTTTTTTTTTTTTTTTTTTTTCTTGAGATGGAGTCTCGCTCTATGTCCTAGGCTGGAGTGCAGAGGCGTTATCTCGGCTCACTGTAAATTCTGCCTTCTGGATTCAAGAGATTCTCCTGTCTCGGCCTCTCAAGTAGCTGGGATTATAGCCGCCCACCACCATGCCTAGCTAATTTTTGTATTTTTAGTAGAGATGAGGTTTCACCATGTTAGCCAGGCTGGTCTCAAACTCCTGACCTCAGGTGATCTGCCCGCCTCGGCCTCCCAAGGTGCTGGGATTACAGGGGCCGTGCCCAGCCAGGGAATTTTTGTTGTCTTAGGAAGTCCTATGGAGAGTGCTGCTTCACTGTATTTGCATGTAGGTTTATTATCTCCATGCAGTTAACAGAATGTTTTCAGGAAGAGAATTCCCTAAGGTGAGAAACTGGTTTTCTCAGGAGACTATTTGGACAAATGACAACCATGTTATTTAGTGAGAGTGACCACAAATGGAGCCCTATACAGCTGCTGTCATTGGCACTGCCCGAAGGGAATTTATAACCAGGAGACTATTGCTGTTCTGAGTTGTGTCTAAAATTGCATTGTCATGATTCACCAAAGGCACGTCATGATGTACCATGTGCCTTTTGAGATGGGATAATACTTATCTATAATATGGTATGATTATCGGATTGACTACTTCTCCTACAAATAAGCCTCAATATATTTCAGAGAGTAGAAAACTTTCTGCATCCCAGAGAGCAATGATTTTTATCAGTCGACAGTGGAAGTGTTTATTTCCAAACTATTTAAGTGCTACACATGACCCCAAAGTTTATCTTGAAATTAGTTACTACACTGAGACACAGTTCTGTGAGAACTGGAAGTAAATTTTAAGTGATCCCATCTCAGGCTAAGTAGCTTGCTGAGAGTTGTGAAACAAATGTCTCTATACTTGGATGCTTTTCTGTGAAAAAAATCATTATAAATATGGACTATATATAAAAATAGTAAAAAAAAAAAAAAAAAACACACACACCTATGCTATTACAGACCAGGAGAGCAGATCCCTTTGATGAGAAGAGGTAAGGATTAGTGATTGGAAGGAAATATGAAGGGAATTGTGAGGATGGATGAATTTGTTTCTTGATTAGGGTGTTTATGTGCAATTTTTGAAGTCATCAAACTGTATACTTATAATATTTGCTCTTTTCTTCATATTCTACCTCAATAAAAATGTAAACATACGCATGAACATACATACCCAGATATGTATGTGCCTATGTGTGTGTGTGAGTGTGTGTATGTGTGTGTACAGGCATATAAGTTTATAAATTTAATCCAGTATCAAAACTCAATGAAAACCCTTTTTTTCTAATGTGGCTGTGGCTAATTATTTAAGGATAGCAAACTTATTAAACAGTCCAAAATCTTTCAAACCAATTTAAATCAAAGAGTAATATTATCGAAAGACTTAAATTTATGCATCACTTTTCCGTGATGGAATGCTAAGTAGATCCTATCCAATGCTTACTTCAGATCCACTTCATTTCCAAAATGCCACTGAAGCATAAATTAATTAAATTACATAGATTCTAGGCAGTGATGGGAAAAGTAATATTTGATTAAGTGTGTATTCCTGCAAAAATCCCTCTGTTGCCATACGTGCTGATACATCAGCTGCTTAACTGCTGGCATTTTTAATCTGTCCAAAAGGAAGACATATTTAAGTAGGTTAGTTATTCCTTGGCTTGTGAAGTGCTATCATTTTTGTTGTTTGCTAATAGTCCTGTAGGGCAGAATTCATTCAAAGCCAGACAGGAAATGCAATGACATAAAACCTGGTATTTATGGTGCATATGCTCAGAATTCATAGTAATACTGTGTCGTAGGTGGTGATTTCTTGCAGGCATTGCATTTCTCTTGATTCATGATAATGTTTGAAGCTTTGAAAGTGAAATTGACTAAAATTAATTCTACTTGTGAAACTGCCCTCTGGAAAACTGTTCATGTCTATGTGTATCAATGCACTAATGTAGCAATAGCATTTAAAGGCTTGACAATAAAGGCAGTTACTAAAAAATAAAACATTAGAAATGGTTTTTTTAACAAGTAAATTTCAGGGGAATGGTTTCAAGTTTAGACAGAATTATATACAAGTTACCAGACGTTCATATAAATATTAATATATCAGTTATTTTCTATTTGACTCAATTATGCACAAATCAGCACATTAATAATTTAATTAAGCTCTTGATCTCTTTCTCTTTGACAATACATTGCATCATGGAGTAGAGAAAGAATGTGAAATTCAAGGTGGCTAGTCTACTGCTAAACTCTGATGAAATGACACAGGATAATGATTTAACCACCAAACTAAGAAAAATCCTTCATTTTCATGTACATTTTACTTATGTCCATTCACTTATCTAATGATCCTATATATATTTATCAAGTATTAGTATGTGCAGGGCTATGTCTTTGTTGCCAGAGATACATCTTGTGACTCACTGGTTCTCTGTCCTCATGGAGTTTCTATTCTAACGGGGAAAGAGAATACTGGCAGAAAACTAACCAGTAAATACATCATGTGTTGGATATTGGTGACATACATGGAGAAGAATTAGGCAAGGTAATTTGCATAAAAATTGTGAGATGAGATGGAGTGCTGATGTTGTTATTTTAGTTGAGAGATATGGACAGGGTTACTCGAAAGGTGGTATTGGAGTAGATAACTGAAGGAAGTGAGAGATATCCACGTGGATACCTGAGGCAGGGCTGCTCTCAGAAACTCACCTAGAGCTTACCATTACTACTTTCAGAAGACCTCAGAATATTAATTTACTTTCTCCACATTCCCTACAGTATGGATGAAGGAATATCACCATGCTCTTTTGTTTGTCTAGACACACAAAATATCTACAGTAGTTGGAGGTACAGACAGAGCTAGGGCTAAGGCTTGATTCACCTGTTCATAAGCCAGGAAGGAACTCTTGGTTGAATGTAAAAAACAAAAAATATGGTCATATTTCAAACAAAAAAAATCAGCTTCTAAAAGGATGAAATATAGGGCAAGTTTCTTGGCAGGATTTTAAATGATTCTGTGGAACTTCATTATGACATATTTGTCCCTAAACATTATATGTAAGTTTTTATTTTTAACATGTGTTTCTTCCTCTTAGAATGTCTGTTTACATACTCTTCTTGTGCATTTAAAAAAAATTATCTATAATGTGCAGTTAAACTTTTCAGTGCATTGTTTCCTGAAAACTCCAAGCTGAAATGTTCACAGTTCTTTGTGAATTATTAGGTCAGTGCAAAAGTAATTGCGGGTTTTGCCTTTGCTTTTAATGGTAAAACCCATAATTATGTTTGTACCAGCCTGATCCTAAGCAATCTCCAGTTATCGTCTAGATTCTGCCACTTTTCATTGTATTATTATATCTATTTTTTCACTAACAGAAATAATTTTTAGTGTCCCTAATGTTTAGTGTTGTGCATATTTTAAAATCAATGTTTTCCAAATAAATAAATGAACACATGATTAACTTACAGGTAGAAAAATGTATGGAACCTCATCAAAAATGATGGCTCTCTAATCAGTATCCCTGCTATACATTGTAGAGGAACATTAAGTATCCACCCAGCGTTTAGAGGTGGAAGACTGGCTCTATCACTTAATGGTTTTATAATAGTAAACATTTTGGTAAGCCTCAGTATCCTGAGTTCTAAAATAAGCATATAAATGGTGTTTGTCCCAGTGGTCTGTTTAGGGTCACAGTGACTAATGTATATAAAAGGTATAAAAGTGCTTTGTAAATTTTAAAGTGTTTTTCACCTCTTTATTTTTATGACTAATTCCAATATCATCTTATATTTGAAAAGCATAGGGACATAGGAAGGAATTAACCATGTAACAGATAATAAACCAAAAGTTTGTTAAAAATAATTGACCGAAAAGATATATTGGGTTGAGCCTATACTAGTATAAATAGTAGTTCAATAAATCCAAGCTAATTATTGGAGGCAAGAAAACTACAGTGGAAATCTTTGTACCTATCATGAAAGAAGCCTTGTAAAATTTATACAGGAATAACTGTCAACTCCATCACATGCAGGGGGCACAGAATGAGGTAGAACAAAGACACATACCTACGGAAACTGAGAAGGACTCAGATGGTCTTGTTACTATATGGAACCAAATTTCTGCTTAGTGACAAATCAGAAATTTATTATGTTTTCTTGTGAGGAGATATGTACTCAACTGCTGATTATTTCAGGATTAAACCTATGCTAATGGTTTACTATCAGATCCATGTTAATTAAAAATTTAAACTTGAAAATGATTCTGAGATGTCCTTGATATGTGAAGTGCTATTTTAATTTGTTTTGAAACATTCTCCGTAATTACAAACTATACAGAAAAAAAGATGTGATTTTTTTAGTCTTCGAGACCACAAAAAATAGGGCCTAATAAAAGGAAGAATCAGAATTACTTTATATAATTCAGTCAACTTTTTGACACACTTGTAAAACTATTATATTTTGGAAATGTGCAATTAATAGGCATTTTCATGTTTTATACACATATTAAGATTGGTAGTTTTTGTTTTGATGCTGTAGAAACATATTTGATCAATATTTTCTTATGTTAAAGCAAAGATTTTCTCAACACACGTTGGCAGCATGTTCTTCACACTCATGTGGTCAGGAGATTTTTGTGAATAAATGGCATTTCACATTTATTCTTATATTCATAATAGAATATAAGAATTAGTGCACTTGGCCAACCGTGTAGATTATCCACTTCAGCATCTTGCCTCTGACAAGCAACAAGAAATATATTGTCGAACGTACTGTCTTCCACCTGAATATTACTCTAAAAATTAAGCAGTACATGCCCAAACTGTTGATTTTTTTCAGACTACTCCAAATTCAGACTCTATCAATTCTGACTAGAAAACCAAACCTCATAAAATTATTATACTACGTCAAGTAATATTTCTTTTTATTTGCCCTCAGTTTTCTTCTCTCGTGGTTCAAAGGAGATTCTTATTAACTGAATTCAGTTGAAATATATCCTTAGCCTTCATAATTGCAGAATCATTCCTTCTTCAACTTCACAGTTTTTTATCTTTTCATTCTAGAGTCTACATCATTTAAGTCTGTCCTCAAAAGGCAGACTCCGTCCCTTTGATGTTTTTTGCATGCTGTGATCTGGACCTAAAAACCTTTCATTTTATCATTCTTGTACAACAATACCATATAGAAGAAGCAGGTACAGACTCAGTATTTTGCAGAAGAAAAGTATTTTGTGTGTGTATGTGTTTTAACAAATTATACACATTTCTAATGATGTCAATGTTGTGATTTTTAATTCAAAAAATTAGGACTATTTTGAGTAGAGTAACGCATTAATTTTCTTTTTTTCTTTTTTTTAACAATGAGAACACTTGGACACAGGAAGGGGAACATCACATACAGTGCCTGTTATGGGGTGGGGGGAGGAGGGAGGGATAGCATTAGGAGATACACCTAATGTAAATGAGGAGCTAATGGGTGCAGCACACCGACATAGCACATATATACATATGTAACAAACCTGCACATTGTGCACATGTACCCTAGAACTTAAAGTATAATAAAAATATATATATATAAAAGAAAAGAAAAAAAGGAGAGAAAATACAGAATCAAAAAATAAATGAAGAAAGTAATTCCCTAAACCATAAAAATGTCTTGCTAAATATGTAATCACAGAGATGATATTACAGGCAAAAAAGTAAAACTAGAACAATCAAATAAACACAATGCTAGGGTAATGTTCTTCTTCCTTAGGAAAGCCAGGTGAATAAAAATGAACATTCGTGAATTTGTTGAATCTTGAAACAATTTTTAGCATCTCAGAAATAAAGGAAATTTGCCTTTTTTATAAATGCAATGCCTAGTAATCTCCAACTGTGGTCCAGTCAGTTATTTGTATCCACTAGTGACTGTCTCAAAGTTCTCCTTGACTTCTTATCAGGAAGATGGGGAATAATGTATTTCCATCTGATAGTTGTGGAACAAAGCAGCCTCACCCTGAGGCTGACTTCAGTATGTCAAACAAATGGCTGTTCTCTCACAAATAAATGACAATAAGCCTGTTGGTTGCTTTCTGAATTCACACTGATAGGGCTCCCTTCCAGGGCCCTGAGTGTGCAGCTGTTCCTTCTTAACACAGACTCAACAGGTTCATGACGTTATTTTTTAGTAGTGTTTCTATAGAAATTATGTTTTAAAAATTCTCATCTGCATATGTTTGAATCTCATATATTGAAATGTACACATTAAAAATGAGAACTTTTCAGCATTAAAGAGGGACAAACATTAAATATTGTACATTAATTTATATACATTGACAGGAACAATCATATTTGGAGAAATTAGAAGATATCACTTAAGAGATAACAGGGAGGGAACACTTCTTTTTAAAAAACCACTGTGAAGTTGTCAATATTAATAGGATTTAATAGAATAGAATTTGTTGCTTCTTATCTACTTTAGTATTGACTATTTGCACATTCAACTGCTCTCACTGAAGTAGTGAGAACGATAATATTTCATTTGTGGGGTTAACTGCAGTAGTAGGTTTTGGTTGACAGGAAGAGCGAGGGGAAAAAATATATATAAATATACAGAAAGAGGGAGATTTAGTCCTTAGTCTCAAGGTCTGTCTTCAAGACATCTTGCCATCTTGGTTGTGTTCAGAGTTCATTAATTCCTAATTTAACTAAATCTTTCTTATTTTTCTTTTTCAATGAGACACCAGAGGCATAGAGGCATTGTAATTGAGACTTCACTGAAGCAAAGGCTTTGGATTCGAAAGATCCAGACGTAGCACTAGCAATTCGATAAGTCACTTCCGGTCTGAATCTTGATACCCTCACCTGCAATGTAGGAATAATAATTCAGACTGTTGCTTCAAAGACTAAATAATATGACTGATGAGGCATCAAGGACATTGTTATATACTATGAACTTAATCAATGTTCACATAAATGTATATTGTTTCTCTTGCATCTTTAGAAAATACAAAAATATAATTCATTCACAATTCACATATGGACATTTAATAACGAAGAATATGAATTTGCAGGATGCTGGACGTTAAAAGAATTACCTGGTTTTTTTTTGAGATGGAGTCTCGCTCTGTCGCCCAGCCTGGAGTGCAGTGGCGCTATCTCGGCTCACAGCAAGCTCCGCCTCCTGGGTTCACGCCATTCTCCTGCCTCAGCCTCCTGAGTAGCTGGGACAACAGGCGCCCGCCACCACGCCCGGCTAATTTTTTTGTATTTTTAGTAGATGCAGGGTTTCACGGTGTTAGCCAGGATGGTCTCGATCTCCTGACTTCGTGATCCGCCTGCCTCCACCTCCCAAAGTTCTGGGATTACAGGCATGAGCCACTGCGCCTGGCCAAGAATTACTTTTAAATCTACCACCTTCTACTTTTGAAGTTCTTCAACTGTATTTTTCTCATTCTTGAAAGGAAATCATAAAACATGCTTTGCTATGATTCGCAGGATTGTACAAATTGTACTTATCAACTTATTTGCAAATTTTTCTTTTCATATTCTAAGTTTTTATTTTGAAAAACATATATAAATCGTATATATGAAGTAATTGCAGCTATATCTAAAATTATTTTTCCAACAATAGTTCTCTTAGCCCCTAAAAATACATATTGCATTAGTTTATTTTTAAATTATTTTTAATATTTTGACTTTATAGGGAATGCTTGTATGCCTCTGCTTCTCACTGGAAAAAAGCTTTGGTTACACTAAAATTACTGAATTGTGTGCGCATTTACCAAGAAGTCTTGAAGATAGACCCTGGTATTCAGGATTTAATCTTCCTCTTTTCTTACATGTTTTATGTCCTTTCTTTCTTCCTATCAGCCAAAATTTATTATTGTAGTTCACCCCACCAATTAAACATTATTATTCTTGTATTATACAGTTTATTTTTTTTAAATTTTTTTGTGAGATACTTAAAATTTCTGCTTTTACTATTCCTTCTTGTATCTCAGATTTTCCATTTGAGTTATTTTGCTTCTTTAAGAGTCCACTTAGTTCTTGTTTTCAGGAAGTAAAATTTCTTGGTAATTGTGTGAAGATGTCTTTTTCTCAAACTTGTTCTGAATTCATCAGTCTAGAAAAGTAACTTCCTCTCAGCAGGTTGAAAATAATATTACAGTGTCTATGTCATTATGGACACAAGAAAATCTGTTTTTAAGTGATACTTTCTTGTAGATGATCTGTCTTTCCTCTCTGGCTTATTTTAAATGTTCTCTTCATCTTTGATATTTTGAAGTTTACTGAACTAAATTAGTTTGGGGAGGTGGAGGTAAATCTCTTAGCTTTGCTTTCTGCTGGTACTTTCAATTACAATGATTTCCTTTCCTCCGATATTTGGTGACTTTACATTGTGAATTCATACCTAGCAGCATACCATATGGGAATCCTGAATGACTTTGATTGACTATATTTTTATCTACAGAAAATATTTTAATTTTATTCTGAATGGTATTGGGATATGCTGCCAGTCTCGAACCACTTTAATCTGATTCCTCAGACTGGGGAGTTCAGATGTGGGGGTGATGTAAACTCCAACACCCAGAAAGATGAAACAACAGGCCTGTCATTACAATCTTCAAGGAGACTTTTTTTTTTTTTTTCCACAGAGAGAAGTAACAGATTCTAAGAGATGTCTTCATTGGTTCCTTTTGTAGACAGGCAGGTTTTTTTTTTTTAAACCCCTATTTATACCCTTACTGAAATTATAACACTTAAAATTGTCTCCACATTATTCATGAATCTGCAGTTGAGAGTCTATTTTTGAATCAGTGTAAACCCCAGCCTCTCATTTCTCTTCAGGTCCATTCATCTAAATATTCTCGATCCTAGGTACCTTCTTGACATTTAGAGTTAGAGGAATTTAAAGTTACACTAACTCCAAAGGTTTGCTTTTCAACAATTTTTTTTAAAGTTTTACCTTTATTTTAAATTTCTGTATCTCTGGAATGTTCTTGTATTTTCTCTTGAATTCTACAATGAACTAGCATGTATTTTCTTATGGTCTTCCCACATTTGAGTGCTTTCTGTCAATGGAGGACCTATCTGAATTCCTAATCCTCCACGTTGCAGGTGGTAGTGCTGTAAATTCTTTCAAAACTTGTACAGCTCTTTTATAATTCGAATATAATTATTGATCATTTGTGTTTGAAACATGAAAATTTATCATAAATTATATGAGTATCATGGACTCAAAATCAATTTGTAATAGCAATGAATCATAGGAGAAGTTCAAACATTAGAAATATAAAATGGCAAATTTTTAAATGGCATTTAGATTCTAAAGCTGGAATTTTAAATGTTACTGAAAATTATTTCTTAGATATAAAAACTCTGACAAGATAATTTTGAAACCAGATGCCCAAAACATATCACTTTCATAGACTATAAAATTGCAGATAAAGTTTTTTGTCATAACAATTTACTCGATGTTTCCAATTTGAAAAGATAAAATGAAGTATTGACAAATACACAGTACGTGTCACTCTGTAGATGTTTTTCAAAATGAAATTATTGCAAGGTAAATCAGGACCTAAAGAATAATTACCTCATCTGCTTGCCCTGGGTACCTCCATGAATATGAAAACAAATAAATGCAAAATGAAGAGAAACTTAGCCATTAAAACAAAAGGGAACAGGCATGCTTTGATAGCGACTTTGTGTTACTAGCAGCCATACTAGTCTTGGATGTGGACTGACGACCAAATTCACAGAACTCAGTACCGCCAGCACAAAGCTTACTAAGCTTTAAGAAAAAACCTAGGACAGGAAATACACAGCATGCATACAGACAGAGGAGAGGTCTCATGAGTTCCCCTCTCAGTCATTTGTTACTCAGGACATGCATTATAGAGAAGAGGCTGAGTTAGCATGGTCAATCTGATATCCCTTTGCTACTGGCAGCAAATCCATGCAGATCTCCCACAATCTCAATTCTTGCTTGCCTCCTCAGAAGAAAGAATTCAACTGAGGGGCATAGGGCAGAGTGACAGAGTGAGGCAAGTTTTAAGCAGGAGTGAAAGTGCATTAAAAAGTTTAAGTTCCTTGTAGATTCTGGATATTAGACCTTTATCAGATGAGTAGATTACAAAAATTTTATCCCATTCTGTAGGTTGCCTGTTCATTCTGATGATAATTTCTTTTGCTGTGCAGAAGTTCTTTAGTTTGATTAGATCCCATTTGTCAATTTTGGCTTTTGTTACAATTGCTTTTGGCATTTTTGTCATGATGTCTTTGCCAATGCCTGTGTCCTGATTGGTATTGCCTAGGTTTTCTTCTAGGGTTTTTATGGTTTGGGGTTATACATTTTAAGTCTTTAATCAATCTTGAGTTAATCTTTGTATGAGGTGTAAGGAACAGGTCTAGTTTGTTTTCTGCATATGGTTAGCCAGTTTTCCCAGCACCACTTATTGAATAGGAGATCCTTCCCCCATTGCTTGTTTTTGTCAGGTTTGTTGAAGATCAGATGGTTTTAGATGTGTGGTGTTATTTCTGAGGTCTCTGTTCTGTTCCATTGGTCTATATGTCTGTTTTCATACCAGTACCATGTTGTTTTGGTTACTGTAGCCTTGTAGTATAGTTTGAAGTCAGGTAGCGTGATGACTCCATCTTTGTTCTTTTTGCTTAGGCTTGTGTTGGCTACATGGGTCTGCTTTGATTCCATAAGAAATTTAAAGTTGTATTTTTTCTAATTCTGTGAAGAATGTCAATGGTAGTTTGGTGGGAGCATTGACTCTATAAATTACTTTGGGCAGTGTGGCCATATTCATTATACTGATTTTTCCTATCCATGAGGGTAGAATGTTTTTCCATTTGTTTGTGTCCTCTCTTATTTCCTTGAGCAGTGGTTTGTAGTTCTCCCTGAAAAGGTCCTTCACATCCCTTGTTAGCTGTATGTTAGGTATTTTATTGTCTTTGTAGTGATTGTGAATGGGAATTCATTCATGATTTGTCTCTCTGCTTATCTATTATTGGTATATAGGAATGCTTGTGATTTTTGCACATTGCTTTTGTATCCTGAGACTTTGCTGAAGTTGCTTATCAGTTTAAGGAGTTTTGGGGCTGAGATGATGGAGTTTTCTAAATATAAAATCATGTTATCTGCAAACAGAGACAATTTGACTTCCTCTCTTCCTATTTAAATACTCTTTATTTCTTTCTCTTGCCTGATTGCACTGGCCAGAAATTCCACTACTTAGGGCAGGAATGAAATGAACTAAAGTACACTTGGAAGAGGGCCAAGTGGGTGACTTGAAAGATCAAGTGTTTGACCTTTTGGGGTTTTATACGTTGGCATGTTTCTGGGGTCTTGTGTTATTTCTCCCCTGATTTTTTTCTTGGGGTGGGCTGTCTGCATGCACAGTGGGCTTTTAGCACTTAGGGGGGGCCACATGTGCAGTATGTTTACTGGATTTACACCCATGCTCACTTGAGGCATTTTTCCCTTTCCAGTCCAGGGTTCCTAGAGAAAGATCATATACCAGTTAAATGCTGCCATTTTGCCTCTTAGTGGCATACATGAGCCCCTTGGCCCAACTCCTGAGATCTTATCAGGAAGCTACGGATCACCAGCTACAGATGTTTCTGTCCATTGAGAGACTGCCTTTCCCTGGTTCTGGCTGGGACCAATTATTATTTTAGAGGGACAGCTTAAAAACTGCCTGACCACCACCTGATGGTCACCTGACATTCCTGGTTTGCGGGGCAGAGGGTGGGAAACTCTCCTGCCCTGCTCATATCTGACTAGCTACGTACTATAATGCCTTCACCTTTTACAGTTAGACAATTGGACCCATTATATGTGCTCTTTCATCTATATAGGTTACTCATTATTCCATAACTAATTTAAACCATGAAATTAGGGAGATTGGCCTGGCATGTCATCCTTGGGCAAATTCTCGTTCGCATATTATCTAGCATAGATAAACTCCTAAGAATTCTTGAATGTGGCAAAGGGGAAATAAAGCAAATGACAAATCATCAGGTTTCCCCAATGCTAGATGTTAGCCCTTTTCTTTCACATGAATATGAAAATAAAACATTACATCCTAGATAGAATGCTGAAAGATACTAGAAACCTCTTCCCCCGACTTCATCCTAAGTAGTAGAGTGTGATGTGTGGGACCAAGTGAAGAAAAATAGAGAGGATCCTGGAATGTCCTTAACATAGAAAAAATAGTTTGGATGTAAGAATAGGACTCATACAAATGAGAAGCACACCAACAGACATCCCTTTTATAAGTGAAGAATAACAGTGTTCAAAAGTAATGTGAGGTGGCTCCAGGGTTCAAACAACAGGAAATCTCAGCTTATACTGAGAAACCTAGGAGGAATCTTCCTGACATGATAGAATTTCTCCCAAATGTTACTGGCAATGACATATTTTTTGAGCAAAACGGTTTGTACTAATGAATGATCTCAGAAAAGAGAAACATAGAAATTACTGTGAAAAATCAATTTGTTGTTATTTTTTGCCTGTTCAATAGGAAGATAATTTTCCTAGGGTTGGATAAATAGAATCAGTTGATTATTATTGAAAATGTTTTCGTAATGTGATTGACAACACCGAATATCTAGTCAAAGTAATAGCATATGAAGAGATTGAGAGACATGAAGAAGGCTGTGTATTTTTTAATAAATTAATCTGAAAAGTGCATTAATTAACTTTACAATGATTGGAGATAGGAGTCAGATCATAACGAGCTACCAAAGAGCATAAAATGCCGGAATCAATATTACAGTAAAGATTTAAACTTCATAACATTTTCATACATAATGCCTTGTATGTACAGTAATTTCTTAGCTAACTCGGTGGGGAAATATTCTAGTTTGGCTAAGTGAATCTTCTTGTTACATACTAATTCACCAACATTTCAAAGATCAGGCTAAGTCTTCATTGAAAAATGGGACCTCAGCTTTGACTCAATTTTTACCTATATGCAACTGTGAATCAAACTTTATCCATCTAGGATTTTCAGTTTGGGATAAAATGGAATAAGCTATAAAACCTGAACAGAATGCATAGAGCATCTCTTTGAGGACTCTAAAAAGTAAATAGTGACAGATAGATTGGAAAAAAACAGAATTCAAAATACCACTAAATTGGTGGTGACTTTCCTTTTTTAAATGTTTCTCCAGCCTGGACTCAAGTTAGCCTGAAAGATGGAAGCAGGCATCAGTATGGACATAAGGAACACCAGGAGAAGCCCTGTCATCTAGGCTTGAGAACTGAGAAAATGGTGTGTTGGAAGCTGTTGGGGGTCCGTCCTACAGACCCTGACCCAACAACAGATGAATAACGTACAATGACACAGATATTACGCTTGTCAGTCTGGCTGAGAATCCAGACCACTTACAGACTCCCAGGAGAGTGCTGTAATGAGTTGCAATTCCCTGGCCCTCCTGGCATGTATTCAGCACACATTAAATGACAAAAGTCTCAAGTAAACACCATTAGAAGGTGTTTACTGTTGCCGGACCCCAAGGAGTAGAAAGCAATCATGCACAGCAGATGGTCAAAGGTTAGTCTTAGAACCACAAGAGTAACCAAGCGATTTAGATACACTCTTCTACATTCCTATGTTAATTACCCTTGTTACAGCTCAAAGAGGATTAGGCTGCCTTCAGCCATAACTCTATCCTGAGGCTTTTGCAAAAACCTTCTGGCCTTCTAAGATAGTTTATTTTACAATTTTTCCCCCCCGATCCTGACTGAGCCCCTACAGGTAGCAGTAGTAGCAGCAGCAGTGAAGGCTTGCACCTACCCAAAGGAAGAGACACCATCCTCCCTGATTTAAGTAGCTGTGGCCTCAAGAGGATGAGGCAAACTCACATTGTTTTTACTTTATTTTTGTCCACTCACCACCTGCCTTAGATATGGGTATAACTTAGAGAGAGAGCAAAAGAGTGAGATAAATAAATACTCTGCTTTCTAGATAAAAGACCAAAAAAGGGAAGACCAGGGAATTGGAAACTTCAAGGGAGATTACAGAGAGGGAGAGCTAAGGAAAGCTAGTCAAATCTAGTGGTTTGACCCCTACCCAGTTGACTATCTATAAAACAAAAATGGAGATATTTTTCATAAGATATTTTTCACAAGACCCAGATTTTCAAAACATAATACTCAAAATGTCTAGGAGAAAATGAAACCTTACCTCACATATGGCTTACAAGGAAAATAGCAACCCACATATGAAAATACAGTAAAATAAATGCCTCTATTGAAGTGACACAGTAATTAGAATAATTAGACAAACAGTTTAACAAGCTATTATAAAATATTCCAACAAATAAAGGTGAAAATGTATTGCAGGAATGAAACAATAGAAAATCTCAGCAAATAGGTATAATAGAAGATACAAATGGAAAATGTAGCACTGAAAAAAATTACTGGATAGGCACAGTCACAGGATGGAAATGACAAAAATGTGTCAATATACTTGAAAACAGATCAATAAGAATTATGCAAGATTAACAATAGAACCAAAATTGAAAAACATGAACAATTGTTAATTGGCCTTTGGAATAGTTCCTAAGGTTTATGACTGGCACTACTGGTGTCCCAGAAAGAGAGGCAAAGAGCGTAGACCAGAAAAAAATATTTAAGACATAAAGGCTGAAAATTTCCCATATCCAGTGAAATATACAAACCTGCAGTTTCAAGACACTCATCAAACCCTAAATCAGGTAAACCCAAAGAAGTATGGGCCGAGAAACAGCATAATCCAAGAAAACAAAAAGAGGAAAGAGTCTTAAGAGCATCCAGAGAAAACTGTTCAAATGTTTTGGAACTACCAAAGAAACATGGAGACATTCTGTTAAATGTCTGTCTGCAGATTTCTAATCAGAAATTATGGAGATCAGGAAAAGAAAGAAAATATGTTTAAAGTGCTGAGATAACTGTCCTCTCAGAATTCTAAATCATGTAAAAATAATGTCCAGAAATAAACATAAAATAATAGTGTTCTCAAATAAAGGAAAACTAACAGAATCTGTTGCTGTCAGAATTGCTCTGAAAGAATTGCTAAAGGAAATTCTTCATAGAAAGAAAAAGATACTAGAAAGAAACTTGCAGTATCACAAACAAAAGAAAAGCAACAAAAATGGCAACTATTGGGGTAAATAGACTTGTTCTCATGATTCTTTAAAATGTTTGGTAATATATAGTAATTAGATTTCTATGCTCTGGTTAAAATGCTAAAATACCAAATCTGAATAGAGTGAGAAAAGTTAAGTATTTGGATAATAATCCCCAAAGTCACTGGACACACACACACATGTCTGCAAATTATACAGTGAGATACAGCCGAATGTGCAGTAGGTGTATTTAAATAGAATAAAAAAGATGTTGGAATAACCCAAGGAAAATAAGAAAAGATGAATAAAGATTGAAAAACAGAGGGAATAATTGGAAAACAAATAATAAAATGGTAGACCTAAATCTAAGCATATCAATAAATACTAAATGCAAACTGACTAAACACACATTTTAAAATACAAAGATTGTCAGAATGGATTAAAAAAACATGAAATGGCTATATGCTGTCTACAAAAATTCACTTCAGATGTACATAGTGATGTAGATAAGCTAGATATAAAGGATTGAGAAAATAATATATATGCACACATGAACAAAAACAAAGCCAGAGTGGCTGTGTTAATTAGGTGAAGTGGGCTTAAGGAACATGACCAGAGACGAAGAGGGACATTATATTTAAAGCAGAAAACAATCCCAATGTGTATGAACCTAACAGCAGAATTTTAGAAAACATAAATCAAGCATGGTCAGAACTGAAAACACAAACAGACAGATTCCCAAGTAGAGTTAGAGATTTCAACATTCTTTTCTCAGTAGCTGATACAATCTATAGACAGAAAATAGATGAGAATGTTGACCTAAGCTGTGACATCAATCGATCAATTCTAATTGACATTGGAGCACTCCACTGGACACAGCAGTGCATACATTTTTCCCATATACACAAGGAACATTCACCAAGAGAGCCCATATTCTGGATTCTAAAGCAAAGTTCAACAAATATAAGGAATTAAAATCATACATAATGTGTTCTACAATAATAATCAACTAAATAACAAAGATAACAGGAACACCTCCAAATATTTGGAAATTTAACACATTTTCTTCTTTTAAAAATCTGTATAAGGGGTACAAGTGCAGAAAACAAGGAACAACATTACGTGGATATATTGTATAGTGATGAAGTCTTGGCTTTTAGTGTAACTATCATCCAAATAATGTACATTGTACCATTAAGTAAATTCTCATTCCTTACCTTCCTCCTATCTCACCTTTCAAAGTCTACCAGTCTGTTATTCCACAGTAGCATACTTTTTAACAATCCATCAGTCAAAGAAAACATCGAAAGGAAAATTAGAATACATACTGAACTGAGGAAAAATGAAAATTCAGCATATCAAATTTGTGGGATGCAGCTAAAGCAGTGCTTAGCCAGAAACTTGTAGCAGTTAATGCTTACACAAAAAGAAGAAAAGCTTGACATGAATAAGCTTGGATTATCTAAGATTCCATCTAGAAAAAAGAGCAAAGTAAACTCCACAGCAAGCAGAAGTGAGAGAGTAAGAAAGTGAAAAGTAGAAATACCCTCCCTAAAAAAAAACAAAACAGGAAAACAACAAAGAAAATATATTATAAAACAATAGCTATAAACTTCTGGAAAGACTAACAAAGAATTATCTTTATCGATATCAAATTATCAATATAAAAATTATAGATAGACTATCACTACAGACTCCATAAACATTAAAACAGTAAGTCTATATCACAAAAAATCTTATACACCAAAGTTTGTCAAATTTCATGAAATATATTAATTCCTCAAAGCCAGAAATCACCAAAGCACAACCAAGATAACTTAGATAACCATCATGTTCATATAACTATTTAATTTGTAGTTAATCTTTTTCTGAAAATAAAATCCTCTTGGCCAAGATTGTTTCTGATAAATTCTAGGGAACATTTAAAGAAGAGTTATTTTGTTTCTTTGTTTATTTTGTTTTGAAGATTGTTTCTAATAAATTTTAGGGAAGTTAAAGAAGAGTTATTTTGTTTCTTTGTTTACTTTGTTTATTTCTTGTTTTACTTTAATGCATACCAATTGGAAAGGAAGAAATTAAACTGTGTTTATTCACGTAAGACATATTCTATATAGAAAACTGAAAGGTTTTCCAGATAACTTCTATAACTAATAAGATATTGTAGCAAGATTATAGGATACAAATTCACCACACAAAATGAACTACATTTCTCTATAGAAGCAATGAACTGTTGAAAACCTATAATCACTCCAAAATAAAATATCTAGTTGTAAACCTAACATAACAAGTACAGAAACAGAATGTTGACAGGTATAAAACACTGGTGAAATAAAGGAAGCCTAAACAAATGGAGAGTTATAACATATTCATAGATTTGTCTCAATATAGTAATAATGTTAATTCAACCCAAAATGATGTGTAGATTTAATGCAAGTCCAATCAAAATCTCAACAAGATTTCTTGGCCAATATATAAAACTTGATTCTAAAATGTATATAGAAAAGGACAAATGTGCTAATGTGATAAAATAACCAAAACAATTTCGAATAAAGACAAAATGGGAGACTTTCATTTTCTAATTTCAAAAAATTGTTTAGTAATCAAAAGTATACAGTATTAGCTAAGGGCCGGACACAGAGATCAATGTCACAGAGAAGATAGTCCAGAAGTAGACACACACAAATATGGACAAGTTTTTGACAAAGGTGCGAAGGCAATGACAATAGAGAAAGGATAGACTTTTCAACAAATGGCTTTGGAATACTTGGGCAACCACATGCAAAGAAAAGTGAGCACTGAATTAAACTTCACAATTTATCTAAAAATTAGCTCTAAATTGATCATAAATGCACATATAGAACACAAAACTGTAATACATTTAGAAAAAACACAGAAGAAAATCTTCATTCCCAGGGAGTAGAGTTGTTACACCTTACAACTAAAGCAAGACCCTGAAAGTCATATATATATATATATATATATATGCATATAAATAAGACCACATCAAAATCTAAAATTTTTGTTCTGTTGAGTTACTGTTAAGAGACTTTAAAGAGTCAAAAAGTCTTCTAAAGTTACTGTTCACATTAACAGTAACTTTGAGAAGTTAAAGTTACTATTCACTTTAAAGTAACTTTTAAAGTTAACTTTGAGAAGTTAACTTTAACAGTAATTTTAAAGAGCATAGAAAGAGCAAAAATATGTTCAAGCCACATATCTGAAAAGGGAGCTGTATTCAGAATATATAAAGAAATCTCAAAATGTAGCAGTAAAAATCAAATTTAAAAAGGGCAAAAGACTTGAACAGATGTTTCACGAAAGAAGACATAGAAGTCCAATAAACATGTGAAAAGTTGTTTAAAATCAAAATCACCAGGAAAAAGTAAATGAAAATCATGAGATATTGCTACAACCCATTAGAGTAACTCCCACTAAAAAAAGTGTTAACAATTCCTGGTGCTGGTGGGGACACGGAGCAATGTATGGGATTCTCATACATTGCATTGGGAAGTGAAAACGATATAGTCACTCTTTAAGGTGGTTGGTAGTTTCATGTTAAATTTAACATTCACTTACCATATGGCCCAGCAATCCCACTGCTTGGTGTTTACCCCAGAAAAATAACTTAGATTTATACAAAACCTACATATGAATGTTTATAGCAGTTCTCTTCATAATTGCCAAAAACTTGAAATAACCCAAATATCTTTCAATGGTTGAATGGATAAGCAAATTATGATACATCCAGACTATAGAATACTACTAAACAATTAAAATGTGTGCATTATTTTGGTACACACAACATCTTACAGCAAACTCGAAGGCTTTAATCTGAGTGAAAGAAGCCCGTATCAAAAAGTTACACCCTCCATGTTTCCATGTATGTGTTAATCTCTAAAAAGGTAAAACTTCAGTGATGGAAAACAGATCAGTGGTTGACAGGACGTAGGAGTGAGAAGTAGTGGGACCATAAAGAGATAGAAGGAGAGAATGGGGGAATGGAATATAACTGTTCTTTTCGGAGTTGGTGGCTACATCAGCATAGGCACAGGAGAGAATTCATAGAACTGTATGCCACATTAAAGGTCAATTTTATTGTGTATTGATTTAAATATGAACTTAAAAATAATTATCCACTACATACCAAACTTTGTATTTAATAGTAGTAAAAAGCTTGGAAGATGAGATGCATGAAAATGCAAAATAAAGGCTGTCTCTGAGGACTTTAAGAGAAGTAGAATCATTATAGGAACACATACTTTTTCAAAAACTTCATATGAGTGAAAGAGTTCTAAGGAACAATATTACACTGTTTATATTTCAGAAATTAAAATTTCAAGATAAAAGTTTGATTAGAAATAAACTAAGGCCAGTTTAAAAATTAAAGCCAGTCAAAAAATAGATTACAGAAAATATTTTTTAAATAATAATTGATTATAAAATTATAACTAAGAAAACTCTAGGCCTCTTTCAAGCAAAGTAAATTCCAAATAAAGCATGTTCCTCATATAAATTCTTGACAGTGACCAGAATATGATTTAAACATAACAGTTAACCAAACTTATAAAATGCAGCTCTTACTTTGTGATTCTGAGAAAATTTCAGAGAGTGAAATTCCAGCCTCTGTTTCTTTCGTTTTGTGGTCTTTCAAATATATAACATCCCTGACGAGAACGTAGGAAGCTCTTCTGCTTTGTGTCAAGGCTCTGGGTGATTTATTTGGAATCTTCTACCTTTGATTCACACACATACTTTTAGGTTCAAGAGTATGCCTTACTTTATTACCATAGCCTGTTGCAGGATTGAATAAAATTTCTGGAAACAAATGAAAAAAATGTGTTATGAAAAGAATATGATTCTAAGAATCGGGAGGCTCTTATTGGAATGTTAGAATTATATACATACAGATCATTGCACTTAAGATATTTCCACTTAGTCTGTGCCTCTGTCTACACCTTGATTTCTGCTACTTCCTTGGCCCCGAAGTATGTGATTCCATAAATCTATGCATTTCCATGTCTTCATGCTTTGCACATGCAGCTTCCTCTGCCTAGAATATTATTGCCTCATTACTCACCCTAATCATTTCTACCCTTTCTCCTAGAGGCTATTCAGGAATTACTTCCATTGGTAAATCTGTCGTAATCATTCTCTACTCCCCAGATGAAAGATCAACTGCTTCCTCAACCACACCATCCACCATTTGTCTCCACAGTACATTGAGTTTGCCTCTAATCTTAACCACTTACAGCATAACAAGGAATTTTTTTCTCATCTATTTACATTTTTACTTTTTTATCTTGCCAGCAATAGCTATAGAAATTCAACAAATGCTTGATGAGTAAATGTATAAATGAAACCATGAATGAATGAATTTAGCTTTCTTTGGCTTCAGTCCTTCCATTATAAAACATCTATAAAATATTCTCTACAAATATTTTTTTCATTCTGCAGTAGGTGTAGTATTTGAAAATGTGTTATTTACAAAAACTGGCAGAATAGATGAAATCCCTTCTCACATAAGAGTGTGCAATTGTTTTCATAACCAGTTTAGATAACACTGAATAAACTCACACCCACTCTACCTATAACATCTCTGCTCTGATAGCAGAATTTCTAAAAGCAAAGTAAAGTTATTTACAAGTTATACCACTGAGAATTGAAAATGTTATAACTCGTACATTATTTTGAAAGAAAAAATGTCAAGGTGCCTTTATTTAGAATTAAGTGGAAATAGTTTTGCTGATTCATAGGAATAAAATATATCCTGCACAAGTGAAAAACTTCAACAATCCTCATACATTAAATGGTTTACCTTGTTTGCTTGAACTTGTTGTAAATTTGAAAAATTATGAAACCATTTTATGTATATTGAATGATCTATTGCTGAAAAGAAAGTCCTGCTTATAAATTCTTATTTAATTAATTTAATTAATTTAGTTTTTTGTTGTTGAGCTGGAGTCTCACTCTGTTGCCAGGCTGGAGTGCAGTGGCACGATCTCAGCTCACTGCAATCTCTGCCTCCCAGGTTCAAGCGATTCCCCTGCCTCAGCCTCCCCAGTAGCTGGGACTACAGGTGCACACCACCACGCTGGGCTAATGTTTTGTATTTTAGTAGAGACGGAGTTTCACCATGTTGGCCAGGATGGTCTCGATCCCTTGACTTCGTGATCCTCCCACCTCGGCCTCCCAAAGTCCTGGGATTACAGGCGTGAGCCACTGTGCCCGGCCTGCTTATAAAATGTAACACAATAAATGAGTATTCATTTGTAAATCACCCAAATATATATAGAACATCATATTAGACAAGTAGATACAAAAATGTTAAGGTCCTAATTTGTGTCCTTAGCTTGGGTACAATAATAATGATTATGGACAGGCATACACAGAATTTTTAATACAAGAAAAAGTGTATTATGTATTGTGTATTTAAGAGTTTCACAGATTTTGTACAATCTGATATTCTCAATAATGGTGAAGTGGGTAACATTCTTTCACATCTAAGGAAACACGAGTATGGAGACGTTAAGTAACTTGCCCAAGGACACACTGTAAATAGAGAAGCTGCTATTGGCTATATGAATCTAGAGTTCAAGTTCTTAAAAACTATGCTTTATAGATGATTAATTCTCTCTTGGAGTTTTATAACTTTGCAGATAATTAGCACGTTAGCTGGAGCCCCACTCAAAAGACATTCTCTTTACATGCAACAAATTAGTCAAGTCACAGAGGTAAAACAACAATTTAATAAAAATATTGATGTGATTGGAAATCGCGAAGAATTTGACTGTATTTTAGGTTGTGCTGAAACTGGAAAAGTAATTGAAATCAGCAGACGGTTTTGAAAGATAAGATTTTAAGCACTCAATTTATTCATTCATTTCTGCATTTCTCTATGAAGGACTGGGCGCCTACTCTATGCAAATCTCTGTTGCAAGTACTGAGGGTAGAGTAGTGAACAAGATAGAGAAAATCCTGTGCTTGTGAAGATAACATCCTAAAAAGAATGACAGACCATACATAAATATGTAATATATGCCAGATAGTAACAAGCACTCGAAGGAAAAAGAAAGTGGCTAAGTAATAGAATAGTCTGATGTGAAGAATTCCATGGTATAGGCTCTATCATGATTTATCCCTGCCTCAAACATTACATCCCAGCAACATCAATCCGCTAATCATTTCCTTGTATACTTCCTGGTATTTTTAACCCTCCTCCCCCTATCTTTTCTGTCTGCTCTAATGGGAATTCCTTTCTTCTCATTGCTTTTAATTATCTCTGACCCTTTAAGCATCACATAAATCTTTCCTTAGGTAAAATATTATATTCCCCCAAAAGGTTCTCTCTGCTTAATTCCCTCTGCTATTGTCTCATTATCTTGGGCTTAGCATCACCTCTCGACACACCTGTCGCCTTGATAGCATATCTCCTCTTGTATTTCTTATCTTTTTCTTATTTCTTCATTGCTTTGTTCCTTCAGTGACCACGATAGTGCCTCATGCAGAGGAGACATTCTACAAATGTGTTGGGAATGGAAAACAGGTAAAGATGTGATCGAGGTGAAAGAGAGAAATGGCATTTGGAATTCTCCCTTCAGAGAGCAAAGTTAACAGTATGGTGATATGGCATCCAAGGAAGACAGAAATAACTGATTTCAAGAAAGCGAAATTTCTACAATTTACCGGCTATTTAAAAGCTAGCAAACAAACAGCGGCATACTCACCTTCGTCTGTTGGGGGAAGTTTTTTTTTTTTTTTCATTGCTCACTTCAACATGGGAGCAATGAGAGATAAGAGACACCAAGAAATGGGTATAGAAATGAATATTTTTGCTCATTCTGCTAGAAAATATAATACTTAGTAGAAACAGATTCCTGAATTACTACACTTTAAACATGCAATCACATTTTACAAATTAATATATTATATGCTATACACATACTCTAAGTGTTGTAAGCTTAATATTTCAGATTGTATAAGAGATTTTGAGGCATGTTATTGTACATACAAATAACATAAATACGGTTACCATCCTAATCCAAGGGTTACTTAGAAAAGAAACCAGTACAATTTTTGATAAATAATTAACAACATTGCCTTCCGACAACATAATTTCTTATACACACTGCTTTTACTTTAAAAATTATTTCTTGATAAACATAATGTTTTTTCCTCTTTTGCTGTTTCTTTATTTTTGGAAAAATTAAATGCATCTTTATGTTTGTCCTTAGAGATAACTCAGCTTCATCTTAGACCACTTTCAAGTAAAATTCAAATAAATTAATTTGAGGGATGTCAAAATGCCCACCAGCCTAATAACTTAAGAACCTCTTAAGATGCCAGTGAGTTAGAATAAAAGACCTACATCGAAGGGAATGATGGGGAACATGGAAGGAGAGAATTTTGTCTTAATATCCTTTCTTAGAAGCATGCTTTCTGTGGTCAGCTGCATACAAACAACTGGCTTCAGAGAGCTACCTTGTACTCAATCTTTAGAACAGTGTTATTCATTCAACTGCAATGTTTGCTATTGTATATACAATTGACATAAGGCCTCAGGACATTCAGTCTTCTGTTATCGAATTTATGGAATCTGAGCTCTCCTGCTGGGATCAAGACCCCACCTGTAGGAACTGGTATTATGAACCCACTTCTGGGTTACTTTAAATGGAGCCACATGGCTCTGGCTTCTAGATCTCAGCTGTATCAGTGGCTTATGCTGATTTTCCACCTATAGTGGACTATGAAAATTCACTTGTCTTAATTTCAGAGTGAGACATAAGTAAGGGTGATTAGATTGATAGCATCTCCATTACCAAATCCATCAGTCCATGGCTTGTCAGCATTCTTTCTAGGGTTTGCAACCTGTCTGAGACTCAGCTCACTCCTCTAGGAAATGGAATGAAGTGAGGGAGGATAAGATCATGCTATGATGTGTGGGCCTTTCTCAACATTAAAGTAAATCATTCCCATTCATTTGAATTCAATATTATGATTCTAATTAAAACTTTTGTTAATATCTAGATTGGTATCTTATAGAGGCATCTTACAGAGAAAAGGATGGGTTCATTTCATCTGAAACGTTAGCGTTTTCTTTGGTATGATATGTTTAGCTTGGCTTTTAAAATTCTTGAACAGACTTTATTTCTATTCTTAATGTATTTTTTCTATTGTAATTATTCTGGCTTTTTCTCAAGTAAATCTGCTATTTTTAGAATAGATTTCTACCTATCATCTCCCATAACTGTGTTGGCTCTCATTTTATTCTTGGTTCTTTATTTCTGCATTCTGGGAAAGTATCTCAAATTTGTCCTTCACAACATTGACTGGACTTACTGTAGTTTTCGCTAGCACAAATGTATATTTTAATTACGCTTTCTTTTCCCATTTTTGTCTTTCTCCAGAAATATTTCTTGACAGTCATACTTGTAATTACTTTATGTTAGTTTTTCATTTGGGGATCTTCTTTGCTAATTGATTTTTGCATTTATTTCAGAGAAATCAGCTGTCATTTAGCCTACAAAAAATGCCAGCTGATTAAATGATATCTCTGTTGTTCAAGGGCATATGATTTCTGTGACCATTATTGGATGTTGTTTCACTTACTTTGTGCTCTCATATTTTTCCCACAAACCCCATGGTTCTTTGTAGGTTTTTCCTTTTAACCTTAAGAAGTGCAAATTCTCTTGTAAAGTCGTTTTGTTGGCAGGGCTATAATTTTCTGCTGCTTCTGATACTTAGCTATTTGACATTTTCCATCGAGTAAGGGAGAAACTGCAATCATCAACCTGTGTGACTCCTAGACCCTTCCTGACTTCATCATCTCATGCAGCACTTTACCTGTGATCATTTTCCGTCTCACTAGGTTCTGCTTGTTATATGGCGAAAGAGGTGGAGTGCAGGCTGGAGAAGTGGGCGGCAAATGGTCTCAAAATAGAACGTCCCTGTGGTGAAGTTCTGGGTGTCCCAATTTCTAGTTGCTTTGTACCTTGGGTGTCTGGGCTAGAATCAATCAGTGGGAAAGAAGTAGAATAGCTCCTGACCTTCTCTAAGACCAGCAAGTTTATCCTGTTTTCAATAGCAAAGCGTGCATCAATGAGATATTGATGATTTTTGCCAATCCAACCCATTTATCTTATATTAACTAAATTTTCTCCCCGATTCTGCCCTGGCAACACTTCATGATTGATCCTAGTATTTTTTTTATTTTGTATATTGTGTGTGTGCGTGCGCGTGCATGGTAACACATTTTTTTTTACTATTTTTAAGTCCACTTAAGTAGTGACAAGTGGCAAGAAGCTACAGAACGAACAGTTAATACCACTGCACTTAAAATGAGAATCCAAAAAGCAACAAATAAATAAGATTTTAAGGATAATATGTGTGAATGTTTCAATACATAAAATATACCTTACAATTAAGACAATAAAAAATATTATATATAAGAAACAGCTTTACTATAAATGCTCCATCAAGTGTATGAACACCGTAGCCTTTTTCAGAAAGTTATCAACATAATGATCATCTGAACTGTAGTAACCCAGATGTTGATCTGTTACTTTTTCACCTATTTCTTCATTTTCCTTGTGCCAATATCTAGTTAGCTCTTCTGTATTTTCAGTGTTCATTTAGAAGAGAAGGGAGGGGTTCACATTATTCATGCTTTGGAGATTAATGATATAGTCAATCATCTGAAATTCACATGGATCATTACTGCCTTCACATTAATTTATGCTCAGTTAACATGCTTAGAATCAGTTTTCTGTGGAGTTTAGCCAATTGGCTTTATTGCTTCTGGCTCTGCAAGGTTCATTTTGCTCAGATCACTAGTAATATGAGTAGCTTCAGTCCTCCTTCCTGTCATTAAAGTCTTCTGGGCTTTGGTTTTGCTCATAAATTAAATGGGGCCAGCACATGATGCGATGTTGTCACGGAGTTCCTGGCTAAAAGCCACAGTGCTACATCCTGGCAACTGTCCTCCATGCAGATGTGATGCTCAGCCGAGCAGCAGGGTCACAGGTGTACCTTTGTGCTGGTGTATTGGAAAGGTCACCGGCGGAAGGCCATGTTACACTCAGAGGGATGGGAAGATGTATTGTCCGCACTTGAATATTGTTCTTCTAGGAGAAGGGCGGGAATCAACAGGCCACCTTTTCCTGTAGTGAAAATCAGCGGGAACATGGCTTTTTCCATATTGGACCTAGAAGTAATGTTTTAGGAATCATCGGCAGTGTGCTTAGGGGTCTGTTAAACATAGGAGAACATGCAGTCCTTTTTTGTCCAATGTTGAGGTGAAAAGTGAATTTATAATAATGAACATTGAAAGTAGTATGAATTAATTCACTTGGACTGCTGTCATCGTTGTGGAACTAAATAAACTTCTGTTCCTGTGTATTTTTCCACGTCCTAGTTAAAAACCTAAAGCTTTTTTCTGTGTTTTTTTTTTTTTTAATTAAGGCATATAAGACATCTTTCTTTCTCTCTCTCTCTCATTCCCTTTCCTTTCCTTTCCTTTCCTTTCCTTTCCTTTCCTTTTTCCTTTCCTTTCCACTTCAGGCTGAGAGAATCTCAATAAATGGCTTTACAGGTTGAGTTATCTCTTATTTGAAATGCTTGGGATAAGAAGGGTCTCAGACTTCAGGTTTTTGGGGGGTTTGGGAATGTGTGCATATGCATAAAGAGATATCTTAGGGATGGAATCCAAGTCTAAACACAATATTTATGTTTTGTATACACCTATACACATAGCCTGAAGGTAATTTTATACCATATTTATAGTAATTTTGTTCATGAAACAATATTTTGACTGCATTTTGACTATGACTCATCACATGAAGTCAGTGTGGAATTTTCTACTGGTGGCATCATGTTGGCACTCAAAAAGTTTCAGATTTTGAACATTTTGAACTTCAGATCTTCAGATTAAAGCTGCTCAACTTGTCTTAAAAGAAATGGCCTTTGAATATAGATCAACTAGGAATTTAGTAATTTACTCAGATGAATCAGTAAAAAGAAAGGGAGTAAGGCTAAAAAAATATATAGAAAAACTAAACAAGAAGGGGCATGATTTTTACTGAAGGTTCTTCTTGTCCCCGCCCCCCCTCCACACACACACCCAGGTCACATTGATTTGTCACCTGTCAGTGTCTGCTCCAATGTAAAGCACACACTATTTTAATATATTTTCTCTCAAATTCAGTGTTGCTGTTTTCATGTCAGGGATAACATTCCAAGCTGGAAGACTAAGAATTAAGAGATATACTATGGCGATCCCAACAGCAAAATTACTTGGCGTGCTATTCTAGAGAACGCTGAATATTTATCAGAAAGAGTCCAGGGAAATTTAGAAGTCCTTGTTTCAGGCTCTGTGTACAAGCCCAGAAAGTTGGGAACAAAGAAATCAGTAGAAAGAACTACCACTTTTTCCACGCTTACTTTGGCCCCAGGTATTGTTGTATGTGCCTTTTAAATGTACGGGGTGGGCACTATATTATCTCTCTTTCATAGATGTGTAACTGGAGGCACATCAAGGCAAATAGATGCTCCAGATGACAAAGGTAATAGTGGCAAGCAGAGATTCGGGCCTCTATTTGCCCAATCCAGAGCCTGCCCATTCGCCACAGTGCTATATGGCCTTCAAGAGAAATGAGCCAGATGCTTTGTGAGGGATGGAATGTCTAAACTCAGTTCTGGACTACTTTTGAATAAAACTAGGACAGAATCACCTAGCGAGTCAGACAAATAATCCATAAGACCCATTCACCCTTCTCCAATAAATGATCCAAGAGTTCTTTTGTGACAAAGTGTGACTCTTCTCTGTGACAGCAACCTGAAAAAAAAGGTTCTGGTAACCACATATTTCATGCATCCTCAATGACTGTCATGACTCCCTCACTCATCATGACTGGTAGACTACACAGAAATGCAGGGAGACAACAGAACACATTTGTTGAAAAATTAGTAAGCAAAAAATGGTGAAAGTTAGAGAAAACTGAAGAACCTGCAGGATAAGTATACAATATAAGCTCAAAAGAGTAGTCAAGGTAAAACCAGTAAAGAGAATAAAAAATAGATGACATATTTGCAGAAAAATGAGATTTTGTTTTAATTCACTAAAACTCATAACATGTATTGAGTGTTTCCTCTGTGTCAGGCACCACTAGGCTTAGTACTAAGAATAAGTAAATGAACACATGATCCTTACCCCCAAAGAATTTATAACCAAATAGTTGATATACAGAAACATAACTGACTGTACGAAAATGGGAGCAGCATTTTTTTTTGAGAATCCAAGAAAGGGAGTAAAGATACCTGGAAGATTGAAGATGGTGTGGACCTTAATGTGTTTCTTTCATCTAGTTCCAGAGGTTTTTGGTTTTTATACAGGATAAAACATGAAGCTTGACACCAGTGTGGTATGAAGTTCTGGACCCAGTTAAATGTTTGGGAAGGTGGCATTTTTGTTTGACCTATGTACATACAACTGAGAATACACCATAGAATTTTACTAGCTTGTTTTTCAAGCACTAGATACATTTCTTTTACATACCCTCATAATATGAACATAAATTTCTAAAGCAGATAAAAGGACTAATTTATTTAAAATGAATTGAATCAATGAACCCAATCAATAAGACACTGTGTAATATTTTATTAACCACCAAAAATGGAAATCCTGGCTTATGGATGACACTTACAGACCTCAAGACAATTATTGTTTTTTTGTGTTCAATACTGAGGAAATCATAATTCACAACACTACCCTCAAACCCAGAAGACTAAATTAAGTTGTTTTAAAACATGAAAATAAAGTGAGAAAGAAATTTCTAATTAAATAATTCAACTTGAAATATTACCAATAACTACCAACTGTTCACATTTCTTTTCATGAATATAAAAATCAGACAAGAAGCACTTAGAGTCTGAAAGTAGCATTAGACTTTTTCTAGTGTGATAATACTATTAAATCATATATTCTGTATTTTCATATAACTATTAACTTCGTGCCATGACCTTGCTGGTAGCTTATAGATCCCTGAGATCCTTGCTTGGTATTTAATTGCACACATGGGTTACTAAAGCTCACCTAATAGTACCATTTTGTTAGGTACAGCTAATTTTTTTCTACTTTTAAATGTACATTAATTATAATTTTTTAAATTATGCACTGAGTACTGTGGGAGAACATACTGAGATCTACACAAGAAAATAATTCATATAGCAATAGTTAAAATATTAGTAATTTGGAAATTAACATTGGCATGAAATAGATGAGTCCATATTGTTGTTTTTTATTAAACTATAAAAATATTTATACCTGTGAAGTTAAATTTAAAAAATACAAGTATTTTTCACATTCAGGAAATACAGAAAATGCCACAAAAGATACTCCTCAAGAAAAGCAACTCCAATACACATAATTGTCAGATTCACCAAAGTTGAAATGAAGGAAAAAATCTTAAGGGCAGCCAGAGAGAAAGGTCGGGTTACCCACAAAGGGAAGCCCATCAGACAAACCGCGGATCTCTCGGCAGAAACTGTACAAGCCAGAAGAGAGTGGAGGCCAATATTCAAAATTCTAAAAGAAAAGAATTTTCAATCCAGAATTTCATATCCAGCCAAACTAAGCTTCATAAGTGAAAGAGAAACAAAATCCTTTACAGACAAGAAATGCTGAGAGATTTTATCACCACCAGGCCTGCCCTACAAGAGCTCCTAAAGGAAGCACTAAACATGGAAAGGAACAACCAGTACCAGCCACTGCAAAAACATGCCAAATTGTAAAGACCTTCAATGCTAGGAAGAAACCGCATCAACTAACGAGCAAAATAACCAGCTAACGTCATAATGACAGGATCAAATTCACACATAACAATATTAACCTTAAATGTAAATGGGCTAAATGCTTCAATTAAAAGACACAGACTGGCAAATTGGATAAAGAGTCAAGACCCATCAGTGTACTGTATTCAGGAAACCCATCTCATGTGTAGAGACACACATAGGCTCAGAATAAAGGGATGGAGGAAGATCTACCAAGCAAATGGAAAACAAAAAAAGGCAGTGGTTGCAATCCTAGTCTCTGATAAAACAAACTTTAAACCAACAAAGATCAAAAGAGACAAAGAAGGCCATTACATACTGGTAAATGGATCAATTCAACAAGAAGAGCTAAATATCCTAAATATATATGCACCCAATACAGGAGCACCCAGATTCATAAAGCAAGTCCTTAGAGATCTACAAAGAGACTTAGACACCCACACAATAATAATGGGAGACTTTAACACCCCACTGTCAACATTAGACAGATCAATGAGACAGAAAGTTAACAAGGATATCCAGGAATTGAACTCAGCTCTGCACCAAGCGGACCTAATAGGCATCTACAGAACTCTCCACCCCAAATCAACAGAATATACATTCTTCTCAGCACCACACCGCACTTACTCCAAAATTTACCACATAGTTGGAAGTAAAGCACTCCTCAGCAAATGTAAAAGAACAGAAATTATAACAAACTGTCTCTCAGACCACAGTGCAATCAAACAAGAACTCAGAATTAAGAAACTCACTCATAACCACTCAACTACATGGAAACTGAACAACCTGCTCCTGAATGACTATTGGGTACATAACGAAATGAAGGCAGAAATAAAGATGTTCTTTGAAACCAATGAGAACAAAGACACAACATACCAGAATCTCTGGGACACATTCAAAGCAGTGTGTAGAGGGAAATTTATAGCACTAAATGCCCACAAGAGAAAGCAGGAAAGATCTAAAATTGACACCCTAACATCACAATTAAAAGAACTGGAGAAGCAAGAGCAAACACATTCAAAAGCTAGCAGAAGGCAAGAAATAACTAAGATCAGAGCAGAACTGAAGGAAATAGAGACACAAAAAAACCCTTCAAAAAATCCACGAATCTAGGAGCTGGTTTTTTGAAAAGATCAACAAAATTGATAGACCGCTAGCAAGACTAATAAAGAAGAAAAGAGAGAAGAATCAAATAGACGCAAGAAAAAATTGATAAAGGGGTTATCACCACCAATCCAACAGAAATACAAACCACCATCAGAGAATACTATAAACACCTCTATGCAAATAAACTAGAAAATCCAGAAGAAATGGATAAATTCCTGGATACATACACCCTCCCAAGACTAAACCAGGAAGAAGTTGAATCCCTGAATAGACCAATAACAGGCTCTGAAATTGAGGCAATAATTCATAGCATACCAACCAAAAAAAAGTCCAGGACCAGACTTATTCACAGCCAAATTCTACCAGAGGTACAAGGAGGAGCTGGTACCATTCCTTCTGAAACTATTCCTATTAATAGAAAAAGAGGGAATCCTCCCAAACTCATTTTATGTGGTCAGCATCATCCTGATACCAAAGCCTGGCAGAGACAAAACAAAAAAAAGAGAACTTTAGACCAATATCCCTGATGAACATTGATGTAAAAATCCTCAATAAGATACCCTAAAACCCTAAAGTATAAAAAAAAAAAAAAAAAAAAAAATCAGAAAAAAAACAAAAAAAAAAAAAAAAAAAAAAAAAGATACTGGCAAACCGAATCCAGTAGCACATCAAAAAGCTTATCCAACATGATCAAGTGGGCTTCATCCCTGGGATGCAAGCCTGGTTTAACATACGCAAATCAATAAACGTAACCCAGCATATAAACAGAACCAACGACAAAAACCACATGATTATCTCAATAGATGCAGAAAAGGCCTTTGACAAAATTCAACAGCCCTTCATGCTAAAACCTCTCAATAAATTAGGTACTGATGGGACATATCTCAAAATAATAAGAGCTATTTATGACAAACCCACAGCCAACATCATACTGAATGGGCCAAAACTGGAAGCATTCCCTTTGAAAACTGGCACAAGACAGGGATGCCCTCTCTCACCACTCCTATTCAACGTAGTGTTGGAAGTTCTGGCCAGGACAATCAGGCAGGAGAAAGAAATAAAGGATATTCAATTAGGAAAAGAAGAAGTCAAATTGTCCCTGTTTGCAGATGACATGATTGTGTATTTAGAAAACCCTATCGTCTCAGCCCAAAATCTCCTTAAGCTGATAAGCAACTTCAGCAAAGTCTTGGGATATAAAATCAATGTGCAAAAATCACAAGCATTCTTATACACAAATAAAAGAGGAACAGCCAAATTATGAGTGAACTCCCATTCACAATTGCTTCAAAGAGAATAAAATACCTAGGAATCCAACTTACAAGGGATGTGAAGGACCTCTTCAAGGAGAACTACAAACCACTGCTCAACGAAATAAAAGAGGACACAAAGAAATGGAAGAACATTCCATGCTCATGGATAGGAAGAATCAATAGCGTGAAAATGGCCATACTGCCCAAGGTAATTTATAGATTCAATGCCATCCCCAACAAGCTACCAATGACTTTCTTCACAGAATTGGAAAAAATTACTTTAAAGTTCATGTGGAACCAAAAAAGAGCCCGCATTGCAAAGTCAATCCTAAGCCAAAAGAACAAAGCTGGAGGCATCACGCTACCTGACTTCAAACTATACTACAAGGCTACAGTAACCAAAACAGCATGGTACTGGTACCAAAATGGAGATATAGACCAATGGAACAGAACAGAGCCCTCAGAAATAATACCACACATCTACAACCATCTGATCTTGGACAAACCTGACAAAAACTAGAAATGGGGAAAGGATTCCCTATGTAATAAATGGTGCTGGGAAAACTGGCTAGCCATATGTAGAAAGCTAAAACTGGATCCCCTTCCTTACACCTTATAGAAAAATTAACTCAAGATGGATTAAAGACTTAAATGTTAGACCTAAAACCATAAAAACCCTAGAAGAAAACCTAGGCAATACCATTCAGGACATAGGCGTGGGCAAGGACTTCATGTCTAAAACACCAAAAGCAATGGCAACAAAAGCCAAAATTGACAAATGGGATCTAATTAAACTAAAGAGCTTCTGCACAGCAAAAGAAACTACCATCAGAGTGAACAGGCAACCTACAGAATGGGAGAAAATTTTTGCAATCTACTCATCTGACACAGGGCTAATATCCAGAATCTACAAAGAGCTCAAACAAATTTACAAGAAAAGAACAAACATTCCCATCAAAAAGTGGGTGAAGGATATGAACAGACACTCCTCAAAAGAAGACATTTATGTGGCCAACAGATACATGAAAAAATGCTCATCATCACAGAAATGCAAATCAAAACCACAGTGAGATACCATCTCACACCAGTTAGAATGGCGATCATTAAAAAGTCAGGAAACAACAGGTTCTGGAGACAATGTAAGAAATAGGAACACTTTTACACTGTTGGTGGGACTCTAAACTAGTTCAACCATTGTGGAAGACAGTGTGGCGATTCCTCAAGGATCTCGAACTAGAAATACCATTTGACCCAGCCATCCCATTACTGGGTATATACCCAAATGATTATAAGTCATGCTGCTATGAAGACACATGCACACATATGTTTATTGTGGCACTATTCACAATAGCAAAGACTTGGAACCAACCCAAATGTCCATCAATAATAGACTAGATTAAGAAAATGTGGCACATATATACCACGGAATACTATGCAGCCATAAAAAAGGATGAGTTCATTTCCTTTGTAGCCATAAAAAAGGATGAGTTCATTTCCTTTGTAGGGACATGGATAAAGCTGGAAACCATCACTCTCAGCAAACTATTGCAAGAACAAAAAACCAGACACCACATGTTCTCACTCATAAGTGGGAATTGAACGATGAGAACACTTGGACACAGGAAGGGGAACATCACACACCGGGACCTGTTGTGGGGTAGGGGGAGGGGGAAGGGATATCATTAGGAGATATACTTAATGTAAGTGATGAGTTAATGGGTGCAGTACACCAACATGGCACATGTATACATATGTAACAAACCTGCACATTGTGCACATGTACCCTGGAACTTAAAGTTTAAAAAAAAAGTTAAAAAAAAAGATGTTTCTAACACATCTCAACTTATTTGCTAAATTTTGTTTTAAAATATTGAAATGTATGTACAATTTTTTTTCCTGAGCCAATAAAGGAAGCATAACAGAAAATACGTTTTTCAAAAAATAAATGTCTTTGGTAAAAATAATGTTTTATGAAAAACAATGCAAATATAATCGCTGAAAATTAGACTGTGCAAGAATGAATCTCTTCTATTACAACATTCATTGGCAAATGATTACGACAACAATTTGTGGCAGAAAATGCAGAAAAGCGATATAGGATGTTATTGATACAGTTAACGTAATTAAAACAAGATTTCCCTGATGATTGTAAAAGAAATTTACTAACAGTTTGTAATAATGCTCAGAATTTTTGTGAAAATCTGTTGTACTCAGATATTCACTATTGACCTTCTGGAACTCATGTGTTGCTAAACACAAACAAATGTAACACCTTTTTTAAAAACAACAACAATAAGCAAGTGTTCCAAATTTGCTGACATTTTCTGAGCTGACAGTAGTTTCTCAGTCATATGCTATTTAGCTTAACATTTTAGAACATAGTTACTTCATCTATCCTTTTATAGCAAAAATGCTCTTTGATATTTGACAAGTACCTCCTTTTTGTATGTAGCTTGTAAAAGTAATGATAATTTTTAATGAATATTTAGAAACGTTTCCATCAAATATTTGAGTATTTGATTTTGTAACTAAATACACAGTATTTCTGATCTCCGTCTTTCAAATATGTGGAAGCAAACTTTTAATAATTATTTTAGAAGCAAAATTTCTAGGTCTTCTAAATAACTATTTTAGTGAATTTTAAATTACTCTGTTTAACATAACAAATGTAAGACATTTAAATTAGTTTAAAAAAAAAGACATCAAGGAACATGGAAATCAACCAACCACATTTCAACAAAAGCTTTTGTATTATAGTAGCAATACTTACTCATTGTACTCAACAAATTAATTATTTCATTTGAATTAATATTTTACAAGGCAGCTGTGTCAATTACATCACACAAGTTGTTTTCCATGCGTGTGAAAGTAATGTTTAGATTATACTATAGTCAAATGTGCAATACCATTTTGTCTAATAAAATGTGTATGTATCTTAATTTTAAAAATAATTTATTGTTAAAAATTGCCAGCAATCATCTGAGCCTTCAGCGAGTTGTAATCTTTTTGATGCTTGAGAGTCTTGCCTCAATGTTGATAGCTGCCTACTGATCAGAGTGGTGGTTGACGTGAATTGGGGTTGCTGTAACAATTTACTAAAATGAGACAATGATTAAGTTTGCCACATCAATTGATGCTTCCTTTCATGAAAGATTTCTCTGTAGCATGCGATGCTGTTTGCTTTATTTTTACCATAGCAGAATTTGTTTCAAAATTTTGAATCCTTTCAAACCACATCTCTCCTACGTTTATCGAATATTCTAAATCATTTGTTGTCATTTCAGCAATGTTCACAGCCTCTTCATCAGGAATGGTTTCATCTCAAGAAACCACTTTCTTTGTTCATTTCTAGATGACTTATAATACCTAACACAATGTAAATGCTATGTAAACAGTTGTTATCCTGCACTGTATAGAGAGTAATGGTAAGGAAAAAAAGTCTATCTATGTTCAGTACAGACAGAATATTTTTCCAAATATTTTCAATATATGTTTGGTTGAATTGATGGATGCTTAACCCATGGATACGAAAGGCCAACTGCTACTGATTTTTGCACTCATATTTCTATGCATAATCAAAAGAATAGGAAGTTTGTCATTTATTTTTCTAAAGTCACATTAGACTTCTATCTGGTCTCCTAGAACTGTGGTGAGGCCAACTCCTTCTAAAGTCCTTTCACTGAGAGCATATCAGAAAAGCCAGACAGAAAGTGGTATATTGATTATTGCAGTTTGATTATCCATTCACTTGGAGCTATAAGTAGTTATTGCTTTTATTTGTTTTAGGCTCCTCAGAAACAGCTTTTAGGTAGACATCATTAATAGTCACATCATTTTTAAATATGAAGGTTTGCGAGCTAAATACAAGGTCCAGAAGTAAATGTAGGCAAGAATGAATTCAACACAAGACATGGAGATGCATAAGGATGAATAACATTGAAAACCTTTTAAAGCCCTTCTTTATTTCAGTTAATGACCAATGCTTGGGTTTCTAAGTGTATTGAAAAATAAAGAATGGTTGAGTGGGGCTTATCAGCTAAGAAAAACAAGTTCATGCATTGAATTTTGTGCCATCTTAAATGCAAATGATTATTAAAGCAGCTATGACTGAAAGGCCATACCATCGCATGGCACATTACTGCGATTGATTCTGCACAGTCTCAGTAGCCCTCCCATTGATTTTCTTCAGTCATTTCACAGTGGATGATTTCTGTTTGGCCTACTACTTGCTAATTATTTATGAATTTCTGCTGTTATTGCTACCATTTGTTTAATGGAATCTACACAGTGGAGAGATTTTGCTCTGTTTATCATAGTACTCTGAATTGTAAATAATGGATTCAGAGAAGAAAAATGTCACATGTTTTCAAGTGAGCATATGAACTGCCTCATTTGAAGATACCATTTAATATAATGAAGCAACTGGGAGAATCAAAATGAATCACAGGTAGATAGATTCAAGTGTGTGTGTGTGTGTGTGTGTGTGTGTGTGTGAAACAATAACCAGAAAAGCTTAGAAGATACTGTGGATGACAGTAATAAGTATATAAGAAGAAGAAACTGTAGCATAAATATAATGGCAGAAAGTTAAATGTTTCTAGTATGTCCACCTGGTTGAAATCATAATAGAGATTCCACCTAGTATACTTAATTATATCTTTAAAGGGACTACTGCAAAAGATAAGTACAATGTCTGTCAGAGCAGACAGTCATTTGATGCAATCTTTTCTCTTCTTCCGAAATAACTGCCAAAGGAAAAGTGAAGGGAGCTCGCTTCTGGCACTAGCTGATGGTGATCTTACCCATGAGAGCTAATCCTGCCAGAAATTTGCTCTGATCCCAATATTGACAGCTATGTACTCCTCTGTACTTAAACTCTTCCTTATCAACCCCTTTCTTAGGCACAATGTTTACTGTTCTTTCCAGTGTTAAGCATTGAATGTCTCTTTACTACCTTGACGCTCTATCAGGTATCATTGCAATTTCTATAATGGAATCTCCAACTTCTCACTGTTCACTACCCCTTGATTACATAAACATGTTCAAGTATCTCCTGTCTTAAATGTTACTGCAGAACACAGAAAACCTTCCTTGACTTCATGCTCCCCATTATATAATATTCATTCATTTGTTCTTTTATTCAACAAACTTTGTTTTGCAAACCTATTGTGGTCCAGATATTTTTCCAAAGTATGGAATTATAGACATATAGAACAATAAACATGCAGATATTGGGAGAAAATGGAAGGTAATTAACAGCAATAAGAAAAATATGATAAATGTTGATAAAAAGGCCAATTGGGTCGTCAGTGAATGAGAATTAATGCTAAAAAATTTGTGCTGTCATAACCTGGGGTCAGAGTGCTCCTGGCACTCACTAGCTCCATAGATAGTGTCATGACCTCCAACCCCAAAAGAAGTTTTGACATATTTGAAAAACAGAAATAAGTCCAGTGTGGGTGAAAGACGTGTGTAATGGGGTACATGAGGAAAGTCCGACAGGAGAGCAGGAGCCAGGTCGCACAGGACCTTGTAAGGTGGGACCTTATAGGGTATGGAACGTTGCTTTTATTTTAAGTATAAATGGGAAGACATAGAAGGATTTTAAAGAAGAAATGCAGATGACCTAATTAGACCTTTTAGCCATGACTTAGGATGTTTTAGGGGGATGGATACCAAGGAAAGAATAGAAACAGGAAAACCAATTAGAAGACTTCAGAGGTTTTAGGAGACTAGAGATAATATTTATATTATTTTTATTATTAAAGTAAGTATAGACAAGTGAAAGATTTGAAATGTGTTTTGGGTTTAAAATTATCAAGACATCTTGAAGAGCTAGGTATTAAATATCATGGAAATCTAGGCAGTAAGTATAACCTTAAGCTGTTAGTTCGAGTAACTGGGTACATATTAATAACTGTGCTTGTGATGGAGATGCAAAAGTACAGATGAGGCACAAGTGTAAGAAAGAATCAAGAGATGTGTTCACTCATGCTTGCTAAATTTAAGGCAATATAATTCTGGAATTTGAGTGACTGGTCAGGGCTGGACTTACAAATTTAGAGTAAATATTTAAACCTAAAGATCCCAAAACATATGAGATTCTGTGGGATAAAAAAAAAAAAAGAAAGAAAAAACATCAACAGGCAAAGAGAGCCCAAAGTAGAACTCTGGGACATACCATACTTATACGTCCAACAGAGGAGGAAAAGGCAAGCAGTGTGAAAAAAATTTAGAAGTGGTATCATAGAAGAGCAGAGGATGGTTAATAGCCAAAACTGTCAATCATGTTGGATGCTGCTAAGAGGACAAGTAAAATAGGGTGTAAGGTGTGGCCATTGCATTTGGAAAAACAAAGGTCACTGGTGAGCTTGAGAAGAGTAAAATCACGGCAGTAATGGATAGGTGATGTCAGGTAGAGTGAGTACAAAAAAACTGGGAGGGAAGAAGGAGGTGGAGATGGTTATTACAACTCTCTTATTAAATTTTGCTGTGAAGAAAACAGCTTAGTTTATAAAGCTGCTATCTCTATATCATTATTTTCAATAGAACTTATTGCAACCACTTCCACTAAGACACTTTCGAACGGCCTTTAAATGCATTACTTTCATGAGCTTAAATACTAAATTTTTCTTAACTTTGATTCATTAGGTTTAGATTAGTTTCTATAACATGGAGAAAATTACTAATTTCAAGCTACAAATACATAAGAAAAATACTGGTTAAAGAAAATATTTAAGTGTGACTTAGTTGTGATGTAAAAGCTATTTTCCCCTGAATTTAATGAAAATAGTTAAACTATCATTAGGTAGTTAATCAACGCTATTCCAATGTTGATTCATTCAATAATAATTTTGAGTATAAAAATTGAATTTTTATTGTCACTGCAATGTGAAACTTAGGGAAAAATGAGTTAATGTGAAATATCTGTCTATTCCAAATATGCTAATCACTAGAGAATTGAAACCTAAAATATCCAATAAAGGCAGTCTCTGGGCTCAACAGTGCCAATTTT
Source organism: Symphalangus syndactylus (assembly GCF_028878055.3). Lineage (NCBI taxonomy): Eukaryota > Metazoa > Chordata > Mammalia > Primates > Hylobatidae > Symphalangus > Symphalangus syndactylus. The sequence continues at coordinate 29,134,119 of NC_072437.2, read as the reverse complement.
GAGCTTCTGCAAAAACTGTAAAATATTTTACATTTTAGTATGGGAATGCTGTACTAAATCTACCCGTTATTTCTATTTCTCATTGTCTTAATTTTCCAGGCATTATTAACTTTGGCTGCATTTTTATGAACTTTCAAAAAGAGGCTTTTGGCCATGCAGGTCCTTTTGACTAATGTAAGTCATGCCAATCAGAATAAAAATTGGCTTAGCTTACAGAGTTCCTTTATGAAAGGAGCCTTGTAGAACCCTATGATAAGTCAATTTTTATGACATTCCTTCCAGAATTTTAACTACAGAGTTTTCTTTTTTTATTGTGGGATACAATTTATATTAATGTCTAGTATCTCTGTCTCTAAATGATAAGGTATGTATTGGAATTAAGCTTTTCAGGACTTATCAAAATTTAAGTGATTTATATAAATAGTATATTTCTTGATGAAGTGATCTATTAAAACCTTAAATTAACTCACTGTCTTCAATAAATGCTTAATAGATGTTCTAAGGAAAGGAACTTTTGGACTGTAACATGAATTTTAAATTTAATTTAATAAGGTAAATGTTCAAGTGTTAAGTGTTCTTTAAGCAGAAGCAGTTTAAAAATTGAGTTCTATTTTAGTAGTGCTTTAAATATGTCATTAAAATAATTCTTTCTTAATAGGGTACCCATATTTTATAAAATTTTTATAAAATAGGGTTAGACTATTTTCTTGAAATAAATAGGCACTTAGCAATGATCATAAAGCTTACAACTTATGCCTTTTGCAGGATAAGAACTGTGAAAATCTAATGAAGTAAATTTTAGCTTAAGTGGGATGTACTGAATTATTACTACACCAGTGTCAATCCATTTTACATTGGAAAAAAAAGATTACTATCTGCCAATTATATTTGCGTGTTCTCTTTAAGGTAGAACATTTAAGACTGAATCTTGCTTTTTAGAATACTTCATAAAAAAACAAGACTTCAAAATATTGGGTTGTTAATTGAAAAGATATGTAATGCAGATTAGGATATTTTAACAAACAGTTAAAATTTTGCCTTCTTGCCTAATATTTTAAAATTCTTAGTGAAAAGGGCCTCAAATCAATAATTTTCATGGATTCAATATAGCAATTAGGATGAGTCTTAAAGACATTGAATCTATGAAAATAAAACAGCCTTCACCTTAAGATCTATTGAAGATTTTACATTGTACAAAGCAAACAAATGAACTCCATTACCAACATACACAAAAAGATATTATGGAATATTATTTAAGGTCTAATAATAAACGTATTTTTACATATCAAATCTCAAATAATTGAAGAATTAATGATCAAATCAGCAACACACATAATGACATACGCTACAAAAATACCTTAAAGAATAGTAACTGTCTCTAGGTGGCTTAATATAATACAATAATGTAACCAGCTGGCAAGTAACCTGCTGTTTAGCTGCTCTGCCCACTCCAACCCCCAGAATTCTGATCACAGTTCTCAGCTGGACTTATGTAATTTAAATATTCTTCCTAAACTATATAAGAAAACACTTTTAACTTAGAATTTTACAAGTACAACACAAATATTAAGAAAAATTATGATCACACCATAGAACTATTCATATTAAGCACTAAAATTGACAACACATTATAAATATGGCTGGCCATGATGGCTCTCACCTGTAATCACAGCAGTTTGGGAGGCTGAGGCGGGGGGATCACTTGAGCTCATGAGTTCAAGACCAACCTGGGCAACATGGAAGAACCCCGTCTCTACTGTAAATTTAAAAAATTGGCCTGGCATGGTAGTGCGCACCTGTAGTCCCAGCTACTCTGGGGGCTGAGGAGGGAGGATTGCTTGAACCCAGGAGGTAGTTGCAGTGAGCTCTCATCATGCCACTGCACCCCAGCCTGGATGGCAGAGCAAAACCCTGTCTCAAAACAAAAAACCTAGAACAAAACAACAACATAATAATATGCAGCATTGTCCTAAGCATCATATCAAATTTCTCATTACTGGATAATTTATAGAACACTTACAGATTTTAGACTGGGAGGTGAGCTATTGTATAAAACACACAGTGAAATCTTGGGAGCTTCCATGTTAAAAAGTGCTACTTTTTTCATCACACATTAGTTCAATTTAGAGCATATGGATTAGGGTCAAGGTGGAGGGGAGGGCTCAGCTCTCTGCATTTATTCAAGAACACATCTAGTGCCACTGCCATCCACCCACTAAAGCCTCAGAGTTCCTCACTGTATTTTGTCAGTGCAGCCAGTAGAGGCAAGAAAAAAGAGAAAACATGAAGAATGGCATTGAAGTTTTTTTGTTTTGTTTTTATTTTTGTTTTTCCATGTCTGAAAGTAGAATACATACTTCCGGCCAATTATATTGGTTAGAACTCTGTCCTGTGGCCTCAGACAAGTACACAGAAGCCTGGGAAATGCAGTCTACTTGTGTACCGAAGAGGAAAATGGTTTGATAGGCCCAAGGCATTATCTCTAACATTCAAGGTTTCCAATTTAAGTAAAATATTTGGGTTGAGTTCTTTATTTTTCCTATGTCAAGCACCATTTTCACACCCTCACGTGTGAATAAATGCCTTCCACCATACCTTACTAAGAACGCATACTTGTGCACATTTCTGTATGTCTCTCCTACTACTACCTTATTTCAGGTTCTTACTGTTTCTAATTGAGACTGATGAATCATTACATAAATGACGATCTTCCTCTGAATGCTTTCCAGGGATCTCCGTATAGATTCCCAAGTGATCTTTTGAAAAGCATACATGATCCTGTCACTTTCTGCTTAAATCCTTCAATAGTTACCTTCCTCTATAGCAAAAGCCCGAATAATGAGCAGGTAATATAAATACCTAAATCCTTAGCACAATATGACAGAAATTGAAGTTTCTAATGTCAAGGCTTTCATTGTAGAATCTTTCTCGTTGTACCACATCTTAGATGTTGAAACTTGGCAGATTTTTTTCTGAAGCCAAAGCCTATATTCTTTTTCTACTCTGACAGGTGATAAGTTAATGCGAGCCATCCATAATCTCATTGATCTCAAGCGATCATACCCATGTAATAAAAGATTAATATTAGGTGAGAATATTGTCACAACAGAGATTTTGGCTATCTAAATCTGAGTAATACATGCTTGGATATTGAATAGATCACTAGTTTTAGGATATACTACTTTTACTGGATTGTTACAATGAATATATATATATTTAAAATATATAGAGAGAAATATGAAAAAAATATATTTCATTGTATGCAATCCAGTAAAACTAATACACTAAATATACATATTTCTGTATATATATTCATATAAAGAGATATATGTTTATATAGATATGTATGTATACATATGCATCTTTTTATATATAAAGATACATACAGTATGTGTCTGTATAAACAGATTAAATCTTATGATCACCTTCATCAGATCTTGCCAGAAATGAATGCCCCACACCACATGCTCTGCCTTGTTCAGTTCAAAAACCATTCCTCAAACTCTTCTGCTCCTATTCCAGGTTATGCTAGAATTCCATTGCCTCTATTGACAACGAAGACTGACATTCTATGCGTACTGATCTCCACTGTCAGCGATCAGGGCTGGTGCCGTCTCTCTGGTTTCCTGAGGGAAGGATATACTACCATTTTTATATTATGTTTTGTCATGAATTATGTTGTCCTAAGGGTAGGAGTAATATGGTTATCATTTCACACAGCCCAACTGAAATCAGTTTGACATTTTTCATTTAAAAGTAATCAAATTTGGACATTGGATAGTGCAGTGTCATTAAGTTACCTGTTAACTCTTGCACCTCCCCAGATGCACTTTAGAGAATTTTATATGGTTGCTTCTTTTTCTCAACCTGGGGCTACTTCTAATTAAAGGCAGGTGGCTCACTCACCCCCTATATCAACATCTCCAGCCTGCAAATAAAAATCTATCACTGACTTCCAAAGAAAAGAGGAAGTTTCTAATGCCCAGTTTCTTAAGTCCCCATTTAATTCCTCAGAAGTGACACAAATGACAATTTCTTTTAGGGAAAATCCCTATTCACAGGGCTGCAGTTTAGCTCTTTGACCTCAGTAAGATAATCATACACATAACTCAAACATTCATTCATTAATTCAATATATGTATTATATACCAACTGTGAACTAGACATTGATGATTATTAAAATCGTGAAAACAAACTAATCTCATTGAACTTACTTTCTAGGAGGAGTAGATGATCATAAATAAAAATATTTCATCCAATAGATTTTGATGAAAGACAAAAGATGATGTAAGCGGCTTATAATTTATGGAACAGTCAAAATAGTATAATATCCAAATGTAGGTTACTAAATCCCAAAGAAATAAGAAACACTGTATGTGACACCAAATAGGATTGCTGCAAGCTGGCACCAATGCTTTTTTTCACTTATCAGAGGATCCCCCAAAAGACTGAAGTCTAATCTTTTTCCTTTTCATTTTATAATCTCTAAATCTGGCTTGTTCAGGGATTTGTAAAATTATGGTAATATAGCATGAACTATATGAAGACTTAGTTATTTTCACTGGGGTTTCAGGTCCAAACCTCTCCATTGCTTATTCATATTTTCAAGAGTGGTTATTTAACATTCTTATTTCACTTTGCTTTAGGGCCCAATACACTAATTTATTTGTAAAACACAACATCTTTTGCAACATGAAAGAACGTATAACAAACAGTTATAAACAATCAAAACAATGTGGGTTTAGGTAGATTCTAAGTGGCAGTTTTATTAAGCTGACATTTTTTTAAACTTATTATTAATTTGGCAAGTACTAACAATCCTTTCTATATGACAGTCTCATTTGATGACAAATTACAGAATAATTATTACTGCTTTATGGAAAAAATATATTCTTCAGTATAAATGCAGTTTTAAAAAGTTGGTTCATTTCTTCTTGATATTTATTATATCATAGGAATTTATTTCAAATTTTATTACAGAATCCAATGGGAAAAATAATTTAATATGCAAACATTTACCTTAAAAGTACTTTTTAAATAAAATACGTATGATGAAAATACATATAAAAATGTAAAGTTAACTTCCACCTTTATTTTATCTTACTATATGTTCTCGTACTATAGGTTTTGTATGTTCATTTGTTTTTTTTTTTGAGCTAGCAAGCATATCTTGATAAATTGTGAAATGCCCCTTCAATTCTTTACTTTTTTCCTGAATCTTCTAATTCTTTCTTCATTAATATTACCATCAGAACATTTCTTTATAATGGGAATATTCATTTGCTTGTATTATTATTGTGTCTAAACATTGTATTGAAGGAAAGAAGCTAACATATTATGCTGAAACCCGCAAATATAGCTTTGGGTATTAAATATAAGCATGTTTTTTACATAAGAGTGAGTTTTGGTACCTAAAACAGGTATCTCCTCAGCCCCACGTCTTGGTTTAACACATGCTCGGCAGAAACTCAAGCCCCATAGCGTTAAATAGAGGGTAAGTGTATGTTTCAAAAGATCTCATTGGAAGGTTTTCATCAGAAGAAATACATTCTGGTATCAGAGCCATTGCTTTGTGACAGCAAAAGGAGTAGACAGAGGAAAGGAAGATTAATGGGAATTCATGATGGGGGGCTCAACTTTTTTATTTCCTTCCTCTTTATTATAGGAACCACATCTTTTTCAGGGTCCTTGGAGAATATTTAAGATTGGAACTGTTTACGTTATTAATAAAACTTTCACACAAGTTAGATTTGCAATTCATAAACCTAACTAAAGGTGTGAATTTTCTTCATAACAAAGCCTTTTCCTCCGATACTACTTGGGTGCTGATACTAAATGACAGAAACAGATCTGGTAAGGTGGCTTATGCCTGTAATCCCAGCACTTTGGGAAGCTTAAGTGAGAAGATCACTTGAGGCCATTAGATCAAGACCAGCCTGGGCAATATAGTGAGATCTTATCTCTATAAAAAAGTTTTAAAAAAAATAGCTGAGCAGGGTGCCACTCTGTTCTCCCAGCTACTTGGGAGGTTGAGATAGGATGGTCGCTTGAGCCTGGGAGGAAAAGGTTGCAGTGAACATGCCACTGCACTCCAGCCTGGGTGACAGAGTGCAACTCTATCTCCAATAAATAGATGACAGAAGTCAAGTTCCTTAAAATATAGTTTTGTCCTATACAACTTTTTTCTTTTCTCAAGGCCTTTCACCTTGGAAGAATATACTTCTGCACCAAGCAAGAACAGCGACAAAAAAGTTGGGCAAAGGAGGATGATGGCATGTAATCATTTATTTTATATGTGTTCTGCCTCATGACAGTAACTTCCTAGACAGTATTTTTCACACATAACATTCTACATGTATTTCACAGCATTTAATGGAAGGCAGAATCATTACCAGATTTTTTAGGTAGAAAATGGAATTTTTAGTAAGGTGGGAAAATTCCCTGGACCTTTACTGCAAGATACTAATTCAAGTCGCTTTTAGTGAGCATTTCATGTAAGATTGTGTGATATATTCTCTGTACTCAAAAAGCTTACAAGTAGTAGAGGAAACAAAATATGAATTAAGCAGTAAAATGAGATGGTATTGAATTACATTTTTAAAAGGATTAAGTATTAAGATAGAAAACAATTCACGAATGGTACAAGATTAAAAACAATATGTCAAAACATATAGTACAAGAAATAATAGCTAGAGGAGGATAGGAAAGGAGAAACAAACACATCCAAAGGTTTAAGGAAGAAAGCCATATTAGTTTTCAGCTATACTTCCAAAGATACCTATGTAATCATTTCCTTGATCTTAGATTGAATCTTTCTGTGCTCAATTCTGGCCCACAGAGTCAAATGAGATTATTAGAGTTCTACCAAAATTCATCAAATTGCAAAGAACAAGAACCCATTTAAATTAGGTTAGTTTCAAAGGGTTACTTTGAATAATTCTGGGAAATGTCACAGACTTCCATGGTCAGGAATGTGGCTGGGCTTCATGGGGTAAGCCATGAAGACCTATGGTGCTGCGGCTTCTCCCTTTGTTGTTTCGTCTCTGAGTCCATATGTTTTTCGTGTCTGCTTCATTCTACTCTTTGTTAATTAATCATTCTCTTCAGTTCATGCACATGCATGCTACCAAAACACCAAGGGTTCCGTCTAGGTCTTCCTGCTTGCTGTGCAGAAAGGCAATCACTGAGGCAGCAACTACTGCCAGGGAAGAGGCTTTCATCAGGCGCTGCAACCCAGGAGACTGGAGCTCAGCCTCAAATCCATCTCCCTGACTGACTAAAACTAGGGGTTTATATAGAGGGAAAGAAAACAGGAACTGGGGGAGGGTGGGGGTCCAGAAGCAATCGTGATGAATGCGGGTTCTGGCATCTCATTGGAGGCAGTGATTTCGTGAGTTTCTGTTCTTTGACACTTTTTGAGAGGCCCGAGAATAAGTTCTTGAGGAAGGAACTCAAATAAAACAAATACAAATTTTAAGCTTTAAGACTAGAATAGTCTATTTCTATGTTTGTTAAAAAAAACCTGTCTATGGGACTGTTGGGTTGGTTTTATATGATCCTCTTTGCCAATAACTAACTCTGCACATAGCTTTTATTTGCCATAGAAATTTCATACTGAAACACGACATTCGCTTGCACTTGTATATTAGAAATGGAAACAACAAGGCATGGAGGTTGGAATATAGCAAGTTTGAGGACAATATAAAAACTCACCTCAATGGAATAGTGTGAGCATTGATAATCATGATTATCTTAATCAAAATATGTATTAAGATGCAAGCATGAAAAACTGTTTGCAAAAATCAGACAAGGAGCAGATATATTTAATAGTGAATTTTCAGGATATGTTTTTTTCATGTAACATTAGCTTACCAGAATATTAATAGTTATTATATGGAAAATGGATGAGTGTTACAATGTATTTGGGTGTCTTTTACTAAATAATGTTCAAGTTTATTTAATGTGCATCATCTCTGAGCCTTTTGTACACCAATATGTGGTATTATTCCTCATGGTAGATAGTAAAATGCAGCATTTTTAAAATCATTTGACTATAGTTCCCAACTATCTATGTCAGATACATTTCCAATTGTAGTGTTCAGTTAATAGTTTTAATAAATACTGAATATATGCACAGATATGTAAATATATGAATGAAAGATGTATACCAATAAAAAGTAGAAGAACCCAATGTTAATTCCACTACTAATAAAAGGGAAACAGATTTGAACAAGGTGCTATTTTAATTAAATTAACATACTTTTTGTTACAAAGATCAGAATATTCAGAGATAGGCCCTCTCACCTCTGCTGGATTGGAAAGCAGTCTGGTAATTTATACAGATGGCGCTGAGAAAACGTAAACCATTAGATTCCGTAATCCCACTCTAGGTGTCCAGCCTGAGGGACAAACAAAATGGAAATAAAGTTTACGAGCAAAGACTTTCATTTTGGCGTTGTTTATAATTATAAAAATCTGAACCAAGTGTTCTCAGGTAGGGAAGTTATTAAATTATGGCATATCTACAAATATAGCCTTGAGTAACCATGAACATCATGGTTTTTGGAGACTGATGATCTGGACAAAGTCTTTTGGTATAAATTTAATTCAAAAAGACCGTAAAATTGTATTTGTATTAATATCATAATTTTGTATACATTAATGATAGAAAAAAAGAGTCAAATACGATATATCAAATTTTAATCATTTTATTTTTGTTATGCAGGCTTATTAGTGTATATGTCTGTCTAATTCTTTGTAAGTTTTGATCTCTTGACATTTTTCAAATCTTCTGCTTTGTTCATATTTATCAAAGAAAATATGTAATGAGGTATATTGCCGTTGTTAGCTCTGAAAAGGTTTATATCTCCTTGCTTTTGGCTTTACAATTAAGGGGTGTTCTAAGAACTGTTACCACATTTAAAATTCCATATCTAAAGCAGTATGAAGAAAAGGTATTCACTTACATTATGTTTTAGCAACTCGTAAACAATCTTTTAAATGTAAATAGCTGAATGCATATTTCAAAGTTAAAAATTAAAGCATTTTTCAAGTGCAGATTTACAGTAGTGTAGTTGGCATTAGCATCTGTGAAAGAAAATTTATCATGTCAGAAAATAATTGAAATTGTGACTGAAAGGTTCCTAAGAACAACCTTTTTATCTGTGGCTTAAATAAATGCTTTCGATTTCAAAGGCAACTCTAACTGCACCATATAGCTCAAGTGATCAGTAAAAGTAGACAACTGACTTCTTCAAGGAGTTTTAATTTTTATGTGATTTGATCAACTCACAGACTATAAATTCTACTGTCAGAGCTAAACATATGCACAGGCTTATCTGAATTCTTGTATTCCAGGTATCGAGTAAAATATGTTCATGTCACTAGCTTCTTTCAAGTAGTGTTTATCATCATCTCCCTGATTGCCTAATATAAGTTTACAACCAGTCTCCTGGTGTACTAGTACATTACAGCTCTCCCACAGATATCATAAACAGCGACATCTTTGGTAATGAATGTCAAAATCCTGCCAGCCTAAGAGTATATTATCCATCTCCCTGTCTCACTGCTGACATACCAAGTGAGAAGCTCATTCCAAACTCCTTAGTCAAACAAACCTTAGGATACAAAGTTGACGCTAGTTGCATGAGGAAGGCGTTTTATAAATCCAATCAATTATAAAGACACTGAAAATGTCTCATCTCAATAGCATCACTGTCTCAGTCTTTTTAATTTTTTTCTTAATTTGTCTCCTATTGTGGAAATTTTTGAAAGGGTAGCATTTTAAGGCTAGAAGGAATCTTAAAGATGCTGGTCTGAACATTTAATTTTTCATGTTAAGAAGCTTAAAGAAGAATGAGGTTAATACATTTCTTTAAAATTACACTGGAAGCTGGTGACCTATTTAGAACTACAACTAAAGTGTTTTGACTCCCTGTCTGATGCTAATTTCATTAGACCAGGCTAACTCACCAAATAACTTGAAATTTTCCAAACTAGTCTGTTTAGAGTAATCACATTTTGCATATGTAAAAATGGATTATCTAATTCTCCTAATGCTATCCCTCCCCTTGCAACCCACCCCCCGACAGGCCCCAGTGTGTGATGTTCCCTTCCCTGTGCCCATATGTTCTCATTGTTCAACTCCCACTTATGAGTGAGAACATGGGGTGTTTGGTTTTCTGTTCCTGTGTTAGTTTGCTGAGAATGATGGTTTCCAGCTTCATCCATGTCCCTGCAAAGGACATGAACTCATTCTTTTTTGGGGCTACATAGTATTCCATGGTGTATATGTGCCACATTTTCTTTATCCAGCCTATCATTGATGGGCATTTTGGTTGGTTCCAAGCCTTTGCTATTGTGAATAGTGCGGAAATAAACATAAGTGTGCATGTGTCTTTATAGCAGAGTGTTTTATAATCCTTTGGGTATATACTTCATATATATATACACCTTATATATATATACTTTTTATATATATTTTATATATATATATTCTATAGTAGAATGATGTATAATCCTTTGGGTATATAGTAGAATGATTTATAATCCTTTGGGTATATACTCAGTAATGGGATTGCTGGTAAAATGGTATTTCTAGTTCTAGATCCTTGAGGAATCGCCACACTGTCTTCCACAATGGTTGAGCTAATTTACACTCCCACTAACAGTGTAAAAGCGTTCCTATTTCTCCACATCTTCCCAGCATCTGTTGTTTCCTGACTTTTTAATGATCGCCACTCTAACTGGTGTGAGATGATATCTGATGGTGGTTTTGATTCCACATTTCTCTAATGACCAGTGATGATGAGCATTTTTTCATGTTTGTTGCCGCATGTCATCTTTTGAAAAGTGTCTGTTCATGTCCTTTGCCCACTTTTTGATGGGGTTGTTTATTTTTTTCTTGTACATTTGTTTAAGTTCTTTGTAGATTCTGGATATTAGCCATTTATTAGATGGGTAGATTGCAAAAATTTTCTCCCATTCTGTAGCTTGCCTGTTCACTCTGATGATAGTTTTTTCTTTCCCTCTCTCTTTCTTTCCATCCCTCCCTTTCCAACTTTCCCCTTCTTTTGCTTCCTTATAGTCTCCTTTACCCCAGTATCTTGGTAATATTGGTACTCACCTCTCTATATGCACTTACTTTACGGAACACATTTTGATCATGTCTTCTATATCATTTTCTCTGGCTTAAACATTTTGAGAAGGATGTACATTGGGGCTACTAATTCTTTGCCACCCTGAAGTTTTCTTATTTCATTGGCTTCAATCCAATCAAAGAGCCAAAAAGGTTAGATTTAATTAATAAGTCTATGTAATTGATGGTAAGATTCTTTTCTGAATTTTCTAGATTATTATAGAAACAAACATTTTCTTTAAGAATGCACTTTTAAGGACATTATATCACTAGTTTTAGATAAACTGACTTTGGTTTTTATATTCATTATGTGACTGTTTATAGATGTTGGGGCCTTTCCACATTTGACTTGCAAAATAATATATTGATATAGATTAAAATAGACCAAAAAATCTCCAGCATGCTCATATCTGTTCATCAATATGAAAAGCTGTATCATGAATAATGTGGCAACCTATGTGAAGAAAACAATTTTAGACAAAGCTATTCAGTAGTTTTCTCTAGCTTCCTAGCTGCATGAGATGTACCTTAAGGTGTTAGACGACTATAAATATGAATATGATAATAGTGGTCCCATAGAAAAGTATAATCAGGAATTGTGAATTAAATAAAGAGAAAATAATGTGATAAAATATTAGTGTTTGGTGATATGGGATACAAGTTATTTTCTTACCATTGATATTTAATAATGTTAAAAATACATTTAAAGTTGATCTAAGCTATATTTACAAAATTGGATCCATTTGCAAATGTCTGGGGTACTTTATTAATTGATTTGACCAGCTTATTTTTGGAATGGCCAGACCAGTGGTCCAATTCAAAACTATTTCATTGATTAGGAAAAAGAGGAGGAAGGTTTTGCGGAAGAAAACTTGAGAAGAAAATAATTAATGGCTACATATGCCCTCTATACAAAATTATAATGATAAATACTTCTGGGACTAGGGAAAATATGGTCTAATGACAACACGTATATTACATTGTAGAGAACTTTTACTTTTGTTGTATGACAGTTGTCCTTACAACACCTCAGAAGGGTAATCATGTTAATAAAATAATGAGAACACTAATGTCCAAGACGACCAGGAGAGTTACCTCATTGGGTGAAGTATGGTAGGTGGACTAGGAGGGAATACTAGCTGGTTCTAAAATGTAAACGTAGAGAGTTACATAAACACTCATAGAATTCATGGATTCCCATATTGGATATAACAAGTGAAGATTCAATTAAATAAGGACATATACATGTGGTTTATTATAATGATGTTAATTTTAAAATAATGTTTATGAAGATTATGGAATAGTATAGAGAAATACTGAGGTTACAGTATTAAATAGAAAAAAATGTGAAAAATCTTTTAGTAACCACAAGCATATTTTAAAATGCTGCTGAAATGCATGTAAGGTGGTACATGAAAATGTAGAAATTGAATCCCTTGGGTGTTGCTATGGTATTTGGCAAGGTAGTACAAGATAAATGGTTTTGTATCTATGCAATACTTTCCAGTGTTTTTAAAATATTATATGAAAATGTATTTATTATGGGGAAACAACTTAAAAACATAAACTTGGATGAAATAAAAACATATAATTTGAGAAAAAATCAACTTATTGCATGAAAAGTTAATACACTGATAGTTTGCATGCTCCTTTTTTTGTGTTGTGACTGAAATTCTTTTTACTCAACTTCATTTGATTTTCTATTATTTTCTTATTTTAGATACTAGTTATATTGTTAACACCCTGCTCTAGAAATAGCCTTTTTTGCTTTGTTAATTATGTCTTTTAATGAACAGAAGTTCTTAATTTTAATGAAACCTACTTTTTTGATCTTTTCTGTTATGAAAAGTGTTTTTGGAGAATGTTCATGACCATCCCAGCTTCATGAGTATTTTCTCCTATGCTATTTTCTAACTTTTTTTTTTTTTACTTTGCACATGTATGTCTACTGGTCCATATGGAATTCATTTTTGTGTCATGTAAATTAGAAATCGAGTTTCATTTTATTTTTTCCACAGGGATATTCAGTTGCTCCAGGACCATTTACCAAAGACATTATTTTTTTACTTCATTCCAGTGGCATGTTTGTGTTAGATTAAATGACTAAATATTTGTGGGTCTACTTCTCAAGTCTTTTCTCTTCCGTTGATTTATTTCTCTGTTCCTGCACCAGAAAGTGTCTGTTTTAACTACTGTTGTTTTATAATAAATTTCCACTCTTAAAATTGTAATTGACACATAACATTTGTATATAATCTGGAATAAAGCATAATATATCAATACCTTTATATCATGTGTAATTATCAAATCAGGGTAATTAGCATATCCATCACCTCATATATTTATCATTTCTTAGTATTGGGAACATTTAATATCCTCTCTCCCACCTAGTTGAAAATATACTAAGTTGTTGTTAAATGTAGTCACTCTATGGAACACTAGACTCTATTCCTACTATCTAGCTGTAATTTTATATCAATTAACCACCCTCACCATATTTATTCCCCTCAATGCCCACCTACCTTTCCCAGTCTCTAGAAACTACCATTCCCCTCTCTGCTTCTGTGAGACTAACACTTTCAGCTTCTACATATGAGTGATAACATGTAGTATTTATCTTTCGGTGCCTGGCTCATTATCACTTGACATAATGTCATCTCTTATCGTTCATCTTTGCAATTTGGTAGTTTTCTGTAGTTATAAGTTTTGATTACTTTGTCTTTCTCATTTGTGCATTTGCTCTACCAATGAATTTTATATACTTCTGCATTTTTTCACGGTGTTAATTATTGTCTTTTCCCTTCCAGATGTAAGACTCGCTTGTGCATTTCTTGTACAGCAAACCTACTTGTAATTAATTATCGCAATTTTTGCTTGTCTGGGAAAGACTTTATCTTTCACTCCTGAAGTGTATTTCCATTAGGTACAGTATTCTTGACTAGCGGTTATTTTTTTCTTTCAGTACTTTAAATATATCATTCCATGTTTTCCTTACATGTAAGGTTTCTGCTAAGGAATCTGCTGTTAGTCTAATAATGATTCCCTTATATGTGACTTGATGTTTTTCTCTTGCTGTTTTTAGAATTCTCTTTTTGTCTTAGAAGTTTGGCTATATTATGCCCCAGAGAAGACCTTTTTGGATTGAATCTATTAGCATATCTTTGAGCTTCCTAAATCTAGATGCCCATATCTCTCCCAACATTTGGAAAGTTTTCAGTATTAATTACATTAAATAAGTGTTGCATGCCTTTTCTCACCTCTTCATCTTCTGCAACTCTTGTAATACAAATATTTGCTTGTTTAATGCTGTCTCACAACTCCTATAGACTTCCTTTATTTTTTAAAAATTCATTTTCTCTATTTGTTTGCCTGTGTCATATCAAAGTACCTGTCTTCACATTCAGAAATTCTTTATTCTGCTTGATCTAGTCTGTTGTTTAAGTTCTCAATTGTGTTTTTTATTTTATTCATGTAATTCTTCAACTCACAATTTGTTTCTTTTTTTAACCTATCTCTCTGCTAAATTCCTTATTCAGATCATGAATTGTTTCTCTGATTTTGTTGAATTGTCTCTGTATTCTCTTGTGTCTCAATGAGTTTCCTTAAAATATTTATTTTGATGTTTTTTTCTGGTGACTTAAGCATGTAGGGGAAGTGTGACTGCTCTGGGTATCCAAAGTACTATTTTCTCAAAAAGTAGGGTACTGCTTCAGCTCAGGCATAGGGGATATGACTACTCTGAGTGACAATGGCACCATTTTCATAGGATGCAGGGTGGCACTTCAGTTTCAGCATAAAGTCTAGGGTACATGATTTACTGGGAAGGATAGAAGGAGAGGCTCTGCCAAGGCACTGATTTTACAGGAGAGAGTGCACAGCTATAGCCGCGATCTCAAGGCACCATGTGTAGCAGTGACTGGGAGGTGTAGACAGAGTAGCAAACTGGCTCATGGATATGGAGCCATGGGATGGGGTTAGTTCAGTGGCAGCTAAGCCTCTGGCATAGAAGGATGCCATGGGCGATGGCTGTGGAGCAGGACACACTCTGGTAGTAGTTTGAGTTCTAAGATGAGCATAAGTTGTGCCAGCAGCAGGGGTTGGGACATGGTGCCAGCTTCTCCAAAGAGAACACAGCTGAGTGGATTCCAGGAAGCTCCTCCACCTGGGCTTAGTGCCTCCAAGGGCTGCATGGGTTCCCAGTGGTAAAGATTGGAAGTGCCCAAGGTGGTGAAAAAGGCTGCTGGAGTCCTTCTGCTTACGTTTCCCTCTGAGGGAGAAGCTCCTCCTGGCTTGAGCTGGTTCCCACTGGGGGATGGGGTAATGGAGACTAGATGTTGCCTTCTGCTCTCTATGTGGCTATCATGGGTTGCTCTAAAGGGTTTCTGCTACTCCTTTGATGACCTCTTGTGTGTTCCTTTTCTTATTTTCAACAAAATGTAGCTGTTTATTTGTTGTTTTGGCTGTTTTTGTGGGGAGGGTGAACACTAAGGGCTTCTAGTCAGCCATCTTGCAGATGTTATCCTCTATAACAAACCTTTAGATCAAATGTGAAAGCTCTTTAATTTTAATCTGTCTAAAGATTGTTGTCACAATTCTTAGTCCTTTGCATTTCATAAATGTTATAATTAATTTGCCATATTTCACAACAAAAACTAACAAGCAAAAATATCTGCTCTGGTCATGATTGGGATTGCATTAAATCTGTAAATTAATTTGGCAAGGACAATACTGAATGTTCTAATTCATGAACATGGTATATATTTTTATTTCTATAAGTCTTCGTTAACCACTCTCCATATGGTTTTATATTTCTATACTTAATATTTTTCATGCTATATTTCAATAAAAATATTTAAAAATAAAATGCTTCATATATACTTATTACATAATAATAGCTAATAAGAGTAAATATTTATTGAGTATTTACAATGTGTCTGGCCCTGTGCATTCATTCAATTTTAAGTATTTTATTTTAATCACAATCTTATGAGTAAATGTTTTGATTATTCTCATTAAATGTAAACTGAGATTACATAGGTTATATAACTTATCTAAGGTCACATGGGTGATTTGTGATAGTAACAGGTCCTAACCCCAGGTCTGCCAAATGTCAAAGCCCGTATTCTTAAAGCCTACACTCTCTAGTTTTCAATAGATGTGCCATTTATACTTTTATAATTTGAATTATAACAATAGGCAGATTTTTACACATGTATTTCCTATATTCATTACTATTTTTTATAAATATTGATAAGCTTTCTGATACACATGTATACAGAGGGTAGTATGATTTGACAGGGAGTGCTAATTTAAGCGTAAGGTGTCCTAGTTTACCTTGCCTAGTAAACAGATGTCTGGGTAATTATCTGAACTTCATTTATATCTTTAGGTTCTGCATCTGTAGATAGAAATAATAATTCCTAACTTGCTTTCATCAAGTACCATTGAGGCTATTCAATTATATGTTTAAGATGGAAGTGATATAATAGATCTTTATAAGTTACATTATTGCTTTGAAAGCTTATTTCTTTAATATATATGTTCCAAGTATATTTGGAGTTCTTGATACAATGATTATTTTGTTGCCCCAGATCCAGCATCCTTTTCACCAATTTATTCTTATTAATTCTATAGATTAAAAAAATAAGATTTTGCTTTCTTTATGTTTTATATTAGGTAGGATGATCATATATCCTGGTTTTCCAGGGGCAGTCTGGGTTCATTTATATTTACCCTAATGATTAAAATAGCCTTTAACTCTCACAAGGGAAAGGATTTGAAAAATCATATGGACACCATATGATTGGGGCCATATGATTATGGGTATCCAAGGTACTATTTTCCCAGAAAGTGGGATACTGCTTCAGCTCAGGCATAGGGGATATGACTACTCTGAGTGACAATGGCATGATTTTCCTAGGATGCAGAGTGCCACTTCAGTTTCAGCGTAAAGTCTAGGGCACAGGATTTACTGGGAAGATTGGAAAGAGAGGCTCTGCCAAGGCACTGATTTTACAGGAGAGAGTGCACAGCTATAGTTGTGAATATAGCTATATTAGATGAAGGTTTATTTTCTTATTTTTAATGCAAGGAAGACTAAAATTTTTTATCTAAATATTATCTTTTCAATATATTTGAACCCTTTCTATATATTTAAAATTGACGTACACGTTTAAGTGTTATTTTTCAACTATCGCAGTTTACCCTTTGCAACATAAAAATGCATCTCATGTGTAGTTTAGGCACAAGATTCTCCAGTTTCCGAATACATATCAAAATATGTGCTAATGTTATGTTGTTGAGCTATATTGCTTTGTTTTGCTTGTGTTTTTTTTTTAAATACTACATTGCCAAACTTAAATTTCAAAATGCCAAATAGAAGTACCCTTGATGTAGTGAATGTATATTAAATAAGTGAAGTTCCTCGGTCATATTGACTAATATAAAATGTTAATTATACCAAACCTGTTTTGAGAGGTGGGTGTGATTTGTAACCTCAGTTTTCCATGATGTTGGGTTCACTTGTAGACTTGCTTAGTATTCCATCACCACTCATTCTGGTTGTGATAATGAACAGAAAACAAGCATTTGAAAGGCACTAGCTAAAGCCAGGAGCGAACTGTTTCTGCAGCCTCATCCCAGACACATAGAGACTCTGGAAACACATTGGCATTTAATAGAAAGGTGTTTTCTTAACGTTTTTGTAACTACAAAAGCCCACTTGGGGAATTGTCTCATAAAAATGTGACATTGCTCAAAGGAATATTTAAATATGCCCTCTTGCCCGAATGGAACTGGAGGAATTTTCTGTGTGACAATTTTTTAAGAGACATTATTTGGATGTTATTATTGATGGTTTTTAATCTTCTGTTTTGATTTTGTTTTTTCTCAGCTCTTACTGTCTTATAACCCTAGTGGCTTTTGATCGTTTGTTTGTTTTCCCAACTCATGTGTCAAATATTCCATGAGGCAGCTGGCTCTTCCCTCATTTTGGGCCTACTAATCTAGGGCTAATTTTTTTGTTGTATTAGTAGTGAAACATAATTTATTTTTTTTCTTCTTTTTTTGGTCACTTTATTATTTGGAAAGAATCCTACACTAAATATGTGAGCTGAAATAACTTGCTTGATACTGAAACTTAGTTTCCACATTATTCAGATAATTTCTCCATTTGTTTTAGAATCATCTTTTCCTTTTTAATGTGAACGGAGGGGGTAAAGTTAAAAAAACTCTCATTGAGAGTTAAGACATTTTATTTTATTTTATTTTATTTTTTATTTTTTTATTATACTATAAGTTTTAGGGTACACGTGCACAACGTGCAGGTTTGTTACATATGTATACATGTGCCAGGTTGGTGTGCTGCACCCATTAACTCGTCATTTAGCATGAGGTATATCTCCTAATGCTGTCCCTCCCCCATCACCCCACCCCACAACAGGCCCCAGTGTGTGATGTTCCCCTTCCTGTGTCCATGTGTTCTCATTGTTCAATTCCCACCTATGAGTGAGAACATGAGGTGTTTGGTTTTTTGTCCTTGTGATAGTTTGCTGAAAATGATGGTTTCCAGCTTCATCCATGTCCCTACAAAGGACATGAACGCATCATTTTTTATGGCTGCATAGTATTCCATGGTGTATATGTGCCACATTTTCTTAATCCAGTCTATCATTGTTGGACATTTGGGTTGGTTCCAACTCTTTGCTATTGTGAATAGTGCTGCAATAAACATACATGTGCATGTGTCTTTATAGCAGCATGATTTATAATCCATTGGGTATATACCCAGTAATGGGATGGCTGGGTCAAATGGTATTTCTAGTTCTAGATCCCTGAGGAATGGCCACACTGACTTCCACAATGGTTGAACTAGTTTATAGTCCCACCAACAGTGTAAAAGTGGTCCTATTTCTCCACATCCTCTCCAGCACCTGTTGTTTCCTGACTTTTTAATGATGGCCATTCTAACTGGTGTGAGATGGTATCTCATTGTGGTTTTGATTTGCATTTCTCTGATGGCCAGTGATGATGAGCATTTTTTCATGTGTCTTTTGGCTGCATAAATGTCTTCTTTTGAGAAGTGTCTGTTCATATCCTTTGCCCACTTGTTGATGGGGTTGTTAGTATTTTTCTTATCAATTTGTTTGAGTTCATTGTAGATTCTGGATATTAGCCCTTTGTCAGATAAGTAGATTGCAAAAATTTTCTCCCATTCTGTAGGTTGCCTATTCACTCTGATGGTAGTTTCTTTTGCTGTGCAGACGCTCTTTAGTTTAATTATATCCCATTTGTCAATTTTGGCTTTTGTTGCCATTGCTTTTGGTGTTTTAGTCATGAAGTCCTTGCCCATGCCTATGTCCTGAATGGTATTGCCTAGGTTTTCTTCTAGACAAACCCATAGCTAATATCATACCGAATGGGCAAAAACTGGAAGCATTCCCTTTGAAAACTGGCACAAGACAGGGATGCCCTCTCTCACCACCCCTATTCAACATAGTGTTGGAAGTTCTGGCCAGGGTAATCAGGCAGGAGAAGGAAATAAAGGGTATTCAATTAGGAAAAGAAGAAGTCAAATTGTCCCCGTTTGCAGATGACATGATTGTATATCTAGAAAACCCCATCGTCTCAGCCCAGAATCTCCTTAAACTGACAGGCAACTTCAGCAAAGTCTCAGGATACAAAATCAGTGTGCAAAAATCACAAGCATTCTTATACACCAATAACAGACACACAGAGAGCCAAATCATGAGTGAACTCCCATTCACAATTGCTTCAAAGAGAATAAATTACCTAGGTATCCAACTTACAAGGGATGTGAAGGACCTCTTCAAGGAGAACTAAAAACCACTGCTCAATGAAATAAAAGAGGATACAAACAAATGGAAGAACATTCCATGCTCATGGGTAGGAAGAATCAATATCGTGAAAATGGCCATACTGCCCAAGGTAATTTATGGATTCAATGTCATCTCCATCAAGCTACCAATGACTTTCTTCACAGAATTGGAAAAATCTACTTTAAAATTCATATGGAATCAAAAAAGAGCCCGCATTGCCAAGTCAATCCTAAGCCAAAAGAACAAAGCTGGAGGCATCACGCTACCTGACTTCAAACTATACTACAAGGCTACAGTAACCAAAACAGCATGGTACTGGTACCAAAACAGAGATATAGACCAATGGAACAGAACAGAGCCCTCAGAAATAATGCCACATATCTACAACTATCTGATCTTTGCAAACCTGACAAAAACAAGAAATGGGGAAAGGATTCCCTATTTAATAAATGGTGCTGGGAAAACTGGCTAGCCATATGTAGAAAGCTAAAACTAGATCCCTTCCTTACACCTTATACAAAAATTAATTCAAGATGGATTAAAGACTTAAATGTTAGACCTAAAATCATAAAAACTCAAGAAATTTTATTATTTCAAAAGATATCTTTGCATCATGATTCTAGGTGCATTCACATTTGGGGGAAAACAGATTGGTGTCAGTGTTTTTTAATGAGAAAATGAAAGAGCAATTATATTAAAAGGGAAATATTAATGTTAGTGAAAATGAATTGTACTTTTAAAAAAGAGAATTGAGAAATATGGCCTAAAATAATAATAAACATAACATTGAATCAGTGAAGGAATATATTTTTTCAAAGTACTTTAGAGAAAAAATTAACTGCAAGGAAAGACTTTATCTGTGAATGACATCCAAATTTTCTGCTATTCACAAAGTCCTGAAGTTGATTCAGATGCTTGACGTATTTTTACCTGTTTATTTTCAGCTGACTTAGTCACTGGAGGCAGATGTGGAAGGAAGGAAGTATCCTTCAGTGACTCATTGGAGAAGCTCAAAATGAGTTGCCAGGAGCGAAAACAGCAGAATTTTAAAGGAATTCTCTTCTTATACATTGTGAACGTGTCAACTTTAGACTGGATAAATTAATTATGCTCCGATAGGATAGCCCCAGACAGCCAGCTTTTCAAGATCTATTCTTCTCTATAATCAATATAGCAATTAAACCTGCCTCCAAGCAAGAGGGCATAAAACCAACTGTGAAAAATCTTTGTATTCTATTCATAGTTCCTTGTTGGTAATAGGAAATTATTTTTAGTTAAAAAATCAAAAATTAAAAAGAAAAATTATTATGGCTATTATTCTTTTTTTTTTTTTTTTTGAGACAGAGTCTCGCTGTCGCCCAGGCTGGAGTGCAGTGGTGCGATCTCAGCTCACTGCAAGCTCCGCCCCCCGGGGTTCAGGCCATTCTCCTGCCTCGGCCTCCTGAGTAGCTGGGACTACAGGCGCCCGCCAACATGCCTGGCTAATTTTTTTGTGTGTGTATTTTTAGAAGAGACGCGGTTTCATGTGTTCACCAGGGTAGTCTCGATTTCCTGACCTCGTGATCCGCCCGCCTCGGCCTCCCAAAGTGCTGGGAATACAGGCGTGAGCCACTGCGCCCGGCCATGGCTATTATTCTTTTAAAATTGAACATAAAAGTTGAGATCAACCTGTAAACTTCTATGTTCAGGCAAAGGACACAGAAACTGAAGATAAAAAGCGTGGTTGGTTGAAGTGGGAAAAATCATCATTTTTAATTAAAGAAAATAAAATATTTAAAGTAAATATACCAAGCAAGATTTATAGAATTAATGTTATCAAAATGACATGAATGGTCTCATATACTAGGCAATACCTGTATATTAAAAATATAAATTATATAAATATAAACTGTCAACCAACAAATTGTTTTTAAATATATAAAATATATTTAAATTATGCTAAACAAATAACAATAATGTTTATTTTAATAATTGACAGCAATAAAATCTCCAAGACTTTCTTTCTGGTGTTTGTCAAATTTCACACACAAGAGCTTTGAAAATTAATGATAATTACAATATTTAGAAATACAAAGTATGAGTAAAATGTGTACTAAGCCAAATATATACAAATTTTTTATGTGGAAAAGTGAAGACATAAACTTTAAAACTATCCCCACTTTGCTTATATATTTTCTTCTTCATATGGTGTAATCTCAGTACCTTAACCTTTCCATTACTTTTCCCAGAATTCCTATTTCTTGGTTTTATTTCTTGGTCTACTTTGTTAATATTAAATCTGCTCTACAAATTGGATAACCCATTTCCAAAGATGTGCATATTTCACATTATGTGCCTGTATCAAAACATCGCATATGCCCCATAAATACATACATCTAGCATGTACCCACAAAATTAAAAATAAAAACTATAAAAAATTTTTAAAAGACTATAAATACTGAAGGTGGCAGGTAGTACAATGCACATGAAGTTTAGAGATAAGCATTTAGGATAGATGATAAAATGTCTCCAATGGGCAGCCTTTCTAATACCCACTATTTTTTCTGGCTATATTTAAAATATGAGTGCTCTCATTTTTGAAATAGGTAAAAACAAGATAGAGAATGAATAAATCAATCGGCTAACTATAGGGACCTCTTTAAGCTGTGAGCTTTACTGAATAAGGTCCATTCTGCAAAGTTAAGAGTATTATACTTGTTTCTGACTCAACATGTCAGATCAAAGAAAAAATAGGAAATGGAACCATACCTACTAAACTGCTGCTAATTTCTGGGTGGCTTAATTACTTATTTAGTCATGCTAACAGAGATAGAAAACCTTTTTTAGTTTTCTGACGCTGCAGGTTATGAAAGATCTTTATTTCCTCTTTTTAAAAATTATGTTTGGCTGAAGTTAATAATTCACATTCAAGCAAAACAAATTGGGGCCTACCTCTTTGCAAGCTGTTTTCTCTGTAGGTTTGAAGGCAGAGTTCACCTTTGTTCAGAGACTTGAGCCAAAGCCAAGTCAATTTAACATTTATCTATATATTTCACTATGTGTTATGCCACATTCTGGCATTGAAATGAATTAATATTTGTATGGATGGCCGTCATGCACTAGTATATATAATGTTTGAATGTTCAACAAATGAGAATAATGCCTCCATCAAGAAAAATAGCAACAAACTAGTATTGCCCATTTACAGCAGAGGAGAAAATTAAGTCTGCTAAGAAGAAAGTATCCTTCCATTTTACATTCTCAAACAGTTTGCCCTTTTCTCATTTGACTTTCTAATTTCAAGTAATTTTTATAAACGTCTCTCTTAAATTAGAGTTTTAGACAAGAAGGTAGGGGTAAAAGGGGGAAAGTTTCTTTTACCAAACACACATACACACACACACACACACACACAATTTCTTTTTGTATACTTTGACTTTGGAGGCTTGATATAGCTATTTATCTGTAACATATAATATTACTGATAACTATAATTCAAGTATACTGAATGTTTCCCCCTGTTTCTTAAGCCAGAGATATCTATTCTTCAAAGAAATAAAATAGTTTTTATTTTCAGGGTTTTCATTTTAAGTATTTTAAATCTATAGGTTGTGAAATTTTTATTTCTACAAATAATTTGATTCCATTTATATTACTTAGATATATATTTATGTATGTATTATTTGATTCCAATAATAGAACTATTATTTTAAAAATGAACATATAAGAATCTTAGCTAATGTTTTAATGCATTCTCAGCAAGAAGGAAGCATTATTATCCAGGTCAACAACCTACATTATTCATTAAATTACTCCATGGGATTGAGTTCTTTAGCCCCAAAGAATTATGTTCTGTCTATTCAGTATATGTGTCTCTGATAATACCTTTGTCATTTTGAAGAGTAGTTAGTAATATGTATTAAATTTATGGCTTGTATGAAGTGAAGGTGAGACTATAAATTAATTTTATCAAATTAAAGGAATAACTAGGTATCAGAATGGGCCTCTTTTGTCTTGATTTTCAATCAGGATCCAGAGGCCAAAAGTAAAGAAATATGTGTCAAGTAATATATTCCAATGGCAGGTATTATCTATATAAGACCTGAAAAAGGAGTATTAAAAAACTTGTTTGGAATCTATATTTTGACTCATGTTTAGGTATACATGTTTGTCAAAACTCAGTAAAGGGACACTGAAGATTTATGCAATTCTTTTTTATGTAAAAACTACTTGATTGATAGCACTTGGAAAGATATATCAGTATGTGTATACATCATTATCAGCAGCAAAAACAGCAGCATATACAATATAATTATTATCCTGATAATATTTGGATCAGCGAGGCAGAAAACAAACATATGCCCATCTGTTTTTATTGTTTTTAGTTTGCCTTGGTTTGTTTGTTTATTTTTAAGCTCATCTTTTAGAAAAAGCCAAAGG
The DNA here is from genome assembly GCF_028878055.3 of Symphalangus syndactylus. Lineage (NCBI taxonomy): Eukaryota > Metazoa > Chordata > Mammalia > Primates > Hylobatidae > Symphalangus > Symphalangus syndactylus. The sequence goes on along the minus strand of NC_072437.2, from coordinate 29,109,726 downwards.
ATTAATATCCCTACCGATGTTTGTGTTGGACTTCCATTACATCTACTCTTGGAACATAAGCATATAGAGCTTTAACTAGAATGTTGAGCACAGTAGATGCAGAAAACAATGCTGACAGTGCTGTTGATATTTTGTGATAATTGTGAGTATTAGTTATATTCATAGTTATGTTCCAAGGACCAGAATTATTTGTATTCTGAAACAGAGAGAATTTCTTTACATCATGAAACCAAACGATTGAAGAATTGAAGCACACAGTGCAGGCCAATGTGTGACAGTCTAAGATTTTTTGTGTCCCTCCCTCACCTAAACTATGACAATTACCATAGACACTGGTAATCTAAAACCAGGCAGCCAAAAAGAAAAAAAAAAAAAAAAGAGAGAAAATAATTAAATAAAAATTGAGATCTCAAAAGTCTCCTTAAATTCTTAAAAGTCAAAATTGGTCAGATTAACTAGATATTTTCAAAGGAAAAAAAATCTTGAATAACAGTGAAGTTTGAGATGCTTAACAACTAAGAAATTTCTCCAAAGTCATTTACTTTGCAAAAACAGATAATTCCCATAATTTACTTGTACATAGGAATATAATTTCATCTCAAGGAGCTACTAAGAGTCAGATAAATGCTTAGTGTAAAGACGAGAGGAAAGCAACCTGTTTTTATTTTGATTTAGATTTGGTGTAGCAGAGCATGAAAATTGCTTCACTGGGGTGAAACATAAGGGATCTTGAGATGAAGTCTAGATGTTAAGCTCATTTGGTATTGAGAAACAGTAGGAGGTAGGAGGTGTAAGAAGAAATACTGCCTGTGCAAGAATAATGTGAGAAGAACAAACAAACAAAGGAATTATGAAACTCTCTATGGAAATAGAAAACTAATCAAAATTTAGACCAGTTGGTGAGAGAGAGAAAAGAAGTCAAGCAAGTCTCTCAAGACTTTCCCTGAAGGGCAAACTGGAAATAACTTTTAGCTGTTTAAAGAGTTTATAATTTTCCAATTAGTACTACAAGATACTAATATGCATTAATTTAACATACTAAAATAGTCAGTACTTCTCTGAGATGTTACTGTGCTAATGTAAAATGAGAAATCTCCAAAAAGCAAAATACTGTAAATTGTTTCCCAAACTTGTTTAATGAAAACCCATTTTTAACTTTGAGAATTTGGTGTGAGTAATATTTCACAAAACCATCTTGAAAATACTAATTTAAAGTAAGTGTGAAGAGTGAAGGAAGAGAATAATGACTATCAAAAATTTCCATTTCAACAAACCCATATTGAAATGGGGGCAGCTTTTCCAGTGCTGTAAATACTGTAAATACTGAGGGAAGTAAGTTACAGTCCTCGCCCTTAAGAGCACATATGTGGTCTCAGAGAGAGGTCACAAAATAAGGATTAACAGAAAAAAGAAGAAGAAGAAGAATGACAGATAAGATATTTTTGGGATCTGCAGGAATCATATTTTCTCACTTAGTAAAAGTCAATTAAGAAGAGTCAATTTTATATTTGAAGAGCAAGAAAATTAAAACTAAGTTACTTTGTAAGAGGAAGATAAATGGAAAAAATAGCTTAAAGACTAAACCAGTGGTAAGGCTCAAATTTGCCAGTGACATCAGAATGTTAATTATTTCAGAAGAAGTCATGAATATTAAAAGAATTTTGGGTTAGTTCAACACTTTGAATTAATTTTCTTTTATTTCCATTCTCTGCATTGATTTTTCCTCTCAGTGATCTCTCCATCCTGGACTCACGTACTCAGTAGATTTCTTGGCTCTTTCACTGTGTCTACTTGGAGTCTAAGACCAAGAAATGCTTTTCTAGTTTTTAAATAATTTAACCTGTTTGAAATATTAAACATTGTTGATCACTCCGTTCATTGATATGTCCTTAGTTTACAAGATTCTCTCTCTCTTCTTTCTGCTTTGAAACTTCTATGTCTTCTTCAAAGGGTTCTCTCTTACTTCTAAAGATTCTCTTCTATTCTTCTCACTTTATTCACTCTCCATGGCTGAACTAATTATACTCTCAAGGCTTTATTTATGACTGTTTTGATTAGACCAAATAGATACTTCCAGTCTATTTTATTCTTCTGATTTCTAGAATAGGTATCTACATACCTCCTAATCATTTCAACCCATGATAAACATAAAGTCAAAATTTGTATAATTGATGTTACCATTTTTATTTCTGCCATTTGTTTCTGCATTTCTTGTTCAATATCAATAAATACAACCTTCAGAAAACTTTTCTTCCAACACAGAAACCTGTTAGATAATACCGACTTCAACCTCTAGCCCATCATATCCAATATGATCTCTAGCCCATTATCAAACCTATTAGTTTTAACTTGTTCTCAAAACTAATTTCTGTTTTTGCCTATGCCATTATTGTATTACTTTAGTCCTCATAATTTCTCACCTAGATAATTTTACCAACTAACTAAACTCTTATTTTGGTATTGCTATTGTAATGTCAGAAACTTTAGAATTCGAGTTGGATACCTGGAAGAAGCCCTTTTGACATGTAGACATTATGATACAAATCTATACAAAATGTAAGCTTTCAATAAAATTATATGGTAATGTCCCCAGTTTCACCCTCAAGCCATACTCAACCCCTAAGTGTGGGACCATATAGGGCTGTAGAAGGTGGATATGCGGAATATATCGAAGCCGAGAGAACAGAGAGGAACTGTCTGACAGCTAAATCACATGATCAAACCAGATGACTCAGTCTTTCTGAGCAAAAGTGCTCTTTATCAGCTGACAACTTTGTAGAGCCTTGAATGGTTTGTCTTTCAAAATCTCTAGTTTCTTCAACTTTATACAAACATGGAAAAATGTATGTGGGTCACAGCCTAAGTCCTGCTTTCCTCTCCAGAATCCACAGGAATTCCTCAGTTAACTTTTTAACAGTTTGCCCAATGTATCTCATAATCTACATACCTCGTATTTAATGACATCACACATTTATGATGGTGTCATTTGACAACATGACTGATTCCTTCTCAGAGGCAAATATGGTCCTAATCAAAATAGTAAAAATATTTTTGTAGCTCTTATTCTGACTACAAAATATGTATAATTCATATACTTATGCATACATATTCAAACAATATACAAGAGAAGCCAAAATAAAATTTGCGCACAATCGTGGTTCAATAAGGGGCAGAGGAAGAGGAAGAGTTAGGACACATTATGCTCACATTATTTGATAACAAAGGTGGAAGTTGGACATTTCAAATAGTTTACAGATTCATCAAAATAGCCATACCACCAGTGGCCTGGAAAGTTACATATGAATCAAAGTATCCTGCTGTGTACTCTTCTATCTACAAACCACCCTCTGTCTTTTTATTCAAGTGAAGTTTTTAAAAATAATGGTTCTTTTATTTTCAGTATAACAGTGATGCATACTGATGCTCAATGGCATCAAAAATATAGAAAACCTAATGGTGAAAATTAAAAGCAACAATAAGCCAACCACATCATACTTTTAATTTTGATGTGGGCCGGGCGTGGTGGCTCACGCTAGTAATCCCAGCACTTTGGGAGGCCGAGGCGGGCGGATCACGAGGTCAGGAGATCGAGACCACGGTGAAACCCCGTCTCTACTAAAAAAAAAAAGACAAAAAATTAGCCGGGCGTGGTGGCAGGCGCCTGCAGTCCCAGCTACTCGGAGAGGCTGAGGCAGGAGAATGGCGTGAACCCGGGAGGCGGAGCTTGCAGTGAGCCGAGATTGCGCCACTGCACTCCAGCCTGGGCGACAGAGCGAGACTCCGTCTCAAAAAAAAAAAAAAAAAAAAAAAAAAAAAAAAAAAAAAAATTTGATGTGTGTATTTCTATTATATTTTCCTACCTCTATAGATTTAACTCAACAAGCTAGATATTAAAAAAACCAGAATAATCCAATATAATTAAATGTTCAGGAATTCATCCTGAACATTTAAAATTCATCCCCAAAACTATTTACTTGAAAAAAACTAACAAATAAACAATAAATTATTTTTCAAATATAAACAAGACAGAAACAAAGGAGATGCTATTACTATGAGGAAAGAGAAAAACTATACAACTAAAGATTAAACAAAATATATGAAACATTATGTAAAATATTTAAATTTTATTAATATGTATTTCAAAATTTGATCAAAAAGATTATATAGAAAGATATATTTGATAACAGCCTATAAAATTAATGTATATGTGTATATGAACTTACAAGGCAAAGAAATTTGTATGTATGAGATCTGTTCAATCTACAATTAATGAATAATTTTGGGTATTTTTTTACAACTTCATAACGTTATGTAAGTTTTGAGGGTTTTATTTTTCTCTATGTTCTGGCACTGTTTAAAATCTAGAAGTGGGAAATAGGGAGTTACTGCTAATTGGTATAAGGTTTTTTTTTCAAGATTATAAAAATTCTTATAAAATTAGATTATGGTGATTTTTCACAACTGTATTAATATATTAAAGACCATGAAATTGTACACTAAACATGTGAAAATCATGGAATGTAAATTTTATACCAGTAAAACTGTAAGAAGATACATACACATTATCTGTTTCTACCAAATTCTCACTATGAACATACGTGTAAATACTGGATAATACTACTAAATCAACAGCAGCAATTTATTGATAGAATAAGACATCCTGATTAAATAGGGTTTATCTCAGGAAAGCAAGCAATGATGGACTTTAGAAATCCTCATTGAAATATACTTAAAATAATATTTAAGTGTTAGTCTGAAAGATATCTAAAATTACTTAGCGAAAGTCAAATGTCCATTCTTTATTTGGTAACGAAACATTTAGCTCAATTTAGAATAAAAGAAAATGACTTAATCTTATAAACATATGCAACAAAAACCTACTTAATTAAAAACAGGACAAATTTTAATAAAGTCAGAAATGAAGAAATGATTTACCATTACAATTGAAAATGTTCTCTGTTTATACAAATAAAATTATGTATATAATATAAGATAAAGTAAATGCATGCAATTTATTTTCAATTTTAATTTAAAATTAGACATATAAGAATATGGGCTTTTAGAATGAAAGCACATATTGAATAAAACATAAACAATATATGAATATATACATTTATACATTAATACAGTATATAGATATATTAATAAATATGTTAAAAACATATATTACATATATATTCCCTAACTAGCAAAATACATCTGCTACATGGGTTGCATTCTTGACTTAGCGAAATCTATTAGAGTAATATATTAGAGTGCAGCCAAGAAGAAGGAGAGTATTAAGTCTATAACATTACAAGTAGGAAATGGATTTCATATACAAGTGTATACTATACGGGAGAACATGAAGAATAATGGAAGTAATCTTCCTGGGCTGTGGCTGAATCACTTTCAGTAACTTTATTTGATTTTATTCATGAATAGATATTTTTATACTCCCCTTTATTTCCTGTAAATTGAGTATTTGGAATTTATATGGGGCAGTAAATAATATGATTGGATTTCTGTTTTGTTTTTGTTTTGTGATGGTGGTAAAATAGCTCCTGCTTTTGCTTTTTTACAAGTATTCCAGGAAGATTGTAATGAATCTACATTCACACCATCACCCTGTAAAACAATGTATACATCTGCCAACTTATTTAACAAAATTCGTGTGATCTAGTTTTAACTTTAATTGCAGGAGACTAAACATTTAGAAATAGTTTATTAATAGTTTAGCTATCTGAATAGTCTGGACTTTTAAAAACATTTTTCTGCTAGAGTACTAGTCTTTTCTTTTTGACTTGCAAATATTATTTTTATGTTTGTTGACATTTTCTCTTTTTTTAAAGTGTTATTTTAGAAAAAGTCTTTGATGAGATAGTTATTAATATACATGATGTGGCAGGCAGTATATGGAGACCCAAGGTACACAGCTGCAAAATTAATTGAACTTACAGAATGTCAGTTAATGCAGACATGAAAACACCCATTCTCAATATAAATGTGATAGGTGCTCTTTCATAACAAGCAAAAGCTGCCAGAGAGCAAAGACAAGTGTTCAACCACATTTTTTAATGTAGTAATTTTTTCCTTTTTTTCTAAAATTACCTTCTTAGAAAGCCCTTGCCCATCCAGACAGCAATTAAATTTGTACTAACCTTTTGTTATAGATCATCATGTGTTCTTAAAATGGTGTTAATCATATTTCATTGTATTGTACTGTGGTCTGAAATGTCACCTGTACAATTTCTGCACTTTTGAATGTGCTGAGATAATCTATGTCTTATAGTCTGGTATATAAGTGTTTTTTAAAAAGTATTCTCCTATAACCAGGAGAGGAAAAGAGTTTCTCACTGCCAGCTCTAAAACAAGAGAGAAGGAAAGGAGAGACACGGGGATTGTTTTAATCTTTGCAATAGTCATAAGAGATCAGATAACAGGATTGGCTATGCTTGATATTTACTTTTTTTGTTCTTAGCACAATTTTAGGATCTCTGAGAGAAAAAAACGGGGGGAGGGGGGGCAGGGGGAGATCTTGTGAAGGGATATAGTGCTATTCTAGCCCCTTTTGATGGACCGAGTCTGTCTTTTTTGTCATGTAAGTCTAAATAGATGACCAGTTGTTTCTCTCAATCCAGCTTGATCAGTGATAGCATCAACATTTTTGCACACTTTTAAAAATTTGTGTTTCTGTCTCACCATGTTGATGTGGTTAAAGTTGGATTTTTTAAAAAGCTACGTAGATTCTTTAGTAGGAGTTTCGAAGGAGCACTGGTAAGCCTTTTTATAAGTTCAAACTTTGTATAAGAAGCCCAAAAGCACATTATAAAATGTAAATTAGATAATACTTTACCCCTAATTGGAATCTCATTGTCTTAAAATAAAACATAAACACCTTGTGTAGCAGAGAAATTCATTTTAAAGCCCCTGGCATATTTTCAAACACATTTTTAAACTTTTTCATGAATTGCAGTCTATCCTCAAACCCAGATAATTGTTTTAAGTTGCTAAAAACTCTATGTTTTCCTCATCCTTCGGTCAGATTTAACATTTATTGAACATCTACTCTGTGTCAGAGACAAGTACCATATAAGGGGCTAGTCATATGCAGGTGGATAAGTCAGAGTTCTGAATGCCTGACTTCCACTAATGATTGTAAACTGGTTCAGGAATCAACTCCCCTGGCAAGCCTGCACAGAGTCACCCTCAGTCAGCACTTAGGCTTACCTGGATTCTGGCAGTCATCATATGGTACTGCAACTGCTTGTTTGCTCTCAGAGAGCTGGGATTCCACATCTCCAGAGTCTAGAACAGTACCTGGAATATCAGAAAATGTTCCTTGACATTTAATCAAGACTGTATTTGAGAAATAAAATTACATTCTATATCCAGATAAAAAGGAAACAATAAATATAAAGAGTTCGGAGTTCATGAGAGCAACAAGATGGGATCCAAGGTACTAAAAGATTTATTTACATCATCAAGAAAACAGGTAACCGGAAAATCAAGAGAAGATTAATACCGGCAATGGAAATATTAGATAAAAGATAACTGCTATTTAGAGATCTGTGGCATAATTGATAGTAAATCAAGCATACAGGACTTCAGGAAAGCTGATAAGGATAATTCTTGCAATTAAAGGAAGCTATACTTTTATATAGACTTGGACTATAAATGCAATACATAAATTACAATGATTATCTCAATGTTCTTCATTCTTTAAAGTTAGTTTATGCATTTTCTAATAAAAGAAATTAACATGCAAATGACATATCTCAGGGATGGCTATTTTGTAATTTTTTTTAAAAAGTTACACAAAAGTGCACATAATTGCATAAAATATTAACCAATGCCATCCAAGTATCATATGCATTTGTGCAGTTATTATAGTCAAAATGATATAAGGGTTTATTTATGAATTCAGTAAGGTAGTTTTCTCAGTTAGGATTATGTTTGTTATATATGCACCTTTTTAAAAACATGGTTTCTTGAAAACCTCCAATGTCTCTGAAATCAGAATATCACTGGGGTAAGCAGGGAAGGTATATGTAATTTTTAGTGTTACAGGTGATTCTTCTGTACACTTCTTAAGATCATAGATATAAGACTTAGGAAACAAAGCAAACTGTTGCTAACTCTTGGAACATAGCCTAGGACAACATTATTATTTAGCACATATAGTAATAGAAAAAAAGATAAAACAAATACCTGAATAAATATTGATATCTTCGCACCACATGCAGGCAATGGCATACTAAACCCCCGGAAGTGTCTTAGAGCTCCTTGTGATCCTGGTGCTGTGAAGTCAGCATGGCAGAGTTCCCTTCTGACACATCAGATTTCTAGAAAGTGTTTTTCAGGCATGATCAACAGGGAGCAAGCATCAAAAAAATACTCTTGTAGTAACAGTATTCCGGTCCATTGGACATTCTGTCTAAAGGACTAGGACCTCCTCTTTCAACTCCTGCTCAGCCAGCAAGAGACCAAGGCCCACCCTTGGTGCTTGGCTTATTTCCCCTCTGAACTGCAGGAGCATATATCACCCGGCAACAGATGAAAATGAAAGGGACAACTTCAACACGATGTCTTTCAGGAGGTGGAGATTCCTTAGATTTAATGGAAAAGCATAAAATGCAATGACGAAAGAGGTGAGCTAAAAATACATGTACAAGCAATGATATGTCAGCATCTGGACAGCTACCCTGACTTCCGTCAGATGCTGTTTGTAGTGTGTGTGTGTGTGTGTGTGTGTGTGTGTGTGTGTGTGTGTGTGTGCGTGTGTGTTGGGGGGGGCGGGTGTACCATTTTCTGCATACTATGATGTTTTCACGTCTTAAAAATCCTTTCTATCTAAGGAGAGACTGCTCCTCCTGCCACTACTCAATTCTTAGTCAGAGATAGAAGGGCCTAGCCAGGAGCACACCTTTCGTTTGCAAATGAACCAATCTAGAGCCAGCCCTCCCCTATCTGGCTCTTACACCCCAACAGGCAATATTCTTTTGCCTGAATCATCCCAGGGCCAGGTACCAGGTGACTAAGGACCACCCTGTTGCTTACAGCCTACTAACATTATTCAAACTAGCTAGTCCTAAACTGGCCACCCTGACTTACCTTGCCAGGGGAAGCTCAAATAAAGGCTCGGCCTAAACTTTCCCCTTGCTCTTCTGTCTTCTGACGACCCTAATGGTTTTTCCACATGGTCCCATGTGGTGTCTCATGTCTGCTGTCTACCGGGCCTGTGAGCACAATAACGTTTGTTTCTGGAATCTCTCCACTGCCTCCTCATATGACCACATCTGACTGACCATCACACAAAAGAACATGAAAAACTCCCTGTCCCTCCCATCAGGCACCCAAGAGTTCAGCATTAATTTCAAAAATGCAAGCAGAAGAGGCTCCGGATTCATTTGTTTTTCTACTCCCTTTTCCCACAGGATATCACTTTTTAGCAGGGATTCCTGACCTTTTTGTTTGTTATCCAGAATATGACTTTATTGGCATGAATGAAAGACAATTATTAAGTAAAGCAATTATCTTAAATATTGTTAGCAAAATATAAACAAATTGTGATATAACCTATATTTATTTTTTCAACATATGAAATGATAAAATCTATTAGTAAATGTAAGGACTACTTTGATTACAGAATAGTGATTTGTGATATGTTGTGATAACTGCAAATAACTGTGATATGAGAATATTGGATTTCTACTGGTGACAACATCACAGAACCTCATACAACAATTGTGGGTTTTGGCCTACAAGGTCTGAGACATGATTTCTGCCAACACCAATACTGGAAATCAGTGTGGCCTCTACCTCACACATATTTCTAGGTCCCTTTCTGCTTTTTAACAAGCAGATAAACCAGGAAGTCTCTGAATGGGCTGCAGCAGAAACAGTTAAGGTTTGTGATTGGCTGTCACATTAATGCTGGCAGTGGAAGTAGTGAGAGAAGGAGATGGGTAAATGGAACAAGTCTAGAACATAATGGTTCTCTATATCCCCGGCATATACGTTGGCAACATCACCATCACTCATAGATGAGACTCCATACCAGGCAAAAGGTGGAAAGGTCCCAGTTTAGAAACAGTCTCACCTTATTTTACACATGAAATCTTCCTTCTGCCTCAGATACAGAGAATTAAAATGATTTGCCCGGCTGCTGGGATATGCCATTCTTAAGGCAAAGGAAAGATGTGTCCATTTTATAGTGAACCTTTGGACAGGAAAAGGCCAGTTCTCCTCAATGAATATAAATGTTAGAGAAATAGAAAATTACATATGTATGTGTATATGTGCGTGTGTGTGTGTGTGTGTGTGTGTGTATATACACATATGTATATATATACACACATATATATGTATAACTATATATGTGTGTATACATATATATGTGTGTATATATACACATATATATACGTATATATGTGTGTATATATACACATATATATACGTATACATATATGTATATATACACACATATACGTATACATATATACATATACATATATATGTATATATACATATATGTGTGTATATATACATATACACACATATATCTCCATCCCATCCTAACAGCATTAAGGATACAGGAGTAGGCAATGTCTACAGTACCAAAGTACAATTCCAAATTTCTGAAGTACATTGAAAATAAAATACAACGTAATTTATGCAGTTAAATCTTTGTAAGTTGGACCACATTTGTGCAACGAGCATTGCCTTTGAGACGTGACCTTGGCTAGTTATGCATGGGAGTAGCCATAGAAAAATCCTTCTTCAGTGAAGTAATAGTGTAACATAATATGCACAGTCTACTGTATTTTTCAACCTACCCAAAGCAATTTTCTCTTTTCAGTAAGTTATGCTGCACTTATTTACATACGATCATTATATTACTTGCCAAGATAATGTAAATATGAAGAATAACTAACAGGCATTTTAATTAAATATTTTGTAATTTTAACTCAATAAAGGCAGTATAGGTAGTGGTTGAGTGCGTGGTCTCTGGCTCATTATCCCATTTCTGCCATTTGCCAAAGATGTGAACTTGAACAAGTCACTTAAATGCTCAATGCCTTAGTGTCTTCTATTTGAAATAAGAATGATCCCAATAGAACCTCTCTCCTGAACATATTGTAAATATTGAATGGTTAACTGTATGATGCAGTTAAAATAATGCCTGGCATGTAGTAAGTACTATACAAATGTCATTTGTTTATTTCCACACAGGCTACATGGTCATAAATAGAGAAACTTCTAGATTTCTTTAAAATGTGTAACTGTGCAGTGTTATCATTAGTACTAACCAAGATTTTCTTCTCTCTCTACAACTGATTTAGTAAAGTTGTCTTCATATTAGAAAGGTTGCCTTACATTATTTTATTAGGAAAGAAAGTTTAGAAGAAAAGAGAAGGTTTGGAGTTTCTATGGCAGGAGAGCAGCTACTTTTATGTAGTTCAGTAAATCAATCTCTGTTGCTGAGTGTGAGCCTCAGAGGAGAGAAACTTGTGGATGTTTAGAAAGTAACGAAGAATGCACTGGTGAATAACACTATCCAAATTGACTGTTGTGACCGAAGCGACCAACTCATTAGATAAACATCTTCTCTTTCCTGATATCTGTTTTTTATATGACTATAAACTATCAATTTTAGAGACGCACTTGATACAGTAGCTGATGTGTTGCACAGTTTAAGAAGGCAGGTTTAGCCTCCAATAGGAATTCAGAAATAACTGTAATTCTTCGCGGTGCCTTCAAAGAACATTCAAAATAAGGTCCAAACATGTAACACAGCAATAGTTATCAAGATTGCTTCTTACCTCCTCACCAGCTCTCCAGCTCTCCAGCTCTCAGCAATTCCACAAGCCTCAGAAAATCTCTTATGAATTTCACCCTTACCCTGTGCATTTTTCGCCCAGGCACACCACTTCCTTCTTGTGGCATTCTCTCAATACGTCGGCTCTTGCCAAGAAGTTTGTGTTCTCCTTCCACCATATTCTCTCCACTCTCAGTCCTTCTGGTGCCTGTTCACCTCACATCGGCCCTCCCGCTCTACCACCTACAAGGCTGAATGTTGAAGCGGAAGCCATTTGAGGGCACTGAGATGACAAAGAATTATCTTTCGTATTATTTCCTGTAAAAAGGAGGATGTAGATTCCTGGTTTCTTAATATCTCTTCAAACTCTGAAATACTCTGTCTGTTAATAACCAGAGAATTTTGACCTCCTAAAACACAGTGAAGATGACCCTATGGGGGCTCCTCTTCCTTTTGCTTCGTTACTTCTTCAATATGCTGCTAAATCATCTTTGCTTCATCATGGGTCTGGGGGCTAGATTCCAGTCCAAGAGAATTACATATTTTCAGATAACTATTCTGAGGTTTTATAAAAGTGAGTAAAGTTATCAAGAACAGTAACACACCTTGTTTGACTTTGTCTTTTATTCCTACAAAGTGGCACCATACATTAAAACCATGGCATTCATAATATGAGTTTAAAAATATCTGGGGATTGCTTTTTTTGTGTGAAAATAAAAGATTTTGCCAAACGGTAAATCATCGCATTATGTACCCTAGCAGGGTAGCATAATAAAAGGAAAGCCCCAAAGCACAAGACAGTTCACTGATGACCAACTCAATAACACTGTGTAATAGCAAGAAGAAAATAAAAGATCTCTAAATACCAAATTCCCCCACTCCAGTCTGGTGATGGGCAGGTACCAATCAATATCATTTTTCTATAGCAGTCTTAAATTCCTAAAGACCCAACATATAGCTAGTAATAGTAGTGCAATTATTTCTTTATGTTTCTTGCTATATTTCATCTATGAAGTCTATAACATCACTTAGCTTTTTAGAATTAATATGTCCATGCAAATGTCTCACGTAAAATAAAATAGGATATCGTGATACTGAACAGTGTTTAAAAAAGAGCCCCTCTCCCTAAAAAGCTATTTTTGTGTTAATTGTTCTATCTAAGCTTTCTACCTAATAGTTTTTAAAAGAAACATAACAGATGACTAAACATAAAAAGAGTTCCAAAGGCCATTTTCCATTTGAATTTTTCACATTTTTTTAAATGCAGTTTTCTGTTAAATTTTAACTTGCATGAAATACAGTTTACGTTGAAAAGGACTCAATTAATGCATTCTTTCTTTGCTTGTACAAAGAAATCATGAATATATGCTAGACTAACTACACTGTTTAAATCCACTGCTTAATAACATATATTAGTCTGTGCTAACAAATATAGAAAAAACTAACATTTTATCAAAAGACAAAGTAAGATAGAAGATGTATTCTGGATTCCATTTTAGTGAGTGAAAAACTTACTATTCAATCTGAAGTGTTAGATAGGATTAAGTTCTTTTATTATGATAATGTTATATTTATCACTATGTTTAATTGATTCTGGTGGTATGGGATAGATAAGTTTTTCTCTGATATCACAATTTAATTTCAGAGTTAATTAAACTAGTGTTATTACAGTCTTGCTACATCCTAAACACTTTCATTCATTTATGCAGCATATCGCTTGTGGATGTAGAAATTTACCTCCTCCAAAGAGAACAGTTTGGGGTGATCTTCATCATCATCCATTAATTACTCATCAACATTTCATCATTTCCAACTACTATGCACTTAATTATTTTTTTTTTTTAAAAAGAGGAATTATGATACATCCCAGTTAAAGAAAAAAGTCTCAGATTTTTACTGTGCTATTGCCAAGTATACAGAGAGAAATAATTCAAGAATAAAACATTATTTTATATTTTTAAAATAAAAGTGGTTGTCAGATAAAATATGCTTTAAACATATGAGCAGACATATGCCTTCCAGTGCTAGTTGTTCAAATCGTCACTTAGTGAGGAATAATTTCCATTTCTGCAGGTAAATGGGACCCAAAGCACCCTATTCTTCCCTGTGTCAATAGGTTTTGCATGGATCCATCTGTGAAATGAGATTCTAAGTAACCAGTGTCCTAGATAATGAAATTATACAATTGCTTTATTCACTATCCTAGTGAAGATTGAGATATTAAAGAGAGTTGTCCATGTGTTTTGTGTTAATGTTTTAATGCAATATAACTAGCCCCACTGTTGTTATTTTTGTGTCTATTTTTCCTGCTTCATTTTATTTTTTGGTGTTTCATTAATTAATTACTTTATAATTCCAATTTTTATTTTAAATTCAGGGGATATGTATACAGGCTTTTACGTGGCTATATTGTAGGACATTGAAGTTTGGGATACAAATGATAGCATCACCCAGGTAGTGAGCAGAGTACCCAATGGGTAGTTTTTCAGTCCTTGTTCCCCTTCTTCTCTCCTCCCTCTAGCAGACCGCACTGTCTACTGTTCGCATCTTTATGGTCGTGTGTAATTAAGGCTTAGCTCGCACTGGCAAGTGAGAACGTGGTATTTGTTTTTCTGTTCCTGCATTAATTTGCTTAGGATAATGGCCTCCAGCTAGAACCATTATTTTGAGGCTAATTTACTTCAGATCGAGTTGGTTTAAATCCAAATAAAATATGTTATTCTTTCCTTATCCTAATCAGAAAATTTTAGGAAATAATCAGATAAACTTTACAAATGGCAAATCAAAGGCAGAACTGCATTAAACACCCAGATGTAAAAGGTGTGACACCTCTTCTACTCTTCTTGTATTCACTTTTAGTTGAGAAAACAGGACTCTTTTGGAAGGTAAAACTGCACTCATTTCGCTTTTAAGACTCATAAGCCATTCTGGAGTCCACTAATGCCTAAAGTATTTGTCAATTAAGCATAATTTTGCCTGAAATAGCAAGCTTTAAAGGAATACGTAAATATTTTAGTGGAAAATAGATTTTGAAGAAATCAACACATTTTTACATAAGTTTTCCAAAATGGGTTATGTATTATTCCACTGAAGGAAAAAGAAACGAACATTTATTGAGCGATTATACTGCTCCAGGCACTTTCACCTTGTTTTTTTTATCTCTTCTCTTAAAGATTAGTTTTGTAAGTTCTATCTTTTTAAATAAAGGAACTGAATCTAAGTGGTTAAGATCTCCGTCCAGAGTCATGCAAATAAAAACCTGCCAACCTCACTTCAAGGCCATAGTTCTTCCCCTTGGATGACATTGTCTCACATACAGCTTTTCTTCAGTGCTACAAAGTGTTGTGAGCAAGGGTTCTTAGTGCTTTGCAGTTACAGTTAAAATAAAGAGTTAATAACTTTCAGTAAAGTTGCCCTATCTCTCAAACTAAGACCACAAGTTTTTTCCACTAAGGGAGAAACTTGGTTAGAGCACAGAGTTGTAAAATAATCATAAAAACATGTATCTACATTTTATTTCAATTAAATATGTAGAAATTTACATTCATTTGCCACACTTACGACTAAAGCAAGTGACTTTTTGTTTTTTTTTTTTTTTACAATGGGCCTGTTGATTGAAGTTTCACTTTAGTTTTTGTTTTATATAAAGACAATATTTTTTCTTTCAAGTTCTTTTTTTTAAAAGATTTTTTAAAGCAATAGGAGTCCACATTTTTACCCTTCTATTTAGAATGTGTCTCTCCTTCTTAATTTGACATGAACTTTTTAGTGATCAACATTTAGTAGATATTACAATGTATTTAATATTGTTTATGAAATCAAATTTATTTTTGCCAACAGTCATTTTAATAATTTAATTAAATTATATAATTACAGTATAAAATACAAACTGGTGAGGAAATAACTATAACTCAACTAATGGGATCAGAGGTCTTCTTGACTTTAGAACATATTATCATTTAATCTTTATAATCTGTTAGAGGCCATGGAGAGGTGCATGTCTCAGACCACTAAAGGTCCTATACACTATTGAAATACTGATTTTCCAGGTAGAATTTAATAACAGTTCAGCAGGAAGATGATCCTATGCTCAGAAATTGTTGAGTAGCTATCAATTTAGAAATCAGCACCCATCATCTTCTCATGAGTAAAAATCAAAATGTTTGGAGATATACAGAACTTGATTTAAGAGAATATTGTTTCCAATATTTCAAATTACATTTTAATATCTTTAAAGCTAAAGGAATCACATGAAGACAATGAGATTGAATAGAAGAATACAGAAAATAAGCTGATACAGTCAATTCATTACATCATGGCCCACAGGCTTTCAGGGCCCCAAGGGAGTTGAAAGTTTCAAAAGTATTGATCGTGGCCCTTGAAGAGGCTAATGGATTTTAAGTCAGTCCAGCCATTAGCAAATAAATGCAATTGTCCTCAAACACACTTTAGCTTTTTCTTGATTTTCATGATAATCTGGCTCTAGTGTTACGGTTTGGTCTTCTGCAGTAACAGGGTAAATAACAAATCCATCAATGCTCCAGTGTGTTCTATGTCCTCACCTAGAATGTAAGAATTTATTCTTCAGTTGTATTGATGCATTTTGATCCCACCTTCCAATTCCCAATCAGAAAGGCCAAACTACAAGAGCTAAATAGCATAATGCCAAAAAATGTAAATAATAATATTAAGGAGATTGCCAAATTTGTCAAACTTATTCTATTTAATTCTGAGTCTAGGTTTTTTGCTTTTTTGCTATTATTGACCTAGAGGATGATTATAATAAATATTTGGTGACACATTGAAATTCTTCATGATTGACCTTTAAGATCTGGTATATTAACAAAACTTTCAGGGAGTCTTTGATGCCATCTACAAAGACAGCTGGCATAGAAGTTGATAAAGACTTGATACTTGGCTGCTTCTTGTTTGAAAGGATGAGGAAGTCTTTACCCACATTAGGTATTCACACAAAATGGACAGTTATTTCCTTAAAGGCCATGTTCCCAGTGCTAAAAATTTTCCGAGGCCAAAATTTCCCATAGATTTGGTGATATATAAAATACTTTTGGCATTGTCTGCTTCAACTTGTGCACAGAAAACCCGTCATCTTTACCCTGTTCTTCAGCATTTGTAGGCAAAGGGGAATTTATCACTTTTATCACATAATTCGTACTGTAATGACCCAGTTCGACACAACATTTCACAGGCTGATAATATGATTGCTGGCTGTGGTGAACAGAATAATGCCTCCTCCCCAAAGATGTCCATATTCTAATCCTAGAAACTATGAACGTGTTCAGTTACACTATCAAGTGGAATTAAGATTACAAAAGGCATGAATGCTGTGAATCGACTGATGTTAGAATGGAGAGATTATCCTGGATTGATTGAATGGGCTTAATGTAACCAAAAGGGGCATTAAAAGTCAAAGAGTAAAAAGTCAGTATCATACTGATGAGATGTGTGAAACACAGGACTCTCAGATACTAGAGGAAGGGTCCCAGCAGCCAAGGAATGGGGGCAGCCTCTAGAAGCTGAAAAGACAAGAACATGGGGAATTTTCCTTTGGCGCGTCCAGGGGAAACAGCACTGTTGGTGTTTTGATTTTAGTCCAGTGAGACTTGTGTTGGCCTCGTTACCTACAGAGCTGTAAGATCTTACATTTGTTACTGTTTTAAGCCACTAAGTTTGTGGCAATGTGGTATGGCAGCACTACAAAACTAATACATTGGTTTCTTGGCATTTCTCAATTCAGCCAACTGATTTAAATGAATAATGAAAGAAAGAAAAAGTGTAGATATTGATAAAAGAAATATTCAAGTTATTGGCTGAGCAATAGAGACTAACAGAACATTTAGTTTAGTTTGTTATAATATTGGCTGAGCACAGTGGCTCACACTGATATCCCAGCACTCTGGCAGGCTGAGGCAGGAGAATCGCTTGAGGCCAGAAGTTCGAGACCAGCCTGAGCAATATAGCGAGACTCCATCTCTAAAAAAATAAGAAACAAATGTTCGAGTAACTGCTATTATTTATTAACAATGCAAATAATATTTTGCCTATTAAAATTGAAATTGGGATAAACAGTGTGTTAACCAATCTGCTCAAAGTAATTTCAATATACCATGAGAAAATTCTAAGTATGCCTGCCTGACAGTTCACCATACTTAGCTGAGAATGGAATATTCTTTGCATAAAGCTAAAAGAAAAATTTATAAGTAAAAAAGACAATTCAATTTAGTATTGCTCAGCATGGGAGAAGACTTCTTATTTGTCCAGTGTCAGTTTATGACAAGGACATTTCCAGCTTGGTTTGTTTAAAATATATTTGTGCCAACAGACTATTTAGTTTGTTATAACATTCTCATTTAGGTTTCTAAGTTTCACAATGTTTTAATGCGATAATTTTTATTTTACTGACAACACTCCATTTGTTTTGAGTAAATATATGATGATACTAATGATAACATGCATTTGTGTTCTTATGACTGTGTGCTTATGATCATACCACTAAGGGCTGGCCCTGTACTAAGTGCTTTATAAACATCAGTTTGTTTAGTCCTCATAAGAAGTCAGTGAACACAATGTTATTATTAATCCCACTTTAGAACTAGGAAAATCAATGCACAGAGAGGTTAAATTATTTGCCCAACATCCAGCAGCAAGCATGCGATGGAGCCAGGAAGGTATGTACTGTCTCTGCTCTCCCTCTAGGTCAGGCATGTTCTATACATTTCGTATGCATTGTTTCGATTAATGCTCACACTGTCGTCCTGTAGGTACTGTTGTTAACTCCTTTGCAAAGGAGGAAATTGAGGCTTAAAGAGGCTAAGTGACTTGCTCTAATCACTCTGTTCCACAATATTTTATTCCATCAAATAAGCCCTTGTGTTCTATGTTACATTATTTTGATGGCATGCCAAGATCTCATTGTACTAGTTACATGGCTAGAACATAAAATGGTTTTTGAAATAGGAGCTCATAGCAACCCAGTCTTTGCCTCATCTTAGAATGTCTTGTTTGTGCTAAATAAAATTGCCAGCCACTAAATACGGGTCTTGGGAATAGCAGAGGATGTCATCAAAAACACCCGAACACCTGGCTAGAATGAACAGGGAACAGGACAGAGACAACATTACCCTCTCCCCTGACAAAGCAAAACTAAACTCTGTTTTGCAAGTCCTGTGCACTAGGATTATAAATGTCAGGAAATAGAATTTTAATGCCACTGTACATCTGCTAGAAATTGGCCTTTTCCTTAAAAAAATTCTAAGACATATTACTGTTTTAAAAATGGATTTATCTTGCTTACTTTGATTATGAACTGATACAGCACAGAACTATCAGGAGCCTGGCTCCTTTTAAAATATAAACAGTTACACTGTGTTCTTTCCTTCCTATAATCGCTTTATGATCAAATGCAGAATATTTCAGTCTGCAATTTCCAATTTAATTCTTGTCCTCATTTGAGCTATTAAATTGGACTCCATTTCAGCAGCAACTGAGCTGACACTCGATCCTCTATTACCAATGAATGTGTATAGCCATCTGCTTGAATGATTTTCACCATATGTGTTTTTAAAAAGACAATGTTTTATACATGCTTGCTGTAGGTAATATTTGACAATCATAAAAGAAGAGCAAAATCGGAGTCAGCTGTAAAATTGGAAGGAAAAATTAAAATCCTAAAAATATATTTGAAATCCCAAGAGTTAATATCAGGGTATTTTCTATAATTTCTAAGTCAATTCAAGTACAATTTGAAGGTATTAGTTTCCAAACTGAAAAGAAAAAATTCATCACAGATCGGTTAACATTTTAAATAACTTAGATTAACATTTTAAAAATTGATCAAGTCAATTATGATTTGAGATAATTTTTTATTTTCAGTTTACTGAGAGGGTTGTAATAATTTCCTTGGCCATGCAGAATTTAGTTTGCTTCCTCCAAAACATTTTAGTAACATACAAATAAAGGTTATTTAATTTAAACCTTTTAGCAGATATTATTCTGTAACTCAAATACAAATAAATTTTCTGATTTCTGGTTAAAGATTTATTTTACTTAGTTGATATAATTAACCTTCAATTAATTGATGTTATTAATATTGTGATATATTTATATGTAAAAAATGGTGAGATCAAGTCCAAAAAAGTGGATATGGAGGAAAATCCATATACAACCAACACAGCAGAACCTACCAAATATTCAAAAGAAAGGGTGTCTGAATTGAAATTTAACTACAGTTATACCTGTTAGTATTATTTTTACAGCTTACATCTATTTTTATGGCACCTTTACATTGCTAGACTTGATCCTCACAACAGCCACATAAAATGCTGAGTTCAAATATCATCTTAATTTTACCAATACGGAAGCCGAAGCTCTGTGCAATAAACCAATTGCCAAAAGCCATATAGCTGGCGAGTGATTGCTCAATGTTTTTCTCCTCCTTCTTTTGATTCCAAGTTCCAGGCCCTTCTCACCAAGACTTACCACCATCTCTTTTGACTCTTACATCTAACATAGTTTAGGAGACATCCTCAGCATTAAATGTTCCCTTGGGGGAATATACAATCAGTTGTTGCATACATGCATGATTTGAGAGGCGGCTAGTTTGGGAGGAGCATACAAACAGCTGAGGCAAGGATTCTAAGAATAATTAGACTCTTATCTCACAGGTCATAAATTGTTGCCACATACATGGTTCCAGTTCTATTCTCCCCATAACCCTGAAGTATAGAGAGACAGCAACTTTGTGCATTTCAAAACAGAGCAAATTGAGGCTTACGACTTGGGGTTAAATGACTTGAACAGGATGACACAAGCAGTAAGTGAAAGGAGGAGCCAGGCCATGCTCCATGGTGTATATTAAAATGCCTTTCTGGTATCAGTGTGCTTTGTGATCCTTTTAATTATGTATATTTCCCAGTAACCAGATTAATTGTATGTATTTCCCAATAACCAGATTTCATATAAATATGAAACTGCATTCCAAATCCAAATATGGCATATTCATTTGGAAGATCCATTATTTCAAGGATTACTTTTAATATTACAAAAGTGCGTTTCCAGTATCAGTGTGCTTCGTGATCCTTTTAATTATATCTATTTCCCAATAACCAGATTAATCCAATAAAATATAAATATGAAACTGCATTCCAAATCCAAATACTGCAAATTCATTTGGAATATCCATTATTTCAAGGATTACTTTTAATATTACAAAAATATGAGCTTGTAATCCCAGCACTTTGGGAGGCCAAGGTGAGTGGATCGCTTGAGACCAGGAGTTCGAGACCAGCCTGGGCAACATGGCGAGGTCCCATCTCTACAAAAACTAGAAAAATTAAATGATTTTGGTGGTGCCTGTGGTCCCAGCTACTCAGGAGGCTCAGGTGGAAGGATCACCTGTGCCCAGGAGGTCAAGGCTGCAGTGATCCATGATAGCAACACTGCACTCCAGCCTGGACAACAGAATGAGCCTGTCTGGAAAAAAAGAAAAAAAAAGTAAGCTGTTAGCCATGTGAAATCTTCTTAGGCTATAAATCTACTTCATCTAGGTTAAATAAGATTGTTGATAAACTTTTATTTTTCTGATTGAGATATTTGAAAATAAGCATGTTCATATTTGAAAATACATTTGTTTTTGCATAATATTGATTTTTCTTCAGAATTAAATATCTGGTCCGAGTTGACTAAATAATAGAACTATCATCTCTTCATTTTCATGGTAAAAATACTATGCTAAAGAGAGACAATTTTCTCAAATGACCTTCTTTGTCAGGAAGCTTTCTGAGTGTTCAACCATTGTTGTCCATTTTTTAACATTATCACCTTTTGTTGGGACATTTTGGCCTTTCACCAAAAGCTGAATATCATCATTCTTTGTTGTGTTCTTTGTTCCGTTTTCAGCAGGGAAGATGGATACTGCTGTGGTGACCCTGACCTCTTGATAAGGAAGGCACACTGATGTCACAGAAGCATTTCTGTTAGATATGGTTGGGTTCATTAGGCAAAAAGGGGGGTTTCTTTTTTAAAATAAAATGACATTAGGGTTTCTTCATACCTTGATCAATGCTAAGAATGAAGCTCTAATAATCCTTTAAGAATAAAAGACAGTGAAAAAAGAATTCTTTTTTACATTAACCTTTTTTCCCAAGATGTTCTTCCTGAATATATTATCTCACCATATGACAAAATGTCTAGCTTCATGATTTATTATTCTGTATATAACTGAAAGCAAGAAATATCTGTTAGCAAAATAACAGCAAAAATTAAACCATTTTACTAGGGGGATTGCAGTTCTCTATTCCTGTAGCTCTTCCCAAAACAAAAAACAAAGTGGTAATTGCCTATTATAGCTATTAGAGAAAGATTAGATATATAGATACTGACTTCTTTGAGATGGTAAAGCACGATTCTCTCAAGTTACTTTTCATTTTTCAAAATAAAAAATAATAAATTGGCTTTGATGTGACCAATTTAACTTTACCAATAACTGTTCTCTGGACCAATGCTTAAGTTTTATGAGATTTTTTCGTAAGTGTACAGAGGTTGAATTTTATCAAAACTATCATGACATTAATCCAGGTAGACCACTATCTCTCCCTCAAACTTTCACTAGCAATTGGTTTTAAAGACTGTGGCTACTGGTCTGATGGGAATTTATGGTAAATAAAATCTATGTGTCAGTTTCCTCAGGTGTGCCTAATAACGGTATTTAACTCAAAAGCCTATAGTGAGCATTTAACAGGTTCATGCATCTAAACCATTTTTAAGGGTAACTGGCACTAAGCCATTAGCTATTATATTAGTAGTCCAGTTGTGAGAGAATTAAATTTAAAAAGTAGTGCTGAACACTTATTGCCTCATTGTACTACTCCAGAGACAAGAAGGCAGATGATTTTCAATTATACAATGTTTTTCCAATATGATTTCTTAGATTCTGTTATAGTTTTCAATTTCTTGCCTCTCAGCTTTTAATTCATTCTTCAATATTTACTCTGTGCTAATGAATGGGATGGGTTCCTTTAAGCGTTTCTCCCAGTGAGTACGTTGTTAAAATTTCTCGGTAGAGAGTGATAGAGTGACATTGCAGGAGGAAGAGGGCTTCCGCTGTTTCAGGCGGTTGCACCCTTGGTCAGCAGAACATGTGTGAAGACAACTGGTCATAGCTCCTACCATGTGACTAAAATGCGTGCTCCCTTCGCAACCTTGCAGTCCCAGGCTAGCCTAGTAACCCCTTCCTACAGCCCTCCCATTGTGGACACTGCATATTCCAGTTGTCATCAGCAGCATACCAATGTCTTCATACCTGCCCAATTGCAGTCCACCTGCACCCTGAAGAGGGACTTCTTCTTTGCTTGTCTAGTGAATGTGCATCAGATCTGGTCTGGGCAAACCAACGAACTTCTCCGTCATCCAGTGAACAGCAATCACACTTTGTCCAACCTCCAACAAGGCCTGAACCCGAGCCCTGGGGAGGTATCCTTCCAAGTTTGTCTCTCCTAAATTACTCTCCCTCAGGCCTAAGATACCTTTTAGCTTTCCACTGCACCTTGTAGTTATGTTACTCTCATTGCTTAATAATTCTTTATAATAAAGCTTCTCTTGTTTAAAATATTACAAGTCTGTCTACGTATTCAACTCAGAGTGATACAGATAAAGTAGAAATCATTTTTGCCAAGGAAATGACTTTTATCTAAATCCTGAAAGAGAGCTTCTCTTTTGAAACAACTATGCTAGCACCTTTTCAGAGTGCGTCCATGTAGAAACTCATTTAATCCTCTAACAACCCTATTTCTTAGACAGGGAAAATTGAGGCAATACCTTCTTGAAATCATTCTGAAGCTAGTAAATTAATTTTTTTCAAAGTTTGTTGTATTTTCACCTGAAGAGTTTAATTCAGTGTCTGGAAAATAGTAATCTCTTTATAAGTGTTATACATTGTCATAATCGATATGAACTATCAGAAAAAATATTCATCATTCTCTCTCATAGTATTGGGTTTTCTGCATGTGCCTGATGATCTTTGATTCTCTATTTATATTCATGTGAAAGAACTAGATTACTGACACACATAGCTTCTGTAAGATTTTGTTTCAGTTGTGAATGATTTCATCATCAGCAGGTCTTTCTTCTGAGTGGGCAGGCTGGCTCTGAACTCTATGTGCAGACAGGCATGTCAAGACAACTTTGAGGTGAGCAGGAGAGCAGCTGAGATTGCCCTAAAATGCCAGAGAATCATAATAAATCAAAGGACTAACCCTACTCAGGAAGAATGGTTATTACTTGAGAGTGTTATTTGCTGGTCTTATCTAGCAAGAAGGTCAGGAGTAAAGACACTTCTGCCAGCTTTTATCTCAGAACGGACCAAAAGGAAGGAAGAGAAAGGGAAGCTGGAAAGAGATAGAACTATTCATCCACAAAATCTCAATGATTTCCCTGATTTCTGTTCCGTTACAGCTTTGCTATACTCAATTGCTCACATGAAGCTTAAAACCTACTGAGGCGCTACCCTTGGCAATAGTTTCCATCTTCTCTACTCCTTCTGTTCCCTTCTGGGCAAATTTTGGACAACTGGCAGCTCTGTTCTCTTTTATTCTTATCATAGTGTAGCTGATTAAGTAGTGGCCGCCAAAAAGATATGTTCAAGTCTTGACTCCTGGTAACTGAAAATGTGATCTTATTTGGAAATAGGGTCTTTGCAGATGTAATTAAGTTAATGAGCTCAAAAGGAGACCATCCTGGATTTAGGGTCCTAATTCTGGTCACTGTTATTTTTATAATTAAAAGAAAAGGCAATTTGAAACACAGACACATTGGGGAAAGGGCCATTCATGCAGTGAAAATGGACATAAAAATTGGAGTTATGCAGCCACAAGCGAGAGAACACTTTCAGACACTAGAAACTGGAAGAGGCTGGGAGTCTCCCAGAGCCTGCAGAGGGAACCTGGCCCTGCCAACACCTTGATTTTGGACATCTGGCCTCCAGAACTGCGTGAGAATGCATTTCAGTTGTTTTAAGTCACCAAGTGTGTGGTAATTTGTTATGGCAGCCCTAGGAAACTAATATAAATAGAATCCCATTAACTTCCTGTCTTTCAGAAGTCCTCCAAAAATCTCTGAGCTGCTCATGTAAACCCTGGGCCCATATTCCTCTCAGCACTGCTGTGTTTTTATCTAATTTTTTTCTCTTGACTAGGACAGAAGTGAACCGGTTTCGGTCTGCATTGAAATTTTTAAAATAATATTTAACTCCAATGTATCTTCAGTCTTGCCCTAGAAGCCAGATTCAGACTCAGGCTAGACTGAAGAGAAAGCATTCAACTACAAGAAAAGAGATTTAATTTTTGGTTCCCTGGCACATAGAGTATGCATTCCGCAGATGCCGTGGCGTCAGACCAAGTGCATTTAAGATAAAAGCCAATCAAGACTGACAGGTTTGACAACGTCTTACTCAGCTTCAATGGCCCCCATGCCATCTCAATCATAAAGGTGTGTGTGTGTATGTATATATTCAGTTCCTAATTCTTCCACTGGCATTGTTTCACAAAATTCCTCCAGATATAACGAATACTAATTTTAATTTCAGTCAGAATAAGTATAAAATCAGTTCTCTTCATAACATTAGTTTTTGCCTTCAAAGCTTCAGAGACATAAATGTGTTTTATGAAAAGCTCCGACTATTTCTTTCCTCCAGCAAAAGTCATGCAGTGATCTGTTACTGCCAGTGAGGAATTAGATATGTAAATGGGAAGAGGGCATTTGAAGGCAGACGGTACCTAGGAATGGATGGGCGGTTGCAGGGGTTTTTCTTCATTAAGACATTTTAAAGTTTAATTCTCAGTGTGAAGATAATTTAAATTGAAAGAATTTTTGTACCTTGACACTGCAATAATTTCCCTGTACATGCATAAAATTTTACAAATGAGAAGCTGTGTGGCACTTCTGCTAGAGCAAGGTGTTCATCACTAAAGCAACAGAATATTCCTTAAATATCCCCCTTTGATGTCAGAGCCTGAAAATTAGACATTAAAAATGAAAGTATAATAAAAAAAAATGAATAACCCTGCAACTCTAAGAAAAATTAGAGCAAGTAAAATATAATTTAATGAATCCCTATGTGATAGGAAACCATAGATCAAATCATTTGATATCAGAAAGTACCATCCATCCCTTAACCTCAAAATATGTTAAAGCCAGCTGAAATCACATGACTTTTAGTAAAACTTCTCAGACAGTTCCAGCCCACATTGATCTCTTTCTCCAAAGACTTTATCTGTACTTATCTATGTCAATCATAAACTTGAAATCATGTCCCATCTTGAAGCACTGTCTAAACTACTTCACCTGTATATAGCTTGTTTTCCTATTGCAATTACAAATTCAGTGGAGTCAACAACCATATCTTAATCTTCTTTTGTATCCTGCAATGAGTACTTTTTTAAAAAATTGAAGTGATGTAATCTTCAAAATAAAATGGATCATTCAGACACATTACCATTTTAGCTAGCAAATTTCCAAGATAGGCTGTGTAATTTTATCTGCAGTACTAAAAGCTATAAAAGTTCACCTACCTTTAGTCATAAGTCATTGGGAAAGTCATGTAGGTATATTATATTCAAATCCACATCCTATCTGCCATGCTTCTCTGTTGAATTCTCCTTTTGGAGACTTTGGTTCCCTTTACTTAGAATAATTGTGAAGGTATGCCTAAAAAATAATTGACAAGACCTGCATTTCACCAACCCATTACCCCAGTCATCAATCTTGCTTTAGTCCAGAGTTGGCAAGCTATTAATTGCTACCATTTTGAAGCACTAATATGTTCCAAATACTATATAGCTAGATAGATAAACATAGACATGAATGTATGTATGTATGTATGTATGTATGTATGTGTGTGTGTTGTGTGTGTGTCAATGACCTTGAAAGTCTGGTATTATTAGCCTTGTTTTGCAGATACATAAATAACTTTCTCAAGGTCATAGACTAACTAAACCAAGATTCAAACCTCAATTTCCAAAATCCATGTGGTTTACATTATGTCACCTCCCTTGCTAGTAAAGCTTCATATTTCAGATCCTACAAAGATAAAACTGGAATGGACTAAAATCTCTTTGATTTCCTGAGTTTATAAGTTTTGCTTTCATTTATTTAATTAATATCCTGCAAGTCACAAAGTACAAAATCTCATCATGAAAAGCAGTGAGTAAAAGTCATGTGAGAGCAAGTTTACAGAAGAAAAAGTAAATAGCATAAAAAACAGAGACTGTGCAAGAGATTGGTCTGGTTACAAGAAAAATAAAACAAGGAGCAGAAAAAAATTTTAAAAAATAGACAATAAAGAAGTAGCTTTATTATGTCATTTTTGAGTCAAAATGATATTGGCACATGCATTATTTTAGACTTTTTAAAAAGACTTTGCACATATGTGCAGTTGGGAGTCAATAAGGAAAGACCATGCAATGAAGGTTTATTTATTTGTGAAAATACTTGTGGTTGCAAATGCTGTAGAACTTGCAAAATCCTGAATATACTTACCATAAGATTGACCATTGGCTCCCAGTTTCATCCTAGCTCCTTTTGTAGTAGAGGTGGACAAGCATTCTTATTTTCTGTTGTGAATGTTGCAGTTGGGCTTATGGAAGTCAAGGTAAGAGGAACAGGGACATGGCTCAATCAAAACCCTTTTATGTGTGTTAGACCCAGATAGCACTAAAAGTATGCAACTCAGTTACCAGAACTCCTGGGGTAATTCCAATGAACAACCAAATTCGAGCATTACTACTTTAATTGAATAGGATGGTGTATTAATCAGGCTTCTCCAGGGAAACAGAACAAATGTGATACAGATAGATTAGATAAGTTGGTTTAAAGAAGGGAAAGAGAGAGAGATACATGGGGAGATACGTTACGGAAATTGGCTCACCTAGTTACGGAGACTGAGAAGTCGTGTGATGCACCATCTGCAAGCAGGAGAACCAGGGAAGACTGTAGTGGAATGCCGTCTGAGTCCAAAGGCCTGAGAACCTGGAGCTCTGTTGTCCGAGGGCTGGAGAAGCTCCCAGCTCCAGAAGAGAGAGCAAACTCACCTTTCCTCTGTTGTTTTGTTCTATCTAGTCCCTACATGGATTCGTAAGGGCAGATCTTCTTCACTCAATCTACTGATTCAAATGCTAATCCCTTCCGGAAACATCCTCACAGACATACCCAGGAATAATGTTTTACCAGCTATCTGTGTATTCCTGAACCCAGTCAAGTTGACGACTAAAATTAAGCGTCACAGATGGTGTCAGCGTAACGACTTGGCCTAGAAGATAACATGGATTCAAGTGATAGGCTTGATAACCACATGGACGAATGACGTTATCCAGTCATCTTAAAAATACGTCACATGATCCCAATAAGTGATAACCCCAGAGAATTCAAATGGAAGACTAGGCTTTTGGGGCAACTGTCATGTAGGAAAATTAACTGCAATAGTAGCTTCATAGGACGCTTACTAGGAAAGTTATTCAGAGGTCATGGAAAAGAAAACCTCACTGTCAATATTCTTCAGTCACCCACTTATCAAATCTATTTTAAATACATAGCAAGAAACAAAAAGAAAGAGATAGGGTAAGGTAGGATTCAAGCAGGTAGAAGGGCCATTCTCCCTGAATTATAGATTTTAGATTAACACATTAACACATGCTCTCTCTATCTCTCTGCTTCATCACCCTTCCCAACTGATGTGGCAGTAGTCTTGATGAATAGAGTTGGTGTTTGAATAAACGGGGCAAATACATGCTACTTGGGGCAACAGAATACACTTGCTCTATTTGAGATAATCAGGCAAGTATTCCTGATTACAGATGACATCACCAGTTAGCTTGCTGAACAGGTGTGGGTTTTATCTGTATTTATTGGATATAGCGTATGTGGGGACATAAGGGGACTATTGCATGTGCTACCAGTGGGCAGTTTATAAATAACTGAACTGAGAGAATCACATCTAATGTCTCAGCCTTCCCATATTGTCTTTTACAGAAGAAATTCTTGTCTTTGTTACATCATGTAACCCTTTTATTATTTCTGTCTTTAATGTATCTTAGAGATTACCATCGTACATCATCTAGCTAATATCTCTTGAATTCTGCCTATATAGCAAAAGCTACTTGCTTATTCATATCTAGACTTAACACATCCTATAAGGTTTCTCTCTCTCTCTCTCTCTTTATCATAAGCTAGCTTTTTCACTATGTATGCTTAACATTCTTCACAGTTCTATCACTCTTGTTTATTTTCTTTTTGTAAAAGCATTGAATATTCTCAAGAAAGCAAGCATATATTCTAAAAACTTTCTCCACGTTTGAATGACAGGACTTTATTATAGAGGTGAAAGAGACCTCTGTCACTTTCATTACTCACTTAGGATAACTTTGTACATTTTAAAGTAGAAATGTAACTGCTGTGCGCAACCTTTGTTAAGGACAGCATGTTCAAGGGGCAAATGCTAAGGGCAAATCAAAGAAATTGAAATTGAAGAAAGGTCACAACTAAACATTAAAGCATAAAAATATTTCAAGAATGGGATGACCCATGTTGAGCAAAATTCCAGGCTAAGCACAAATCCAAAACAGTGACATTTTGCAAAGACTGGCAAGTGTAAATAAAAGGATAATTATTCATTGTAGGAACTGTGGTTTCTAGTCTCCCAAATTAGTCCAATGAGTTGCACACTGAAGTAGCATTTGTGTCATCAGAAAAAGTACTTTATATTTTAATAATTATGTATAGTATACATATAAACACAAACATGAAAAATATATAAATATATGTGTGTTTATATGTATATTAGGCCTTTCTTGCATTGCTATAAAGAAATACCTGAGGCCGAGTAATTTATATGTAAAATAAGTTGAATTAGCTCAGATTCTGCAGGCTATAGAGGAGGAATGGCACCGGCATCTACCTGGTTTTCGGAGAGGCCTCAGGGCAAAGTGGGAGAAGACACATCACATGGTGAAAGCAGGAGCAAGAGAGAGGTGGAGGGGACACTCACACTTTTAAACAACCAGATTTTGCGAGAGTTCACTTACTATCATGAGGACAGCACCAAGAAGATAGTGCTAAACTGTTCATGAGAAATCCACCTCCACGATCCAGTCACCTCCCACCAGGCCCCACCTGCAACACTGGGGGTTATATTTCAACATGTGATTTGAATGAGGACAAATATCCAAACCATACAAATATACATATACATATCTACAGAAACAACCAAAGTTACCTTTTTTAATTGACAAGTAAAATTATATATATTTATATTGTACATGTTTTTGATATGTGAATACATGATAGAATGATTACATGAAGCCATATAACATATGTCTTACCTCGTATTCTTATCTGTTTGTTGTGGGGACAATTCTTAGCATCTACTCTTAGCAATTTTGAAATATACAATATATTTGCATTAATTGTTGTTAACATGGCATATAACAGAGCTCTTGAACTTACTTCCCCTGTCTAACTGAAATTTTCTGTCTTTTCACCCTTGTCTCCTCAGTCCCTCTACTCCCTAGCCTCTGGTACCCACGATTTTATTTCCTATTTCTATGAGTTGGACTCTTTTATACTCCACATGTAAGCAAGATCATGTGGTATTTGTCTTTCTGTGCCTAGTTTATTTTACCTAATGCCATATCCTCCATGTTTATTCATTTCATTGCAAATGACAAGATTTCCTTCATTTTTAAAACTGAAAGGTATTCCATTGTGTATATATACCACATTTTCTTTATCCATTCATCCATTGATAAACAGGTAGGGTGATTCCATATTTTAGCTCTTGTGATAGTGCTGCAATGAACAGGACAGTGCAGATATCTCTTTGACATACCAATTTCATATCCTTTAGAAATACATCCCAGTGGTAGAATTACTGGATCATATGTTAGTTCTATTTTTAATTTTTGAGTGAGCTCCATACTGTTTTCCATAATGATTGTACCAATCTACATTCCAACAAACAGTTAAAAAGTTTCCTCTTTCTTCACACCCTCACCAATACTTGTTGTCATTCAACTTTTTGATAATAGTCATTCTAGCAGATGTGAGATGATACCTTACTATGGTTGTAATTTGCATTTCCCTGATGATAGGTGATGTTGAGCATTTTTATACCTGTTGGCTATTTTTATGACTTCTTTTGAGAAACATCTATTCATATCCTTTGCCTAATTCTTATCAGATTTTTTGTTTTCTTAGTTTTGAGTTCTTTATATATTTTGGATATCAGCCCATTACCAGATGCATGGTTTCTAAATATTGTCTCATATTCTGTAGGTTGTCTCTTCACTCTGTTGACTGTTTCCTCAGCTATGCAGAATCTTTTTAGTTTGATGCAATCCTCTTTGTCTATTTTTGCTTTGTATTTTTGAGGCCAAATCTAAAAAAATTATTGCCTACATTAATGTCGTATAGTTTTGCCCCTATACTTTCTTGTAGTAGTTTTATAGTTTTTGGTATTAGGGTTAAGTCTTTAATCCATTTTGAGTTGACTTTTGTATTTGGTGTAATACGTAAGTTGACTTTCATTCTTCTGTATGTGGTTATCCAGTTTTCCCATCATCTCTTCTTGAAGAGACTGTTTGTTCCCCATTGTGTGTTTTTGGCACCTTTATTGAAAATCAGTTGACCAAAAATGAGTAGATGTTTTTATTTGTTTCTGCCTGTACCATAATGTTTTGATTCCCATAGCTTTAGAGTAGATTTTGAAATTGGGTTTGTGATTCTCTCAGCTTTGTTCATTTTGATCAAGGTACTTAGGCTATTTGAGATTCCATATAAATTTTAGGATTTATTTTTCTATTTCTATAAAAAATATCACTGGAACTTTGATAGGGATTACACAGAATCTGTAGATTGTTTTGGGTGGCATAAACTTTTAACAATATTAAGTCTTCTAGTTCATGAGCACGAGACATCTTTTCATTTATTAATGTCTTCTACAATTTCTTTCATCAATGTTTTGTACTTTTCAGTGTGTGGATCTTTCATATCCCTGGTTAAATTTATTCTTTTTTTTTTTTTTGAGACGGAGTCTCTCTCTGTCACCCAGGCTGGAGTGCAGTGGCGCAGTCTCTGCTCACTGCAAGCTCCGCCTCCCAGGTTCACGCCATTCTCCTGCCTCAGCCTCTCTGAGTAGCTGGGACTACAGGTGCCCGCCACCATGCCCGGCTAATTTTTTGTACTTTTAGTAGAGACAGGGTTTCACTGTGGTCTCGATCTCCTGACCTCGTGATCCGCCCGCCTCGGCCTCCCAAAGTGGTGGGATTACAAGCGTAAGCCACTGCGCCCGGCCAATTTATTCTTATATAATTTTTTGTAACTGTTGTAAGTGGGGTTGTGGTCTTACTTTTTTTTTCAGATAATTTATTGTTACTGTAGAAACATCATTATTTTTGTATGTTGATTTTTTATCCTGCAACTTTACTGTATTCTTTATTATTTCTGATAGTTTCTTTGTGGAGGCTTTATGATTTTCTCTATATAAGGTCATATCATCTGCAAGCAATGATGATTTAACTGTTTTCCTTCCTATTTGGATGCCTTTTATTTCTTCTTTTACCTAACTGCTCTGGCTAGGATTTTCAGTTCCATGTTGAATGAAAGTGGTAAGAGTGGACATCCTTGTCTTGTTCCTGATCTTAGAGGAAAAGCTTTCAACTTTTCACTGTTAAGTATGTTAGCTGTGGGCTTGTCATATATGACCTTTATTGTGTTAAGGTACATTCATCCTATTCCTAATTTATTGAGAGTATCTATCATGAATGGATGTTAAATTTTGTCAAACACATTTTCTGCATCTATGGAAATGATCATATTATTTTTGTCCTTCATTCTGTTAATGTAATAAAAAAGATATTATTGATGTGTGTATGTTGAACCATTCCTGCATCCCAGGGACAAATCCCACTTAATTATGAAAATTATCTTGCTATTTAAACTGGTAGCTTCATAATTCCTACTCTGTCAATCAGTTTGCCACCAGAAAGCAGCTATAACAAACAAATAAATGTGATTGGAGAAGATTGAATATACAGCCTATTTTAAAAGTTAAGAACAGCATATAGGAAAAGAAGTTAGTGAAGTGCCCTGTTCTAGTGACAGTGGAGTCACTACTGTCTCTAGGCTGGAACGGGCTAGAGGAGGAGTATCTGGAACCCAGCATGAGACAGTTGTAAGGAAAGGGCCATCTTGAGAGGAGCTTGGGCCTGTGAAGGACACACACAGTCTGAGGTTACCAGGCAAGAAGCTGTCTGAAAGAATAAGTTCTGGGAGAGTTTCATCTTATCTTCTCAAACCTGATGATATGGTTTGGCTGTGTCCCCACCCAAATCTCATCTTGAATTCCCAAGTATTGTGGGAGGGACCTGCTGGCAGGTAATTGAATCATGAGGGCAGGTCTTTCCTGTATTGTTCTTGTGATAGTAAGTCTCACGAGATCTGCTGGTCATTATAAGGGGGAGTTTCCCTGCACAAGCTCTCTCTCTGTCTGCTGCCATCCACGTAAGATGTGACTTGCTCCTCCTTGCCTTCCACCATGATTGTAAGGCTTCCCCAAACACATGGAACTGTAAGTCCAATTAAACCTCTTTCTTTTGTGAATTGCCCAATGTTAGATATGTCTTTATCAGCAGTGTGAAATGGGACTAATACAGTAAATTGGTACCAGTGGAGTGGGGCATTACTGAAAAAAATACCCAAAAATGTGGAAGCAACTTTGGAATTGGGTAACAGGCAGGGGTTGGAACAGTTTGGAGGGCTCAGAAGAAGACAGGGAAATGTGGGAAAGTTTGGAACTTCCTAGAGACTTGCTGAATGGCTTTAACCAAAAGCCTGATAGTGATATGGACAATAAGGTCCAGGCTGCTGTGGTCTCAGACAGAGATGAGGAACTTCTTGGGAACTGGAGCAAAGGTGGCTCTTGGTTATGTTTTAGCACAATGACTTGCAGCATTTTGCCCCTGCCCTAGAGATCTGTGGAGCTTCGAACTTGAGATAGATGATTTAGGGTATCTGGCAAAAGAAATTTCTAAGTAGCAAAGCATTCAAGATGTGACTTAGGTGCTGTTAAAGGCACTCAGTTTTATAAGGGAAGCAGAACATAAAAGTTCAGAAAATTTGCAACCTGACAATGTGATAGAAAAGAAAATCCATTTGCTGAAGAGAAATTGAAGCCAGCTGCAGAAATTTGCATAAGTAATTAGGAGGTGAATGTTAATCCCCAAGACAATGGGGACAATGTCTCCAGGGGATGTCAGAGGTCTTTGTGGCAGCCCTTTCATCACAGGCCCAGAGGCATAGGAGAAAATGGTTTCCTGGGCCAGGCCTAGGGTCCTTGTGCGGCATGCAGTCTAGGAACTTGGTACCCTGAATCCCAGTCATTCCAGCCATGACTAAAACGGGCCAACGTACAGCTTGGGCTGTTGCTTCAGAAGGCAGAAGCCCCAAGCCTTGGCAGCTTCCATATGGTGTTGAGGCTGCAGGTGCACAGAAGTCAAGAATTGAGGTTTGGGAACCTCCACCTAGATTTCAGAAGATGTATAAAAACGCCTGGATGTCTAGGCAAAAGTTTGCTGGCAGAGGGGGTAAGGTGGGAGCTCATGGAGAACTTCTGCTAGGGCAGTGTGAAAGGGAAATGTGGGGTCACAGACCCCACACAGAGTCCCTCCTGGGGCACCATCTAGTGGTGCTATGAGAAGAGGGCCACTATCCTTCAGACCCCAGAATGGTAGATCCAGTGACAGCTTGTACCATGTGCCTGGAAAAGCCACAGACACTCAACACTAGCCCATGGAAACACCCAAGATGGAGGCTGTACCCAGCAAAGCCACAGGGGCGGAGCTGTCCAAGACCATGGGAACCCACATCTTGCATCAGCATGACCTGGATTTGAGACATGGAGTCAAAGGCGATCATTTCAGAACTTGAAGAGTTGACTGCTTTGCTGGAATTTGGACTTGCGTGGGGCCTGTAGCCCCTTTGTTTCAGCCAATGCCTCCCATTTGGAATGGCTGTATTTATCCAGTGCTTGTACCCACATTGTATCTAGGAAGTAGCTAACCTGCTTTTGATTTTACAGGCTCATAGGAGGAAGGGAATTGCCTTGTCTCAGATGAGACCTTGGACTATAGACTTTTGAGTAATGCTGCAATGAGATAAGACTTTCCAGGACCGTTGGGAAGGCATGATTGGCTTTGAAATGTGAGGACATCAGATTTGGGAGGGGCCAGGGCAGAATAATATGGTTTGGCTGTGTCCCCATCCAAATTTCATCTTGTATTCCCACGTGTTGTGAGAGGGACGTGGTGGCAGGTAATTGAATCATGGGGGCAGGTCTTTCCTGTGCTTTTTCATGATAGTGAGTAAGTTTCACGAGGTCTGATGGTAAGGGGGAGTTGTCCTGCACAAGCTCTCTCTTTGCCTGCTGCCATCCACATAAGACATGACTTGTTCATCCTTGCCATCTGCCATGATTGTGAGACTTCCCCAGCCAAGTGTAACTGTAAGTCCAATTAAACCTCTTTCTTTTGTAAATTGCCCAGGCTTGAGTATGTCTTCATGAGCAGTGTGAAAACTGACTAATACACCTGGCTAGGTTTCAGAGCTTAGTTTATATGCTGATGCTAATATTTGGTAATGGGTGCTTAAATGTATTGTGAACATGCAACTCGTGAAGACTGTAGTAACGGATTAGTCGTGTCTGCTTTCAATATGAAAAGACAGAATGGTGTCAAGCTTGCCAAATATTTTCCAGTGTGTTCCCTGAAAATATTATGGTTAGAGAAACTGCAAGGAAATTTCTGAAGAAATTCTGAAGTGAAGAGTGAATTCTCATAGGTGAGGCTGAAAGGTATTCATGCATAAGGCATAGCATGTGCAGATATCCAGAGAAGTAAAAGACCATGCACTATTCTTAGAATTGCAAGTACCCACAATATGAACAGAAAGCATAACATGTGAGAACAAGAAGGTGAGAAATAGGTCCAGTAAAGCAGGCTGCATTTAGGTAATGAAAAGCCTGGAAGCCTAGCATGTGAAGTTGGGTTTTTAGCCGTGGGTTGTCCTGATGAAATTTTGCATTTAAGCAGCCACTTTGGCGTCAGTGTGCAGAATGAACTGGAGCAATGAACAGAGTAAGTGGAACCAACAAAGACAACTGAAGAAAAACACCCAGTGAGCTCAGCTTTACTTAATTAAGCTTCACATTTATGGGTAACCAATCTGTACTGATTCCAGGGTAGGTGCCAAATAGATGGTTGTGAATATGACACAGTCCTGCCCTGCCCCTGAAGATCTTACAGGAGAGAAAGGCAATTTCTCCAAGTGCCCTGGGAGCAGAGGGCTAGGAGAGAAACAGAAATGAAGAGGTCAAGCATGACCATTCTCTATCAGCAAGGCCAGTAGCAACTCCTGGGGCTTACAGAGTTCCCCAGAGCTTTCAGCATTTCTAAACCAGTTCTTGAAGACGTCACAGTACACTTGTCTATATGTCTTTCTCTCTTGCATACACACACACACTCACATGCACACCCATGCACACACACTACATACACAGGAACACAGTTTTACTTAATGAGCTATTTTCTTCTTGAACTATTGATCAAAAATATCTCCATCAGTATCTCCTAATTAGTTGAGAATTAGTAAATACATATAGTTTGAGAAGATAACTGTTGTACTTCTAAGTAAAACATTGACCATCATATCTCGTATTAAAAAAATAGAAGAAAAATTATATTTTCCCTGTTTTCCTTCAATAATATGAATTGGCATTCTATATAAATAACTAAAATATAAAGAAAGTTAATAACTACTTACATTTGTAAATCTATAAAATTGTAAATGATAACATATGTTTTAGTTTATCTTTACAAAGCTCTGGAGGTACATGGGAATTAGTATTCTTTCATGTTAATATGCAATGAAAATTCATGGAATTATGTGACTCTCTCAAGGTTTACAAGTAAATATCATAGCCAGGACTTGAACCTTAATCTTCTGTCTCCAAAGTGAGGATGGTTTTTATTATACCACCCCATTGTCTAACAGACAGTATTTTGTTAAAACAGAATTCAAAAGAAAAAGAGAAAAATCTTATTGTACATTATTTATGGTACTTCTGCAGAAGAATATTTGAGAGAATGGCTATGTAAGGAAAAGAGCATACCATTCCAGCCAGTAATTCTGATCCCCTTAAATGCTCAGCTTCCTGGGCATTCACTCCTGGAGGCAGCCATGCTCTCAACCCGCGTCTCCACCCTCCAGAGTGGTGTTACATATTCTCTGCGGTTAGGTGTAATATGCTGGTTGGAATTACTGGGTATAGATCATGGTTTTTTTTTGTGGGTTTTTGTTTTTTGAAAGGCCTATTCTTTTTTTTGTTACTTTAAGTTCTAGGATACATGTGCTGAACATGCATGTTTGTTACATAGGTATACATGTGCCATGGTGGTTTGCTGCACCTATCAACCCATCATCTGGGTTTTAAGCCCCACATGCATTAGGTATTTGTCCTAATGCTTTCCCTCCCCTTTCCCTCCAGCCCCTAACAGGCCCCAGTGTGTGATGTTCCCCACCCTGTGTGCATGTGTTCTCATTGTTCAGCTCCCACTTATGAGTGAGAACATGTGGTGTTTGGTTTTCTGTTCCTGTGTTAGTTTACTAAGGAATGATGGTTTCCAGCTTCATCCATGTCTCTGCAAAGGACATGAACTCATTCTTTTTTATGGCTGCATAGTATTCCACAGTGTAAATGTACCATATTTTCTTTATCCAGTCTATCATCGACGGGATACCCAAAGGATTATAAATCATTCTACTATGAAGAAAATGCACACATTGTTATTGCAGCCTCAACACTGCGTGTGTTTCTCTCTGAAACAGACACTTGAGTCATCTGCACTGCTATGCATTGTTTTGTTTCCTTGTTGAGTTTATTTATTGAGCACTTTCCATCTGTCAAGATCTGCTTTAGATAAGCCCTTTTGAATAGCTCTCCCTATCCAGATAGCTATGAGCTTGTTGTTCGGTAGGTTTCCTCATCGTATAATAACACTGTTAGTCTCTTCCTAGGCATGTGCCCTGGCCCTGTCCTTTCTATGTGTCTGTTCTAATTCAGCAGTACAAGTCATATGAAATATAGAACTATGTAGTAGGACTCCATAAGACAACTTACAGAGTATGTTTATTGCAGCACTATTTACAATAGCATGTTTTTTATAATTATCTGAAAATTGTCCTGGTCCCTGACAGAGGAGGTATTAGTTCCATACAGTTGGCATCCTGGGTCATAAAACAAATAAAAAAATTGCTTTGATCTGTAAAGCAATTTTTGCTCAGATTTCCAATTACTGTCATTTTATGTAGAAGTCTCATCCTAACCAAGATGTATAGAAATCTGTCACTAATATTGGGAGAAAATGTGCAAGTAATGAGAGGCTTCAGGTAAAGGTGAAGGGGGTGCTTTCCAGAGTTATGTCTCAAGGGAAGAAAAACATGTGGCAGTTTCTTTGTATCTGGACTAGAGGAACCATTCTTCAAGTCAGTGGAGTAAACATTTCTTGACTTTGGTTACCAAATGCATTCGTGGTAGGTTCTTGTAAGTTAGCACTAATGATATTCTGTTCCTATGAAGCTGTTTGCAGCCTTGAGTAACACTAGAAAGATTTCCATCTACCAGCTGTACCAAAACTTGGAAGAGGCCTAGAGAATATTCCTTTTCTGCTGTCCTTTCAAATGAGAAGATTGAATTGAAACCTTGAGAGTCACGAGTTCAGTGCAGCAAGGAAGCATCATGCATTTACGTATAGTGCTGCAATTTTCTACTGTTGTTTTTCATCCCTGAGGCTAGAGACAGTATTCTGTAATTCACGAAGGTCCATTTTATTCCCCAGCTTTATTCCACAAAATTGGATCCTGCCCCATTATGCCCAGCATTTCTGATCAAATCATGATTTCTTTTATTTTAAAATCATAAAAAATGTTTTATTCTTCCTAACATCATAAAATTGTTAGTGAGTAGAAGAATAATTCATGAGATTTTATGGTCATGGCACTGTGTTATTCTCCAACCCAAATAGTTACTTTTGTAAACATTGCTTTGCCAAATTCCATAAACAGTTTCATTGTCACAACAAATAAGGTAATCAGGTCTGTGGTGACCCAATCAAGTTATTTTACTTGTATAAAATTAGTTAAACTAGAGAGAAGTCCACATAGGATTCAGAGTTAGTATTTTGTATGCTGGAGAAATATGACATTCATCATTGTTTCACATGTGTGTAAAGTATAATCCTACTTACTTAATTCAATCAAAATGATAATCACTGGTATTACAAAATATACATGTACTGAGAACCAAATTAACTAGTTCACTGCTTGTTTTTTGGGGCTGTGTGGCCAAGGTTAAAAGGTTGATGAGTGCCACCCAGGGAAGAGATGAGTGCATAATTAGAGGTTGTTGGGAACAGACAACGTGCACACTCGGCAGTAGTGATGCAGTGTTTATAGCAAGAAGAGCAAGAGAATGCACAAGATCCAGCTCCTTGCAATACTTCAGGCGCCCATGGCCAGGGATCTACTCCCCAGCCAACATGAGGGGATGTCTTAACTGCACATAGCCCACTTCCTGCTGTAGTAAAAGCACCTCAACACCTTTCCCTGTGGGGAGTCTGAAATACAGAAAGCTAGGGGCATGCATGAGGGCCATGGAAGCATGCGCTTAAGAAGAACAAAGGAGGACACACCGAGTCTGAAACATGGAAAGCTGTTCCTACACAAGGCAACAAGTCCAGAACAGTCTGCGTGAGGACAGTGTATCTACTGAAAAGGGAATGTTCCAGACCCAAAACCCGTTCCTATGCAGCTAAGCCGGAACTGACAGACTGCACACAAGAGACCTTTCCCAACATTAACTTTTCTGAACAAAACCTTCAAGGGGATGTCATTACTCTCTTCCTTTGTTTCTTCCCACTGCTTTTCTCATGGTGGTTTAATCTGTTATCAGAACTGAGTCATGGCAATTGACACTTCACTCAAACATTCCTTCTGAATTCACTTTCTATTTTCTTTTGGATCACAAAATATCTGGAACTGAGGACTCCTCCGTCAATTCAAGTTTTATGATAAATATCTCAGCCCACGTTGTTATTGCAGGTTCAACATTGTGTGTGTTGCTCTCTGAAATAGACACTTGAGTCGTCTACACTGCTACCCACTGTTTTGTTTCCTTGTTGAGTTTATTGAGCACTTTCCTTTTGTGTAGATCTGCTTTAGATAAGCCCTTTTGAATAGTTCTCCCTATCCAGATAGCTATGAGCTTGTTGTTCAGTAGATTTTCTCATTGTATAATAACACTGTTAGTCTCTTTCTAGGCATGTGCCCTGGCCCTGTCCTTTCGGTGTGTCTGTTCTGATTCGGCAGTACAAGTCACATGAAATATAGAACTATGTAGCAGGACTCCATAAGACAACTAATGCTAAAATTTAAAATTTAAAAGGATTAAATTTTAATGCTAAAACAATGTAAGATTATTAAAATAACTCTTCGTGTCCCCTGCATCAACCTTTATATGCTGATTGGGAAAAAATAATGTTTAAATCAGTTCATCTCAGTTCAATCAGATATTTAAAACCATACTTTTAGGAAACCACAGTCTCTGATTTAGAAGAATGTCTCATCTCAAAGATTCGTTTCCCCTCCAGAAGCTTTTCTCCCTAAGATGACTGGGTACCTTGACTGGGGAGCCTGATGTGTGTTGCTATTAGGGAACATGGACCTTGGGCTTATGTTGCCTCCAGCGTGAGTTATGGCTGTATCTCATCCACTCTAGGGGAACACCCTTTTCTACCCTGGGTGCTTTGTCACTTCTGGTTTATGTTTACAGTCTCTGCCTGGTGAAGTTTTACTTTTAATGTATTTTTAATTAACATATAAAATTATGTGTATTTATCATGTACAATATAATATTTGAAGTATATGATCATTGTGAAATGGTAAAATCTAGCTAATTAACACATCGATTACCACACATAATTGTCATTTTTGTGATGAGAACACTTAATATCCACTCTCTTAGCATTTTTCAAGAATTCTATATATCATCATTAGTTATAGTCACCATGGTGTACAATAGAGCCCTTGAATTCATTTCTTCTATCTAACTATAATTACATATCCTTTGACCAACATTTCCTCAACTCCCCCACCCCCCAACCACCCTAGCCATTGGTAACTGCCATCCTACTCTCTACTTCTATGAGATCAACTTTTTCAGATTCTATGTGAGTGAGATCTTTGTCTTAGGCAGTGATAGTGCAGAGAACTGGCTCAAACTCCAAGAAACTCTCTTCATCAATAAATCTGAGCACCTGCTAAGCCCTTCACCCAAGCCATTGACCTGAGAGTCCACCCTTAACTCCGGCTGAGGGTCACTTTTCCCTGAAGTGGCTGGCACTATGCTAGGCCTGCTGATATATCTATGTCAAGCAAGGACTGAAGACAGGCTTTGAAAGCCACACATCAGTGGAGTTCTCTTCTATATCAATTTATGAAAGAATACACCAAGTGTGTAAAGACCATATTCCACCATTGCTCCTGTCAACCCATGTAACCTTCGCTTATATTTCAGTCATCCATATCCCGTCCTAGCTGAAGGTTGGATAGAGTGGGTTGGAGGATACAGGTCTTCTTCCTGCTTTCCTCTCTTCCATTTTTTTTCTTCTCTCACCCTTCTTATATTCAAGAAATGTCTAGTCCCTGCCAGGCACAGGTTCTAAGTACAGGGGATGGAGTAGTAAGGACCATAGAAAAATTATTCACCCTTTGTGGAGCTTACATTCAAGAAAGAGAAATAGAAATAGAAAATAAACAAGTAAATATGGTGATTATCAGGAGATGATAAGGGGCATGAAGAAAAATGAAGGGACTGAAAACAAGGTAGATTTGATGATAGGAAAGTAAAGTACCAGTTGAGAGAAAATATCTACATGTTATGAGGGAGTGAGTGGTTCATAATCAGCAGAGAGTGACTTCTGGTCAGAGATAAATAGTAATTACAAAAAGTCCAAGATTGGAACAAGTATGGCTCAATGGAGGGAAAGCAAGATGGCCTGTGTGACAGTTCCTTGCAATACTAGAGTGGAGTGAGTGAGGTTGAGGGATGGGCGGTGTGCATGCTCCGGTGGTCCTCATGCATGCCTCTAGCTTTCTGTATTTCAGACTCCCCCCAGGGAAAGGCATTGAGGTCCTTTCACTACAGCAGGAAGTGGGTGATGTGCAGTTAAGACATCCCCTCATGTTGGCTGGGGAATAGATCCCTGGCTATGGGGGCCTGAAGTGACTAGAGTGGAGTGAGTGAGGTTGAGGGATGGGGATGAACTGAGTAGCCAAGAGATAGCAGATCAGAGAGATTTAGCACTTTGGGGTGATTTGAGCATGGGTGGATAAAGTGACTAACTTAAGTTTTTGAACCATCTCTGTCTGTTGAAAACTGACTATAGAGAAAAAAAGGGAGACATAAGGAGAAAAGATGACAATATTTTCAGGAGTGCATGACAGTGGCTGGTTCCATGGTGGAAACGTGATTGCATCTGGGTTACATATTTTGAAGTCAAGGAGGAAGGAGACTGCTGATGAGATGAATGTGTAAATGTTTAGTGAGTGTCAGTGCTATGTACTGAGATAAGGAAGATTGGAGGTTGAAGTATGGGGTATCAAGAGTTCTTTTTTTCTAAAACCAATATCCTTGATGAACATTGATGCAAAAATCCTCAATAAAATACTGGCAAACCGAATCCAGCAGCACATCAAAAAGCTTATACACCATGATCAAGTGGGCTTCACCCCTGGGATGCAAGCCTGGTTCAACACACGCAAATCAATAAATGTAATCCAGCATATAAACAGAACCAAAGACAAAAACCACATGATTATCTCAATAGATGCAGAAAAGGCCTTTGACAAAATTCAACAACCCTTCATGCTAAAAACTCTCAATAAATTAGGTATTGATGGGACGTATCTCAAAATAATAAGAGCTATACACGACAAACCCACAGCCAATATCATACTGAATGGGCAAAAACTGGAAGCATTCCCTCTGAAAACTGGCACAAGACAGGGATGCCCTCTCTCACCACTCCTATTCAACATAGTGCTGGAAGTTCTGGCCAGAGCAATCAGGCAGGAGAAGGAAATAAAGGGTATTCAATTAGGAAAAGAGGAAGTCAAACTGTCCCTGTTTGCAGATGACATGATTGTATATCTAGAAAATCCCATTGTCTCAGCCCAAAATCTCCTTAAGCTGATTAGCAACTTCAGCAAAGTCTCAGGATACAAAATCAATGTACAAAAATCACAAGCATTCTTGTACACCAATCACAGACAAACAGAGAGCCAAACCATGAGTGAACTCCCATTCACAATTGCTTCAAAGAGAATAAAATACCTAGGAATCCAACTTACAAGGGATGTGAAGGACCTCTTCAAGGAGAACTACAAACCACTGCTCAATGAAATAAAAGAGGATACAAACAAATGGAAGAACATTCCATGCTCATGGGTTGGGAGAATCAATATCGTGAAAATGGCCATACTGCCCAAAGTAATTTATAGATTCAATGCCATCCCCATCAAGCTACCAATGACTTTCTTCACAGAATTGGAAAAAACTACTTTAAAGTTCATATGGAACCAAAAAAGAGCCCGCATTGCCAAGTCAATCCTAAGCCAAAAGAACAAAGCTGGAAGCATCACGCTACCTGACTTCAAACTATACTACAAGGCTACAGTAACCAAAACAGCATGGTACTGGTACCACAACAGAGATATAGATCAATGGAACAGAACAGAGCCCTCAGAAATGATGCCGCATATCTACAACTATCTGATCTTTGACAAACCTGACAAAAACAAGAAATGGGGAAAGGATTCCCTATTTAATAAATGGTGCTGGGAAAACTGGCTAGCCATATGTAGAAAGCTGAAACTGGATCCCTTCCTTACACCTTATACAAAAATTAATTCAAGATGGATTAAAGACTTAAAGGTTAGACCTAAAACCATTAAAATCCTACAAGAAAACCTAGGCAATACCATTCAGGACATAGGCGTGGGCAAGGACTTCATGTCTAAAACACCAAAAGCAATGGCAACAAAAGCCAAAATTGACAAATGGGATCTCATTAAACTAAAGAGCTTCTGCACAGCAAAAGAAACTACCATCAGAGTGAACAGGCAACCAACAGAATGGGAGAAAATTTTTGCAACCTACTCATCTGACAAAGGGCTAATATCCAGAATCTACAATGAACTCAAACAAATTTACAAGAAAAAAACAAACAACCCCATCAAAAAGTGGGCAAAGGACATGAACAGACACTTCTCAAAAGAAGACATTTATGCAGCCAAAAAACACATGAAGAAATGCTCATCATCACTGGCCATCAGAGAAATGCAAAT
The DNA here is from genome assembly GCF_028878055.3 of Symphalangus syndactylus. Lineage (NCBI taxonomy): Eukaryota > Metazoa > Chordata > Mammalia > Primates > Hylobatidae > Symphalangus > Symphalangus syndactylus. The sequence goes on along the minus strand of NC_072437.2, from coordinate 29,065,403 downwards.
CAAAACCACAGTGAGATACCATCTCACACCAGTTAGAATGGCCATCATTAAAAAAGCAGGAAACAACAGGTGCTGGAGAGGATGTGGAGAAATAGGAACACTTTTACACTGCTGGTGGGACTGTAAACTAGTTCAACCATTGTGGAAGTCAGTGTGGCCATTCCTCGGGGATCTAGAACCAGAAATACCATTTGACCCAGCCATCCCATTACTGGGTATATACCCAAAGGTCTATAAATCATGCTGCTATAAAGACACATGCACACGTATGTTTATTGCGGCACTATTCACAATAGCAAAGAGTTGGAACCAACCCAAATGTCCAACAACGATAGACTGGATTAAGAAAATGTGGCACATATACACCACGGAATACTATGCAGCCATAAAAAATGATGAGTTCGTGTCCTTTGTAGGGACATGGATGAAACTGGAAAACATCATTCTCAGTAAACTATCGCAAGGACAAAAAACCAAACACCGCATGTTCTCACTCATAGGTGGGAATTGAACAATGAGAACTCATGGACACAGGAAGGGGAACATCACATTCTGGGGACTGTTGTGGGGTGGGGGGAGGGGGGAGGGACAGCATTAGGAGATATACCTAATGCTAAATGACGAGTTAATGGGTGCAGGAAATCAACATGGCACATGGATACATATGTAACAAACCTGCACATTGTGCACATGTACCCTAAAACCTAAAGTATAATAAATAAATAAATAAATAAATAAATAAATAAATAAATAAATGAGTTCTTTTTTTTGGAAACATAAAATGTTAATGTTTATGAGACATCCAGAGAATCATGTTAAGTGGGCAGTTAGACAAAACAATCAGGAGCTCAGGATAGATGTTAGAGCTAGAATAATAAATATGGGAATCATCAGCAGAGATGGCATTCAGCAATAGAGGACTAGATTTTATCAACAGGAAGCACATTTAGAATGGGAAGAGAAGATGTTCTAGAATTGAGCCCATAAGTACCCTGACTTTCTTGAGAAGAAGGACATGGTGAAGGAGACCAAGAAGATGCAACTAATCAGATGAACACCTGTACAATGTATGTGTCTAAGAAGTCAAAGAAAGAAAGTGTTTCTAGAAGGAGACAATCAACAGCATCAAATGCCCTGAAATGGCAAGTAAGACGTAACCTTGACAAAGGTATTTCAGTGGATTTGTGGGGATGAAAGTCTGATTGGAGAGGATTAAAGAGAGAATGGGGAGAACTTCCATTTAAATACATTTATTTCCCTATTCTCCCAAAGCACCACTAAAATGTATGTAATGGAATTTTTTTAAAGGCATAAACTACAAGAACAAATAGTGTAGACAAGGAAACAACAGGCAGAAAACCTACATTAACAAAATTTTACAATCTAGCCACAAATGGAGTGGTAGTAACTGATTCAGTAGTCCAGAGAAGGTAAAATGTAACCCTATATCCAGATTGCCAGAAAGATGTAATTCTGTTTACTGCTAACCCCCAAGAAGGCTCAGAAAGTGGAGAATCAGCTTCCTTAGATGGCAGGAGTGTGAAATGGAGCTAAAAACAGGGTTGATTGAAGGTATTTTAAATAGCTACCAGATACCACACTTCACTTCCCAGCTCATTGAAGGCAGGCACGGGAGTGTCACTCTCTGGAAAGGTTTGATAAGGGGTTAAAAGGCTCTGAACATGGGGATGGCAGACACAGGTGAGAGCAAATGTGCAGTGCCTTACTGACATGGAGAGATTTTAAGTAAAATTCTTTAATGAATGGTAAGACACTCCTTACCCTACTTCCTTGTCTATTTCTCAGCTTTACCTTCATAAAGATGGCTGCCAGGCCTACACCAGTGCCCTCCCACTGTAAAGCATTCTAAAAAGTTCACCTTCAGTTTTGAGGGTTGTGATCCTATAGCAATAACCCATTTCCTCTTCTACATCTTTGCTAACCCTCTCGTCGTTGACACCATCCAATTTTTTCTGCAACCAATGGTGAAACATGTCTCAGGCTGCTTCCTGTATTTGGAAAAGCCCTCCTTCAAATTTAGCTAAAGAACTCTGTCATGTTTATAAAAAAAAGGAGAAAAAAATATCACTTGAAATGAAATGTCCCATTCCTATCTACTTCCAACCTTAAATTGAATATCATGTCAAACACAAGAGGCCCTTAACATGCAAACACTCATAATCATCACTGCTTTACTTCGCCCAGTACATCTTATTATTTGTGTTTTTATGTAATTTGGATGTGATTAAAACGTGTACAAATATTATTGTAATGTAGCTAAGTAGGTATTTATGTGAAAATATATTGTCCAGTGTGGTGGGTATAAGACCTCATTCAACAACACATGCATCTAGGTGTTTAATGATACTTGATGGCATATACATTTTTTGAAATCTCAGTTTTCCAAATCGTTACCTAGATTCAAGAGGGCAGAGATCCAGATGCTTTGCCATATTTTCTGCACCTCATTATTAAGTTCACTTCTTAACTGTTCTTTGTAAGTAAACTGTCATAGAAGACCTTCAGAATTAACCAGAGAAAGCTTTATGACTCCTTTTTCAAAGTTTAAATAGGAATCTAAAATCAAAGCATACCAAATACCTATTCTCTCCAGGCCAATGCAGACATCAATAAAATCAGCCAGTGTGCTGTCAATGATCATGTAAATCATTCTCTCATGAATTTATGCACAACTATATGAGCTTATTATTGATGTCTTATATTGTCATAAACAATGGTTGCAGTGAGAGTCGCCTACCATATGTAAACCTACAATTATGAGTTGTGCATAGACCTTCTCTGGAAGTCAAAAGACAGTATTTACTTTGTTTTATGGAGTAATCTTTTTGGTAATTTCAAGAAAGTCATATATTTTTAGTGAACCTCATTCTTGCTTACTGTAAAATAGAATCCTGCCCCTAAGCTCTATCAAAATCATCATAAAATCAAAGGTGACAATGTGAAAATATATTGTTACTTTTGTCAGTTTATTTCATCTAGTTCACTTGTTTGTCACTGCTCTTATTTGCTATTCTTGCACAAAAACTTCATACTTGTTTCTAAGTGTACACATGCATTCTCATTCAGATAGAGGTGTTTTGAGTACCTTGAATCACATAATTTAACCCTCTTAATTTTTCAGATGAAGAAATGTTATTCAGTGAGAAAATTTAAGTGGCAAACAAGGCCACACGTTTAACTAGCAGCAGTCCCCAAACGAAAACTCCAGGTCTCTAGTCTCTTCACTGACATCCAAATTCATTTCTCAGAAAATATCACTTACTTTGGGAAGCAATGAAAGAAATGTTGCTAAGATGTAAACAAAAAATAAAGTGAGAAATAAACGAAAAATAAAACACCGTGTTTAAATATTCAGATGGCATATAATATGCCCCAACTAAGATATTAGAAAAATCTAAAATGAAGATCTTCTCCTAAATATACATTTATACAAGGTTTATATATATACATATGTGTATATATATTCAGTATAATAATAATTATTATTTTGAGACAGAGTCTCACTCTGTCGCCAGGCTGGAGTGCAGTGGCACTATCTTGGCTCACTGCAACCTCTGGCTTCTGGGTTCAAGTGATTCCCAGCCTCCCAAGTAGCTGGGACAACAGGCGCACGCCACCATGCCCAGCTGATTTTTGTATTTTTAGTGGAGATGGGGTTTCAATATATTGGCCAGGATGGTCTCAATCTCTTGACCTTGTGATCCGCCTGCCTTGGCTTCCCAAAGTGTTGGGATTACAGGCATCAGCCACCGTGCCTGGTTGTATTCAGTATAATTCTAAAGTCATAATATTGATAAAATAACTTAATTCTAAAACAGCCTCCTTATGAATTCTTTGTATACATGTTTAGTGACAACATTAAAAGAAAACTGAATAATTTAAAGAGTCCTCAGAGAGCACACAGATTTTCCACCTTGGCAAGATCCTCAGCACTGAAGGTGACTAGCAGCTCCGCAGCTACAATATGGAGAGACAAGTTCTTCCGTTGTTTGTTGTTAATTTCCCCCTCTTCACAGTGATGTAAAATATCCAGGGAACTCGGAACACTATTTTTTTTTTAATTTTTATTTTACGAATCACAAACACTCTGTTAGGATCCTGCTTACAATGATTTAACATGCATTGTCAGGTCTTACTGTTTTAATGCTTTCAGGAATTTGGCATCTGCCTTTATTAATTCCAAGTTGCAAAAGCATATCTCAACCATCCGCATCCTCATCTTCCGGAGTTCAGTATATAATGCCAGGAAATTTTTTTTTTTTAAAAGCACATAGAGAAAAGGAAACATTCCTAATGCTCATTTGGAGAAACATGTAACCAGGGCACTTACTTCCATGTTCTGAAGGCATTCAGGAGCCAGAAGGATACTTTAGCTACATAATGTTTGACTAACTGCATCCTTCGAAGAGACTGTAAAATTGCATTTACGTCTGACATCCTCCCAGCTAAAGTGTTGACTTTATCAAGTAAACAAAAATAAATCAATTACATTTCCACAAAATTACTGAGTGCTTCTGGGTGGTGAGTGGAGGAATCAGAATCAGGCTTTCCCCCTTTTCACAGAAAATCTAAGATAATGTCAAAGAAAAGCTAAGGACTGCAGTTTTTCCAAATAATGCCAAGGAAACAAACTAGATAGCATTTTTAGTGTAGGCATCCATTTTATTCATTGACATTTTTGCATGCAAGCTTACTTTGGTGTCAAAAGAAGACAGAGAAAAAGATAGGAACCAAAACTTAATAGGATAAATGAATCTATATGTTAGCCCTTCTCTATCCCTAAAATACTTTTTACTGTGGCATCTGGCATGCATGCATTCATTCATTCATTCATTCTGTTGTTGTTCATCCACTTATTTTCTTGCAGAATTAACACTTCAGTAGTGCTGAATATAGCTCTATTGCTGTGTTCCCTTGAGAGCTTCCATCTGAAATGAATGAATATCAAGGCCAAATTTGGAACTACAGGGACAATTTTCAGTTATTCACTTTATATATTGACTGAACCGTGAGTCAAGGTTCCTAGGTCATTCCATCTAAATTTAGCTTACTTGGATGTCTTTGAACTGGATGAGTTGTCAATTTCTTCTGAAGACAAATTCTGACAAGACCATTAGTGATGCATGATATTTTATGAAAACAAAATGTTTCAAAAGTAAAGATTCAAACTGTGAAATCCTCAGTAGCCTCAAGGAGCTATGTTTATAATTATTTTTAATTAAATTTCACAGTCAAGATATGGAATATAAAATGCATATGAATGCAAATTGTTGCTAGGGAGGTTGGACTGTAGCAAAAAACGTTTTGTTGCTTTAATTTTTAATTTTCTCTCACTAATTCTTCATGTGTATGGAATGTCAGATCAATTTCTTTTTTTACACTGTCTCTGACTCTGATATCCTTATGTGTTGCTTTTCTCTCCTTGAAAGCTTTTCAACTTGTTTTTCATGGGAACTTTATCTTCTAGATTATGAAGATTTTTGTTGCTCTGATCCCTTCTTATTTAACCCTTTTTATTCTATGTTAGATAACTATGAAATAATAAAAAATAAAGGCAAGTTTAACGTGAATGTAATGTTTGTTTTTAACATCTCATGTGGAACGAGTTTAAAGAAAAATTTCAGTAGCATTTCAAAATAAATTTACACCAAACAAATTGTCATGTTAAGGGGAAACAATTTAGAATTTATCCTCTTTCTACCTAATGATTAATACCAGGAAAGACTTTAAACACCTGTAATCCCAGCACTTTGGGAGGCTGAGGCTGGTGGATCCCCTGAGGTCAGGAGTTCGAGACCAACCTGACCAACATGGTGAAACCTCGTCTCTACTAAGAATACAAAAATTAGCTGGGCGTGGTGGTGGGCGCCTGTAATCCCAGCCACTTTGTGTGAGACTCTGTCTCAAACAAACAACAACAAAATAAACCCTTTAACCTCAAATGTAGACTATTCCAGAGTGGTGACACTGTATCTATTTAGTACTATCTAGTAACAGACACAATTATTATCGTCATCCAAGAGATTTTCTTGTATCGGTTTTTACAAAACAATAAATAACATTTTCATTGTGAGTTGTTGACAATTACTTAGCGTAGTTGTAGACCCAGATGTTAAATGTTTGATACAACAGACATATTTCTTGACCTTACTGCTTATAATGAGATATACAGACTTACAGGCAGATGATTATAATACTGTGCAGTGAGTGCAATCATTAGGTAAATATGCACCTGAACTATATTTAGGGAACCAGGAAAGGCTTTTGCAGGAAGGGATACCTATGCTAAAATTTGGATACTTGGCAGGGATTAGCTAGAGAAATGAGAAAATTTGGCTTGAAGATGGAAGAGCAGGGAGGGAAAGGGTATTCTAAATAGAAGGAAGAGCCTGACAAAGGCCTTGATTTTAAAGTAAGCGTGTGTTTGAGGAGCTGAACACAGTTCAAGGCAAGATGTCAAGCAGGACATACTAGAAGTTGATTCTGCAGAGATTTGCAGGGTGTGGAAAATGAAGGGGCTGATAATGAAGCCATATTAATGAGTTTGGAATTTAACTTGCTGACAGAGCGGAGCTATTGATGGTGGTCGGCTGGCCTTGCTAAACCAGATAATGGCATGAGGATGACTCTGGCTTCCTTGCTGATAAGGGGTTGAAGGACAAAACGGGAAAGCAAGAAGACCAGTTAGGAAGTAATAAGTTGTCCATGGAAGGAGGCTTCACTAATGGAGAATTTTCCTGGATTAAGAGAGAGGGTTAAATTAAGACTTTTTTTTTTTTGTAAAAAAATTTATTCTGGTAAAATATATACAAGAGAAAATTTGCCCTTTTAGCCTTATTTAAGCATACAATTCAGTGGCATTGATTACATTTATGATGATGTACAGTCATCACCACTATTTCCAAAAGATTTTAATCACCCCAAACAAGAAATATTTAAGAGACATTTAACACAGGACTTGGTGACTTATGGGATATAGAGTGGCAGAAGCAGTAAAAAATGATGTCAAAGGCCACTTGTTATTACTCTTGCTATCATGGCTTTCAATTTTTTTATTTAATATTTTCTTGAACTTTCTGTGTTGCCACTGTCAACATTGCAAATCCATGCATTTTTCAAGTGTCTTTGTAAGTCTCCTGTAGATGGATTTGCTTTTTTTCTCCAACAATACAACCGTAGCATGTAGTCCATTTATATTTAGTAAAGTATGGATATATTTGAATATATTTCATCATCTTGTATGTGCTTTGATCTTATTTTTGACTTCTAGATATTTTGTAGGGTTTTTTAACTTTCTTATGGGCACAGCAATTTATTGGAACTTATTTCTCACATTTTATCTTATTTGTGGAACCTTTTAAAGAGAGTATTATTTAGCATATAGCTAGCAAGATTCTGCCAGTAAAGAAAGTATTCCCATGTGTTTTTTCTTCTTTTCAATTAATTAATTAATTAATTCATGCATTCTTTAAGACGGAATTTCGCTTTTGTCGCCCAGGCTAGAGTGCAATGGCATGATCTCAGCTCACTGCAACCACCGCCTCCCAAGTTCAAGTGAATCTCCTGCCTCAGCCTCCTGAGTAGCTGGGATTACAGGAGCCCATCACCATGCCCAGCTAATTTTTTTTTTTTTGCATTTTTAGTAGAGATGGGGTTTCACCCTGTTAGCCAGGCGAGTCTCAAACTCCTGAGCTCAGGTGATGCGCCCACCTTGGCCTCCCAAAGTGCTGGGATTACAGGTGTGAGCCACCATGCCCAGCCCTTTTTCAGTTTATTTTTAATCTTTTGCTGTTCATTGGCTCATTCTGTGTATAAGCATGTTAAATTTACCCAAATATGAAAAGAGCCTCCCCTTGGCCCTGAACCCCTCTACAAGCAACTACCTCATGATTTTACCTCTTTATCCTCAAATTCTTTGGAATATAATTTATAATTGTTTCATCCTTACCACCCTTTCACCATAATCTCTTGCAGGATGAGTTCTATCCCAACCACTTAAATGAAATACCTCACTGAGAAATCCGTAATTTAGTTATAAGACAGAGACTCAATGACATTTTTTAACTTCCGGTTTTTAATCTTAACCTATAGCATTTTGAAAAATTTCCAACATGTCTTGAATTTAATAATTTAATTCTTTGCCTTAATATGAGTTTATTCCAACTAGCTGTCTAATTTGTTGAACTGTGCTGACTTAGAGCTCTGTTGATTGGTGTTACAGGGTAGTTCTGAACATAAACTTGCCATTTGGATTGTTTACTAACTGCTCCAAATCTGCATGATCACTAAGGACTACTAAGGCAGTTTTTTATTTAGCAGCTTATTTCTTTTACACCAGTGTAACCTCTTGCGTTTGAAGACTGCAAAGCCCTAGGTTCTTGCAAACTCTTTCTGAGAACAGTATAGGCCAAAAAATGAAAGATGGTGTGGGATTCTTGAAGGCAGACTATCCTTTTGAAACTGAGACTTCTAACAACCAATTCCAAGAGGGAAATTAGGTCAGTAACTTAATTATCTATGACAAAACATGTTCAAAAGAATAGCTGTGTTGGACCATACTCGGACTTGATGACTCACTAAAAAGACACACAAGACTCAGAAATCCTTATAGTCATAGTTTTGATTTTTTTTTCAACAAGAAGATACAAAGCAGTAACAGTAAAGGGGAAAGCCACATGGGGTGTAGTCTGAAGGACATAGGTGCAAGTTTCCAAGTCCTCTCTCAGCAGTTTCACAGGACAAAATTGATTCCTCCAGTAAGTTGGGATAGTATGTGCAAAGTGTTGCCTGCCTAGGAAGCCCATCTGAGCCTATGTACATAATGTCTACATAACTGATTTCAGTCACTGAAGCTATAGACTCCCAGAAGAAAAGCAACTGTTGACCATAAATCCCACTGTTTGTTTAAACTATCTTGACATAATGGTATAATATGGATAAAGGTCTCAATTCCAAGAACTCAATTTTCAAGAACTGGCCAAAGGCCAGTCATGAAATTAGGTCCTTGGGAATGTGCAGGATTTGAGTACATCAAGTCTGCTCAGCTAACTCATTCCTGAACAACAGCTTTTTTTTTTTTTTTTTCATATTCTAAAGCCTAAGAAAATCTCTGTCTTCCCAGCAGCAACCTAGTCTTCTCAAATCCCAGAACCACTCCCCTTACATGAAGCCTTCTAAAGAGGTTCTGAGCATTTTGTTGTTTTAATTTGCTTTCACAAAAATTTACTAAACCTAGATTGTATGATTTAGTAATTAAAAATTCTGATAAGAACATTTGGATTATCTTATAGCTGAGGTTTCAATGATAGAAATGTTTTAAGAGATTGCACCTGGGAGGCACAACACAACTTGCTTAAGACAGCTCCAGGAATATTATGGGCTGGATATATCTCTTTCATGGTTGTATTACCTAGGGTAAAACTAGACTACTTTAACAAGGAGACCCAACACCAGTGGACTTGGAAAAGAAGAGTATATGTCTCTCGTGTGTTACATTTGAAGTGAGTGGTTAGGTCTGTGGGTGAATTTGCCTTATGAAGTCATTCCAGAATGAAGTTTCCTTCCTTTGTTTTGTGCCATCATCCAATAAATTGCCATCTTCTCCATAGCCAAAACTACATCATCATGAGTTCCGGACAGCAGGAAGGGGAGAGAGTACAGGAGGTATATCACTGTCTTGGGGACCAGGTCTGGAAGTTGTAAGCATCACTTTCGACTCCCTCCACTGAGGAAACATAATCACATGAATATACTTAACATTAATAGAGGATGGAATATGTAGCTTACCCATGTGCTCAAAAAGAAGAGAAGAATGTATAATGAGTCAACCTTCAGTCTCTACCTCCTGTAAGATACATATTATTTGACCACAAATTAATAAATTGCATGTTAACTAAAAGATCATAAAGCAGTATTGACCCGTTAGTTTTCAGTGTAAATCAGTAACAAAACAGGAATTACTTTACAGGAATTTACTTCAAGGTAAACTTTTTGAGAACATTTCTTTTAGATAAAGAATAAAAGGATCTCTACATTTCTTTGAAATGTATTTAGGGATTTACATGTGAGAAGTATTTATTCAGAAATCAGTATCTATCTAAATGTAGAAGTGGTTTAACATAATATTTGTAAATAATAAATGTTAAAAATATAAGGCTACACCAATTAAATAAAATAAAAGACATAGATAATAAGCAGTCTTTGTGAATTAACAAACCAAATGGCTTTTAAAAACAGAACTCTCACACCTTGCCCTGTCTGGGCACCTAGAACTTTCTAAATTTTATTTTTTCTTCAAATTAACCCTCTTAAAAGTGGCAGATTGAACAAAGCACACTGAAACTATGCAATTGCGTAGATTAATTTCAGACCCAGTTTTTACTTCTTGTACTATTCTTTTTCAAATTGAGTGAAGAATTGCCTGAAAATAACCTGTCTGATTTTTATCAGGAAAATCACTTTTTAATGAGCATTTATATAGTATATTAAAAGTCCAGCACTTCGAAGGAATTTTATTTCAGTTTTGTTGTTTATGAGGTGCTTACAACATAGATGATATCCATTATTAAGTGCTTTTATTTTATACATATTTTTCAACATTCCACATATAGATTTTTCTGGACAATACAAATGGCTGTGTTTTCTCATTAATATACAAGCTTTTCTTTTGATCTTGAAAGTATAGCAAGGAGTGCATTCTGTGGAATCTTGCTGACTCTTCATTAAGGAATTTAAGGGCAATTTAGGCATAAAGTATTGTGGAGCTTTCAGCAGTCACTGAATGTCAACCAGATCCTAGGGTCCCATTACATCTCCCAGACGAATTGCTGAATTATTGAACACACATGAATACTATGCAGTCTTGATTAGAGAGTTGTTAATCAACCCATCATGGTATATAAGTCAAAAACCAATTAGAAATCTGTGATTGGAATGTATGATTAAGAAACAATTAATTGCCTAGTTTAAAAAAAAAGGAGAGGCAGTCATAGTGAATTATTTGCTCTTTCCTGTACTCCACAAATTCTTGTAATCATTAATTCTCCAATATTACTAGATTTATAAATTTTTAAAAATGGTTTGTGATAAAAAGTATATTCATCTCCAAGCAAATACTTTACTTGTCACTACAGCTTATTTAAAATACCATTGTTCCAGCCCTCATCCTGGATTTTATTGTTTTCTTCCCCTAAAATAAATTATGTATGATGTTTTAGGAAGGCTTTGAAGTTCAATCAGTTTTGGCAAAAGAGTAGTACTTTGCAAATAGTTAAATTAGAATTCTGCCTGTAATTTATCCCTTTGAATCATTTCTGCATCAGAGAGATCTGAAAAATAAATGAGCAGCCGTATTCACTAGTTTTACAAAATACACGGTTAGGACACCAAGGGAAAAAAAGTTTGCCTGGATTTTTTTTAAAGGATTATGATAGGACTGGAAAAAAAGAAAATGTAATATTAGGTTATTAATCAGTAACATAAAAGAGCTAGAAACTCATGTAAATGCTATCCGATGTGAAGGCAAAAGGGAGGGAACTGCAACTTTTAATTCAAGGAGGAAGAAGTTTTAAAAATAAAAATTTTCAAAGCTATTTTAAGAAGGTATTAAACCTTTTAGTTACTTGGTCTGGGACCCTAACTTGGACCAACCATTACTCTTTTGTTTTTTCTTTCTTTTTTTTTTTTATTACTATACTTTAAGTTCTAGGGTACATGTGCACAACGTGCAGGTTTGTTACATATGTATACATGTGCCATGTTGGTGTGCTGCAACCATTAACTCGTCATTTACATTAGGTATATCTCCTAATGCTATCCCTTTCCCCTCCCCCAACCCCATGACAGGCCCTGGTGTGTGATGTTCCCCACCCTTTGTCCGACTGTTCTCATTGTTCACTTCCCACCTATGAGTGAGAACATGTGGTGTTTGGTTTTCTGTCTTTGCCGTAGTTTGCCCAGAATGATGGTTTCCGGCTTCATCCATGTCCGTACAAAGGACATGAACTCATCCTTTTTTTTATGGCTGCATAGTGTTCCATGGTGTGTATGTGCCACATTTTGTTAATCCAGTCTATCATTTATGGACATTTGGGTTGGTTCCAAGTCCTTGCTATTGTGAATAGTGCCGCAATAAACATACTCTTTTCTTATATTTTTATAAACTTGTAGAATGAGGATGAGGTTTTCTGCTGCAAAGTGCTCATGTCTACAGTGTCCTTTCCATATTTTTTAGAGTATGACAGTTCTTATTAACTATTAGGATCTGGCGTCCACATCCTACATATTTAACACTGCCTCTGTTTGTTTATTTGAAGGGTGATATTACAAGGGGGTTATGTTACTTTGCTTTTCTTCCCTTTGTTTTATTTTGGGGGAGATTTGTTTTCACTTTCCTTAAGAATAGTATGACTGCCGTCTTGATCATGAAGAAATCCTAAGTCCAGTCGTACAGTACAATGTAAATATCACTTGCAAATATTTTATAAGCAATTACTCCACATGCGCTTTGCCCCATTCAAAGTTTTGACTTTGGGAGGTTGTTTAAATTTTCATTTTTTAAATATTCCTGTTATATTTTTAGAATTTCTGTCAAATCTTAAGGGAAAATATATTTTGAATAATTATAATCATTAACAAATATTTGTACTTTGTATGTAGATTTGATGTTCTGAAACTTCCAAAGTTTTAATAGCCATATCCGGCTATGTGGAAAATGTATCTGGATAATAATAGTTTGAGCAAGACCACAAATATAATAAGATTTGGTAAAAAGAGAAATTGGGCAATTATTTTTTGTCCTTTGAAAATAAAGTAATATGAGAAGAAATGTAAAGCTCTCTTTCCTGTTTTACCCTACTCTTCCCCAGGACCAACTCAATTACTTTTAATGATTGTGCCCTGGAGAAGAGCAACATATTCAGGCTCATTATCTACTAGTGGCAACTTCAATTCTGTTTACAATGGCTTGCATAAGAGAAATAATAATTTTTATTTAGGAAGAAGACTTTTGTTTAACATATTGCATATATTCTAGTCTCCCTAAGAGAATGGAAAAGGACAGAAAAAAAATTTAAAATATCAGACATAAAAATAAGAACAGATTTTCTTTCTCCTTCTCCCTCTAATAGAAGAGACTGATAATAAGGCAGGAGATTTTCTATTCCAGTCCAACACTGTAGAGCCTCAAATTTTCTATGAGATTGTGTATAGTTATTTAAATTCATTAATTTTTTTATCCATTTTAATTGACAAAATTATATATATTGTGTACATTATGTTTTCAAATATGTAAACATTGTGGAATGGCTAAATTGAGCTGATGTAGCATATGCATTTCATCACATACTTACTATTTTTTGTGGTGACAACACTTAAAATGTACCCTTTTAGCAATTGTCAAGACTGCAGTTGACCCTTGAACAACATGGGTTTGAATTCTGCAGGCGCTTTACACGCAGATTCTCTTCCACCTCTGCCTGCCCTGAGACATCAAGACTAACACCTCCTCTTCCTCTTCAGCCTAAGCAGCGAGAAGATAATGAGGATAAAGACCTTTATAACTATCTACTTCCATTTAATGAATAGTAAATATATTTCCTTATGATTTTCTTAATAACATTTTCTTTTCTCTAGCTTACTTTATTGTAAGAACACTGTAGATACTGTATATAATACATATAACATACAAAATATGTGTTCATCGACCATTTATGTTATTGGTAAGGCTTCTTGTCAACAGTAGGCTATTAGGAAGGCTATTAGTTAAGTTTTGAGAGAGTCAAAAATTATATTTGGATTTTCAGCCGCATGGATGGCTAGCACTTCCAACTCTTACATTCTTCGAGGGTCAACTGTACATTGTTATTAACTGTTAATTGTGCACAGTCCTTTCCAAGAGCTGTGAAGCTTTACTTATCTAAAAGCACTTAGCCATGTATTTGACCAACTAAGCCTGGAATGTGCTACTTCTTCCTCCACTCATTGCTCTTATCTAGGAGTACTTTATTGTCTATAAAATAGTATCCTATAATGGTAGGCAATCCTAAGACACAGTTCTAGCCTTATTAGTTTAAAATCTTAAATTGTCACGCTTTGTATACAGAGAATTTTTAAACTTAAATGCATATAAGGGGAAAACTTGTAATATAAATGCATTATTTTGGCCCAGATATAATAGGGAGTGGAAGAACTGTCCAATATAAAGAAAGAATTCTCCAATTAATATTCAAATTCATCTTGAAGTAGAAAAGCATTCACCTATCCCTGTGTGTGTATACATGTTTGCATGTGCGAAATCTGAGCTGTGTTTCTGCCCGTGACTCCACCTTTGAAGATGTTGTATAGAGTTATCCATTCACTCATTTGTTTGTTATACATGATTGTCATGATCTTCATGTCTTAGCTCTGTGCACACTGCCTAGACTATTTTTCTTTCCATTCTTTTCTGTGTTCCAACCATAATGTATAGGGGGCAACTGTGCTATTGTAAATATATAACCTAACTTATGCCTCTGTGAATTTGCTTCTGAATTCTCTTTGTCATGAATATCCTTTCTCACCTTGTCTGTTTTTCCTGTCTTGAAAAGCTGTTATTGTTTTATTTAATTGGCAAAATCTCCTATATGCAGTTTTCCCCAATTCTTCCACCCCAACCCTCAAAATTTTGGTTATTTACTCCTCTTTGCAGGTTATTCTGTGCATAAATCTGGGTTATCATACTATATTCTAGCTTATCGTTTGTATTTGAATATTGATATCTTCCAGCAACTTGGGTATGCAGGAATGTGCCAAATCTTTGAAACCCTAGGAATAATAAAAATGCTTAGCATATAGTAGGTATTTAATAAGTATATCAGGATGAGGGAATAAAGGAAAAAAAGAAGAGAGGGTGAGTGAGAGGGGGTTGGTTGGGGAATACATAGGTGATGACACTTATTACCGTAGATAAGTTATTACCTCCTTTCTTTTCAGTTTTTTGAAGGAAAAATAATACCTGTCTGGCAGTTTGTTCTAAGATTCAAAAGAAAGGTAAAAGGAAAACACTGGAAATGGTCAGATAGTTTACTTCACTAGATAAAACTTTATCTAACCTTCATTTACTATTCAATGTGTAAGCAAAAAATAGAGTGCTTTGTGATGAGTTCAGTTAACGTAATGGACCTGAACCAGTGCCAATAATGAGTTTTATGCTCCTGCTGTGTGGACCAGCTTTCATGCATGAAAACCTTATGAGGCACAAGCAGCTAATCTTAAAATGCATTTTATTGATGCTTTTAAGTAAGAAAAACATAAGATTCATATCAAGACCCGAGTGGTATTAAAATTGAAGTTCAGGCTGGCACGTTGGCTCATGCCTGTAATCCCAGCACTTTGGGAGGCCCAGGTGGGTGGATCACAAGGTCAGGAGTTCCAGATCAGCCTGGCAAATATAGTGACATCCCGTCTCTACTAAAAATACAAAAATTAGCCAGGCATGGTGGCATGTGCCTGTAATCCCAGCTCCTCTGGAGGCTGAGGCAGGAGAATAGCTTGAACTCGGGAGGTGGACACTGTGGTGAGCCGAGATCATGCCACTGCACTCCAGCCTGGGCAACAGAGCAAGACTCCATCTCAAAAAAAAAAAAAATTGAAGTTCAATGTAAACAGCCTTAACATTTCCTTAAAGTTGAACTTTGTGTTCAAAGATTTTTTAAAAAGAGAGATTTCTATTGAACTTTGAACTGACTATAATAAATACCAGGTAAAATAAACACTTTCTGGGTTCATCATTATTATGGATATTTGATTATCTAGAGAACAACTATTTTGTGAATGGAAATAAATAGGAATATTTTATTTTATTCTAGTAGAGTTAATCTAGAGTTCATTCATTGCTTCAGAACAATTTCACAAACTTAATGTATCATATATCTCAAAATTTTCCTAATGACATATTGATAATGGTTTATAAATGTTCTAATTTCAGCTAGGAGGAGCATCAAAGAAATGTGCTCCAGTCAGCTTTTAAAACATCTTGATGACACTTCCAAGGTACCATATAGTACCTCAATTTCTTCAGTCTCATGAAAGGAAAGTGTCACACTGAGGCAGCTTATGCACGCTTCACTTTCACAAATCTAGAAACAGCATTCAGCATTTCTGAAAGGAAAAATTAAGATTAATCTCTTTATTAGTCTGTTTTCATACTGCTATAAAGAACTGCCGGAGACTAAGTAATTTATAAAGGAAAGAGGTTTAATTGACTCATAGTTCAGCATGGCTGGGGAAGCCTCAGGAAACTTACAGTCGTGGTGGAAAGTGAAGGGGAAGCAGGCACTTTCCTCACAGGGTGGCAGGAAGGAGAATTGCCAAGCGAAGGAGGAAGAGCCCCTTATAAAATCATCCGATTTCATGGGAACTCACTCACTATCACCCCTGGTCTCTCCCTTGACACATGGGGAAAAATATGGGGATTACAATTCAAGATGATATCTGAGTGGGGACAAAAAGGCTAACCACATCAGTCTCAATACATTTTTTTTTTTTTTTTTTTTTTGCTTAATCTAGGTAGATTTCTCTGCTGAGTGATCATCTACAATATGTCCTATGTAGTATATTATAATCATGAAAGTTCCTGGGCAGTTCAGATATATAAGAGGTATGAGGATATCTAAAATAATTTTATGACCATAATAAAATCACATTTGGCTTCTGAAGCAATAACTGTGGTATGGCAAATAGGTTTAATTCTTATAAACCAGGCATATTTAAAATATAGTTATAACCAATGAATAGAATGTAACTAATATAATCAATTGCAGCAGGCTTATCTCAGTAAGAGGTACAAAGAAAAAGAGGACTTTCATTTCCATGGACGTAGGCTGTAATCCCAAGACTGGATGACTCTTTGAGAATCTGGCATCTTCCATACTTTTTCTCTCACTTTGTCTGAAAATGAGTGCTGAGATTCCACTTGACAGTCAATATCTTTACCATCATCATGTCATAAAATGGATGCTTAAGACTAAAAGATGAGCCATATTTAAATTCCGGTAACGTAATGTATTCAAAGTATTTTCTTCGATGAAAATTCACCTTCAAAAATCTATAGTTTTGTTGTCAAATGTCTATAAAATGGAATCTGTTAGTAGTCCTCAAGAGTTTTTTTCATATTTATCAGCCCACTTGCCTTTCCCTTTGCAAATGACTGTTTAATGCTCAGGACTATGTCCTAGTTATAGGATTTATTCTAAACACTTATTTAATGAATTTTGAAGTGAACATTTTAATTGTTATTAAAATACTAAAAATATTCTCTGTCTTCTTTTAAAAAGATTTCTCTTTCAGGCAATTGAACTAAGAAAGTATTTCTAGTACAGTAAGACATGGTTTTGGTGAATATTTTATAGCAGTGTATAAAACAGGATGTTCCTACTATTTTTACTGCCATACGATTCCAAATGTTTTAGAGCTTAAGTTTTACAAAAGTTTCAAAGAATCAACCATGAAAATTGCATGGTAGGCTTATTTGCATTGCGTACCAGGGAGAATATTTTTAGCTCAGAGCTATTTTAGACATGACTTGGTAAAAATGAACTCTCTTACTACCCCAAGAGTATGCATACATTTCTATAATAAATAATGAAGAATGAAAAGGTATGAAAAATATTGCTGCATTTGGAATTAGGTCTTTTCTCCAAGTTCTTTGAAGGGAGGTTAATGTGCAAAAGGGCATCCCTATTGATGGCAATCTGAATGCTGATAAATAATACATAATGCTAGCGATTATCACCTAATTTCAATATTTATTGAAAACTGTCATTTCAGAGCAATCAAAGCACATCACGAACTGTGCTGTTATCTACACTTGTGTAAATTTTCCATAAATATTGAGCTTCAGTCATTATCATTAGTATAATTTATTATTAACCTCTTGGAGACTTGAATCCATATGGAAAATGATTCAAATCTTAACATTATCTTCTTTTGTATCTATTATATTCTTTATACATATGATATAAATAAAGGAATAAGTTATTCAATGAGGCCAGTAAAGCATATTTTATGGAGAGGGCTATTTCTGAGAAAAACTATAAAGTCACAAAACTGGTTTTTGATACCATCACATTTCCACAGTTAGTGTTATTTCTTGGCAACTTTTGCATCAAAGACAAACATACACAACTTCCTTTGGAATTTCAGGACTCTTATGTTGTTCTCATAGTGCTCACATTGCACTATATAGACAAAATGTGCATTCTCCCAACAGAATTCACCTTTCTAATAAGTGAAAAAACAATATTGCCTGTTCTGTGCCAGACATTATGATAGGAACAGGGTTATATTACAAAAATGATAATCACTTAAATAAGATATTTGTAAAATTCTTTGTCCTATAATATTTCATAGTCTAGTGCAAAAGATGGACATGTAATTAATGCATACTGTAATAAAAATAACATAACAAATGACATTTATTTTTCAGGAACCCTTTTGAACACTTTACATGTATTAATCCTTATAACACTCCTGGTAGGCACTGTCAATATCCCCATTTTATAAATGAAGAAAGTATGCTGCAAAGCAATTAAGCGCAAATGAGTTATTGCCAAGGAAGAGGACATCTAACTTTACCTAAATGATTCAGACATTGGTTAAGGAAGGCTTTATAGAAGCAATACACCTGAATTAAACATTCAAAATGATTAGGTTTGCAATGATAAGGGAAAAAAATAATCAAACAGGAGCTGGGTTCACAATATATGAAGTATGGAAAAAATAGCAAGATATCACCTCTACTGTATATATATAAGCAGGGCATGGTGGTACATGCCTATAGAACCAGGTACTCAGAAAGCTGAGGCAGGAGGATCACTTGAGTACAGGAAGTCAAGGCTGCAGTGAGATAGGATGGTTCCGCTGCACTCCCACCTGGGTAAAAGAGCGAAATCCTGCCTCTAAAAAAAGTTCTTTTAAAATAAAAATGAAAACAAAAACAAAAAACCAAAAAGTGAAAAAGTCACACAGATGTGAGAATATATGTCAGATTTGGAAAGTACCAAGTCAGTATTCAGTATGCCTAGAATTTAAGACTGAATGAGAAAGGAAGGAATGAAGCCAGAAAATCATCAGCTTATGAAGGGTTCTGCGTGCTTGTCTAAGAAGCTTGATTTTATGCAAGAATTTTTAAGATATTTAGCAAAAGAATGAATCTCCACCCTATCAACTGTCACTCACCAAACATAATTTATTATTGTTTTTGCTATGGCTATCCTTGTCTAATACCATTAAAAATAATTGAATGTAAATGACTATATCTTAATGAAGTTTAAATATCTTTGAAAAATAATACTTTGGTATATTTGAAGATCACAAAGCCTTTAAGTTTCTAAGACAGATGTTTCTAGACTTATGATGTGGTTACTTCTCAACAAATCCATTGTAAATCAAAAATATCCTAAGTTGAAAATGCATTTAATACCCTGAAAAAGCCATTGTAAAAATGAAATGTGGTAAGTTGAACCATTTTAAGTCCAGATGCTCCTCAACTGAGGATGGAATTATGTCCTGATAAATCTATCATAAAAGTCAGAAAATCCTAATTCAAACCAGAGTAAGTTGGAGATCATCTGTATTGACATTTCAGGTCACTTGGCAGAGTTGTGAGTTGCTTTTGGGCAGAGAAACCATCCTCTTACTACAGTGAATAATTCAAATGGTTGGTTACAAGAAAGTTAGGAGAGTAGCAAATTAGGGGCCTCTGGATTCAATGTCCATGTCTGTCACTCAGTTGTTGCAAGTAATTTAGCTTCTCTTAGCTCCTCTAGTCAACCATTTTCTCAATAATGAAATGGGTAGGAGGAGAGACACTGAGAAGCAAGGTTATTTCAAATTCCTTTTCAAATTCTTACATCTTCATTCTATGATACTAATCTTGACCTATTCAAAAAGCAAGTCTAACTGCAGATCTAGATTTCTCTAGAAATATCTTTTACAAAATAGTGTTAACTCTCCAGAAGGGCAACATATTGATGTAGCAGCTAAAACGTTTGTATAAACTCCAAACATTTAACAGGAGATATTTTGTTAAATATAGAAAGCAAAAGGACAAAACAGTAATGCTTTTCTCCTTAAAAGGGTCATATAATTAAATCTGTAAGAATAGTCTTATGCATATGCTTACCTCCAT
This sequence comes from Symphalangus syndactylus, assembly GCF_028878055.3. Classification (NCBI taxonomy): domain Eukaryota; kingdom Metazoa; phylum Chordata; class Mammalia; order Primates; family Hylobatidae; genus Symphalangus; species Symphalangus syndactylus. The sequence goes on along the minus strand of NC_072437.2, from coordinate 29,045,215 downwards.
TTCACATTTAGGGAAGCGGAGTCACATAATCGAAATGACTTTTCGAACATCACATATTCAGCAGTGGTGGAGCCAGACGCTAAGTCTCTGTTTTCTGATTCGAAGTCCACTGCTTCCTTTACCATAACCGTTGTTCTTATGTTGACAATTAAGGCTTAGCATTATAGACAATTTCACAAGCAATAGGAATATCTTATTTCAAATAGTGCTAGAAAGATAATAGACATAAAATCAAATGTGTTAATCACTTGAACCACAGAGAAGCTTGCATTTCCAGCAATGTGTGAAGTATAAGGTGGAAAATGCAAACGTGTCAATGTGCCCCCATGTCTATCGAACATGTGGTTTAACAGGATTGCTGGGAGGGAACACACACAGTGACCATAGACGGAGCTTGCCCTTGGAATATTACTGTTTATTTGAATTTACAACAAAAGTTGATCTTTCATTGGCGTTAAGAAGTTATATAGCCTTCCTGAACCTGCTTTTAAAATAAATACATCTAGAGTAAAATTACCAAATTGTGTTCTTTAGATGTTAAAAAATATTGCAAGGCCAGTAAAATAGACTTCTTATGGTCTTAAATATGCTAATTAATATTTAGTTTAAGTCTCCAAGGAGGGGTATAAAGGCTATGAGCAATGCAATATTTCCCAAACTTTTTTGACCAATAAAACTTCCCCTACCAACAACACCTACACCCAAAAAGCATGTAAAGCAAATGAAAAGGCTGATAAAAATAAGCATTTATATTTTTCACCAGTAAAATAGAATAATCTAGAGGGATAGTGAGATAAAATTTAAGTTTCCTAAAGAAGACTTAATATGTTGATACCTCCAGGGCATTTTAATATAAACATTTATGTTTGTGCTTCCACTAAAGAAATGCATAGAGAGTTTTCAATATTTTAGTATTTTGCCAATGTATAGTAATCAGAAGTGGCATCTTGAAATCAAATATGCTTATTTAATAATACTATAGCATACCTTGAAGGTATGTAATAAAGTGTGGAAAAGTCTGGATGTGTAGAGAAGTTACGCAGGACATAACTGGTAAATGTGAAACAGATTGTACAGCGATTTATGAACACTACAAAATGCTTCTGGTATCCAAATACTGAATAAAATTAGCAAGTAAGTATTGTATAACATTGTTCTTCCTATTTTACTATAATATATTTTAGGAACCGTGTTGTTACACTACCACAATCTGGATACATCCAATTGCTGATAATATTGGACATATTTATACAAAGGATTACAATATTTTATCGCTCAAATGTCCAACTTTAAAGATGGGCATTTTATGAGAAACATGATGTAAAAGGAAAATGCTATAACATAGGATTATCTCTTGTGAAACTTCATGTATGAAATAATACAGCTTCAAAATGTGTAAAGCAAGAACTGCATTAACTGTAGAAATGACAAACGGGAAAAGATAGACCCAAAATGATGCTAAAGATTTTCTTAAACCCTCTCTAAGGCCATGAGAGATAAAATACACAAAATATTCATAAAGATAAGGAAAAAATAAAAAAAGAATATAATACATACACGTAAACATATACACTGATATGTTTCATTATATTAAAAAGCGACTATTACTTCAAATGTTGTGGGATCTTTAAATAAATCAGACAGTAAATTTGAAAATAGAAAAAGAACACATGTAATGCTGTTGGGCTTAGAAAATGATACCCAGTGCATGGTGATTTGGCTTGCTGAGTACTTTGCCCTGAAGGACTTTGGAACATCTCTGAAGCAGCCTTAGAACCAAGTTACTCCTTCCTCAAAGATTCTATCAGAGGTCGTCTGTTGTAACTTCTTCTACCTGATCCCCTCACATCAAGTATTGCCACCTAGAAATCATGCTCCGCATAGAAGCCAGTGGTATCATAATAAACGGCAATCAACAATCCAGCTTTCAGTTCCTTTAGCTCTTCTTTCCATTCTAAATCTCCTTTTATTCATCAAAACACCCACATTTTACTATAGATTTCTGCTCTACTAGCTGTCAGTTTAATCTTTCTCCTTTCTGCTATTTTCCAGAGTTTTAATTCCTTACATTTGCTTACTTCTTTTTTCACCAGGAAGTTCCTAGTTCCATTTGTAACTAAATTTCTTACCCGAGTCTCTTAACTGCCACTCTATTTCCCACCTTGTGTAATTCTCACAAAAGATTCATTTCACTTGATATATATTTATGATTTTTTTCTCTTTGTAGGTATCAGGCATATGTTATTCACCATTGCATTAATATTAATGATAATGCAAAAATTTTACTCTGTTATTTCAGGGAACTTTTATAAATTGCAATGACTGGTGGTAACATAACAATGAATATAATTAGTATACTTTTCAAGAGTTTACAAAATTTATACTCATACTCTAGGTGTCACATACTTACAGGATTTTAAATGGAAAAGACAGCACCCTCATTTTTGGCAATAGCTAAAAGATAGCTAAAAAGAAATAACACCTAATGCTTCAGTTATGGGCAGCTCTTAAGTACTCTTCCCATGGTAATTGCTATATGAAATTAATAAAAACTTGTTATGCAAATGGTACACCAGTGAAACTAAGAACAGTAGCTAGACTTTGCATCCTTTTCTTCCCCAGTTGATTTTTACTAAGTAACCTATAAAAAATAAGGGAAATTTTCTTGGATATCTTAAGTACATAGTTATTTGCACAGATGACTATAAGATTTTATTGACATATGTCTTTCAGGCCAAACTAATGTAGTATTCTTTTCCTACAATTGGTTGTCATAAATAATCTGATCACTGACAATCTGATATATTATTACAAGGAAAAGTAGAAAAAGATAGTATTTAGGTTAATTTGACTTCTGCTCCCCAAATACTTAACTTCAGTCACTCTTTATGATCTGAGATAACTACAGAAGATTACAAAGTATGTAGCTAACTCCTCCTAATACTAATGATGGGCAAAAGATAAGTAGATACACCGGTGATTAAAAACACAGTAAAATACACCTTGAGTAAGGAGATATACCAGTGATTAAAGGGCATTTTAATTCTTTCTTCACTTTTATTCTAAAGATTTTCATAAGAAATGTTTGCTGATTTCAACTTACATATTAATAGAGATGTTGCTGACAAGTTGAATAACTCCAAATTAGGTTGTAAGAAAATGTTTAAAAAATGTAAAAAAAAAAAAAAGCACTGTGACTAAATGAAGTTTAATATTCATGCCCTAATGATTAGATTGACCACTAACATGACATAACCATAGAGTGTCATGTGAAATAAAGATGGATCATATTAGGCAATGTGTATGTCCCTATAAAGTATTAATCTCTTATCATATTAATACGAGTCTCACTATTAATGGTATTAAGACATTGAAGTAAAACAATTGAAGAATTTATTAAGTTAACTTTCTATATTGACTCACATGTTTAGTAACCAAAAATAAATCTAGTCACATCTATATTAAAAAGTAGTTTGCTAAATCACAACTGTCACTTTATAATAGCAAATGCAAAAGTAATTGCAGAATAATGATTGTTAATTTTCTCAAAACTAAGTTACTCACTTTGTGTTTAAAATAATAAAGAAAATACTTAAGGGGCTTCTTTTCAAGCAATTGTGTTTTACCATATCAATAAATGCATTATTTATGCATGGAGATAATTTTCTGAGAACTGAGAGTCAAGATTAGTTCTAACAAATTAATAATCACTACTAATGTGTTTATTTTAAAAATGGCATATTTAATTTTTATGTCATATTGCATTTCTTCATAGCCTTGATAACTTCATTTTTATTGTAAATGGCTTCATATTGCATACACTGAAATGCATTTATTATTTAAAATAGAACAGCAAAATTTAAAGTAACATTTGTTGTATAAGCAATTTTATGAAGTAACTTGCCAATTATTTTTAGGTTAACACACTCTTTGCAAAGATCGCATATACTTCTTTAAAATCAACTAATTTAATCAAATCCATTTAAATTCAAGTAATATGCATTTTCTAAACACTGAAGAGTACAAAGATGATAAGATTCTTCTCTTAAATAATTTCAGTTTGATAGTACAGATTAACCATATTTATAAAATTCTAAAATGAAAGATAAAATAATTGCTATTAATGATAAAAAATGATTGTGGGACATCCAGATGACATGTAGGAGAGATTCTAGACAAATAGCTGATTGATCTATCATTCGAAGTATGACCAGGGTTGGTTGGTAATCAGAAAAGTATGTTTAAAACAAAGAAAAACAAAAAGAACTTTTTTTATTTCTAGGAAAAGCACAAGTTGTACCAAAGTGAAAAGGAAATAATATACTAACTGAAACAAACAATATTTGCTAGTTAAGATTATGCTAAAACTTATTTATTGAATCACTTGAATATTGTTTAACCATATCACTAATCTACAATTGGAGGACAGTATATAATGCTAAAATAAATAAGTCAAGATGTCACGACAATCAATTTTCTTTAGAAAGATGGTAATAAAGACCAGAAAAATAGCTATCAGAGTTAGCATTATTATCCTTGGGAGCATAGTGGTTTAGAGGATGAACAATGATCACTTTTTATTATTGATCTTCCATATCACTTAATTTTTTTAATTTTTTAAATGCATGTATAATTCTATTAACATTTTACATAACAAAGAGAATAATTGAAGAAATAAGTGAAAGAAATAAAATGATTACAGAACTAGAAACTCAAGAAAAAACTTTCAGAAAAATATCTAACAGAAAAGAATAAAGAAAATTAAAGAAGCAAAAAACAAAATATTTAGAGGATCAATCCAGGTTGTTCATCATTTGATAAGGGGAGTTCCACAATTATCAAATAAGTAATGCAGCTTGCCTAAAAAGAAGCATCTTAGGTAACACACATCAAAGGTCTCCGGGAAGGAGACCTTCAGGAATTCCATCAGGTTTTTTGTTTCTTGTTTTACATTTTGTGATATAAAGTCACTGGTGATGCTCATATAGAAGTAATTCCAAAAGTGACTTAAAGATTAAAATATTAAAACAATTAAATCAAAATAATTTCAAAAGATAAAACTAGAAATACGACCAAAAGCTACTATTTCAAGTATTTGACAAAGCAAAGAAGCTGAAACTGATGGCTAAATGAATTACCAGTGTCAGTAGTTGGGAAGATTTTTAGAACGTGGGAAACTTAACCATGAGTGTAGGCAGAGTGTGGGAAGTCAGGGAAGAGAGAATGCAAATTTACAATATATTGGTGTAAATGTTACACTTTGTTGAAGGAATGGGACTCGTTGTAGAGGAAATTACAAGATGGCTTTCTCTTTCCATATCACTATCATTAAACAGGTCTGTGGACTTACTTTATCCCAATTCTAGAGGAAGTCTCAGGTAAATAGTATAGCTGTCTTTGTTGTGCTCAGGCATGAATTTATAGTGTCATTTTGAAAGACTAAATATTCCAATCCAGTCTTGTAAATCAAAACACAGTCAATGTAAAATTCTCATTTCACCATTTTGTCTTGATTGAGCCTGGGAAACCTACAGTGGGAAGCTGGGGTGAGGCCAACATCTCTTTCTCCTGCCTCTTAAGTCACACTCACTGGCTACTGCTTGGGCCCAGGCAGTGAAGTTGTAAGAATGAGAAAAGATCACATTTTATGTAAGCAGAGTTGTCATCAGACAATGTTATCCTCTGGCTGGGGCAACCGTCCAAAACCAACTCTGCCACTGGCCATGTGGGTTCCCGGGAAACCCACCCCTGATGGTACCCACCACAGCCTCCACTCCCACCCTCAGCCCCCACATCTGGCAAGATGCTTATGAATTGGCCTCAAGCCTTAGCTGCCAGAGGTTGTCCCTCTGTTACAGTTATCTCCAATCATCTCCTTGGGTAAAATTCCTTTTAGTAGAGATAAATTCAATCATATTTCTTCCGTGAGGCCAACATCTAGCCCACACAAAACGTGACTGAACTTTTGCCCAGACTTCTGGAGATACTGAAGCATTTCACTCCTAAGGAAATATTTCTTGGCCAGGCACAGTGTCTCATACTTGTGATCCCAGCACTTCGGGAGGACAAAGTAGGGGGATCACCTGTGGTCAAGAGTTCAAGACCAGCCTTTCCAACATGGTGGAACCCCTGTCTCTACTAAAATTCCAAAATTAGCTGGTTGTGGTGGTGGGCAGTTGTAATCCCAGCTACATGGGGGCTGAGGCATGGGAATTGCTTGAACCCAGGATGCCGAGGTTGCAGTGAGCTGAGATAGCACCATTACACTCCAGCCTGGGCAACAGAGAAAGACCCTGTCTCTAAATAAATAAATAAATATTTCTGCACTCTCCAGCTCAAGCCAGTCTCTGGCCTTTAAGCTTTGAAAGCATGAATCAGGTCCAAGTCCCTACATAGTACCCAACTACAACAACAACAATAATAATAGAACATACACCAAGCTCTCTGTGTATCTTCCTGAAAGCTCCCCGCAACTAATGCTTTCAGTACCTTCTCATTCCCCCTCCATGTCCATTCTTTATCTGGTTCCAACCCTTCCTGTTTGCCCCTGGGATGGTTTGCCACAGCTTCCAGCCCTCTGGCTCTGGTTCTGTCTAGCACCATCAGGAGAAGAAACTGTGGAGGAAACAGTAGCTAAGGCACTGGTTGTTCTGACCCTGTCCCTGCCAGGCTCTGGGTTAGCAGTGGCGCTGTTTCTGTCCTGAAGACACAGCTCCTCCTGGAGGCCTGTCCTCAGCTATGTCACCACAGGTCTGGGTTCTGAAACCTCCATTTCTGTTTTTCTCTTTAGGTTTAGGGATGGTTATAGTTGCTCTGTTGCTAACACCAGATGCTGTATGCTCCATTTTTGTTTTCCCTCAACCTTCCTACAACTTTATAAATAGTTCCTCTGTTAAAATGTTGTTATTAAAACTCTGAGTGTGTTATCTGTTCCCTACTAGGACCTTGAATGTTGTGCCTGGATTAACATGAGATGAGGCACCCTACTCTCTCTCTCTGCTACTCTCTAACATTTTGTACTATTCCATCGATTGATTTTTTTTTTCTTTGAGACAGGTTCTCACTCTGTCACTCAGGCTGGAGTGCTGTGGTGCAATCTCAGCTCCACTGTGGTCTTGAACTCTTGGGCTCAAGCAATCCTCCTTCCTTAGTCTTCTGTGTAGCTGGGATTACTGGCATGAGCCACCTTGCCTGGCCCTTACTAATCCACGTCAATATGCCAACTACTCTCTTTAAAAAATCCTCATCAGTGTCTTATCAAATTTAATGAGAAATTATACTCTTATCTAACCTGAAAGTAGACGATGGGCCAATGCTGGAAGAACCAGTTTTATAACTCTAAAAACACTTGGCAGAAGTGAGTTAGCACCTCAGTGAGAATGTGGCAAAAAAGAGAAAATAATGAGGTCTTAGGGAAGAAGAAAGAAATGAAATGTTCAGGCAGGAAAATGAGAAGAAATATTTTTTCCTCTGAGATAACAGAAAAGTAAAAAGTTACATGGTCCCAGCTACTAGGGAGGCTGAGGTGGGAGGATGGCTTGAGCCTGGGAGGCGGGGGTTGCAGTGAGCTGAGATTGCACCAATGCACTCCAGCCTGGGTGACAGAGTGAGATTCTATCTCAAAAAAAAAAAAAAAAAAAAAAAAAAAAGAAAGAAAAGAAAGAAAATAGAAGTGAAAAGTTATATGAACAGGGACAGAAAAAATGTTTAGGTAAAGAGCAAGACTGCAGAAAGACTCAATGTTGTCAGTAAAAGAGTGAAGTGGTTGCAGGGCTCATCTGCTCCGTGTGAGCAGGATTGTAATGAAGACTTGGGAGAGTGAAATATTTTTGGAACATATTCTGCAAAGAACTATGTGGGAAGTCCACTAAAGGTGAAGGAAGAAATTGCTGAACAGCTGCGAGGGCTGTAGAAGTCTCTCGCCCTACAATATCACCATTTCCAAACACCTGCACATGCTTCACAGCCTTCTCTCGTACACTGCGTTTTAAAATCAAAAGTGACTTTTAGATAGCAAGTAATTCTTACATTTTTAAAATGAGAGAAAAAAGCTAGTTTATTATTAACAATTCTTGAATCAAAGTTTCCTTTGTCTGCAAGTTAGGTTAGTGGATTGTTAACGGCAAATCTTGAAGTTGTTTTTCTTTAGTAAGGATCAAGCTATATTTTCAGATGTGAGATAAAACTATTGCTGAAACGAACATTATAAGAAATGTTGCATAACTAAACATCTAAAAATAGTTTTCAAATTAAAAAAACAGTGAAATAGTTGCTTCTGAACATAGTAAATTTTTCAGGAATGCAATTATTCTTAGTCATTTCCCTTAGAAAGTCTATTGATAGTGTTTGTTTGTTTGTTTGTTTATTTATTTATTTATTTATTTATTTTGAGACAGAGTTTTGCTCTTGTTGCCCAGGCTGGAGTGCAGTGGCGCAATCTTGACTCACTGCAACCTCTGCCTCCCGGGTTCAAGCGATTCTCCTGTCTCAGCCTCCCAAGTAGCTGGGATTACAGGTGCCCGCCACCATGCTAGGCTAATTTTTTTTTTTGTATTTTTAGTAGAGATGGGGTTTCCCCATGTTGGCCAGGCAGGTAATTTTTTTTTTTTTTTAGATGGAATCTTGCTCTGTTGCCCAGGGTGGAGGGCAGTGGTGCAATCTTGGCTGACTGCAACCTCCACCTCCCATGTTCAAACGATCCTCCTGCCTCAGCTCCCCAGTAGCTGAGATTACAGGCATGTGCCACCATGCCCTGCTAATTTTTGTATTTTTAGTATAGGCGGGGTTTCACCACGTTGGGCAGGCTGGTCTCAAACTCCTGATCTCAGATGATCCACCCACCTCATTCTCCCAAAATGCTGGTATTACAGGTGTGAGCCACTGCGCCCAGCCTGTTCAAATTTAAATCTAGTGAAAAAGGTCCTTGAATCTAGGCAAAACCTTTAATGAAAACTTTTCCAAATGTTTACTTCTGCCATGTCCATTCACACATTTTTCAGTATGATACGCATATGTGAATATTCTGAGATTTTACCCTTCTTGCAAGTTATCCAACCACAGATTTATGAGTGATGGCAGAAGATGAGACAGTTTCTCACAACAATAACAGGAGACAGAATACTAGTACATTTTGCATTGGTTCTCCAAGCCCCACTTTACACAATTCAGTATGAAGATGGTCAGATGGCACATGCTGACACAATGAGTTTGATTACAGGAAAGAAACTCTGAGCTTAGGGAACCCACAGCTTTTATAACAGGATGTACACCTGCTGCTTCTCTGCGGGGAGACATTATCACAATCTCTAAGGCTCTAAGCCAACTTGGTCTTTGTTCCGGAGAAATACACTCCGCTTTCCAGGGCTTACTATACAAATATCCTCGATGAGGTAGTCCAAAGGGCAGTCAGTGTCCCTACTTATAAGATATGCAGAATTGCAAGGAATACATGAATAATTGTCTTATAATAGCATGTACTTATATTTAACATAAATTTAGATTCACAATCCCCAGGATTTAAATCCCTGAATTTCTATCTAATCCAGAGCTTGCTTTTTATTACTGCTGTATTATATCCAGAAAAAATTAACCTTCTGATAGGAAGCTTCTATTTCTGAGATTCTGTGTCAGTGTGATTTTGACAATATAATGTTGTCCACTGCGAATTTACATTAATTTGGGTATATAATCTGTGGTATTATTTTGAATACAAGTTTACTAATACAAGGTATTTAAAATGTTCATTGATAGGAATTCACATATTAAGTTAGTTTCTTTGATTTTCATAACTCAGATTCTATAGTTATATGTCCAGAAAAAGTATGCATAATACTGTAAAATTTACATCAATCGGGATATATGACTATTTTGGTCATTTAAAAAATGTTGCAGAGGACCACCAGGAAATTGTTACTGACTATATAACATCTGAGTTGAAAACTGATTAATGATGAAATACTTTTAGGAAATAGCTATATTAATAAGTTGTACATTTTAATGTATAGTGTGAACTCAAGAGAAGAAAGATGATACAGGTCAAAGATAGAAACTTCGGGCTATCAATGTGGAGTTCAGTGGACAAGAACGAGTAAATTTATCCTGGTGCAATTTAATGCTGAGCCTTCTGCCAGCTTCTCCCTCCTCAACTAACTAAGACCTTATAGGACTTGGGAGGATATTCTTAGTGAACATAATTCAGCTGCTCCCAGCTTTAAGAAGAAAAACTCTACTTCCTTCAGCAGTCTGTTCCTTGAAGTAATTGCTACCTGCCTTTTTTCATCCTAGGAGTGGTTAAAACCCAAAAGTCAAAATTAAGTGTAGGCATAGGACACATTATCTAAGCTTTTTGTCCAAGGGACAGAGGTACCCTTGAGACTCAAAGGTGATGTCACCAAGTATGCCAGAGTGAGGTGGTCACATGGGTCAAAGCCTTAATTATAAAAAGTGTCTCCTTGTTCATTGTGTCCTCACTATGTAACTTTTTCAGGAGCCTGTGACAGCCATAGGAACCAGATCAAGGATTCTCAAGACCCAGGGTCCTGCTAATTCCTTTCTATCTCATTGCAATGAAAATGTCTCCTGCTTTAATCGTAACCACACCAATTCAATCAATTGAAGTAAATCATTTATTTTGAATTATACTTTACAATTATATAATAACTTTCTATACTTACAATACTCAGATTGTATAGTAATACTTCTGATGAAGCCAAAAATAATTTAAAGAGAACAAATGCAGAACTATAATCTCCTGGGAGGAAAATATTATTAATTTCATTGAAAATATTAGGTTTGAAGGGGGATTTTCATTCCTCAGGAACCCAACAGAACAATAAAGGAAGGATATGGATCTCATATTCCAAGAGACTCATGCTGTGGGGAGGCTCTTGAGTTGGCAGCATGGAATTTTAAGGGGATAGAGACACACACAGTCTAAAGGTGAGAGGGCAAGAGGACACTCATGTGTTATGAGGGAGTTTTAAATGAGGGGGGAAATACGAGCAGTGGCATGTGTGGTGAACATTGGGGATAGACAGAGATGTCTAAAGAGGATTGTAAGTAGGTGCACTGGGTGCTGTCTTATGGAAGCCTCATTGCTGCTTTCTCAAGAGATCTTGCGTAAAGAAGTATCTACATTTTGAGTCTCATTTTAGAGCCTCATGTACTTTCGCAAGGGATGCTAATTTAATGCTGGGTTGGATTAAAGGTGGCCCAGCTTAGACAAGAACTTAGAAGTTCTGTCATATAATTATACTAACATACATGTATAATTATAATCATCATGTATGGAAAGAAGATAGGAGTAAAACTCTCCTATAATATTTGACAATTATTTCAACAAATATAATGCTAATGGGTGGTTGAAAGCTTAGACTTACCGGTAGCTTTACAATGAAATACACATACATACATGGTTTGTACATTGTTGCTTTTCATTATTTCATATTTTGCCTTCCATAACATCAAATAATAACATTGTTTTCCTCTTACAAATGTAAAAAATAATTGTCATTGATTGAATGAAGCTAAGAATCCCAATCATAATAAATATTATTTAAAAATTCTGACTTCTTAAAATATCTTTCTCTCAATCTCAATTGGGCCTTAGTTTTCCTTCTTACTAAGTCACAAGGAATGTGGGTAAAATTTAGAAACTAAATATTTTCATGCCATAGAGCCAAACCTGTAGTCCTTTTAGAAGAATTATCTTGTCAGACTATTTTCCTTCTAACAGATTGGTTCCAGAAAGCAAGTTTCACCTTTAGCAATCTGAAGGGCAAGAAATACTTCATTTTCCCAATGAAGAGAGCATGGCATTATTTATCATTTCTGCAATGGCATAATTACTCACTCAGCGTGGCAGCTATAGTTTATAGAACCATGCTACGGCTTGGATTTGTTTATTGCTTGCACTTTACACAGCTTTTCATCATCAAGTTTCATCCCTTAGCCATTGTGCTTTTGGGGTAATCAGTGGTCAGGTAAAATCACATACATGCAGAGTTGCTTTATTATAATGTACTAAAGGACTTCTGAACTTTTAAAATATGCACTAATATCTACTGTTGCTGTACTACAACATATTTACTGTAATTCATAAAATGAAATATGGCATTTCTACAGGCATTAGCAATAAAACCTCCACGAGCAGTCCATGATGAGACACATTTATTGATTTGGAATTATACAAAAGGGTTCTTTTTTGTTTACAGCCTCAACAAATTATACTAAATCCAAGGAGCAGTTGCAAAGTAATAATTAGGAGTGATGTACTACAATTTGGCTTTATTATACATTTTATACTGAAATGAACATAAAAATATATGTTCTCCTATCTTTCTGTCTCGATCAGTGTATATTTCCCCTCCTACAGCATGTCCAAAGTGCCTAGGCTTCCTGAAACAGACACCAACAAATGAATTGTAGCCAATGGCATATATTTTCTTCCTGGACAGTATATTTTTCTTTTTACTGCTCTCTAATATGACATTGGTGTGGTAGACTGAAATACCTAGACTGAAGGTGTTGAATACCTTTCTCATTTGAGTGTATTTTAAACCATAAGCAGTATCTTCCTGGCCTCAGCCTAAAATTCATTCCACCCACCCAGCACTAAAAGTAAGTGCTAAGTAAAGGACATCCAGCCACAGGAATTAGAAAAGAGAGAGACAGAGGCTGCAGCCAAACTTCCTTCACCACCTAGTAGTCAAAAAGAAACTATATATCAGGTCTTTTTAAATCTATTCTTGAGAATCAATCCTATTTTCTTTTCTTTTTCTTTTTCTCTTTTTCTTTTTTTTAAATTTTATTATTATTATACTTTAAGTTTTAGGGTACATGTACACAACATGCAGGTTTGTTACATACGTATACATGTGCCATGTTGGTGTGCTGCACCCATTAACTCGTAGTTTAGCATTAGGTATATCTCCTAATGCTATTTTTTTTTTTTTTTTTTGAGGCGGAGTCTCGCTCTGTCACCCAGGCTGGAGTGCAGTGGGGCAGTCTTGGCTCACTGCAACCTCCACCTCCCGGGTTCACGTCATTCTCCTGCCTCAGCCTGAATCAATCCTATTTTCAAGTTTCATACTTTCTTTTCCCCTGGCTAGAGCTATTAGCTGGGCTGCTTTGGGGGTCAGCAGGGTTGAGGATTCTGACTCTGAGACATTCCCTCGTCCATGCCCAGCCCTAGCTCTCAGGTATCCAAAACAGGGAGAAGGGACAAGGGAGAAAGCAAAATCTTCATGTGCTCCCTTGGTGGCAGCGTGTCCCCAGCATCGTTGTGACTAAACTGGTACTACTTAAAATGGTGGGCATGGATTTCATCACCTTTCATCTCTGAAGACACTTTAGAAGGGAAGCTGAAACACCCATCTGCCTTCTCCAAGTGTTCAAACCCCCGACTCCTTCTCCAAGTTGAGACTCTCATTGGCCTGGCTGACGTTGGACTGTACCCATCGCTTTTGTCATTTTTCTAACTTTCCTGCTCCTCTCCTGGAACTAGAAGTTCTGAGGATGTCTCTATATCACCAGAGGGCTTCAAAGAAATAAGAAGTGGTGGGAAGCATTTCCCGTCTTCTTTTCAGTCATGTTACACCAATTTTCTTTCTAGCTTTCTTGTTGTGCACTGTTCCCCTGATCTTCCTCCCATTATAAACCAAAGGTAGGATGTCTCCTTGGTCACACATACACCTATTCCTCTCTTGTAACTTTGGAGAATGGCTTTTGCTTCCACAGTGGCCCTAGAATAAGTCTATTGGAACAACGAGGAAGACCCAAGGAATGAGATGCCAGGAGTTTGTTCTGAAAGCACCCTGAATTTCTACCAGGATTCTTTTGGAGCTCACCTCACTTAGTTTTAGAAATGGTATCTCAAATCCTTTCCAGTTAAACAAAGGCAACCCATAGTAGCAATAGATGCATCATTCCCATAACAGCCTAGTCCTATTATTAACTTGACTGGAGGAAGAGAAGGGTGTTGAAGATATTAAGGCAGTTTGCCTCCTCTTTGTGACGCATAGATGAAGGTATCAGGTCTCAACTGCTGGTGACTAGTTGTCATCTCTGTCTGTAATGTGGGGGGATTATTTCATTTGTTCCTAGCTGTTGCCCTGGTTCCTTATTTGTGTATCTAGCATTTACCTGTACATTATAAGAAATGGTAATTTAACTTGTACTGTGATAAATAAGCCCCGGAAAGCAAAAACCTTTCTAAGATAGTAGATAAACAATGCATAGAAACATTTTTGAATACATAATCATGAGTTTCACAAAGATAACGCAAATAATAAATATTAAAATACGGAGTATCTTAAGTCATAAAGTGTGAGCACCTGAGGAAGAGTCAGCAATGATTCCATTCTTCTTTCCCAACTTAAGCTGTTTCTGAGCCATTAGATAAATGACACCTGTGACAGATGTTTGGGGAAATAAATGTGGAACTAGAAAATATGCAAGTCTTGAGTACAACAAAAAAATCAATAGGACTTCATTCTTGACAAATATTGACAATATAATGCAGGGGTTAGTGATTTTTCTGTAATTCAGTTGATTCTGATTATCTTCAAATATTTGATGACAGGTCCTAAAGGAAGCCTTGAGGAAAAACAACCATAAAAGAGTGCATTTGATAGCAACAGGAGCAAGAGATGTTGACTATTCTAGGGGAGAACCTTCAGGAGATATTCCATTTTTATTTGACATTTGAAAAAAGGGAGACCAAAAGGGCAGGAATTTATACACTTAAAGTAGAAAACAGAATGTATTTGACTCCTATAGAATGAGAAAGATTGATTTGATAAAATACTGACAGTCAGTATTACTATCACACCTAACATTTTTGTTTGTTTGTTTTGAGACGGAGTCTCGCCCTGTCGCCCAGGCTGGAGTGCGGTGGCGGGATCTCGGCTCACTGCAAGCTCCGCCTCCTGGGTTTACGCCATTCTCCCACCTCAGCCTCCTGAGTAGCTGGGACTACAGGCACCCGCCACCACGCCCAGCTAATTTTTTGTATTTTTAGTGGAGAAGGGGTTTCACGGTGCTAGCCAGGATGGTCTTGATCTCCTGACCTCGTGATCCGCTGCCTCAGCCTCCCTATCACACCTAACGTTTAATGAGCAATTATTATAAGCAATGGACTATTCTACATAATCGTGAATGTATGAACGTATTTAACCTGAAAGCACAGGGAAGTAACAGATGTGGTAATAATACCAAGGCAGAAAGTGGAACAGAAAGAATTGGCAATATAATAAAATATTAAAATAATATATAATTGCAAGTTTTTTTTCCTATCTTTAAAAGACAATATACACCTACATGAGAAAAGCAAAATGCAAACTATTCTTATTAGCACTTTTTTTTTTTTTTTTACTCATTTACTTTTCAGCTGAATTGAAATGGATTGTTGGGCAAACCCTTTTTAATAGTAAAATATATTAATACTATTTGAAAATTAAGAAAATACTTTCTGACATAATAAATGAAAACTCTATAAAAGATAATCAAATGTCTTGTAATCAAAGCAGAGACACTAGAACATTTAATGTAAATGATGGGTTGATGGCTGCAGCAAACCACCATGGCACGTGTATATCTATGTAACAAACCTGCATGTTCTGCACATGTATCCCAGAACTGAAATAATAAAAATGTTTTTAAAAAAACCTGATTCCATTATTAGGAACAATTTGAATAGTTCAGTCGCAATCCATATGCTGGCCTCTGGTGTCTCAACTTGTCCTGGCAAAACTGTTGTAATGCAATATTATGTCAGTCCTTATATACTTATCCATCTCCAATCTGGAAAGACAAGGCTTATATGTTTCCTTTTTAGTCCCCTAATGTCTCTTTATGACACAAATCTAGTTGGCAGCATTAAAGATGAGGCTGATTCTCCTTTACTTATCTGGAATATGCTACCATTCCAGATAAGTAATAGTAAAATTGCCATTTCTTCTTGCTAATCAAATGTCATTTTTGAACTCAAAAGCCACTGGCTTTGGAGTATAAAACATAAACATAAGGCCGGGCACGGTGGCTCACGCCTGTAATCCCAGCACTTTGGGAGGCCGAGGTGGGTGGATCACGAGGTCAGGAGATCGAGATCATCCTGGCTAACAGGGTGAAACCCCGTCTCTACTAAAAATACAAAAAATTAGCCAGGCACGGTGGCGGGCGCCTGTAGTCCCAGCTACTCTGGAGGCTGAGGCAAGAGAATGGCGTGAACCCCAGGGGGCAAAGCCTGCAGTGAGCTGAGATCGCGCCACTGCACTCCAGCCTGGGCAACAGCGAGACTCCGTCTTAAAAAAAAAAAAAAAAAAAAAAAAACCCGTAAAATATATCATATACTATCTGTGACGTTTTCATAAACTCACATGATTTTTTTACATTTTTATATAAAAAATGAAATACTTTACATTAAAATGGTCGATATAATTAAATGAGAAAATGCTTGTCAATGTTTTTAAAATATAAAATTTTATTATTCAAAGAAAGAAAATTGTCACTTTCAATTTGTGCTAAAAAATAACAGTAGAAGCCTGCTTTTAAATATTCTAAGTGTGCAATATCATATTACTTCTCATTTACTCTTTGCATTTCTAGGCAGCCAAGTTTATTTTTCTTCTCAATTCAGTTTAAAATCGGAGGGAACAAAATTTAAAACATGACATAATATCAAGGTTAATATGCTAGCTATGTAATAAATTTAAAATTTGGCCAGAAATGCATGTGCTTTGAGAAACAGAACCATGTGAAATTCTTAAATATTTTGGCCATATGGAAGATGATATCAGAAAAATAATATATTGTTCTCTGTACGTCAAAGGAGGGGGATAATAAAAACTACAGTTACTAGGTTGGTACATAAACAGTTACAGTGTTTTCCATTGCCAAAAACCGCAATTGCTTTTGCGCCAACCTAACAATAAAAATATGGTTGAGTTTCTGTAGAATTCTGGCAAACGATGAGCATCCTTAATCTGTAAACCAAAATACTCCAAAATTCGAAATTTTGGGGGTGTCAATATGATGCCACGAGTGCAAAATTCTCACCTGACCTCATGCGATGTACCACAGCCAAAGCATAGGTGCACAACACAGTTTATTCAGTGCTTTCAACAGAAAATTAACATGAGGCTACATGTAAATCAGTTTTGTTTAGACTTGAGTCCCATTCCAAGATATCTCATTATGTGTATGCAAATATTCCAAAATTCAAAATAATCCTCAATCTGAAACATTTCAGGTCCCAAGTATTTTGATTAAGAAATACTCAACCTGTCATGTTTTGAAACAGTTCCCTCTAGATAGACTAAACTGGCCTAACAGAGACAAAAGGTAATCTGGACTTGAGAAAGAATAAATATTTACACACAAAAATCAGGGCAAAAGAAGATTACAAAAACA
Source organism: Symphalangus syndactylus (assembly GCF_028878055.3). Lineage (NCBI taxonomy): Eukaryota > Metazoa > Chordata > Mammalia > Primates > Hylobatidae > Symphalangus > Symphalangus syndactylus. Next base: position 29,027,806 of record NC_072437.2, on the reverse strand, counting down.
TTGAAATTAAATAAAATTATGCCCTTTTCTCTATGTAGCTCTTTGGCCAATTTGAACAATGAATACGAAGAGCCAATGACTGAATTCTAATTATATATTTGATGATTAAGCTCAGAAAGACTTGAAGAGAAAAATTTCATAAGCATCATTTTGGCATTTGATTTTCTAATAACAGAGCATCCTCAAAATATTTTTATTCTTCATAACTCCCATAATTATTTTTTTTTTTGGTAAATCTTGCATATGACTCCAACGTGCAAGTTATTTCTAACATTACCAATAGTTTTTCTATCATTTTGGAGGAGAAAATATTCCACATATATATATACACACACACTACATATACATTTTGTATATTCTAATTCTGCCCTATTAATCTATAAATGTTTGCACTAAGAAAATATGTAATTACTAGGACTGTAAACAATATTTATATCAGATAAAATAGATAAATAATTCTATTAGTTTTATTTTTCAAATATATCTGTGTATTAAGCTGATAAAGACATACCTGAGACTGGACAATTTACAAAAGAAAGAGGTTTAATTGTACTCCCAGTTCCACGTGGCTAGGGAGGCCTCACAATCATGGCGAAAGGCAAGGAGGAGCAAGTCACATTTTGCGTGGATGGCAGCAGGCAAAGAGAGCTTGTGCAGAGAAACTCCCGTTTTTTTGTTCGTTTATTTGTTTTGTTTTGTTCTGAGACAGAGTTTTGCTCTGTCATCCAGGCTGGAGTGCAATGGTGTGATCTTGGCTCACTGCAACCTCTGCCTCCTGGGTTCAAGCAGTTTTCCTGCCTCAGCCTCCCAAGTAGCTGGGATTACAGGCATGCGCCACCACACCCAGCTTATTTTTGTATTTTTAGTAAAGACCGGTTTTCACCATGTTGGCCAGGCTGGTCACGAACTCATAACCTCAGGTGATCCACACGCCTCGGCCTCCCAAAGTGCTGGGATTACAGGCGTTAGCCACCGCGCCCGGCCAAAACTCCAATTTTTTAAAACCATCAGATCTCATCATTCACTATCATGAGAACATGTGGGAATTGTGGTATGGAGTTACAATTTAAGATGAGTTTTGGGTAGAAACACACCCAAATGGTATAAATCCGTTTCCTGAAATTTGCTCTATGATAAACAGTTAAGAATCGGATTATCTGAGTCAAAAAAAAAAGATATAAACTGGTATTTTAGCTTAGCTAATTCTAAAAGTATAAATTAATTTAAGAAAAGCTGAGGTTTTTAAAAAAAAATTTAGTTTTTTGCACAGAATAAAGGTATAAAAGTAAAAACCTGCTGCTCATTTGGGTATTAAAGGTGTAAGTGTTAAGTATAAATGTTATATTTTGTAATTGGCTAGTCATTTATGTACTTTTATTTCTATCTTTTTGTATATTAATTATTCCCAAAACATTCCATAAGTTTTTGTTCTAATACTTTTCTACTGATTATCACAATTTTTCAACTTCTTCAATCCGAATTTATCAATTAGTAATGATGTGGCTTTTTTCTTTTTAAAGTTTTTACCTATTATGTTTTCTGCCATATTAAACTAATGGCTGTAATAGGAGACACACACAATGTGTTAATGAGAATGCATTGTTTCTCACCATTAAGGGTAATGTTTATCTGTCTTCATATAGCCAAATATATGTTTTATATATGTGTGCATGTGTTTTTTGTTTTGTTTTGTTTTTTGTTTTTTTCTGAGACGGAGTCTCTCTCTGTCGCCCAGGCTGGAGTGCAGTGGCGTGATCTCGGCTCACTGCCAGCTCCACCTCCCAGGTTCACGCCATTCTCCTGCCTCAGCCTCCCAAGTAGCTGGGACTATAGGCATCCACCACCGCGCCTGGCTATTTTTTTGTTTTGTTTTGTTTTGTTTTGTTTTGTTTTGTTTTGTTTTTTAGTAGAGACGGGGTTTCACCGTGTTAGCCAGGATGGTCTCGATCTCCTGACCTCGTGATCCACCCGCCTCCGCCTCCCAGAGTGCTGAGATTACAGGCATGAGCTACCGCGCCTGGCTGTGTGCATGTGTTCTTTTGTGTACATGGGTTGCATATGTATGTGTAGTTATTATGTTAAGACATACCATATTCTTTATTAAACTCATTGAAATTAAGAAAAGTTAATATTTTCAAATGCATTTTGGTATCTTTGGAGATAATACGGTGATATTTAGTAATATATGATGAAAAATACTAACAAAATTATCCTCACATTGTTGCCATGAATCTATCTTGGTTATGGACTATCATTTTTAACAGAATGCTCAGTTGAATTTGCTAATATTTTATTTGGTGCTTTTTGGCATAAATTTTCAGGTTTTTAATTGGAATTTAATTACAATGTCATGCTGACTTCATAAACATAATTCCAAGATTACCTTTCTCTGCAAATGTTCTGAAACATTTTAATTATCAAGGGACTTATCTGTTCTTGAAGTTTGGATAGGTATTACTCAAAATACTGGTGAACCCTGGTATCTATTCTGGAATAGGGGAAGTGATGAGAATAAAAAGGTGAGGCCTTTTGTATCTTGGTGATATTCTCTTTTTATTTATTTTGTCTTTATTCAGTAATCTGCTTTGATACCCTGAATCTGTATTTCCTTAGGTGGAGAGAGTTTTCTTATATTGAATATTAGATTCTTTCTCCAATTTTACTTTTATAACTATGCTTACCATTCTGTACTTAGATCTCCAAAACTTATTCATCCTGCCTAACCAAAATTTTGTAACTTTTAAAAATATCTCTTCATTTATTCTTAGCTCCTCATTTATTCTCTTTTTCTATTTTCTAGAAACACTGATTTTGTGTAGCTGGTGTATACATTTTTATTCCCCCATATATATTCTTTTCTTTCTTATCTCTCATTGCCTCTTTGCCCCTTTCCCTTGGATCCTAAGGAAGAGTCCTACATTTTCACTGACATCACTTATTATTCTATAGCTTTAATTCTTTTTTCCATTGGTTCTAATGCAGCCTGTAGTGTTCCTTTAATATTTTAAGTTTCCTTATAACACTTTCTTAATTCAGCTCTCTTTATCTTGCCCTGTAATGAGTCAGAAAAAAAAATTTGCTGTATTTTATATTTTATATATTTTTTCCATTTTAAAATATTTTACTGTTAACATATTTTAAAATATTTTACTCCTAAATATTTTAAAATATTTTGACACAGTAAAATATTTTACCTGAAATATACATTTATAGTTCTTATAATTATTTTATTCACAGACAAACCTTTTATCTGATGTTTTCTGTTTTCTTATTACATTGTTAAACATTTCTGAAATTATCATGTACTGTGTATGTACTTATCTTTAAATAAGGTAGGATCTACATGTTCTTTTGATATCCCGTAAACAGAGTATATAAGTTTATCTTGGTTCCCTCTCTATCCATCTGTCTCAGCCCATGGTATGCTGCTATAACAGAATACCACAGACTGGGTAATGTATTTAAGAAACAGAAATTTATTGGCTCATATTTCTGGAAATTCAGAAGACTAAGAGCATGGCACCAGCATGTAGACAGGCATTTCTCATTTCTTCATCTTATGGCAGAAAGTGGAAGGTGGAAGTTGAAAGGGCAAGAGAGTGTGTTCACAAGACAGAAGGGAAGGCAGCTCAACTGATTATTTTATCAGGAACTGGCTCCCAAGACAATGGCATTAATCTGTATATAAGGCCAGAGCCCTCATGCCTTAATCCTCTCCTAAAGGTCCCACTTCTCACCACTGTAGCACTGGGGACTAAGTTTCTAACACATGAACTTTGGGAGAAAAATTCAAACTATAACCCTGTCTGATTATTGGTAGAGTTCTCAACAGATATCAGGCAGAAGGCTTTTTAATAGATCCAGTCCTTTATCAATTGTAGATAATTAGAAGTGATACACATCTTTACCAGGCTTAAAATCTTCTTTCTGCCAAGCTTACATTCCTAAACATAAAGCACATCCTCATTCACTTGAATTTTTCACCTGCAATGAACTTCTTGGAATTCTAGGCCTCAAATCAATGCAGAATAAAAGGAGATAATGGTAAATTCGAAGAAATAAAATGATCATGACCATTTTTAAGTCAGATCTTTCACAATGGCCATGGCCAATAATGGCCAAGACAAATGGAGATGAATTATAAATAGAGTGAATAAATTAAAATGTCATCTACTCTTCTTTCTCCAGAAGGCTTCACTGTTCTCTGTGGGCCTCACATCTGTCTTTTTATTAATTAACCTTTCTACTGAAGTTTGGATGATCTCCAACCAGTATTCTTAGTTTGTGGTATTGTAGAAATATATTTTTGTGTTTTAATGAGTCAACTAAGCATTTGTAAGAAATCAAGTTATAAAAATCTATTAAGCATTCATTTTGCACCAAACATTTATTGCATAAAATAAGTAGATATAGTAAAAATTCTCCTTGATGGTGAAGAGGTACCACCGTAAAAAATCATTATCATCTTGGGTTGCAATACATCAGTAAACACAGAGTTTTTGATATATATAGGACTTATACTGCTGAGCTTAGCTATGCTCTCTGTATTTTGTTTCTTTGCCCTTCTTGTCAAGTTGTCAGCAATCACTTCACACTATTGAAAATATAACTGCCTTTAGCAGTTCCCTCCCTTGTTCTTACCTTATACTTTGAAGCAGAAGCAGAAAATTACTTTGGCTGAGAGTCAGAGCTAACCTGAATGTTGTATTAAGTGGAGGTCAAAAGTCTCCGAAAATGTAATGGGGGCTTCATTTATTCCTAACTTTTTTTTTTTTTTTTTTTTTTTTTGAGAAGGAGTCTCGCTCTTTCACCCAGGCTGGAGTGCAGTGGCACGATCTCGGCTCACTGCAGGCTCCGCCCCCGGGGGTTCACACCATTCTCCTGCCTCAGCCTCCCGAGTAGCTGGGACTACAGGCGCCCGCTACCTCGCCCGGCTAATTTTTTGTATTTTTAGTAGAGACGGGGTTTCACCGTGTTAGCCAGGATGGTCTCGATCTCCTGACCTCGTGATCCGCCCGCCTCGGCCTCCCAAAGTGCTGGGATTACAGGCGTGAGCCACCGCGCCCGGCCTATTCCTAACTTTTATACTTACAACCATTGTCTGTAATTTTGTATATTGCTTCAGATCTCTTGTATTCCACACAAATGGAAGGTACTGCATCTTATTTATCCTTCACTTCCAAGTTCCTACCAAAGTGTCTGACATATGGTAGGTACTTAGTGAAAATTGAATGAAACCAAATTACTGATTATATATTCTCCCTTGGATATCTCACGTGCATCTAAAACTTAGTACGTGGAAAACTGAACTCATCATCCTTCTTCCATGCGCAACATTGTCTTTTTCCTCCTGTGTTTCCTATTTTGATGAATAGCCCATATTCTCAACCAGTCACTTGGGCCAAGAGCTTTGGAGCCAACATGACTATCTCTTTTCCCCTCACAACTAATTGATAACCAACTCTTGTCTATTCTCCCCACCCAAAAATAGCAGTATAATCCATGACCACCTCCCCACTCTCATTGTACTGCCTTGATTACAACCCTCAAAATTCTTAGTCTGGAATGTAGTATCTCCTAATAGTCCTATCCATTCCAATTCACTTTCCAGATTCCTGACAAAAATTATTTTTCTGAAGAGAAATCTGATCATAGAATTTAGCTAGTAGATTGCAGAATTTAGTTCTCCATGTCAGAGATGAGAATTTGGGAAAGAGAAGGCAGCAAGACTTCACAAAGAAGAGTAACAGAGATCAGAAAACTATCCACAGAGAGAGCTTCAGAGATTTTCAGGGGATATACAGATTTATTGAATCTTCCAATTAATACTCATCAACACAAGTATGTGAGGAAATGATCAAGGGCCGGGTACAAACCACTAGAAAGAGAAGACAGAAAAATCTCCAGAATTCACATGGCGTCATAAGTAGTTTGTGTTTTCACTAGCCAGAGTCGAAAAACCTTGAATCAGTTAGAATACTCAGAAGGGTATTGTCTCACTAATGTGCAAAAAATTCTACCCAGACTAAAAGGTGCTCTGGTCTTACCAAGCAAACCTTAAAAGCAAACTTCAACACAAGCAAATTATTCCTAAGTAACTTAACTGCATCCCAGAATAAAGCTTAACTATTCAGCACAAAATAAGGTAAAATTCACTATGTCCAGCATTTGATGAGAATATATCAGGCATACAAATAAGCAGAAAAATATGATCCCATGTTGAAGAGAAAAAAAAATCAAGAGAAACAGACTGACAATGACACGTTGCTAAAATTAGTAGATAATGACATTAAAACAGGTATCTATGTTTGAAAAGGTAGAGGAAAGCATCAAATGACAGACATGGAAGAGACAGCAAAATGTGAAGTCAACTTCTAGAGATTAATCAAACAAGGAAACATAATGTCTTAGATGAAAACTATACTGGATGAAATCAAAAGCAGATTATCAATTGCAGTACAAAAAACAGTGGATGTGATTGTTTAATAATAGAAAGCAACTGAAATGAAAAAAAAAATGGGAAGAGAACATCAGTGAGATAACTTCGGTGGCCTATTATAAGGGTAACTGGATTCCCCAAAGGATAGGAGAGAGGAAAGTTTTCAGAAAATAATGTATGAAAGAATAATTACTGAAAAAATAAATTTAGTAAATTGAGCTCTCCTCAGCCTAATGAATGTCCAAAGTCTCTTATTTTCTTGGACTTTCTACTGTCTTGAACATTGCTTTGAGAAAAGTCTACATAAAAAAATAAATAAATAAAATGAGGCAGAGGTAAAGAAAAGGAAATCTTCTCTTGGTCAATCAAGGTGAGATGGCTGAAAAGAATGCTAAATCCTCACCACAAGTGATGGAGTGAATGGTCACCTTGGTCCAGAGTGAGAAGACTGTGAGCTTCAGGGTGGTTCTAACACAGGATTACCCACTCATCTGGCTGTAGTCCCTGTAATTCAGACCCATTTTTAGGGCTCTTCCCCCCATCCACAAGTCGTCAGCTTCCTGTTTTCTCTTATGCCCCTCCTTTCTCAGATCTTCTTAGTCTTTCTCTAAGCTCTACATAAGTGTCTTCTTTGTTGTTTCCTTATATATTTTATATCTACCTATGAATTACCATCTCCTGAATGTTAAGGCTTCTGTGAAAAATAATGCAATAATGTTTATAATCTAGTTATTTATCAGGGCCACCACCATCCACTCCTGTCTGTGTTTAGCACAAAGAACAAGGGGCAGAGTACTCGTCAACTCAGGGGGAGGAGGACTCAGCAGAGAAAGCATTCATGAAAAAAGGTTTAAATCTCAGCAATTTCTAGGCACAAAAGACTTATGAAATTCTAACATTTTATTTTGACACATTTGTTTTTTAGTCTTTTGCTAGATACAAATACAGATTTTGAAAAATCATTTCATAATAATTACAGTACTTGCCAATCAGTTTACACCACATAAATTCTATGTATAAATAGGTGGAGAGGTAGTCATAATATTGGGGGGCATGTTGCATAGTATCTTGCACCATAGCTCACTGTCTTTTACATAATATCCTTTAGTAAGTTCAGTAAAACATTTTTAGTAAAGGGCTCAGAAATTATGATAGAGTAATACCATTCACAGAATCAAGAAAGGCATCTAGTTTTATCTACAAAAGATTTTAGAAATAATCTTGTAACATACCCACTAAATTCAATGATGAACATTAGATCACTTTTTATTCCATTATAATCTTATTTTCTCTCATAATGCTGTCCATTAAAGAATAGATTCTGTTGTAAAAGCTTCTAAAAAACTATCAAATCTTTTGTTCCATTCCATCTAAGCTGTGTTTCCCACCTGTTCTGTACTTGCTAAAAATAAAATGAAAAAATAAACTGACTATCTAAAGTGGTTTTACAAAAGACTGTATCATAGATACTGTGAAATCCTTTCTGATTTAAATCCTTTGAGTGGCTGGATGTCTTGAAATGGCAAATGAATTAGTGACAGAAAAGTGTACTACTCAAGGTTTGTTCATGGAGTCTTATTTATCACAGTGATCTGTGGGCATGATAACATAATTTACATAGTGTTCATTTTTCTTTTAGGTGGTCTGGGCATTCTTAAACCATTTATTCAAACATTATCTTTTCAATTCTACTTTAAAATTTTTATATCTAAAGCTAAGTGAGCAAAAACCAGGTATCTGTACATGGGTAAAAGTTTTCTAGGATATAGTAAAATGCAGGAGACATTGAAAAGCAAATGGGTGCAGATGAATTGAAAACTCTTCCCTCCCCACATCGAAGCCCAGTTGAAGGTTAGCATTTGAACAGAAAATATCTTCATAGACATGAATGGAAAAAGTTAATGCTCAGAGTCCAGAAGTAAAATGCAACCACTCCTACTCACTGCTTCTAGAAATTACTTTATAAGTGATCCTGAGGAATTCTTTCTCTCTCTCTCTCTCTCTCTCTCTCTCTCATTCTCCCTCCTCCCTCTCCTAATTCTGGCTGAAATTGGCACCTAAGTCAAATGTAGCTAAGCAAAGAGACTAGAGTCTCAGTATGAGACAGATATATATGTATGCACAATATACATATATATTTGCATGTATGTATACACATATGTGTGTATGTATGTGTGTATATATATATATACATATATATGTATTATTTTTCTCCTAATTCTACCCACAAAAGAAGCCCTAATACCTTAAGACCCATAAGCGAACTTTGTGCACAGATGTTTGTTTTGTTTTGTTTTGTTTTGTTTTGTTTTGTTTTGTTTTGTTTTGTTTGAGACTGAGTCTCGCTCTGTCACCCAGGCTGGAGTGCAGTGGCGTGATCTCGGCTCACTGCAAGCTCCGCCTCCCGGGTTCACGCCATTCTCCTGCCTCAGCCTCTCCGAGTAGCTGGGACTACAGGTGCCCGCCACCACGCCCGGCTAATTTTTTTGTATTTTTAGTAGAGACAGGGTTTCACCGTGTTAGCCAGGATGGTCTCAATCTCCTGACCTCGTGATCTGCCTGCCTCGGCCTCCCAAAGTGCTGGGATTACAGGCGTGAGCCACCGCGCCTGGCCCCAGATGGTTTTTAATACCTGTCCCTACTGAAAGGAACAAGAGCCTCTTGGAGAAATGTCTGGTTCCAAGGGTGTGACAAAGAAGGTACATGATGAATCTGGAACACCTTTTTGTGCCAGAAAGAAAGGAAGTGCTCAAGAAAACAATGGGGACATGTCAAAAAGAAATAGGCAATAGCTTGAAGGGGTTCCCACTGGCCAAATCTAGGGACAATTTGAGTATCAAAATAAGTGAGGATTTCAATGGATTGTAATGATTAAATAAAGTAGGATGATTAAATAAAGTAGGAAATTATTCATCTATTATAATAACCAAACAAACAGTTACATGCATACGTAAATGGATAAACAAGCAGAGGGGAAATAGAACGTTACTTTAAATTAGTGTGCCAGCTGATACATGCGAAAGGAGGAGTAATGGGGTGGCGGGGGAGGGAGGGATGGGGATGGGGAATACCATTTGCAACCATGGTGGTAAAGAATAATTCAGGCAAGAAATATCACGACAATACTTATCTTTGGGAAGAGCTGGATTAGAAGCAGGCTCCTTGCATGTTCTCGAAGTGTCTCATCACAGACTGCTATTCGTTACAAGGAGAAAAGTACTAACTAAACAGTGGAGAATGCAAATGACGCCTTGACCTTTTGATGCAAATTAACCTCACCAATAAGATGCATGTAGATGTCTTGTATTTGGGGATACGGTACCCCGAGAAGGACACCACATCACTGCTACATTATTCCACTTGCAGCTGTATAACCAAGTCTAATCACGAGAACACATCAATCAAGCTCAAATGAAGAAACATCCTGTAAAATTACTAGCCTGAATTTTTCAAAACTCCCAATGCCATGATAAAGAAAGGCAGAGAAACCCTGATAGAATAAAGAAGGTGATAGAGATATAGAAACTAAATGCCGTATGTGATTCTAGACATGGAATATGGACTACATAGATTAGATGAAAAGATTACTTTAGTGTTAAATTTCTTGAATTTTATTATCTTCAGATGCTTATTTGAGGATATTTAGTTCAGTCTGGAGAGTTTTATTGCAGTTTATTTTACTTCCTAGTTGGTTTGAGGGGAAGAATTTCTTCAGCTGAAATATTATGACTCATATTTTCTGTTTCTACAGTAGCTTTTATATTGTAGTTTTTGTAGTTATGTTTTTTATTCTGTTCCCAGGTATCATAGAAATGGAGTTCCTAGTTCAAGAGTATCCTTTTCTATAAATAAAGGAAAATGCATTTATTTAATAAGAGATGTTGGCACTTTGGGCGGAAAGGGAGTGGTAGGCATGTGATACTTCTCTTTCATCTGGACATATTCCTTAATTTTACCTTATTTTTTTCCTTTCTGTGCCATGACTCCTGATCAATCAAATAGACAACTGAAATTATTCTCAGATCTGAAATTTTTTCTTATTTCTGTTACCAGATTCGTAGCTCTTCAAAGCATGTTTAACATGTGCACATAGTCTCATTTTCACTGCTGGTGTTGACAGAAAAAAAAAATATTTCAAAAATGGAAGCTAGGGATTGTAATATATTGTAGTTATATAATGGCAATGGCACTATTTCTGGTTTTCCTGTGCTTTGTGTCTACCTGAACAGTAGGGTGCACTTGCTGTGACTGGTAGGGCCCACCTACATTAGGTTGGTGATTTATTGTTGAAATGAAAAAAAACTAGTGAAATTTTACTGAGTAGACTCTTGATCAGCAGGATAGCAGATGTCTCCCAGAGTATTTTCCTTCTCGAATTTACAGGGCTTCTACCTTTCATAGAAAACCATCCTCACCTGTGACTCATGTGACTCATCTTTGGGTATAGCCTCTTCTTGGCAGTCTTTGGGAATACTTCAAAGCAGAATTAATCCTACCCTACTGAGTGTTCCCTCGACTCTTCTTCCATTACATGGTAGTCCACTGGTGTCTCAACAGGTCTGTACATTGTAAGACTGTGAGCTCCCTGCTCCCTCAACCAGATAGAGATTGAAGAGGACACCATCTCTGTCTACTAAATCGTGTGAGGCCATTACGAATGGCCGACATTTGTAGGCCACTACATCTGGGCTACTACTCAAACATGTTTTACCCAGCCCTTGAGTTTGCAAAGTGTGTTGAGTTAAATTTGTAGTTTAGAGAGTTTAGCCGAGGGGAGCTTAAATGTTCTGTATAGAGCAGTGGGAGAAATATGTTGTTGTTATTGTTGTTGTTCCTGAAATAGAAGAAACAGAGAAGAGAGAAAAGAGGTAAACAATAAATGAGAAAGAGAAGTAGAAATGCAGTCTGCAACAGATGACAGGAGACTGAAGCTAGAATCCAGACCAGCCCAAGGGACTTTATGATTTTAAGGAGGATGGCTAACACACAACTTTAGGTGTTGGCAGTGCTACAATTGTCAGTTATATACATTTTTCTGGCTCTTGAAAACTTGTGTAAGATCTGTTAAAAAACACAGAGCATGTGTAAGAATTTTGTTTTTATGAACACTAAGGAAAATGCTGTGTTTGTTACATGACTGGCCAAAATAATTAGAAAAAGAACCCTACACATGGAACAGTTGTATAATTTTGAAACTAAGTTAAATCAGAGGAAGCGTGGGGGGGTAGGAGGAGGATTACTACAAAATTATAAGCCTACTGATAATTTGTTAAAATCCTGAGGAGGATTTTTAAGAAAGTGTGCATTGAAAGCTTGAAGCAATCTCATCTAGTGTTTAAGAAGAAGGATTTCCTTGCTGATTTCTACTATGTGTTTTTATTCATACACAGGCATATTACCTAACAGGCTATTTACTTAGATAAGAGGTGAGCTCAAGCTTAGATAAGAGGTGAGCTCAAGGTAAGTATCTTTACCTTTGCTGCTAGCTTTAGAAACAAATATCTAATAGGATCTATTTTGACACTGCAATGGAAATTAGCAAAACTGGAAAACTCCTTAGTAAGTGTTCAACAATGGAGAAATGACTAAACAAATTACAGTATATTTGCCCTATTTTGTACATGTCACAATCACAAGATTGAAATCCGTCTATATAAGCTGACATGTTAAGTTCCCTAAGACATAATGCCATGTGACAAAAGATATGTTGTCCTACTGTACAACTGCCCTAGTTATGCAAATGTTCAGGAAACGATGTATTAACAGCAATTGACCCCAGTTGAAAGATTTGATTGGAGGGAAAAAAGGTAGATCTCTACTTTCCTCTTCCTATCCTTTTATGTCACCCAAAATTTTGTCACGAGAATTAATATATATGCACGAAATATTGTAATATATTAGTATATAAATCAATACATGTACACTATAAAACAGAACATCTGTTTTTGGAACATGGTTAGTTGAGCTAATGCAAAATACTTTGTTACAATTAACATGGTGGAGAATTGTAAAAATTTTGCATAGTGCTGGGAGTTCATGGAAAAGAAATGGAGATGGAAACCCATAGATATTGTAAAAAAAAAAAAAAAAAAAATGGAAGGAGGTGAGATTGCATGAAAAATGAGAACCATATAAGGTAAACTTTGTTGGACTTATGACTCAGTCATAGGCTCTCAATAATACAGGTTTGGGAGTCTCTTTTTACTCAACTTTATTGTAGGAGAATTTCAGAAGGTGACATTCACTAATTTTACTTGCACAATTCAAGTTTTGATAAAAGCATGGTTACATAGGCCCTACTACATTCAAACTTTAAAACAATCCCAGCCAGAAACTCTTCTGGTGCCCCTTTAAAGTCAATTCCTTTCTACCATGCCTAGCTTCTGGGCCCAGGCTGGAGTACAGTGACACGATCTCAGCTTACTGCAACCTCCACCTCCCAGGTTCCAGTGATTCTCCTGCCTCAGCCTCCCAAGTAGCTGGGACTACAGGTGCCCACCACCATGCCTGGCTAATTTCTGTATTTTCAGTAGAGACGGGATTTCACTATGTTGGTCAGACTGGTCTCGAACACCTGACTGGGAATCTTTAAATGAATTTTTGTCCTTGTAGTTTTGGGTTTTCTAGAATTTAATATAAATGTAATCATGCTTGAAGAAGCTTTTTAAATCTAACTTTTTTACTCAGCATAATGCATTTTAAAGTAAGTCTTGTCTTTATATGTATTACATTTTCCGCGATAAAAACCTAGAAATTGAATTGCTCAGTCATACAATAAGTGCCTGTATGAATTTATAACATAAAGTGCTAATCTGTTTTCCAAAGTGGCTATAATAATTTACATTCTCATCAAAAACATATGAGAGTTTGGTTGTTCATCCTTACCAGAACATGGTTTTGTTACCTTATCTTTATTTTTATACTAAATGTTCCAATAAATGATATTTCCTTATGGTTTTAATTTGCATTCCCCGAATGATTAATAATGTTGATCATCTTTTTATTTGTCATCGCTATCATTGTTTTTGGTGAAGTGTCTTTTCAAATATTTTATCTAATTTTTTTAACCAAATTGTTTGGCTTCTTAATATTGAGTTGTAAGAATTCTTTGTATATTCTGGATACAAATTCCTTATCTGATATATGATTTGCAAATATTTTCTCCCATTCTGTGGATTATCTTTTAATTTTCTTAATGCTGATTTTTAAGAGTGGAGTACTTAATTTTTATAAAGTCTAATATTTCTAATTTTTATTTTTATTATTTATCCTGTTTTCTCGCCTTGTTGAAGAAATCTTTTCCGAACTATGTTCATAAAGATTTTCTCAAATATTTTCCTCTAGAAGTTCTAGAGTTTTACATGTTACATTCAGGCCTCTGATCTATTTCAACTTAATATTTTTATAACAAGAAAGGTGAGGATCAACACTCATCTTTTTTCATATGATCACCAAGTTACTCAAGCATCGTTTGTAAAAAAGTCTCTTCTTTCGCCATTGAAAATCAATCATTGTAGAATACTAGCTGACTATATATGTGTGGATCTATGTTTAGACTCTATATTCTGTTCCATTGATCTAAGTCTTACTTTACCTCAATGCAACCCTATCTTTCTTACTATAGCTTTATAGCGTGACTTTAAATCAAACCATATGAATCCTCCACATTTGTTTTTTTAGAATATTGTTTTAATTATTCTCAAGGTTTGCATTTTCATATAAGTTTTAGAATCAGCTTGTCAATTCAACAAAAATACCTGATGGGATTTTGATAGGGATTGAATTGAATTTATAAATCAATTTTGGGTAGAATTGAGATTTAAATCATATTTAGTCTTTTATTCCATAAGCATAGTGTATCTCCCCATTGCTTTGCTTTATTTTTATGTTGACTTTTTTATCAATGATTTTTAATTTCCGGTACACAAACCTTGCTTATATTTTACTAGATCTATTCTGAATAATTTCATGTTTTTGATATATTGCAAATGGTATTATGTTTTTTAATTTCAATTTTCAGCTATTTTTAGCTCATATACAAGGGTGTGATTTTTTATGTATATATAAACATATATATGTAAATATATGTAAACATATACATGTAAGTATATATAATATATGTATATATAATATATATGTGTATATGTATATATAATATATATGTGTATATATGTGTGTGTGTGTGTGTATATATATATATATATATATATATATATATATATATATTAACCTGGCATTCTATGACCTTGGAAATTTCACGTTTAAATCAGTTTAGCTTTTCTGTAGCCTTTTTGAGATTTTCTAAATAGCTAAGTATAACATATGTTAATAAAGACAGTTTTGTTTTTCCCAGGCTGCATGCATCTATCTTTTTTTCTTCCCTTATTATTTTCACTAAGACCTCAGCCTAATGATGAATGTAAATTTTTAGAACAGAAATCCTTACCTTGTTCTCAACCTTAGGGGATATTCCTCAGTCTTTCGCAATTTAGTATTATATTCACTGTAGGTTTTGTCAACTTAAAAGTGTTCCTTATCTTTCTGATTTGCTAAGATCTTTATAACTCTAACTAACAAATGTTGAATTTTATCAAGTGCATTTCTGCATGTATTGAGATCCTCCAGGTGCTTGGATGTCAGTGCTCCTGTTTCAGGGCCAGGCAATGAGATTTGTGTGTGTTTTCACACAAAAAGCTGAATCTAAGCTGCCTACGTAGGCCCAGGAATAAATGCAGCACCCTCAGTTGACAGGAACTAGAAAATTCCTCCTCTCCAGTTGGAGACATGACAAGGAATCTTGGTTCCGCTCTGATTCTGGACACCAAGAAAATCCCATGAGATAATGAAACCTCAAGCAGAGTTTGAACTCTAATCTGAAATACAATTATAATAATAGAGTTCCCGAGTTCAGACATTAACATAAGAATTGTTTTTGAGTACATTATAGAATCAAAGACTAAATATTCTGAAGAGACATTTCTGCCATACAGGCCACATGGTATTTTTAATTGAGAATAACGGAAGCTAACTCTTCTGAACTCTTCTTACTGTCTTGAAATTTAAGTAGAATATATGATAGAATATCTATTTTTTTTCATTCATTCAACAAATATTTATTGAATGTGTCTGTTAGGGGTCCAGGCATTTTTCAGGCTCTGATATGATGAAAGGAAAACATGACAGATCATGTCTTGTTCCAAGGGGAGATTATTATTACAATTTGCATGGTACTGCAACCAAATGTGTTCGTCTTATTAGAGTACATAGTGATTGCATATAACATGATAGCCTCTCTTAGGATATAAAGTAATTTTATATCCTAAAATGCTTGTGAAACCTTTTCTAAATAATCACTAACAATCTAAAATATACACATATATGACTATATATAATCTTCACTTCATTATTTTCAGCAAGAACATAAAAAACTGGTTTTGTTCTAGGAAGTTACTTTGCTTTGTGATATTTCTGCATTTATCCTCTATACACCTCTTATTAGATAGAATTATGCTGAGTTGCTACAAATGAAGCCAATTTCGATACATTATTTGTTTTGTCAAATAACAACATGCTCAGTCTTTGCAATGCATCTATTCTTTTGGGGTTATTTAAAAATACATGCTTCAGTTTATATTGATAGCACCATACTAATCATTTTATAAAAATATATGAAATCTAATTGCTGATATTCAATATTAGGCATATTTTATGCTCCTATTTTATCACCAAATTAAAGCCTCCTCCTAGTGCAGATTTAATTATTTGAGTAGGCACCATTCACCTCTGCTATCAAATATTTCCAAATTAATTACAGTTATTTCAATGTTTTTGCCCTATTTTGATTTGTCCAACTATTTAATTTCTAATTAAACTCATTTTACTTAAGTTACAAACTAAGCAGATGTCTAGATTTGTTGTTTCAGATATTAAGAAAGTTATATTCAGTCTTTAATATATTTAATAGGAGAAAACTCAAGTTGTCGTTTTGCTAATTATTCTATATATAGATTAAAATATTGATCCCTGTTAAAATCATGCTATTTAGTCCTAAGTTTTGTTGAATGAAGGGAGGATCAAATTGGGGCATGTCATTTTTTGACAACAGAGTTAACTGAGTGGCTCTGAATTGCGCATTAGACGTAACTTTCCTTTAACACCGTTACATGTGAGCTTCCAGTAGGAGTGCCTTCTCATGGAGGGTGGTTATTCATCAGGCAAGAGGATTTAAGTGTGTATAATAACCAGCTAGAACCTTCAGTATACAACAGGTTTCATTCTGCCTTCGTGTGTAATAGTGGTCTTTAAAGCTGGAGCTTTTGCTGAATGTTGTTGATATATTACAACAATATCCAGAAAATGCACTCCATTTCCTCGCTAATCCAAAGCAGACAAAGGCATATTTCTAAATTAATAAGAAAACTGAAAACCACAAGCATTTATTTCTACAATCTTATTGCTGACATTAGGATACATGTTAACATTTAATCCAAGTTCAACTTAAATTCTTCCATCAGTTTTTGTTTAGTTGCTGTGGAGTTTTATAGGAAATTCAGATAGCTATAGGCTTCCCCTGTAAGCTCTTTTCAATAATTTGATTCTTGCCAATAATCTGTCCATCATGGTAAGTGATGCTTTTGTTATTCACATTGCCTTATGTTTATTTAACACAAAACTCTATTTGTATATCTCCACTGAAATCCTTGGTAATTTTTGATTGTCTATAAATTGTGTTTTAAAACTGGCATTGAGTTTCAAATCATAATGCATAAACTGCCAATGGTATGACACTCATTGTTTATTTTAAAGTCATGATAAGTATAATTCACTTTTCTGCTAAATGGACCAGTTCCAAGTAGAATTACAAGGGATAACAAAATGTCTTTGAAATAAACTTTTTAGTAGAGAAAAAAGCAAACAGTTGCTGACATGAATCATTTAGATTATCCTCCTGGCCAAGCAACCACCTGCCTGTAATTTTGTAAAACAAACTTGGTTCATTGGTGTGTCTCTCCTCGTCAGTAAAGTAAGACAGTAACAATTGAATTCATTATTCTCCCTATCAGTACATAGTTTATTACTCTTAAAACCTAATTTCCTTAAACTTTGAAACTCTATGACTGTAGTTTATGATTATTGTCTTTAATTATTGGCAATACTTCGAATAATTTAAAAATGCTAGGCCAGGCATGTCCATTGTACTCATTTTATGCCTCAAAAATATTCACAATTGATGGATTAGTCTTATTTAGAAAAACATGTAGAGCTTTAAATAGAAAAACTCAGTGTTGATTTGAGGGAATTTTTTGTTGTTGTTTCTCATCGTAAGTTCACCTGTAAGCTTTTACTTTCAATGTAGTTTAGTATCATAGATTTTACTTACATCTGTTATTTTTCATTTTTCACTGAGTATACAATATATCTAATTCTGCAGTGTTATTATTGTTTATATGTCAGGTAGGAATGCTGATTGTTTAGAGTTTTGAATTTTTCAAAGCCTATAGCATTTTGAGGTCAATGCCGTATGCTTTCAGGACAACAAATGAAACAGCAAAAGGACTCATTTTCCATTTGATATTTTACAAATATAATTATATAAGGAAAGTCCCTTCACCCACTATAGGATTCTGCCCTCAGAAATGTCTCTGTTTTCAGTGATTTCCAGAGCAAATGGCCTGCAAATGAAAAATTCACTTAATACAAACCTGCTTCCAAATATTTTTGACATGTTACCAATTTTAGTTCAAATTTGATATTTTAATAATTGTGTTATGAATACTAGTACTAAGGCATCAATTGTAAATCAGTATTAGGTTCTATGATGGAAACACAGTGCAAATACAGGCCAGATATTCTTGAAAAACCACATAATAGTAGAGCTCATGCTTGAATAGTTTAAGACCTTCTGGGAAAAATAAACCTGATAAATTAAAATTTGCATATATTTATGAAAGTCCCTATGGAGATTTTGCTCACTAATGGACTTAAAAAAAGACAGCATACCTCTTGTATGAATAATAATTGTTGGTATACAGTGAAATTTTTCTTTTAGGGTTTCTTTTTATTAATTTTTTAAAATTTTACTTTAAGTTCTGAGATACATGTGTAGAACGTGGAGGTTTGTTGCATAGGTATACGTGTGCCATGGTGGTTTGCTGCATCTATTAACCCATCCTCTAAGTTTCCTCCCCTCGTCCTGGTGTGTGTTGTTCCCCTCCCTGTGTCCACGTGTTCTTATTGTTCAGCTCCCACTTATGAGTGAGAACATGTGGTGTTTGGTTTTCTGCTCCTGTGTTACTTTGCTGAGGATGATGGCTTCCAGCTTCATCCATGTCCCTGCAAAGGACGTGATCTCATTTCTTTTTATGGTTGCATAGTATTACATGGGAATACTATGGGACCTTGTGATCTTGTGAGCTAATACTTAATAAACTCCCCTTTATATATACGTGTATCTATCCTATTAGTTCTATCCCTCTAAGAGAGACCTGACCAATACACCATATGAAAATTGAAAAAAAAAATAGGGTAACTTTGCCGTGGAGAAATTTGACAAACGTAACCCCAGCCAAGTGATCAAGGCGAAAATCAACAGCGTTATGCCTTGTTGATAATGTCATTGAAATGGTGTGATGAAAATGGCACTTTTCCACTGTAGTCTTCTCCAGAACACATAACCTCAGTATAATCATGAGAGAAACATCAGTCAAATCCCAACTGAGGGGCATTCTACAAAATACCTAACAAGGACTTCTCAGAACTACCACGGTCATCAATAACGTGAAGATCTGCATAACTATCACAGCCAAGAGGAGCCTATAGAGACATGACAACCAAATGGAATATATGATTGTGGTTGGGATCCTGGAACAGAAAGAGGATGCTACAGAAAACCTAAGGAAATCTGAATAAAGCGTGGGCTTCAGTTAATAATATATCAATATTGATTCATTAATTGTAAAGAATGTGCCATACTAATGAAAAATGTTAATAATAGGAGAAATTTGATGTGGGCTATATAGAAGTCTCTGTACTATCTTAGTAATTTTTTGGTAAATCTAAAACTATTTTAAAATTAAAAGCTTATTAAAAAGAAATTTAAAATGTGATTGATAATTAAAGTAGTATAATTATGCAGCTGATGCTATAATTAAACTAGTAAGAATATAATTAGATTCACATGTACTGATATGGAAGAACGTCAAGGATATATTACATAAAAAGAAGCAAACTGCAAAAATATTGCATTGTTGTGACCCACTTTATGCAAAAATGTGAACACATATGCATACACCCAAATTTTTGAAGAGGTACACACTAAAGTGTGGTTACTTTAAAGATAGCAATAATATTGAGGGTTGTAGAAAATGGGGTAAATGTGGGCATAGGATTTTTTTCTATACATTTGTCTTATTTGAATATTTTATAATAAACATGTATTTGCAGATACTTACAAGTTATTTATGGTTTAAAATACTTTTCTTAGATATATTTTTACTTCTTTTTGCAACCAAGCCTTCCTTAATCCATTATTCCCTTTCATTAATGTAACATCAAGTGTCTCTTCCAGTGCTTCTATTTACTAGGCATGTAAACAAGAATAGGTTTCTCTCAGGTTAAAGAGGAAAATAAGAAAACAAAATAAAACAAAAAAGCTACCTTATGCCTTTTAGTTACCCCGTATTTTTTTTCTGCGAAATTTCCTGATTTCATTATTTCATTATTTCTACTTCCTATGTAGAGAAAACTATATAGTTTTCTCTGTCGGTTCACTGCAGGCTGTCTTCCACCTTTACCTCTCTACTCAGTCGAGTGTGTGGCAACCTTCCTGACAGTGTGGTGGAGAGGGTAAAGCTCTGGGCAGATTTGGACTTTGTGTCTGAGAATTTGCATATTTTACTTTACTTTCCTAATCTCAATGTCGTTACCTCTAAAATGAGGACAGTATCCTTCTTGCTAACTTCCAGTATAGAAACTGATACATAATATATTTTCATAAATATTGATCAGATGATCTAAAAGGCAATCTCATCATAGCATCGTGGCAAAGATGCAATCCCTTATCATCTTTCCTCTAGATTCTTGCAGTGGTCTACTAGTGTTATAGATGAACTAACCTGCCTAAAGAGTCTCAGTGTGTCTGCCCTCACAACCCTTCAAATCTCTGTCAACACAATATCCAGAGTGGGCCCATTGTGGCCTAAAAAGTGTACATGTCTCCTCTCCTCAGAACCTTCCAGAGCTTAGTATTGCACAAGAATGTGAGTTTGTGTAGTGTTTGTATGGGTGTGTGTATATGTGTGTGAGAGGCAGAATGTGTATTTGCTGAGGTAATCCTAGGAATCGCCAACACTGGAGTGGAAAAATATGGGAGGGAAGAAAGTAAGCCAATAAAAGGTTTGTTATCAAGTAGTGTACTGCTGTGGGCACCAGGTGCCTAGGCTCAGTAGGAAACTCGGAAGGATAGGGTGAATATGACCCAGAGTAGTTCCAACCAAGCTTCCAAGAAGCTGAGAATTTGGTCCATACCATCTGACAGTTATTGGTTGATGGCTGCCTGGGGGAAGGAAGTGGAAGGAATGCATTAGTTTCTAGCATGACCAATCTACTTTAAGCCTGGCAAACTGTTGCAGCCAAAGAGAGTGCTCAGTTGAAGATCTGTTGATAGGAGCATACCCAAGAATGGTGAACGCCAGGGAGATATAGATGGGCTGCAGACAGCATCTGCTAAAATATCTTTTTTTCAAATATCTCGTGTATTTGTATTTCCTTTCTAACCCCATGCATCACTTAAGATTCTTCAGGAAATAGAAGGCATATTCAAAGGGGATAATTAAAGAGAATGTAACAAAATGGCTATTTATAAATATGTAAGCAGTTTTCAAGAATTTCACAAGTTACAAGAAAGCTAGATGGACTAAAGCTATTTCCATTGTCTAAAGGAGCAAGGGTAAGGAACAGACACTTGAACCTACTAGATGTGTAATTTCTGTGGCCTTAAGTAGCAGAAATCAGGCACTGCCAAGCTATGCCTCAGCAGGAAAGGATCCTGAGAAATCACACTCAGATTGATCTCTCCTCCAACTTCTGATCAGCTGTCTTTGCCTTTTGTTGGTCAAAGCATCCAGAGTATAGAAAGTGAAGCAGTACTTAGTCAGTGCCCAGAGCTCAAAGCTCAATGAAGTATGAGAAGTGAAGCCAGAGGAGCAGGTGGAGAATATTCAGCATGACTAGGGCAATGTAAGTTGCAAGAGAGCCTGACTTTTATCCCTCTGTTTCCTGCACTGTCTCCCACAAATAGAACAGTGCTTTGCACAAAGTTGGTACTAAATAGATATTTGTTGAATGTTTCAGTCCATTCACAATACTTTTGCTATTCACTGTAAATTATTCCAGGATTGCACTTTAATTTTTGCCTTCCAAAAAGTACAAATTGATATCTCAATATTGTGAATGAATACCCTTAAAATATTTAAGTGTCTCATCATAGGGGAGTGTCACAGCTTCTAATAATCATGATGTAAAGATTGGTTTTTTAAAAAAACTGTTATCTTCTCTTATAACTCAATATTTCCATTTCCTCTTCTAAATGAAGCAATAAAAATGGTTTTCCTGAGCTGCCAGATAGAGTCCTTATTCACAAATTGTTTGACTTCCATGAACACAAAATAATTCCATTTGATAAGGCATATTTAATTAGTATTTACCATTACTGTTAAGGAAAGGCTTAACTAGGAGACTGCCTAGTGCTGATATAGGATGACCATATATCAGAAAAAAATATATTAAATTACACTTGGTCATTTCTATATTTCTAATTTGAGAGAATAATTCTGTCAGTCAGTGATTCAGGATCCTGTATTTAATTAGCTGTTAAACATTTATTACGACTTTGGATTTATCACTTTTTTATTGAAACAGTTTAACAAACATGATTCATTGAAAATAATATTCTCATGCCATGTTAAAAATAGTTCTGTAATTTTACTTTTACACTCAACCCTTTTTACCTTGTATTCATCAAAAAAAAGTAGAAGTAAATGTATCCGCCCAAAATTCATTTCTACCTGGGCCCTGTGAATGTGACTTTATTTGAAAATAGAGCATTTTCAATTGTAATAAAGTTAAGATGAATTTACACTGGATTGCTAAAGATCTGAAATGCAATATGACTGATGTTCTTATAAGAAGAGGGAAATTTGGAGACAGACACAGGCACACGGAAGAGATGCCTTTATAGATGGAGACAGAGGTTGGAATTAGGTTGCCACTGGCAAGAGTACCAAAGATTGCTGGCAACCACCAAAAACTAAGGAAGAAGCATGAGTTAGATTTTTTCCTCAGAGCCCTCAGAAGGAGTCAATCCTATCCACACCTTCATTTCAAATGTTCAGACTCCAGAACACAAGAGAATAAATATCTGTTGTTTGAAGTCACCAAGTTTGTGGTAATTTGTTACAGCAGTCCAAGGAAATATACACAGAATAAAATACAGTACCAAATATGTTCTCATCCACCAGCAAACATTTTTTGGAATATTCTGGAAATGAAGAGTTGATTGCTTTTTTTTTTTTTTTTTTTGAGACAGAGTCTTACTCTTGTCACCCAGGCTGGCGTGCAATGGCACAATCTCGACTCAATGCAAACTCCACTTCCTGGGTTCAAGCGATTCCCTTGCCTTAGCCTCTTGAGTAGCTGGGATTACAGGCGTGTGCCTCCCTGCCCAGCTAATTTTCATATTTTTAGTAGAGATGGGGTTTCACCATGTTGGCCAGGATGGTCTCAAACTCCTGACCTCTGGTGATCCACCCCTGCCCCTTGGCCTCCCAAAGTGCTGGGATTATAGGCGTGAGCCACCACACCCATCCGATTGCCACTATTGGAGTATCAAGAGTCAGCCTTTATTCGCAAGTATTTCTATCTGCTTGTTTGGGCTGAGCAAAATTAGAACTGACAACGGACCAGATGCTTCTATTACCAGAATTTCGACCTCCAGAGGATCTGGATAACAGTTTTCAAGTAACTCTCATAGTAGCCTAAGCTTACTTAAACTCTAAAATGAAAGAATAGAAATAGACTCAGGATGCCAAAAAGTCATATATTTATCTGATTTAAACTCATCAAACTGAAATTTAAAATAAAAATTATCTTGAAAACCTGCTACATAGCAAACACTGTATTAGGTTCTGGGAATACAACCTTGAATAAGACAATTTCCCTGACTTCAAGGAATTCGAAGTATGACTGTAATATACAATGAAATATACAATGAAAAGGGAAACATGAGGCTACAGAAATAAAATGAGTTATATCATGTTCAGCTATACGCTGAAGGCATTTTCAAGTCATTGAGGAGTTTGAAGCTGGGAAGCAACAGGATAAAATTTGTTGTTTAGAAAAGAGCAGAGTGGAAGGTAGTGTGGGCAGATACAAGCCTGGAATGACTGGGAGATCAGCTAGGCCATTATAGTTGACATTCTGAAAAAAAGGTGAGATGACTTCAAATAGAGAGTTAGCAATGAAAAGACACAGTGAAAAAAATGGATGAATTAAAAGGATGTTTAAGTGGTTAATCAGCAAAGTTTAGAGATTTAATTGGGGTAGAGATGGGATGGAGAGAGAGGGAGGAGGGAAAGGCGGATTCCAGTTAGTGGAAGTTAGTGGCGTCATGGTGCAGTTTTCTCCAGGCAGGAGGCCCAAGACGAAGGGCAGGGCCCAGGTACACAATAGAGGGGCAGGAACAATGGGCTACATTCAAGGAAACAGATTTTCTGTTATTTACATTCAAGTTATTTATATACCCACCCACTCGCAAACATGCTTTTTTATTCTTTCAAATGAATTAGCCTACTTCTATTTATGAACTGCATTTGGTTGATTTGGCTCATTATTTACCTAAACTAAGTTCAGTAAACTTTCAATAAAAGCAAAAACAGGCCAAAGTGGGAGGATCACTTGAGGCCAGGAGTTTGAGGCCAACCTGGGCAATATAGTGAACCCCATTTCTACAAAAACAAACAAAATGTATCCACGCGTGGTGGCATGCATCCGTAATCCCAGCTACTCTTACGAGTCTGAGGACAGAGGATGGCTTGAGCCCAAGTGTTCAACGCTGCAGTGAGCAATGCTGCAGTGAGCTATGCTCTCACCACTGCACTCCAGCCTGGGTGACAGAGACCCCGTCTTAAAAAAGGGAAAAGTTTTTTTGATATTACACAGCTAGATATTTTCAAAACACAATTAAAAAAGAAATGAAATAGTTTTAGGTAATTGTAAAAGACACAATTTTAAGTAAATTTTAAAAATTAACATGAATAGTCCTTGCCTTCATTAGATGGTGAATATTTAACTGAGCTTTACAGGTGATGGTGGAGACACAGGTTAATAATAAACATGATGACCTGAAGTAGTAACTCAGTTTATTATTTTAAGATATATTAAAGTTAAGTATGATAAATATATTTAAATAAACAGAAAAAGTCATATTTATTTCAGGGAAATACTAAGTAAATAAATAGTACATACATTGTTCCAGAAATAAAACTGCAACCCTTTAATGATCTGACCCAAGGCCTCAGCCTGGCTCTGTCTTTTCGTTCTAAGCATTTGCTCTAACACTGGATCACTGTGTGTTTTACTCCAAGTCCAGATCCCAGGGTGCAAGAATAAGACAATTGGCATGTAATCAAAAGGGAAAACACCAATAACTATGATTAAATTAGAGAAACAACCGGCATGGAAGAGTGTTAATCAGAACTACTAGTTTTCTAGAAGGTTTTTTTTTTTTTTTTTTGAAATTCGAAAGTTGAAGTAAGGACAGGTGTATCCCGTGAAGCTGTGGGTCAATTTTAAAGGCCACCCTTTCAGTAGCATCAACATTAGTAACCTCAGTGTAACCATATTCTTTGCACAATGAATATTTCAAATTTTCCAAGATAAGTCTACAGAAAACAGGAAATAGATTCTTTACTCTGCAATTTTTTACTTCTAAGGTTACGTTCTTTTAACTCTTCAGACTCTTACTACAGTCTATATCACATACTGTTTCCTAGAAAACTAATAAAGTTGAGATCATCTGAATTGCTTTTCTATTTTTCTATTTTTTTCTAACTGGTATGGATCATACTTCTCTAAGCTACTATGTTCCTTAATGTATTACTTTTCTTGCTTTGAAAACTCTAAAACTACCTATTCTCATTTATAATATCACAGAACTTTACTCTGTGTTTATTATACACTTATCCCAATTCTGTCATTTTTATCCTACATACATCCTTCATCAGATTGTCACTGTCTTTCTTCTGTGTGTAGGCATTAGTCACTAGACTGGAAAATTCTTGGGGTGAAAAATATCCCAATATTCGTAATTATATCAGCTAGCTTCCATCATCATACATGAGTCAGGTATTTTATCTGTTGTTGAAATTGACAGAGCCTCATAAAACCACGTAATTACTCGTTGGTTTGGCATTCTATATGGCAATATTTATCAATCATTATGAAGTGCAAGACACAATACAAGGTGTATACTCAATCTTATACAGAGCATTTGGGGACATCTATGTTGCAAAGTTTAGAGTTCTATTTATTCATTTGGATTTGAGAATGATAATGTGACGTGTATGCCCTTTTAAAGCCACACCTGTTCCAGCACTGGACAGCACCACGTTTTGCCTCCCGTGTTTCCAGATCAGATTTTGCCACCGAATGAGTTCAGGTTGTGTCAAGTTTTGTTGTGTAATACAATATTTAAAAATCTTCTAGCTTTAAGAGCTGCTATTTTGGTTTTGTTGTTGTTGTTGCTGTTGTTTCAGAATTTCAAACTGTGGAACACATTGTCAGACAGACAGTGATGCAAAGAAGGAAGAGATAGGCATTTCAGGAAAATGACATAAAGCGTAAGGAAATAGAGACGAGGAAAAAAAGAAATACTTCAGAAAAGTCACGTAATCCAGAGAGCTGGGAGTGTAGATCATGGGAAGAGGTCAAGTGCAATACAGCTGGAGCAAGCCATCAAGGTTGAATTATAGGAGATGTATGTTTTGCTCCTATTTTTTTCTGGCTTTATTGAGATATAATTGACAAGTAAAAGTTGTATATGTTTAAGGTATACAACATAATGAGTTAATATGTTTATGTGTTGTGAAGTGATTACCACAATCAAGCTAATTGAAACACCCATCACCTCACATAGTTACTGTTTTTTTGTGTGTGGTGAGAACACTTGAGATCTACTCTCACCAAATTTCAAGTGTACAACACAGTGTCATTAACTATAGCCACCATGCTGTGCATTACATCGCTCAAACCTATTAATCTTATAAGCGGAAGTTTATATACTTTGGCCAATTTCTCCCCATTTTCCCAACTTCCCAGCCCCTGGAAAACACCATTCTACTGTCTGCCTCTGGGAATTTGACTTCTTTAGATTCCACATATAAGTGAGACTATATAGCATTTGTCTTTCTGTGTCTACCTTATTTCACCTAGCATAATATTCTCCAGGTTCATCCATGTTGTCACAAGTGGCAAGATTTCCTCTTTTTAATAGCCAATACTATACTGTGTATATACCACATTTTTTTCATCCATTCATCTGTTAGCAGACACTTTAGTCTGTTTCCATATCTTGGCTATTATGAATAATACTGCAGTGAACATGGAAGTGCAGATATCTCTTCAAGATATTGGCATATTTTCCTTTGGATATATATCAAGAAGTGAGATTGCTGGATCATATGGTAGTTCGCTTTTTATTTACTTATTTATTTTTAAGGAACCTCCGTATGGTTTTCCACAATGACCATACCGAGTTAAATTCTCACCAATAGTGTACAAAGATTCCTTTTTCTCCATGCCCTTGCCAATACTTGTTATCTCTTGTCTCTTTTTAAGTAATAGCCATTCTAACATGTGAAATGATGTCTCATTATGGTTTTGATTTCAATTTCCAGGATGGTTTGTGATGTTAAGCATTTTTTCATGTTCCTATTGGCCATCTTTATGTTTTCTTTAGAAAAATGCCATTCCAGTCCTTTGCCCATTTTTAATTAGGTCTTTCTTTTCCTATTGTGTTGTAGTTTCACATACAATTTGGATATTAACCCCTTAACAGACATTGGGTTTGCAAATATTTTCTTTCACTCCCTGGGTTGCCTTTTCATTTGGTTGACTTTTTTTTTGTTGCCTCTTCCAGAGCAATTAAATACACTATTAGCTATGGTAGCCCTTATTTATTTGTGACTCCCTGTCTCTAGACAGAAAACTCTGAGGAACAACTGGTCCGTATATCCTGTTGCTTACTAGATGTGTGTGTTATATAGACACTTTAAATTCAATTTGTGTAACCATATTCATCCATTAATTTCACAAGCCATTATTAGCCAATGTATAAGACATTGGAGGTTCAATGGTGAAAGTCATACCAATTGCATTTTTGGTACAATTACTTCAATAATATCAGACACTACGATATTACAAACTGAAGCATACTCTGATGGAAGGAATGAATGTCCTTCTCAGAGGGTATGTAAGAAGGTAGCTTTTCCACATCTGATGGGGCTGATGTTCCCTGAGGAAGTGATAGCTGATCTGGGATATGAGAGTGAAAAGAAAAGGAAGGAAGGCTATCAGAATGGGAACGAGCATGTGCAAAACCCCTGTGGCAAGGCAGAGTGGGAGGCGTCAGAGAAAGTGAAAGAAACCCGTGTGGAAAGAAAGCCAAGGAGCCACTGCTTGTATATGAAACCATCACTGTTAGCCCTCTAGAAGCCTCTGGCTGCTATTCCAGTCACAGCCCCCTTTGTTCCATTGAAGGAATAGTCACTACACTTTTCAAATATTAATGGCAATAATTCCTTATTATATTTAGTTACCACTCTTAAGAATTTCCTTTGAAGTTTATATAAATGGAACCATAAAGCATATAGTCTTCGTGTATGATTTTACCTATAGTACACTTTGTTTTTCCAATTTGTTTATGTTCTTGATGTATT
This sequence comes from Symphalangus syndactylus, assembly GCF_028878055.3. Lineage (NCBI taxonomy): Eukaryota > Metazoa > Chordata > Mammalia > Primates > Hylobatidae > Symphalangus > Symphalangus syndactylus. Next base: position 28,999,375 of record NC_072437.2, on the reverse strand, counting down.
TCATTTTGGATGCTCGATAGGATTCTTTGTGTGAATATACAACAAGTCATGTACCTAATGCTTTGATGATGAACATTTTTGATATTTCTGTTTCTAGTGATCACAAATTCTATATGATCAATATGATTAAACATCCAGAAACACATATGCACGTCATTTCTCTAGAATAAACAGCAAGAGGTGTATGTATGTATGTGTATATATACACATATATGTTCATATACATATATATGAACATATGCGAACACAAATTCATGCATAATACTAATATAAAATTATGTACTATTCTCCTTTCACATATTTTCTGTTTGTGTCTCTCTTTTCATCATTATTGATGGTTTCCTCTTCCCTCTCTTCCATGTAATGGTCTCTCCGCATCTTATCCATTGAATTATTAATTTAGGCTATTTCACACATTGCATTTAGTTCTAGAATTTCTATTGCTTTCTTTTCTGAAAAATCTGCCTGACAGATCTCTTAGTCTATATAAACATAATCTAACACATTTTTCTATTATGATGGAAATATTCCATAAATCAGTATTGCCTGATACAGTATTAACCAGCCACATATAGCTATTCAGCTCTGGAAGCATGGCTAATGGAACTAAAGAATTGAATTTATATTTTTGTTTATTTATTTATTTATAACTATTTTAAAGTTAACATTTCTAACAACTTTTGTATTAGATAGAAGTTCTCCTATGATTCTATTTTCACCATCCACTTACACTTAAAAAAAAAAACAACTCAGGGTAGGCATGGTGGCTCATGCCTGTAATCACAGCACTTTGGGAGGTCGAGGCAGGAGGGTTGCTTGACTCAGGAGTTTCAGACCAGCCTGGGCAACAAAGCGAAACCCCATCTTTAGTAATAATAATAATAATAATAATAATAATAATAATAATAATTAGCTGGGTATGGTGGCGTGTGCCTACGCTCCCAGCTACTAGGGAGGCTGAGGTGGGAGGATCACTTGAGCCCGAGAGGTAAAGTCTGAAGTGAGCCATATCATGCCAATGCACTCTAACCTGGACAACAGAACGAGACCCTCTCTCAAAAAAAAATAAAAACTAACATGCTCAATTAGAAAAATTTGAAAAAAAATAGACAATGATAATCAATTAAGACTCAATTTTCAACATTCATATTTAGTGTATAAATTATATACACTAAATGAGATTGTGTACATACCTATCCATATCTACACACATACAAATAAAATAAATTTTAGTAATGTTGGTTTATATATTTTATGGCCTTTTTTTTGAACAATATTTATAAAAGAATTTTATGGCATTAAATAGTGTCTAAAATCATAGACTGTAATGATTATATAAGATTTTGCCCTTTGGTTCTGTAATAATTTAAATATTTTCCTATTGCTCAACATTTAGACTACTATTTTGATACTGTTGCTAACATGATTATCTCTGGCTGATTTCTTAGGATTACTGAGATTAAAGTAGGATTACTGGAATAAAATATCCAAATATTAAAACAGTTTTGGTATGTATCGTCAAATTGTTTTTCAGGGAAGTTATGCCAGCTTAAATTGTCATTAGAGTAAGAGAAGAATGCAGTGTGAATTTAAGTCCTGTTTCTCTTCTACCTCTTCCTATCTCTTTTTCTGTATCACCAAATGACATGTGTCATAGTCCTGTTCTTCTTCAATATCTTTGTTCAATGACCTCTGTTTTAAATGTTCCCTCTCCCCATTCCATATTCAGCTTTCCTGTCTTAAATGCTAAATCTTACATCCATATTTCCAATCTGTCATGTCTTCCAAGATCAAGTCCCACTTTTCCAGTATGTCTGCGATACACGTTTGCTTGTCCCTACTGACTCTCATTACATCTAGGGCTGAACTTTTAACATGAGCTCTGCCCCAGCCCATTCTAATAACTCAACTCCCAATGTGTTTAGATTGTCCTTTTCTGTAAGCAATCCCATTGTCGCTTGAGCACAAAACCCCCACTCTTTCTCTCTTTCCCTTTATCTCACAAATGCCGACATTCATCAAGAATGATTGAATTTTCATTTGCAATATGAATCCAAGGCATGTCTTACCTTGCATACTGCTGCTTCCATGCTAGAACAGGCCTTTATTGCCACGGCAATTTTCTTTTAAATACTGTTCCTGCATTTAGACTTTCCTTCCTTAATCTATTCTACTCAGTGCTTCTAAACTAATCTACTCAATTTATCATGTTGAGGGTACCACTGTCTTCATCAAAAGTCGTCAGTGTCCCCCTGTTGTCTTTCAAGCAACCCCAAGTTGCATAATTTGTCACTTATCCATTTGTCCCGCCAGCCAGCCATTCAAAATTTATTGAGTGCCTACATGATTTTTTCCTTTGGATAACTGCCATTCAGCTACTGGAGCTACTTGGCCCTTGCTTAAAAAGGTCGTGAAGTGCCTGGGAGTTTATTTCCCCTTGAGGTTTCCACTAACCAGTGACCAAAAGATACTCACCAAAGTCCTAGATCCGTAGTCTGGATTATAATAACTCTAAAGCTTAGTTTACACTCCAAAGTTTCCCTGTGGAATCAGGCTAAAGCTGTTCTCCTTGGGCTTTGCATGGCGATCACACTCTTGCCTGACTTCCTTCTCTTCCTTGCCCTGCTCCACTAATTGCCTTATTTATCTACCCTGGAGCCCTTCCTTAATAAATTACTTTCACGTGAATTTTTCTCTTAGGGTCTGCTTCTGGAAAATCCAAAGAAAACCACTTTTGTTAAGAACCAAAGACATGATCGCTACTGCAAATGAACTCACGCTGAGTAGAAAAATAGACATGCAAGCCAACAATTTAAATTTTAATATGCTATCTACCATAACAGTGGGATTTGCAAAGTCCTGTGAGATGAGGAAAGAATAAACACCTACCTCAGGTGAGGGAAGTCAGACTGGAAAGTCTTCACCTAAAGTAATGTCTGATCTGAATTCGGAGAATAATTTTTTTTAGGCAGAAATAAAATAAAAACTAGTTATAATAAATAGTATGGGAAAAATTTAATGGTATAAGAACATGAAATTTTTCAGGAACTACACATAATGCAATTTATTATTATCAGAGACAATATTTGATACAAGGGAGGGGGAGGGAATTGGTTCTGATAGGTGAGTAACATGGCAGAAATGTGAATTGACGACATTCTCTGAGTGTCGTAAAAAGAGCTTATCTAGTTTATCTGTCAAAGATGGCAAACAGACAGGGCGCCGTGGCTCACGCCTCTAATCTCAGCACTTTGGGAGGCTTAGACGGGCGGAACATGAGGTCAGGAGTTCGAGACCAGCCTGTCCAATATATAGTAGATATATATATCTACTATATATATATCTACTAAATATATATATCTACTATATATATATCTACTAAATATATATATATCTACTATATATATCTACTATATATATCTACTAAATATATATATCTACTATGTATATCTACTAAATATATATATCTACTATATATATCTACTAAATATGTATATATCTACTATATATATCTACTAAATATACATATATCTACTAAATATATATATATCTACTATATATAGCTACTAAATATATATATATCTACTATATATATCTACTAAATATATATATCTACTATATATATCTACTAAATATATATATCTACTATATATATCTACTAAATATATATATCTACTATATATATATCTACTAAATATACATATACTAAATATATATATATATACACAAAAAAAAATTAGCTAGGCGTGGTGCTGCACGCCTGTAATCCCAGCTATTCGGGAGGCTGAGGCAGAAGAATCACTTGAACCCGGGAGGCAGAGGTTGCAGTGAGCCGAGATTGCGCCACTGCACTCCAGCCTGGGTGACAGAGTGAGACTCTGTCTAAAACAAAGAAAGATGGCAAACAATATGGAGAACCCAGGAGGGCGATGCCTTCAATTATAGAGTTGCAGCTGTTGCTCTGGCAACATTGTGGAGGACTGCATGTGAAAGTTGTATGTAAGGCTAGTCTGGAGAATGAATCATCATAAATCAAATACCATGGTGAGCACAAAGGGCTAAGAAGAGAGATAATGTGAGATATTAGAAAAGAAATTGGCGGAAGTTGGTGATTGATTGGGTCTGTGGTAATATTCTAGGCTTTGGATCACCCTGCCAGTCACCAAATCCAGTAGATTTTTTTTTTATTATTTAATCAAGATAGCAGCATTTTACTTCTTTCTTCAGCTTCTTGTTGGATTGTTTTGCTAACTTTTGTACATTTTCCTAATTATCCATGTTGACAATACATTATTCTTTTATTTGCAAAGTGGAGTAGGAGGTAAAAATGAAATCATAGTATATAAAGGCTGACTTACTAAAAATTATTGAGTTAATCAGAAAAAGCCTGTTGATAATCAATATACATGTGAAAAAATGTCCAACCTCAATCATAACTTTTTTTAAAAAAGTCAATTGAAACAATAAGAATATCAGATTAACAAGAAATTTAGCTGTAACATATTCAATTTGGGCAAAGATAGAGCAAAGAATCATGCTAATGCAATATCTGTGAGACTATAATAGGTCCAAATTTTTGAAGAGCAATTACAAATATCTGGCAAATTAAAACACTCACGTCCTTTCATCCAGCAATGGCACCACTAATAATTTACACTAAGAATCAATCTAGATGAATATATATAAAAATACTTATTACAGTATTATTTATAAGAGCAAAAAAGTCCATTAATACAAACTCATGAGTTACATTATAAAATGACCATTCCATGGAATATTATGCAGATGTTATAAAGAATATGTTAATACAAATGTGATCAATAAATATTGTGTTACAAAAAGAACAGTAGAAATTGATTTGTAGAGTATAATTTTATCACCATATAATGAAAATGTAGATACACTGAAAGTTTCTGAAAGGATGCACCCAAAACTGCTAACACTATTTGCCACTGGGGCTTCAAAATGATAATTTGCTCTTGTCATTTATTTTTTTCCCCAGGAACAACAGTAATTTGGCCATAAAATTAATGAAAAGAAAGAGGCATTAACAAGATAATGGAGGGACAGTGTTTAGTTTTTATGTTTGTGGAAAGAGGCGATAAGGAAACCTTATATAATTCTGTTGAAATAAAATAAAAATAAAATCCTTATAGTCAAAACTCTAAGAAAGGAAAGGTGCTTACAGATAGGAAAATAGAGGCTAATCCCACATCCCAGAAGTGTCAAACCAAGGACTAGAATTCAGATCTCTTGACCCTTGGCCCCAGTGCTCTTTCTATGATCCTAAGCAATAGTGTATCTATGCCTATAAAATCAAGCCAACTGAGGTGGAAAAGATCTCAGCCATTATTTCTGCTTTCTCTGAAAATACAGGATTGATTTTGAGTTCATAAATAAATAAGAAATGTTGAAGGGTTGTCCGTGGGACACTGAAGTTTCACTGTATTCTGAACCTGAATATCTTAATTCAATACCATTCCTCTAAAAGGATGCTTTCTCAAGCACTGAAAATTATGGTTCCATTTATGTCCCTAATTTAAGGGAGGAGACATTTTGAATTGGAGGCAAATAAACTATGTTGTAACACTTCAAAGCTTATTCAGGAGGCTTATACTAAATGCCTTATGTGTACTTGTTTTGTATTCTGACCCTGAATGTATTTCACACATAAGCTGATATGTCTCCAGTAATTTTCCTCCTATGTACGGTATAAATGAAATATTAGCACATATTATCTGGCACCCCACCAACCGATTAGTTTGTTGTTATAAAGTGCAAATGCCCTATGATATAAAATTCCAAGCATTACTCTACTGAAAATGAGAAGGCATCACTAGCATGTGAGTGAAAAGAATATTATGTGCTTCCCTTTTCTATATGTTAGAATTGCTTTATATTGAAAAAATAAGTTAAATAATATACCAACCCAAAGCTTGTAAATTACTTTATCCATCTACTTCTAGGAAATTACAAAGAACAAATTTCATTATTTTAGCATAACAGGGATGGATTTTCTTTTGTGATATTCAATATATTAACAATGGATTTTTTTCCCAGTGTTGTTTAGGATACTTCCTGCAATGCCTCACTCAAATTGTCAGTGATTTTTACTGTGTATTGTAAATGATACATAGCCACTGTATATAAACATTTGCTGAATTCAAGATTGCTAAGTTAAGAAACTGGAGTAAATAAAATGGAAACAGGAAATCAGTGAATATTTAAGGATATAATATGGCAATTGCATGTTTCTGCTGGCTTTTCATAATATAACAAACCATGTTTTTTCTTCTAATTAAAAAATGCTGTCAATAATAAAAATGCTAATTATACATAATCGATATGTTTATACATAGATCAATTCTTACAAATGTTCTAATTTCAGTTTAGTAAATTGATGTGTAAATATACTTTGTAAGACAGGCAATTTTATAAGAAGATTAGTAGACTAGTGAATTAAAATTTCCATTTCCTATGCTGCAGAGCACTTTTAATGCAATTTGAAGGGAGAACATTAGTGCTCAGCATTTATAATTTATCATTTGACATTTGGACTAAAAACTCTAAGTGTATAGAAAAATTACATATATTTCTTAAATTTCCAGTACCGCACATGCTACCACAATGCAGAGTTTTACAAGGAGATTAGTGTAATTCAATGGTTTATCACAAGTATTTCCAAAAGGAGCTATATTGTGGACCTTATGCTCCCCTCATAGTTGCTACAGGAAGGGCTCTCATTTGTCACTCCTTCTCGGCATTTGGTTCTATTCCGTTCTTAACTGAAAACAGGAAAAATGTCACTCTATACTGAAGCGTTTCAACAGAATTGGAAACATTGTGCATAATTTTCCATAGATGAGGGTATACATTTCAAAGTATTCACAAAAAAAGATATTTTTAGCCAAAATTTAGTTGAGATTTGTTGAAAGGAAGTACATCTCTGATCTACTTTTTTGGAACTTTCTGGGTTTCGAGGTCTTAAACAGAGGCGTGCATGTGCACGCATGTGTGTCTGTGTGTGTACGGAAATGTACTGTGTTCATAAAAATGCCACCGTTGGTGTTTCCAAAATGAAGCTACTAAAAAAGAGAATTGGTGTCATCTAGAGAGGGAGAGGAATTGGAGGACTGATAATGCAGAGAGTGCTTGGAAAATAGAACTACGGAAAAGAGGCCACAGTTTGGACCAGAAACAATCACCAAAAAATAGAGGAGAGAGAAAAAGACACAGGAAAATAGGGTCAGAGAGACAAAAAGAGAACAATCAAACAGTGCATTTGGCACTGTAGAGAGTAAAAGATTGAGAGATTTTTTTCCCCTTTCTATTCATGGGTTTTGAAATTGAAGTTTTCCGTGTACTTAAGAAAGGATGGATCTTAGTGAAGGGAATATTGTCATCTATGAGAGAGCTGCGAGAAGTGTAGGGAAGATTGGAGAAGATGGCTGAGGTTGCTGCTTTGGGGTACTTACTCTAAAACTTCTGCCATTCAGCCATGCGCATGAGGTGAACAGGTATTTGCGGACGTGCTTGACACTTGATCACATGTAATAATAAGACATATTACATTTTTAAAAAATTATAATTCATGTGTTGAGCAGGATATAGCTCAACAGTGACTATTCAGAAACTTTACCTAAAAGCCAGTTCATAAGTTATTCTATAATTGTTGTTAACCTGGTGGGCATATTTTCTAGGGATTTCAAGTGAGCAAAAATTGTCAAAAAATAAAATCCGTCAGGAGTAATGTCTGCTTTGCCTATGAATCCTAGACACACTAAAGAGGTATTTAACATTTTAGTTAGAGCTATAAATGCTCTAAAATTTAAAAATATCTTTTCTTTAAACTTTGGTTTCATTTTCTTAGGCATTTGTTCAAATATACATATGTGTGAATGTATGTGATTTTTAGACTATAAAATACTTTCAAATTGTTAAATAAATGTTTGCTAATAATATATTTAATTATGGAAAAATTTTAGGATTCATTTTGCTCTCAGTATTGACTATTGTCATTGTAGAAGTTCTGATAATATGATATTTATATAAGGACTCTGAGTTCAAATGCATCATCCTAAGGCAGTGAAAACATATTTTCTTCTTCCCGTTTTATATTTATGCATAACAGAAATGGGAAGACTAAAAGATTTCATTATCACAATTTTGGAGGGCAGAGAAAGTACCAACAATCTGCATTTCCAGGCTAAGTTTAAGCTATTTAGAAGCCAAACCTTCTCACTCTTCGGTTGGAATATCACATTCAGCAAGAGAATGTTTCAGTTTTTTTCATAGCTATGTTTAACTTTAAATAAGAGATTACATAATTAATGCTAAAATTGCCTGTGACTTATATTCCTTAAGGTTTTCTATTCTTTCTTAGCTTAAGTCCTGATTTTTATTTTCATTGTTGTCATTGTTATTTTTCTTTTCATGGAAAAGTACTACTTAGCTCTATAATCTTTTGACATTAAGGGAAAAATACTTTTGACAAAGCAAAAATATGCTTGAATAAGTTTGTGGTCTTCCATAAAGGTTTAACCTTATGAGTTGGATTTTTTACATTTTAAATAATAATAATGATTACATAAACTTTATCCAAAAATTGTTATAATTATTGAGATTAATTTTGAATCAATTACAAAGTTTTTAAATAAATGTTATTTGAAATGTTTATAAGTCAGAAAACAAATGAAAAGATTAATGGTTATACATCAATAATTGCTTATAGTATAAATGAAACCATTTGTTAACTTCTAGAAATTTATTGCATATTTGATTCTACTTTCCAGGCAATATTCCCATGTAAGTTTGTCTTCATTTTAATAAAATTGTCCCCAGAAAAATAATACAACTATAATTTGAATATACAAAAAATTCAAATAATGATTCCATATATGCTCAGTAAGTTTAATGTTCTAACTTTAATCACACCAAAGGCTTCTTATATTAATATAATTTTGTATATATGCAAGGGTTTCACTTCTGTATGTAATCAAGAACTCAGCTAAGCTGTTTATCCTCTCCATGTTCCTCCAGAACATTCTGCCTTAAAGATCTAATTTATGGTTACTTCCTACTCCATTTTTTTATTTCACCATGACTATGCATCTCATTTACATTTTATTTCCTGGTCTTTCCTCCTGTATCTACTCAAAAACTACACAGAGAGCATGATAGCAGCCTTTTCTTGACTTACACACCTTACACACACACACACACACACACACTTACTTTCACAAATATGTGACAAGGAGAACAGTGATGCTACATTTATATTATTCTTGACAGATGAAACTGAGCACCTGTTTGCTATATATCGTAGGCTTGGCCAATGTCAGGTGGATGCTGCCCAGATGTCCTTTGTTCATCTAGAAACATGGAGCCATGCTGGCTACCTCACTTTCCTCATACCCTAAACCTAATTGTTCCCAGGTCCCAATCAGCAGTTGAAACCATTTCCTTTCCTTCATTTTCCTTTCTGCTACCCAGGCATTTGTCCTCTTGGAAAGCAAGACAAAGCCTTCCTGCCTCATGCTTAATCTGCTCCAATGGCATTAGCCTACACTCATTCCTCAGAGAGAACAGATCCTTCCTAACTCAGAATTGCACACAAGGCACCTACCCAGGAGTCCTCGCCACTCTACTCCACCCCATGTCCCTTCATATTCAATAGCCATACGCTTTAGTCTAGAGCGACACCTCTGGGACAATGTACCGGAAGCCCTAGACAAGGATCTTTGTTATTTGCCATCACATATTCTATGTTTTTCTACATTTATACCAACAATTTTTGTTTGACTAATGTTTAATATTTTAGTCCCTCTCCTCTTAACATATAAACTCCTAAAAATCAATGGGTTGCTCACTACTGATTTCCAGCAGCTAGCACAGTCCTTAGCATATGGTTGGAACTCACTGAATTTCAGCTTTATAAAGAAATGAATTAATGGATGTTGTACGCATGTGTGAGGAGCCATGTGGAATGTAAATGGCAGCATACCAATGTGTAAAGTTGTCAGAATCAAGGAAATGGAGCTAAATTGGGAGCCAGAAAGCTAATCCATATGGATGTCAAGGAGATGAGGCTTGAGACACAGAGCAGTGATCAATGTGAGGCATCCAAAGGCTAGGGAAGTCCCACAGAAACACAGGAGATGATTCAAAGAACCCTTGGTTGTCCTGAAACATTGCTTTTATTCATGGGCTAGAGGACTTTCTTGGCAGAGGGCTGAAGACAAGTGCGTGCAAAAGTAGTTTCTCTAAATGTCTCACCAGCTTGTGTTTTGAATGTATAATTCCAGCACTATATATCAGCCATCTCTCAGTGCTGTTCAGTTCTTTTCATCCTGCTAAATCTTTTCCGTGTCTCTATTTAGATGATTTCTCATTCTTTCCATCTGAGACTGAACTAATGGCACAAAGTTGGTGATTTCCATGTGGAGATGTTACTAAGAAGAGTAGATAGGGTCTAGTTAGCAAAAACAGACCATAGATTTTTTTTTAAAGTCTGCCTAGCATTTAAGAAGATATCAGCCTGTTCTCCAAGTGTTCAGTCCTATCTCTTGTGTCTACCAGCCTTTAGCCTTTTTCTAAGGATACGCTCTCACTTTTCAAATTCTGTGTGACGTTCTTAAGGCCACATATATAAACACATTTTCATCTATTCCACCTTGCAGTCCTGGAGCAGTAACGTGACTACCTTTTGTGGCAAAAAGGCTGCTCCTTGGTCTGATCTGCATTTTCCAGGGAACTTGCTTGGCAGCCTACCATCCATCAAATTTTCTCCTTAGTAAATCTCAGAAAAAGATCACCCATAAGCATAGTAGTACAGGGGTATTCTGAAGTTTGACTAATATTTTAGAGTGCTGTAGATCCTAAGATGAAAGCAGTAAGAAAGTTGAAAAAATAGTATTATTTATTCAACAGACATGCTAGAAATCTCAGAGCTTCCCTAGTCACTATTTTCTGTCCTGTGCATGTAACATAAAACTCTGCAAAATCAGAACTGAATTCTCTGTAAAAAAATTCAGAAATAAACAAGACCAGCCTTGAAGGGAAGGCCTTGTAAACCATGGTTTATTCTCCTTTTCTTGTTATGGCCGATGGCAGCATCTAGATGAGAGTAGGTGCTCGGCCATGGATTCACTGAAATAATGCTTTAAAAGCATATATAATTCACAGAAATCCTCTGCACTTTCAATTACAATGAAACCCTCCATCCATTACTCCAAAATTTGTGAATATTAATCATTCTATCTTTCGAGCTTTTATTCTGTATTTGTGATCCCTTTGTACTATTTTTTTTCTGTTAGGATACAGTCAAGAAAACTGAAACCATGGTAGTAGGTATTTTAAAGAGGGAATAGATTACCAGATGTTAGAAGGCTCTAGAAGTCCTTGAGCAGCAGTAATTATGGACATAAGTTTACCTTAAATGGGCAGAATTCAGATAGATAACAACAACAACAAAAAGAGACTGTGGAAGTTATTCATAGTGGGCTAATTTGTGTGGGAAAAATAAGTAGGTATAAATCAGTATATTCCAGTATCTGTGAGACAACAAAAATGGGAAATTATTTTTCTAAGTTAGTTGGGTAAAGTTTAAAAGGGTTGTGCTTTGCCCTATAGACAATTGAGAGTGGTTTCCGTATTTAAAAAGGATAAATAAACTGTTCTGTGTTCAGGGCAGATTAGAAATGGAAGACACTGGAAGCAAAGAGAAGTTAAAGGAGAATGTTGACATTATCTTAAAGTGTTAAGAACCTGAACAAAACTCATTGCAAAGTCATTGCCAGGGAATATAGTGCAGGGCCATTGACTGACTCTAGTAGTGGATGAGGACAACTCACAGAGAGAAATCTGAGAACCCATGTTTAGCAGAGGGAAGGAAGCCAGGAATAGTTATTAATAAGTTCAAGACTTCAGTTTGGTTGGTTTTTTTTTTTTACTCCCAGTGAGCTAAATTTGACAATAATGTAGCTCAATTTCTCCCAACCTCATTTTGGTAATCTCTACAATCTTGCCCCAGAAAAGCCATTTGTATCCTAGCTCAGAAAATTCTGTATTAGTTTTTCTTCATAAGATTGCAAAATTTTCAAAACTGTCTGTTCACAATAATTAGAGAAATACAAATCAAGACCACAATGAGATACCATCTTACACCAGCCAGAATGGCTGTTATTAAAAAGTCAAAAAATAACTGATGCTGCCAAAGTTGTGAAGAAAAAGGAATGCTTATACACTGTTGGTGGGAGTGTAAATTAGCTCAACCATTGTGGAAGACAAAGTGGCAACTCCTCAAGGATCTAGAGACAGAAATAGCATTTGACCCAGCAATCCCATTACTGGGTATATACTCAAAGGAATATAAATCATTCTATTATAAAGACATATGCATGCATATGTTCACTGAAGCACTGTTCACAATAGCAAAGACATAGAACCAACCAAAATGGAAATCAGTGACACACTGGATCAAGAAAATGTGGTACATATACACCATGGAATACTATGCAGCCATAAAAAGGAACAGAGACCATGTCTTTTGCAGGGACATGGATGGAGCTGGAGGCCATTATCCTTAGCAAACTAACATAGGAGGAGAAAACCAAACTCTGCATGTTCTCATTTATAAGTGGGAGCTAAATGATGAGAACACATGGACACATAGAGGGGAGTAACACACACTGGAGACTTTCAGAGAGTAGAGGCAGGAAGAAGGGAGATCATGAGGAAAAATAACTAATGGGTGATAGGCTTAATACCTGGATGATGAAATAATCTGCACCACAAACCCCCATGACACAAGTTTACCTATGTAACACATCTGCACTTGTACCCCTGAACCTAAAATGAAAGTTTAAAAAGAAAGCAAAAAAACTTAACTTTAAAGTAGCTCAGTAAGTTTTATATTGATATCAACTTTAAATAATTTTTTATGCATGACATAATACGTTATTAAAATTCATTTACCTTTTTAAAAAAAGAATGCAAGATTTTAGCAGAGTTTTCAACAACAATGTTATATTTAACAAGAGAAAAACATCTCTGATGCTTTACAAACTGGTGTTTCAGTGAATTACTCTTTTTTTTCTTTTTCTTTTTTTTTTTTTTTTTTTTTTTTTTTTTTTTTTGAGATGGAATCTCGCTCTGTCGCCCAGGCTAGAATGCAGTGGCATGATCTCGGCTCATTGCAACCTCCACCTCCCAGGTTCAAGTGATTCTCCTGCCTCAGCCTTCCAGTACCAGAAGGCACGCACCATGATGCCTGGCTAATTTTGCATTTTTAGTAGAGATGGGGTTTCACCATGTTGGCCAGGCTGGTCTCTAACTCCTGACCTCCCCAACTACTGGGATTACAGGCGTGAGCCACCGCACCCAGCCAAAATGAATTACTCTTATTGTGTTCTATTCGTTTGTTTTTCCTGCATTTTCATTTCATTTCATTTCACTTTGATGAAACAACAGAAATACCTGATGGAATACAGTGACAGCTTGAAAAGCTATCATTCCACAGTAGATAAAATAATATGTGAAAGTAATGAGAATTTAGAATTCCTCTAAAATCAAAATTTAAAGACATACCACTGACCCTTTGTTAAAATAGCTTCCAGGACAGAAATCTTAGAAAATGGGCATTAGAGTTTCAGAAAGCTAGTCATGTTAAAAAAACTTTTCAGATCAAGGCTAGATGCCTCATAAATAATGGAATGAAGGGAACTACTTATAAAACCAGTGTTCTATTTTCAATTGTAAAAAAAGTTTATATTAAAATAGAGTAAAATAACCATTAAGTGAAAATATTTTGTCTGCTCACTTCCAGATGGTGGAACATAAACCACTTAAGTGACCTATTTAAGCCCCACTAAAGCAAATGGCAAATATTGAAATTGGATTACCAAATCTATGCCTTCCATTTGATTGGCCGTGTAACTTTTTGTTTCATGCATGGATAATGACTTTTCTGCTTCTTCAGTAACCCAAAGGAAAAGCTGACATTCTAACCTGGAGCCGCACATTCGAGCTTTGACACATCCCTCTCACTGGTTTCGTCTAATGCTTGTAACAAGCCTATATAGTCAGCAACTTTAGAAAGATGGGTAGAAGAAGTGTCTTTATCATACTTTGAATTTTTCCCTGAGGCACTTAGCAGAGTCACCTCTGGTGTTTCAAGTGTGCTTGAAAGTTATCTGGCTGCCCTCTGAGAAGTTTGCATAAAAACTGCTTTACTTAAAAGCAAGCAAAATTAAGGTTTCTGTAACAAAATCATAGGAATAGCAATGAGATAGGACAAAGACCAAATATCCTGTTTCCATGTGGCAGGGAAATAATGAAATCAAAAATCCATGAGCTTGAAGCAAGAGCTCATGGAGTGGCATATCATCATACCATTATTAATAAAGGCCATTGCTAATTTCTAAAAGGGCTTCATGTCCTGATTATTTTATCTTCTTCTTTCTGTTGAATTTTTAACATCTATGTCTACTGCAAAGTACACAAAGGAAATAAATTAGCACTTAGAAAAGGGCTTCTTCGCAACCTCAAATTATAGATATATTTCTTTCAGAACTTCACTTTAGAGAGAAAACAGCAAAAATTCAGCATCATCACTTTTGTGACACTTCACTAACCAATCAAAATATAGAAAAAAGGGAAATTAAGTACATTTGTATTCACTGTACATTTTTAGCTATTTGTTTAGAAGAAAAACAATTAGCTTATTTAAAAACCCTAAGGTGAGTATGCAGTTTTTATTGTTATCTTTGCTGTTTTGATTTATATTTTTATTTTTGTATGTATAACACCAGTAAATAAATCTATGTCAAATACTTCTTTACTTTTCATACTAGTACAAAATATTGGTGACTTTTTTAGATAGGAATATCTTACATGTATCTTTCAGAAATTATCAGAGAGTTATAAAATAATATTTGGGAGGTAAGGAAGGCACTAGACATAAGAAACTTGTATAGGCAAATACTTTGTCACCAAAGTTGTATATTTAAAAGTTAAATCCTATTCTTTAATTTGTCTCTTACTAATTCAAAATTAATTCATTAGAAAGCAATTTTCCTCAACACTTAATCCCTAGTTGTTCATTTTTTTCACTAGCTAGTATTCCATTGCTCATTGCTTCATAGCTAAACTCTGTTTAAATCTGTTAACTGAAATGATTTTTAAAACTTTTTGGCCATTTTTCACCTATGCCATTTGACATTGGTCTTGTATGATATCATGATACAAAAGAAAATGACCCTACAATGATATGATTCATAATTCCACTATAAATTTCCTTGATGCTTTGAGAGTGTGATTAATGTATTTTGTCCCCCTCCTTTTTTTAACTATAAAGCAAGTACATGTACAACAATGCCATTTTTTCAACCCCAAATAAACAGAAGCAGCTATAGGACTAAAGTTTCTTATATAAATCTTATAGTTTACTTAGCACATGCTTTAATAAAGTTTCCTCTCCAGGAAACTAGAAAATTGTAACTGGTGTAAGACTTGATGTTTTGTCAAAAACATACATAATATTCATATAGCAGAGCTTTGGTCTTATGCCATGAACAAGCAGGAGGTGCTTCTGGAACTGTCCTATTGATTTTCACACCTTATTTATTAGAAATGACTGCTGCCATTCCCACATAGTGCTAAGTGTGAACATTTACCGTATGTATGTGGTCTCAATATTATTTGTTTTTCACAAAACCACGTATGTCCTCCCATCGAAATATTGTCCTTATCTTAAAAGTAAATGGCACTATTTTATTCAATGATTTATATTTTGGAATCCTAACCAGATATTTTCTGCTGTAAATTTCAAGCACTGCATTACTTCCAAAGACATGCTATGGCTATAAGGAAATTATATCAAACATGAGTAAATTTTGTTGACCAAGACTACAGATGTAACAATACCGTCATATAACAGACATTGATGGTTGGTGACAATTACCCCAAATGTCCAATGCCATGAGTATAATTTGAATAGCTTTTAGTTTAGTTTTTATTAACATTATATGAAGGTCATTTGTAAGCCTGCAGACATAATTCATAGAATATACTACTCAGATATTTGAGAATGTACTACTTACGATTTGGATATATTTAATTCCAAATATATCTCTACTGTGATTTTTCTAGGAGATACAATTGCCATCACAGTAAGATATTGCTCATTCAGATGAAATTTTTAATTAACTAGAAAAGTCAAAGAATGCAATTCTTTTTCAAGATTTCTTCAAATAAAGAAACAAGCAAAATTAGGCTGTGGTTCTGTGAATAACACCAAGAAGTATGGAGTCAGGCAAACCTCAGGTTCAGTCACAGTTCAACTGTTAAGTAGATAATAATGCTAAGGGTGTGTTTTTGTTCTTTTAGGTTTGTGGAGACAGGTAGCATTCCACACACCAACACTGAGCCTACCCCATGACTATTCAACCTGCCCATTATTGGGTAGCTTTCATATAATCAGAAAGAAAACATCTATGAAAACTATTTACTAAAGAATTGTATCTTTTAATTAAGAGTACCGAACATGGTCAAGTTAGAGAATAATTGAGTAGAAACCTTCTATTCAAATATAATTGAGACCAGTTGTTTGATACTTAATCTAAAAAGTGAGTTAAGGAGGAGGTTCATGGGGTTAAAACACACACACACACACACACACACACACACAAATGTAAATTAATTGGCCAATATTTTGATATAAGTCCAGGACCCTTTGATTATCACTCTATTAACTGGAGTTTCTATACCTTGTCTTCTTTGTATAAATTATGATCATGACAAGTCAATTATAATTCTAAATTTTTATTTGTTTAAAGTAGAACAAAAACTTAAAGTAATTGAAGTACAAAAACCTTTTAGCTTATTAAAATTTTGTTATTCTGATTATTCTAATTTTATAATTTTTTCTTAAAAATTTTACAGTTGCTTAGCCCTCATATTAATCAACTTAGCTTTTTCTAATCTTTTCAAGACCCAACATATTTTTACATAAATAGCACCACTCTTTTATAATCACATCACTGATTTTATTTATGTCACAAAAGACTAACTTGAATACAACCTAAATAAACTGGCTGGTGGATAAATTAACATAACGCCAAGTTGAGGCAGCAGACTAGGCATAATAGAAAACACACTGTTATTTTACAGGGAGAATGTACAGTGTCAGTTCATTCAACCAGTTAGTTAAACACAACTAAACTAAAACAATGTCAATGAAAAGTAACACATTCTGTGTTTGCTCCACGGACTTACAGCCAATGAGTCTTGAGAAAGAAGAGATCATTTAAAGAGCTTCATTGGCAGGTGAATCTGTACTTGGCCTTTTAGTTTAGAGACTGAAGCTCCATATGAAAAGCAGGAGAAGGATAGAGAGGCATCCCATATGAAGAAAGAAATCAGAACAGACGTGCAGAGGCAAAAGTAGTCATGGTCTGCGTCCTGGCTCAGGAGGACAGTATGTGTTGAAGAGCAAAGCCTGGAATGGGCTGATGCCTGAAACCTGACCCCACCCCATGTGCTTTATCTACTCACATTGTTTGCCCAGGAAATCTGGCACTCTACAATGAGAACAGGAACTGGGTGTCCCAGCTAATCTTCAGCTCGGTGGGTCCCATAGGGTTGTCGTATTTGAAAAAAATAACAATAGGCTTTGAATAAAAAGACTTGGAGATGAAGCAGAATGCTTCTGCCAAAGCTTCCCTCAACTGACATAAGAGGAACAAGTTTATTTCCCAAGTTAATTATAGTATAATTTACCAGGTATCCAAATAAATGTGTTTAGAGGATAAGATTTTTCCCCGTGAAAAATTCTTGACCGTAATTTTACATATAATTCTTTTATTCAACAAATGTTCAATGTATGTTTGTTTTATATCGAACACTTTTTAAGGAATTAGGAATACCATTGTGAATAACATAGACAATTTCTGCTAAATGCTTAGATGATTAAAGGCAAACAAATATATAAGAAAGAAAGTAATTAAGAAATACAGTTTTATGCCTAATTATGTCAGGTGGTGGTAAGTGCTGTGTCCCCAGAACACTTACTGATTTTCTCAAACTATTATAAAACAGAGAAGGCACATAAAGAGTTCTGGACATGCGACTGAAGATTCTGTTTTAAATATGGTTGCCAGGGAAGTCCTTACTGTATAAGAACATTCCACCAAGGACTTGAAGGAGATGAGAGAAGTCATCAAGTGGATGTAAAAAATAACACTGCCAGTAATAGGACCAGCAAATACAAAGATCAGAGGAGAAAGATATCTGCTTTGTTTAAGGGACAGCAAGTAGGTCCCCCTGCTACAGCAGAATGAATACAGTGGAAATGGTAGAAGAGTTTTTAGTTGTAAGGCAAGAAGAGGGACCAACCATGGAGAGTCTTAGATGTCATCGTGGAGATTTCTATGGAGGTGAAATGGAAGCTACGGAAGGCAATAGAGGCTGATATGGTTCACAGCTTTAACAGTCTGCTCTCTGCTGAGAGAAGTCAATTCTTAAATTGACTATAGGACAAAGGGTAGATCCAGGTAGTGAGATGTTATTGCAATCACCTAGGAAAGAGATAGGATGATTTGAACTAGAGTGGTAGTGGTGAGAAGTGGTCATTTTTGAAAATATTTTTAAAGTAGAGTTGAGAGGATTTAGTGATGAATTTGACATGTGATGTGAGTCAAATTTCAGAGCCTGAGCCAAACATCCCTATTTAATTACATTTAATATAATGGAAAAGGTGGGGGGAAATGGATTAAGAAAAGAAAGAATAGAAGTTTGATGTGGGAAACAGGTGAAGAAACCAGTAGAGATGTTAGATATCTAAATCTGAGTTCAGGAGATTTGAATGCATAGAAAATTTGATCATTAGCACGAGGCTGGTATTTGAGGCCATGAGACTGGACAAGGTCATTTTAGTTTAGTGTTTTTCCACATATTATATTTCAAGCATCATGCTAGATACTTTAACGTTTGGCCATTTTAAAAGCCCCTTGGTAAATTTCACAGGAATGAGGATTTGACTGACCTGTTGTTCTCAGATGTCTGACCTCAGTAGGATGCATTATTTTATTATATTTAATTCCCTATAAAATTCCAAAATATCAAAATAAGACCAATATTTATTAGCAGGATTTCTCACGTACAATATTCCTACTCAGATAGGACTATATCACTTAATTTCACAGAAATATCCTTCCCTGAGGTGATGATACTATTATATCACCAATCATGAAGTCATGCTGACTTACAGGCAACAATGGAGCTCACATTTTGATCTAAGCTAATTTGCATGAATTACTTAAATTATGAAAATACACACTTTCAGAGACCAGACAGATATTACTCTGAATTGTGTCAAACTATCACTTAATAATTCTCAAGGGCTCAACTCTGGTGAAACCAGATGCTACAGTGTATGTGTTTCCTGTTCCCTTCCAATTTTTTTCATCATGGTTCATCAGCAAATGCTGTGAAGTCTAATTAATGTAACTAATGGATCTCTGGGCCATTGGACCATGCATTTACTTGAATTGCTCTGTGAAAGAGCTCTCTCTCATGCACTCTCTCTCTCTCCCTCCCTCCTTCTCCCTCTCTCCCTCTCCCCCCTCCCCCTCTCCCCCTCTCCCTTTCTCCCTCTCTCCCCCCCCACCCCACCACCCCCTTCTCTTTCAAGAGCAGAACATTTTAGTGACCTCCATTTAACTGGCCGAACTAAGCAGCGATCTCTTAGGTAATAATGTACTGCTAAGAAACCTCAGCATAGACTATAATGCTACCACTAAAGCTTCTGTTCATGTTGTTCTAGGGCTCATAAAATGGAATATTGTAATCTAGCTCTGAGGAAATTTGAGATTGTCTCATATTTTCTCGGTTAAACCAGAAAATAATTAATTATAGGGAAGGGACAAGTATTGCCCTGGCAGAGCCAGCCTGAAAAATAATTTCTGTTCATTCTCAATATATTATCTGCTTTGTCGCTAGAGGCCCTCTTTTGTTACTCTTATATCAAACTCCTTTGGCCACTTAATTTTCCTGCCATCTCAACTCAGAAATCATACCTACAAAAGAGCTAAAGTCTTCAACTTTTTTCTTTTGCAAAAATATGTGCCAGCTATGAGAGTGTAAGCTTTATAGTTATACATAGATGTTTTTATTTATAATCTTTCTCCTGCAAAACAGGATTAGAGAAAGTGAAGCAAAAAGAACATGTAATAAGATGAATAATGAATAGAAAAATAAATTGCTCTAAAGACAAAGGAAACTATAAAATGTAGATGACTAGAACTATTTAGCAAGAAAAGACCTCATTCTTTCCATCAAATAGTGTGGTGTAATTTGCACAATGCACCTAATGGTTAATGAATACATATTTGTTGAGGATATCATTAATAAACAACATGACCAATGAAAAACTAGTAAAAACGATTTTTACTCTTCAGGAAGTAACTATTAGGTATTGTACATTCCATTTTTAAAAGGTAGAGGAAAATATATATATTGATCTGACCCATAAATGCAACAGGAAGACACAGAGTAACAATTATTGCAGGTGAATTTCAGCTCTCAGTCTATCTACCAACCTGTGTCACCAGGAACCTTCTTCAGACCCGTGTATTCAACTGCTTATTTATCTTTTGCACCTGGGTATTCCTCAGGTACCTCCATTTAATTCATCTTCTTCCTCCAAACTGGTCAGCATCCAACCAGATCCAGAGAACCGTGAAGAGCTATTCTAGTCTCCGCCCTCTCCCCTGTTGCTGATCCGGTTAAGAGGGCCAAAGAATGTAGTTGAGAGGACACTATCTCTGTATCTAGTAGCATTTAGTTTTAACCTCATCCCTTAACTTAAAATCGACATGGCCTTCAGTAAGCAATTTACCTCCTCTGAATATCAATTGATAAAAGTAAAAAAAAATTCCAAAATTAATTGTATTGAGGATTAAAATATCATGTTTGGTACACCACAAGCTCTCAATAAACAGTTGTAGTATTGTTATTCAAATTGGTACACAGGCCTATCACTTCTCCTTCCTTTTAGATCTTTTTTTCTCTCTGTTCTCGCCTCTGAATGCCCCAACCCAATCTCTCTTCCTCTGTCACCTTTTCAGGAAATCCATCCCCACCCCACTCATCCCACCACTCCTCACATTCCTTTCTCTCCTACCCTGGCCTCCACCACAGCTCCTCCATCCCCACCTGTAATCCAGCCTCTACACGACTATCAGGACTGTGGTTCTGAAACGCAAATCTTATCATGTTGCACCTTACAACATCTTTGAATCACACCTACTTGTCTCATGATAAATTCTAAACTCTTTAGTTTTAAGCTGACCATGACCATTTTTGATCAGACCCTGTCCGTCTCTCCCTCCTAATTCTCATCTCTCTCTACCAAATACTCCACCCCTTGTTCTGAACAACGTGGTTCTGCTTTCATCTCTTCATGCTTAAATTTTTTCTTAGATCCTTAACTTTGCTCACAATCTTCCTGCCATCTGGAATAGCATTTTCCCTGTTGGCCTGGAAAATTTGACTATTCCTTTGTGACAGAATTCAGTCTTCACTTCCCCGTGAGTGACCTTCTTAGGACAAATTGACTAATTCATTTTGTAGTCTCACAGTTCATTAGGCAGTCTTCAAATGTCCAATATGACAGTGCAAGATATTTGTTGTTTATATGCATATTTCCCCCACTGGCTTTGAGAAACTTGAGAGATTGTTGTAACCATTTGTATCCCCAGTGTATAGATGCATAGCATGCATCTCTTTGTGTTTTGAATGAATGAGTGAATTAATGAATGATGAGAAAGCAATGACCTATGTTTTGTCTCTACCTCTTACATTATAAATAGACTGATTCAACTGAAGTTTCCAGTTCCTATTCCTTTTGCTGTTGTCATTGTATATGGTAGCAAAGAGCTTCATCCCTTTCAAAAATGTATTCTGTAATAGCAATAAATTCAGTGTCTTCTGGGAGCAACATTGTGCTCTCTCTCTCCCCCTGTTTTGCCTATTGCTACTTTGAAGAGTATGCGTTTATGACTTTATAGATTAATTTGTTAAAGTGCATGTAATAGGAGCCCTGCTATTTCTTCATAAGTGGTTATGAAAAAATATTCACACTTGCTTATGTTTTGTGAACATCTATATGTGGTGGAGCACATGTTATTATAATATTTTAAGCGGAAATATAGATTTAAGGATTTTCTTTTACTGTTCTTAATGTAAAGCTTCTAAATTAGATATACATAAGCACTCATCTAGAAGATAATGGAAGCATAAGCAAAACACAGAAAAAGACTTACCAAGAACAAATTATAACTAACAAACAAATGTTAGTTTTATTGCAATACAATTACTGAATTAGTGCATGATGGAACAAAAGATCTATAACAAGTTTAGATGTCAGTAATTTATTGGACACAGATTGTATACATTGTACCCACAAAATTTTATCAAACTGTTTCTATTTCAAGAAATTTTCAGTTTATTCATGTTCAACACAAAAGTTAATTATACATGAAATATAAACTGAGTGGAAAACACTGGCATTGTATTTCCTGGCTTTCTGGGAAGAACGTGGGAGTAGGGTTAATATTGAAATGCAAGACAAAGCTCTTTTCTCCTCTCCTTGTTCCCGGGATAGGACAAAATACACATGGCCAAGAATGAGGAAAGTAGGACAAAACCAGTGTAGTCAAGAGAGTTATGACCCTGAGGTGTGAGGTAAGATCTGGCCCTGGGAATGTTGACTGACATTGCAACATTTAGTGTCTAGACTGGAATGATTAGATATGAAGTGGGTTAACCTGGGGTCTTTAGAGATGGCGCTATTCCCAGAAAGATAAATGAGATCCAGTCCTAGGACAAAAGGACAAGCATCATTGGTCAGAAAGAGAAAAAAACGATTTAGAAAAAAAAGGAAAGAGAAACAAAATGTAGAGGAGGAGAAGAAATCCAAAGGATGGAGACCAAAGGGTTTGCCAGACAGTCTGTTCCTTGGGAATGTGGGTTACATAGCAGCCTGGAAGATGACGCTACTTCCAAGCCCAAGATTCTGTCTCTATGAGTTAGGACACTAGTCATGAAGAAATAGAACACATCTTTCTCTTTCTAGATCTCATTCTCAGTTGAAGAACTGCTACTCATGGCCTGCTAGAGTGAAACTCATTGGTTCTAGGAATTAATGAAATTGGACCTGCTGGAGGCCTTTAATTATTGTGTGGACATCAGAACTGATGAGGATTGATGTGGGTGTTATTTCAATAAAGTGTTATAAATAATTCACATATGAAAAATTTACTTTTTCTATTAATTTATAATTACATTAATATTGCATTTTAATTTTGTTACTCAAACTAAAGACCATGTCAGTTCTTAGACACAATCTCTCACTGTGTATTAATCTGAATAAGACATTGTAGTAACCACATATGTATATAGAGAGACAAATATATATGTTACTTTTTGAGCTGTTGTAGGTTTCCTGGCAAAAATTAGTGAAAATCAAAGTGTGTGTCCAAAGACTCTCTCACTCCACCCCCATTTCTCCTATTTTTAACATCTTGTGGTATTTTTTACATTAGTATGTTACATTTGTTACAAGTGATGAGTCAATGTTGATAAATCATTTTTATCTGAAGTTCATAATTATATTAGGGTTCGCTCTTTGTGTTGTCCAGTATATGGATTTTAATAGATGTATAATAAGATGTACCCACCATGACAATGTTACACATAATAATACACAGAATAATAATAATAATAATAATAACTGCCCTAAAAATCCCCCGTGCTCTACCTAGTTATTCCTCCTTTCTTTCCTCCCCAGGGGCCCCTTGAAATGACTGATCTTACTGTCTCCACAGTTTTGTCTTTTTCAAAATGTCATATACTTGAAATCACATAGTATATAGGCTTTCATATTGGCTTCTTTCACTCAGTATTATGCATTTAAGATTCTTCCATGCCTTTTTATGGCTCTCTTTCTCTTTGTTTTTGTTTGTTTTTGAGACGGAGTCTTGCTCTGTCACCCAGGCTGGAGTGCAGTGGCACGATCTCGGCTCACTACAACCTCTGCCTCCTGGGCTCAAGGGATTTTCCTGTCTCAGCCTCCTGAGCAGCTGGGACTACAGGCGCACATCACCGCGTCCAGCTAATTTTTGTTTTTTTAGTAGAGACAGGATTTCACCATATTGGCCAGGCAGGTCTCGTACTCCTGACCTCGTGATCCACCCACCTCAGCTTCCTAAAGTGCTGGGATTACCGGCGTGAGCCACCACACCCAGACGGCTCTCTTTTTTTATATAGCACTGAGTAATATTCCACTGTATGGCTACACCATAGAGTGTCCATTTGCCTATGAAATGTACCTTGGTTGTTTCTCTTTTGGTAATTATGAATAACACTAGTATAAACACTTTTGTGCATGTTTTGTGGGGCATAAGTTTTCAGCTCTTTTGGCAAATACCAAGGAGCATAATTACGGAATCATATACTGGGTGTGCTTAGTTTCATAACAAACTGCTAAACTGTCTTCCAAAGTGGATGTACCATTTCCCATCCCCACTAGCAGTGAATAAGAATTATTTCTGCTCACTGTTCTTACCAGCACTCAGTAGTATTGGTATTTTGGATTTTGGCCATTATAATAGGTATGTAGTAGCAAATCATTGTTTAGTTTGCAATTTTCTAATGACATATGATGTTGAGCATCTTTTCATGTGCTTATTTACCATTAGTAGTATGCTGCCATCAGTAATTTTCCTTTCCCTTTCCATTGCCAGTGAGATCCAGTAGTTCTATTTATTTATTTATTTGAGATGTAGTCTCACTCTGTCACCCATGCTAGAGTGCAGTGGTGCAATCTCAGCTCAACTGCAACCTCCACCTCACGGGTTCAAGCAATTCTCCCTGCCCCAGCCTCCTGAGTAGCTGTGATTACAGGCACCCACCACCATGCCGGGCTGATTTTTGTATTTTTTTAGTAGAGTAAGGGTTTTGCCATGCTGGCTGGGCTGGTCTTGAACTCCTGACCTCAGATGATCCACCCTTCTCAGCCTCCCAAAGTGCTGGGATTACAGGCATGAGCTGCTGTGCCCAGCCAGATCTAGTATTTCTTAATGGAAACTAAAACTTCACCTGTTACCACACTTTTCCCCATATATTTGTAATAAGTTCTAATGTCTGATAAGGCAAGTCTGACCCTCTGCATTTTAAAAAATGAAGTTATTTATGAAAAATTATGCTCATTTTAGAATCAAATATTTTATTAAAATAAATGACCATATTAGATTTATTGGAAAAATAATGTAATTTAATATTAAATTATCGTATTCATTAACATGACATAATTCTTCTCCACTTATTTGGATTTCCTTTAAGATCAATTCCTAAAATTTTCTATACAGATGGTTTTAGGGTTTTTTTTATAGCTTAAACTACAAGATACTTTATAGTGTCCCAATTTTTATTACAGTTTTACACCTTCAATTATTGCTGATATGGAAGAACTTTTTATCAATGTCTACTTTAGATTTAGTGGGTACATATACAGGTTTTTTACATGGGATACTGCTTGATGCTGAGGTTTGGAGTACAAATGTTTCCATTAACCAGATGGTGAGCATAGTATGCAACAGTTTTTCAACCCTTGTCCCTCTCCTTCCCTCCCCCATCTAATAGTCTTCAGTGTCTATTGTTCCTACCTTTATATCCATGTGTACCCTATGTTTAGCTCCCACTTACAAATGAGAAATTACAGTGTTTATCTATGCGTTTCTGAGTTAGTTCACTTAGGATAATGGTCTCCAGCTACATACATTTTGCTGCAAAGAACATGACTTCATTTTTTATGGCTGCATAGTATTACATATGTACATACACCACATTTTCTTGATCCAGTTCACCAATGAGGGACACCTGAGTTGATTCCTTTTCTTTGCTATTGTGAATAGTGCCGCAATGAATATACAGGTGCAAATGTCTTTTGGTAGAATGACCTATTTTCTTTTAGATATATACCCAGTAATGTGATTGCTGGGTCAAATGGTAATTCAGCTCTTATTTCTTTGAGAAATCTCTAAACTGCTCTCCACAGTAGCTGAACTAATTTACATTCCCATCAACAGTGTATGTGTGTTCCCTTTCCTCCAGAGCCTCGCCAATATCAGTTATTTTTTTTTGTACTTTTTACCAAAAGTCACTCTGACTGGTGTAGGACATCTCACTGTGGTTTGGATTTGAATTTTTTTGATGATTAGTGATGATGAGCACTAATATGGTTTGGCTCTGTGTCCCCACCCAAATCTCATCTCAAATTGTAATCCCCAGGTATTGAGGGAGAGATCTGGTAGGAGGTGATTAGATCATGGGGGTGGTTTCCCTCATACTAGTCTCATGACAATGAGTGGGTTCTAATAATATCGGATGGTTAAAAAGCATTTGGCAGTTCCTAGCTCTCTCTCTGTCCTGCTGCCATGTAAGATATGCCTTGCTTCCCCTTCACCTTCCACCATGATTGTAAGTTTCCTGAGGCCTTCCCAGCCATGCAGGACTGTGAACCAATTAAACTTTTTTCCTTTTAAAATTTCCCAGTCTCAGGTAGTTCTTTATAGCAATGTGAAATGGACTAATATGGGAAATTAGTATCAGGAGTGTGGCACTGCTATAAAGGTAACCTGAAAATGTGGAGGCGACATTGGAACTGGGTAATGGGCAGAGGTTGGAACAGTTTAGAAGGCTCATAATAAGATAGGAGGATGTGAGAAAGTTTCGAACTTCCTAGAGAGTTGTTGAATGGTTTTGACTAACATGCTGATAGTAATATGAAAAATGAAGTTCAGGCTGAGGTGGTCTCAGGTGGAGATAAGTAACTTACTGGGAACTGGAGTAAAGGTCACTCTTGCTATGCTTTAGAAAAGAGACTGGTGACATTTTGCTCTTGCCCTAGAGCTCTATGGAAACTTGAACTTGAGAGAAATGATTTAGGGCATCTGGTGGAAGAAATTTCTAAGCAGCAAAGTATTCAAGATGTGACCTGGCTGATTCTGAAAGCATTCAGTCATACGTGTTCACAGAGTATCGAAACTGAAACTTTTATTTAAAAGGGAAGAGAGCATAAAAATTTGGAAAATTTACAGCCTGACCATGGGGTAGAAAATAAAAACCCATTTTCTGGGGAGAAATTCAATCCATCTGCACAAATTTGCATAAGTAAATGGGGAGCCAAATGTTAATAGCCAAGACAATGGACAAAATGTCTCCAGGGCCTGTCGAGATCTTCACGACAGCCCCTCTCATCACTGCTTCAGAGGCCTAGAAGGGAAAAATGATTTCATGGGTCAGGCCCAGGGCCCTGCTACTCTGTGCAGACTCAGGACGTGGTGCCCTGCATCCCAGCAGCTCCAGCTGCAGATATAGCTAAAAGGTGCCCAGGTGCAACTGGGGCTGTTGCTTCAAAGGGTGCAAGACCCAAATCTTGGTGGCTTCCATGTGGGGTTGGGCCTGCAGGTATGCAGAAGACAAGGGAGCACAATGCCTAGATTTCAAAGGATGTATGGAAATGCCTGGATGTCCAGGCAGAAGTCTGCTGCAGAGGCAGGGCCCTCATGGAGAACCTCTACTAGGGCAATGAAGAGGAAAAATGTGTAGGTTGTTTCACCTACACAGAGTTACCACTAGAGCACTGCCTAGTGGAGCTGTGAGAAAAGGGCCACCATCCTCCAGACTCCACCAACAGCTTGCACATGCACCTAGAAAAGCCTCAGGTGCTCATTGCCAGCCTGGGAAAGCAGCTGCAGGGGCTGTACTCTGTAGAGCCACAGGGGAGGAGCTGCCCAAGGGCTTGGGAACCTACTGTTTGCATTAGCATCCCTTGATGCAAGACATGGACTCAAAGGAGATTATTTCAAAGCTTTAAGATTTAATGACTGCCTCTCTGTATTTTGGACTTGCATGGGCCTGTCGCCTCTTTGTTTTGGCCAATGTCTCCCATTTGTAATGAGAACATTTACCAGTGCCTGTACCCACATTGCATCCTAGAAGTAATTAATTTGTGTTTGATTTTGCAGGCTCATAGATGAAAGTGACTTCCCTTGTCTCAGAGGAGACTTTGGACTTAGACTTTTGGGTTAATGCTGCAGTGAGTTAAAACTTTGGGGGATTCTTGGGAAGACATGACTGTGTTTTGAAATGTGAAAATGACATGAGATTTCAGAGGGGGGCCATGGGCAGAATGACATGGTTTGGCTCTGTGTCCCCACTCAAATTCCATCTCCTACTGTAATCCCCTCGTGTTGAGGGAGAGACTAGTGGGAGGTGATTAGATCGGTGTGTGGAGGGGTCCCCCATGTTGTTCTTGTGATAGTGAGTTCTCATGAGATATGATTGTTTAAAAGTGTTTGGCAATTCCTACCTCACTCTCTCTCTCTCCTGCTTCTATGTAAGACGTGCGTTGCTTCTCCTTTGCCTTCTGCCATAACGTAAGTCTCATGAGGCCTCCCTAGCCATGCTGAAATGTGAGTCAATTAAACCTCTTTCCTTTATAAATTATCCAAACTCAGGCAGTTCTTTATATCTGTGTGAAAAGGGATGACTACAAGCAGTTTTGCATGCTTGTTGGCCAATTATATGTCTTCTTTTGATAACTGTTCATATTTTTTGCTCATTTAATGGGGTTTTTGATTGTTAATTTAAGTTCCTTATAGATTCTAGATATTAGACCTTGCATAGTTTGCATTTTGAACATTTGTGTGTGTGGTTGTTCATCACTTATTAACACCCTTGTTAAATTTGCTTATAAGTCCTGATGGCATTGTGTTTATTTGATTAGTCTTTTCTCTGGGTGATAACAGCATCTCCAAAAGGTAATAGATTGAATTTCCTTCCAAGTATTTATATCTGTTTTTTTTCATCTTGGGATATTTGCCAAGCTCTCCAATGCTATGCCCAGAAGAAGTGATATTGATGGTCATCATATCTTTTCCCTTAATTAAAGGGAATGCCCTAAAATAATTCTATTAGTACATGCAACAGACTTTCAATAGGACTTATGAAGTTTAAGAAATTCTCTTGTATTAAAATTTTTATGAGTTTTTTTTTTTGTTTTAGTTATTGTAAGTTCTGGGGTACATGTGCAGAAAGTGCAGGTTTGTTACATAGGTATACATGTACCATGGTGGTTTGCAGCACCTATCAATCCATCATCTACACTAGGTATTTCTCCTGTTATTATCCCTCCCCTAGTCCCCCACCCCACGACAGGCCCCAGTGTGTGGTGTTCCCCTCCCTGTGCCCATGTGTTCTCATTGTCCAACTCCCTATGAGTGAGAACATGCTGTGTGTGGTTTTTTGTTCCTGTGTTAGTTTGCTGAGAATGGCAGTTTCCAGCCTCATCCAGGCCCCTGCAAAGGACATGAACTCATCCTTTTTATGGCTGCATAGTATTCCATGGTGTATATGTGCCACATTTTCTTTATCCAATCTATCATTGATGGGCATTTGGGTTGGTTCCAAGTCTTTGCTATTGTGAACAGTGCCGCAATTAACATACGTGTGCATGTGTCTTTAAAGTAGAATGATTTACAGTCCTTTGGGTATATACTCAGTAATGGGATTGCTGGGTCAAATGGCATTTCTAGTTCTAGATCCTTGAGGAATCGCCACACTGTCTTCCACAATGGTTCAATAATTTACAACCCCCCCAACAGTGTAAAAGCATTCATATTTCTTCATATCCTCTCAAGCATCTGTTGTTTCCTGACTTTTTAATGATCGCCATTCTAACTGGCATGAAATGGTATCTCACTGTGGTTTTGATTTGCATTTCTCTAATGACCAGTGATGATTAGCTTTTTTTGATGTTTGTTGTCTGCAAATATGTCTTCTTTTGAGAAACATCTGTTCATAGCCTTTGCCCACTTTTTGATGGAGTTGTTTTTTCCTTGTAAATTTGTTTAAGTTCTTTGTAGATCCTGGATATTAGCCCTTTGTCAGTTGGATAGATTGTAAAATTTTCTCCCATTCTGTAGGTTGCCTGTTCATTCTGATGAAAGTTTCTTTTGCTGTGAAGAAGCTCTTCAGTGTAATTAGATCTCATTTATCAATTTTGGCTTTTGTTGCCCTTGCTTCTGGTGTTTTAGTCATGAAGTCTTCGCCCATGCCTACATCTTGAATGGTATTGCCTACGTTTTATTCTGGGGTTTTTATGGTTTTAGGTCTTATGTTTAAGTCATCAATCCATCTTGAATTAATTTCTTTATGAGGTGTAAGGAAGGGATCCAGTTTCAGCTTTCTGCATATGGCTAGCCAGTTTTCCCAACACCATTTATTAAATAGGGAATCCTTTCCCCATTTCTTGTTTCTGTCAAGTTTGTCAAAGATCAGATGATTGTAGATGTGTGGCATCATTTCTGAGGGCTCTGTTCTGTTCCATTGATCTATATCTGTTTTTGTACCAGTACCATGCTGTTTTGGTTACTGTAGCCTTGTAGTATTTTTTGAAGTCAGGTAGCATGATGCCTCCAGCTTTGTTCTTTTTGCTTAGGATTGTCTTGGCCATGTGGGCTCTTTTTTGGTTCCATATGAAATTTAAAGTAATTTTTTCCAATTCTCTGAAGAAAGTCAATGGTAGTTTGATGAGGATAGCATTGAATCTATAAATTAATTTGGGCAGTATGGCCATTTTCATGATATTGATTCTTCCTATCCATGAGCATGGAATGTTTTTCCATTTATCTGTGTCCTCTCTTACTTCCTTGAGCAGTGGTTTGTAGTTCCCCTTGAAGAGGTCCTTCACATCCCTTGTAAATTGTATTCCTAGGTATTTTATTCTCTTTTTAGCAATTGTTAGTGGGATTTCACTCATGACGTGGCTCTCTGTTTTTCTGTTCTTTGTGTATAGGAATGCTTGTGATTTTTGCACACTGATTGTGTATCCTGAGACTTTGCTGAAGTTGTTTATCAGCTTAAGGAGATTTAGGGCTGAGATGAAAGGGTTTTCTAAATATACAATCATGTCATCTGTAAACAGAGACAGTTTGACTTCCTCTTTTCCTAACTGAATACCCTTTATTTATTTCTCTTAGCTGATTGCCCTGGCCAGAACTTTCAACACTATGTTGAATAGGAGTGGTGAGAGAGGGTATTCTAGTCTTGTGCCGGTTTTCAAAGGGAATGCTTCCAGTTTTTGCCCATTCAGTATGATATTGGCTGTGGGTTTGTCATAAATAGCTCTTACTATTTTGAGAGACATTCCATCAATACCTAGTTTATTGAGAGTTTTTAGCATGAAGGGCTGTTGAATTTTGTTGAAGGCCTTTACTGCATCTATTGAGATAATCATGTGGTTTTTGTCACTGGTTCTGTTTATGTGATGGATTACGTTTATTGATTTGCATGTGTTGAACCAGTCTTGCATCCCAGGGATGAAGCTGACTTGATCATGGTGGATAAGCTTTTTGATGTGCTGCTGGAATCAGTTTGCCAGTATTTTATTGAGGACTTTCACATCGATGTTCATCAGGGATATTGGCCTGAAATTTTCTTTTTTTGTGTGTCTGTGTCAGGTTTTGGTATCAGGATGATGCTGGCCTCATAAAATGAGTTAGGGATAGTTGTTGTTTGGAATAGTTTCAGAAGAAGTGGTACCAGCTCTTTTTTGTACCTCTGGTAGAATTTGGCTGTGAATCCATCTGGTCCTAGACTTTTTTTTTGGTTGGTAGGCTATTAATTGCTGTCTCAATTTCAGAACTTGTTATTGGTCTATTCAGGGATTCAACTTCTTCCTGGTTTAGTCTTAAGAGAGTGTATATGTCCAGGAACTTATCCATTTCTTCTAGATTTTCTAGTTTATTTGCATAGAAGTGTTTATAGTA
Source organism: Symphalangus syndactylus (assembly GCF_028878055.3). Classification (NCBI taxonomy): domain Eukaryota; kingdom Metazoa; phylum Chordata; class Mammalia; order Primates; family Hylobatidae; genus Symphalangus; species Symphalangus syndactylus. The sequence goes on along the minus strand of NC_072437.2, from coordinate 28,967,483 downwards.
TTCTCTGATGGTAGTTTGTATTTCTGTGGGATCGGTGTTGATATCCCCTTTATCATTTTTTATTACATCTATTAGATTCTTCTATCTTTTCTTCTTTATAAGTCTGGCTAGTGGTCTATCAATTTTGTTGATCTTTTCATAAATCCAGATCCTGGATTCATTGAGTTTTTGAAGGGTTTTTTGTGTCTCTATCTCTTTCAGTTCCGCTCTGATCTTACTTATTTCTTGACTTCTGCTAGCTTTTGAATTTGTTTGCTCCTGCTTCTCTAGTTCTTTTAAATGTGATGTTAGGGTGGCGATTTTAGATGTTTCCTGTTCTCTTGTGGGCATTTAGTGCTATAAATTTCCCTCCACACACTGCTTTAAATATGTCCCAAAGATTGTGGTACATTGTGTCTTTGTTCTCGCTGGTTTCAAAGAACATCTTTATTTCTGCCTTCTTTTCATTATTTACCCAGTAGTCATTCAGGAGCAGGTTGTTCAGTTTCCATGTAGTTGTGCAATTTTGAGTGAGTTTCTTAATCCTGAGTTCTAATTTGATTGCACTGTGGTCTGAGAGACTGTTTGTTATGATTTCTGTTCTTTTCCATTTGCTACGTGTTTTACTTCCAATGATGTGGTCAACTTTACAATAAGTGCAGTGTGGTGCTGAGAAGAATGTATATTCTGTTGATTTGGGGTGGAGAGTTCTATAGATGCCTATTAGGTCCGCTTGGTGCAGAGCTGAGTTCAATTCCTGGATATCCTTGTTAACTTTCTGTCTCATTGATCTGTCAATGTTGACAGTGGGGTGTTAAAGTCTCCCACTATTATTGTGTGGGAGTCTAAGTCTCTTTGTAGGTCTCTAAGAACTAGCTTTATGAATCTGGGTGCTCTTGTATTGGGTGCATATATTTCGGATAGTTAACTCTTCTTGTTGCATTGATCCCTTTACCATTATGTAATGCCCTTATTTGTCTCTTTTGATCTTTGTTGGTTTAAAGTCTGTTTTGTCAGAGACTAGGATTGCAACCCCTGCTTTTTTTTTTAATTTTTTTTTTTTTGGCTTTCCATTTGCTTGGTAAGTATTCCTCCATCCCTTTATTTTGAGCCTATGTGTGTCTTTGCACATGAGATTGGTCTCCTGAATACAGCACTCTGATGGGTCTTGAGCCTTTATCCAATTTGCCAGTCTGTGTCTTTTAATTGGGGCAATTAGCCCATTTACAGTTAAGGTTAATATTGTTATGTATGCATTTGATCCTGCCATTATGATGCTAGCTGATTATTTTGCCCATTAGTTTATGCAGTTTCTTCATAGCGTCAATGGTCTTTACAATTTGGTATGAGTTTTTAACAAGTAAATACTGGACGTTTTTGAATGTGTTTCTGCTTCTGTTGCAATGCTGCCTAAACTTTCTCTTGAAGTCTATGAATGTGTTGAATTAACTTGTTACATTTTCTAATGTTCAACCATCTATTTTTTTTTTTTTTTTTTTTTGAGACGGAGTCTCGCTCTGTCGCCCAGGCTGGAGTGCAGTGGCGCGATCTCGGCTCACTGCAAGCTCCACCTCCTGGGTTCACGCCGTTCTCCTGCCTCAGCCTCTCCGAGTAGCTGGGACTACAGGCGCCCGCCACCACGCCCGGCTAATGTTTTTTGTATTTTTAGTAGAGACGGGGTTTCACCGTGGTCTCGATCTCCTGACCTCGTGATCCGCCCGCCTCGGCCTCCTAAAGTGCTGGGATTACAAGCGTGAGCCACCGCGCCCGGACTCAACCATCTATTTAACATACATTTACGACTATAGCTTGTCTCCAGCTTTTCTCTGAGATTACCCTGCCACATTTGACAGATGTGTTTTCTGGCCTCATGATAGAAAATGAGGAGAAAAGTAGGCACTGTTTTGCCCTGATACATACATACAAAAAAGGGAAAATAGTTTAGCTGCAAAATTTTCCTTTCAGATCATTCTCTGTCTTTGGCATCTAGTCTACATCTTCTTCAGGTTACAGGTATCTTTCTTAGGGTTTCTTCTGGGTTTTGTGTTAGTTTCTAATTGTGGCGATAAAATTCACATGATAGACTGTAATATTGTTCCCAATTCTTTGCTGTTTCCCCCAAGAGGTTTACACTTAAGACTTTGACACCATTCTAAATAATTTGACTTGTCTTATGCAATAAAATATGAGTGAATAAACCAAACTATAATGATAATTAAACATGTGTCTAATTTATTTTCGTCATTTTAGGACACATGACAGCATCTTAAATGTATTAAAGAAATTACTTTTAAAATTTGGGTTGATGGCCATAAAAGGAAGTAAGTCATACAAAGAAATAACCCTGGATCTAAAATGCTTATTATGTTATAGTATTCTTCATGAACCATCAAATATTATGTCTCTTTCACCAGACCAATATTAAAATTTCATGTTTTGGCTCTCAATGTGTGGAAATCACCTACACACCTAAACTCACCCACGTTGTAAAATAATTTGTTATTAGCAAGCATTTACAAAATCCAGGTATTATGTGGAGTTGCATTATCTATTGAGAATTCAATTTTCAGGGATTTTTCAGGGTCTGAAATGATGCTGAATCTAGAAATATCTGCAAAAAGAGGGACATACATGGCCGTGAAGGAGCCCCAACCACTTGCAGGAGTGTATTAATCCAGCTGCATATTGATATAATTAGACATAAGAGCTATTAAGTATCACACACAGACTTCAACCAGTGGAATAACGTAAGAAAGGAAGAAGAAATTCTCTTTAGTGCAATATCTATAGAGGCCATTTCTTGTATATTTCACAAATCGCAGGTTTCTTCATATTCCTTTATCTCATAATCCACATTCTAGCAATCTATTTTAGCATCATTGGCGAATAGACGAAAAAGTTATAAATGACTTGGCACACCAGAGACATCTAAAAATTGAACTCATTCTGGGAAGAAATACTAGGGAAAATAAAAGCTAATTCCAATCTCTGAACTCAGAAAAGATCAGGAAATAAAGGCCTTACATGCATTTTAAATGTCAGGGGACAGGATAGGACTTAAATGATAAGCTTTTCCAGAAACCCCTGTCATTTCAAAGATGTAGGTAACTACTTTTCTCCCCTATTATAGGAGATGGGACATGCACTCTCTAGAGGAACTGAATGGAAGGGAGAGTAGCTTGCAGAATTCCAAGCACTGATCCTCCTGCCTCACAGTGGCATGGTCATTAGTTACCTCCTTTGCTATATTATGCCCTTTTATTTAAATTTTTAACAATGAAAATCTACAGAGTTTCATCCACAAGTATCTTATGTTCTCTCTACACTCACGTCCTGAATGATCTTTTCCAGTGTGTGGCTTTAAATCCATATGCATGCTGATGATATAGCTCTATGTCTCTGAATTCTTGATTGGTCTATCCAAATCTTTATTCAAACATCTCTACCCAGAATGTCTAAACAGCATGTTTGTTAAATTTCCAAAGTGAATTCTTCTCTTCTCCTCTTGCCCCCTCCGCAAAGTTCTGCTTTATTCACATTCCTTTCAAACTCCGTAATAATTCTGTTCTTCTTGATATTCTGGCCAAAAATCTTGGATGAATCCTTGAGTTACCCCATGATCCATCAGAAGCAATAGAAATCCATGAGGAAATCCTCTTGACTCTATCTCAAAATGTTTCCAGTATCCAGTCATTTTTCATCACCTCTCCAGCTACCTCCCCAGCCCAAGCCCCCATTTTCTCTTCTGGGTTATTGCAATAGTGTCCTAATGGTTCTTACATTTTTGTCCATCATAGCCTATTCACAACAGGGCAGCCATAGTTATTTTTGTGAATGCATGTCACTTTTCTGCTCAAAACTCCAATGGCTCTCCATCTCATTCAGAGAAAAAGCTAATCAGTGTCTTGCATATGTAACTCTATGTGATCTCTGCTCCCGCCTCCCTCCATGACTTCCCCCTTGTTCATTTTGCTCCAGCACCACTGGTCTCCTTGGCCCCCTGCTGGCATATACCACTTCAGATATTCACACTGGCTGCTTGACCTGCCTCTAAAGCTCAAATGGGAATTGTTCAGAGAGACCTACCTATTTTAAAATTCAATTCTTCCCCCACCCTCATACTCCTCATCCCTATACCTGGCATATATATATATATATATACATATATATATATATATATATATATACATATATATACATATATATATATATATATATACATATATATATATATATATATACATATATATATATATATATATATATATATATATATATAGCACTTACCACCTTCGAATGCACTATGTAATGTAGTTATTTATTTCTACCTTCCTCCAATGATAAGTAAGCTCCATGACCACAGGGACTTTTATCAATTACCAGAACTCACAATAATACCTGACATGCAATAGGGACTGTTTTTAAAAGAATAAATTGATTAAAATAGAGAATAGGGAAGAATATGTACATGTGTTCCTTGGGGGGCTGGGCAAGGAATAGGAGAGCTCAATACTTATCCTTAACTGTAGGAGATATGATAGATAATATCTAATACTAGAAATTCAGAAATAATTATATAAGTAGTTTATTTAGAAATAGGGAGATAAACACCTCTGCAAAAAAGCAATATTATGTCTGCCTTTTGAGAGTCTAGGGTTTTTTGTCTTTATTTGTCATGTAGAACTCTGAATCTGTAAACCATTTATTTTAATTACCTGATAAAATTTTTCAGTATAGAAGAGTTAATATTATATAAATTCATTATAAATAATTAAGAATTATTAAAATTGATGTATAATTTTTTATAAGATATAAGTATTTAAAAATTTATATTCTTTATTCATAAAGAATATAAATATTTTAGATATATTTTATTCGCAACATCGAGCGATATGTTACTGTTAATTGGGGGAAGGGTATGCAAATCTAAAATATAGATTTTAATTAACTAGTGTTCTGTTCAGTAAGTTTAAATATAGTCCTGGGAATATCAATTTGTAAACAAAGAGATGAGCAAATCACCTAAAATTTTACACACATGGGAATTCGTTTAATATTTAATAGGTTTTCAGAGCTTTAGAGATCCTAGTTTATTCTTTACCAATTATTTTGTTAAATACTATTGTTCCATGAAAGAAATAAAATGTATGTTTCCATCATAATTCTGGATAAAATTGTACTCTAATATTATCCTCATTGGAAATAAAATATGTTAACTTGGACTATGCAAGTAATTCTGGCTGGATGATACACTGAAGTCATTTCTCTCATTGGCGTTGGAAGTTTACATTTCTATTTACCCTTAAATTGTTGGAGTAAACCAAGAAAACAATGCTTTGCTTAAATTCCAACTTGCAAAATCTTTCCTAAGCTTTTGCGTTTCAAAATAACCCTTTCTCTCCAATGCAACAAACATAAACATTAATAAGAAATTGCAGGCACAGTAAAGTTTGGTATTATGAAGTGCTGCTTAGACCACTGTGAATGCTGAAGTTGCATGGCAATATGAGAGAATTTCCATGAATATATATTGACTATTAATGCAGAATAAAGTTTTCTCATTCTCCAACCAAAACAATTAAAAAGGAAAATTATGTTTATTAAAAGCCTATTTATCTCTAGGCTTTTAGCCAAACCCTTTTGAAGATGATTTTCCCAATTCGAAAATTATCAGAAGCAAAATCCTTTCAAGAATACAAGATTTCAAAATTCATCAAGTTAAATTATTCTTTATATATGATTTCTTTCTTAAACTCACAAAACCACTAATATGTGAAATATTACAAATGATGACCTATTGGTTATTGTCCTTTGGTTTAAGAAAAAAGGAGGAAATCTACTTATGGAAGAACTTTACGTATGCATTTTTTAATACTAAGAAGTCAATTTTGCATTATTGGGCATATTCAGATAATAAGAGTTCTGTATATTTGAATATTTTGCTTAAGAGTGTATATATATATATACACATATATACACATACATACATATATACATATATACACATATATACATACATACATATACACATATATACATATATACACATATATACATATATACACATATATACATATATACACACACACTCTTAACGTGTAAATATATGAGTGTATATATATGAGTATATATATACTCAATGTGTGTATATATATGAGTATATATATACACTTATGTGGATATATATATACTTGAATACATGTATGTGTCTAAATACTATGTTCTAAGCAAGATATTTAATGACCTCAATGTGTAGGGTCTTTATTAAGAACAGTGCTCATGGGTCTGCAAATATGGATGTACTACAATTAATATTATGGCAAAAAGTTTAGTGATTGTGTTACTCTGATTAAATTGAAAGCATGTGAAATTAAGTGACATATCTCTAGTGGTCATGTTTTTGTCTTGCCAACAAGCTCCACCTAATAATTTAAAACTAACTTCAAGGAATTTTTATTTGTCTATTCATTCTAATAAGTTTTGAATTTAGTGTAGTAAGCTAAATTTATTATTTCTAGTGAGGTTTATATTCTAACTTTGATTTCTATTGACAATTCATTTTACTTCCTTTTTGTCAAGACAGGTTATTATGCAGTTTACCAAGACTAAATAGAATATGAATTTTATTCTGAGTAAGTTTTTATAGAGCAATGTCTACTACAGAAGCACCTAGCCACATGTGGCTATAAAAGCAATGAAATGTAGCTATTCCATATTGAGATATACTATAAGTGTAAAGTATACAGCAGAATTTAAAGACATAATATAGAAAAAATGAGAATGTAAAAATCTCATCAATAATTTCTATCTTGAAATAATTTTTGTAAATATTGGGTGAAATAAATACATAAAGTCAAAATTAATCTCAACTACATCTTTTCCTTTTTAATGTTGCTTTTTCAAAAATTTAAAATTATATATGTGACTTGCATTCCTGGCTCACAATATGTCTATGTTGGAAAGCAATGTATAAAGTTATTTTTTAAACTTCCATCTTTCTCTTATTAAATAGTATTAAACAAACAGTGAGTTTGCAAGCTTTTAAAAGGCAACAAAGGGCTGGGCGCAGTGGCTCACACCTGTAGTTCCAGCAATTTGAGAAACTGAGGCAGGAGGATTGGTTGAGCTGAGGAGTTTAATACCAGCCTAGGCAATAGAACAAGACCTCATCTCCACCAACAAAAAAAAAAAAATTTGCTTGGTGTGGTGGCATACCCATGTAATCCCAACTACTGGGGAGGCTGAGGTGGAAGGATCCCTTGAGCCCTGGAGGTTGAGGCTGCAGTCAACCATTATTGTGCCCTGCACTCCAGCCTGGGTCACAGAAAGACTCTGTTGAGGTACCCAGCCTAGAAGTAGTCCATCAACAAATATCAATATAAATAACATACAATTAAATGAACAGAAAAACAATTCCTTTCATATCTCTTTTCCTTTATTGTACAATTGATTCATTTGCCATGTTTGTAGGGAACCATTTTCAAAATGTCTTATACATAATCAGTTATGCATAATACAGAAATTAAAAGTTATAATTCAAATTTTATACGAATTTAATACAAATAAAGCTTAACCTCATTTTCATTCTACCTTATATGTGATTATATCTAGAATGCTATTAAAACATATTGGTCTGGTCATCTGGCTGGAAGTATGTTGTTGACTGGCAAAAGGGAGAATTTTCCACCAGAAAAAATGGTTCCATAAGATAGCACTAGTATTGGAAAATGAAGGTGAAACAAAGCCTTCAAATAAGTATAGAGCCAGCTCCCACAGTTAGATTCTACTTTGTCCAAATGCGATTTTTCCTCTTACTGCCCTTAGCCATCAAATGGTCTTTTGACAGCCCTTACTCTGCCTGCTCCTGTATGCTCTAGTCAAGAGAGTTGAAATGTCCTCTACTTCCAGGATGATATTAGCCTCCCCTGGTAATGGAACACTCTAATATTTTCCACTAACTAATGGAACACTAATTCAAGCATTCACATAGCATATTACAAACCTACTTAATTGAACTGTACATAAAGTGATTTGTGTTTCAATGTTACAGAATGAATGTTTGTGTACCTGCAAAATTCATATGTTGAAATCCTAATTCCTAATGTGATGTTTCTTAGAGGTGGAGCCCTTCACAGGTAATTAGGATTAGATGTAATTCTAGGGGTGGGGCTCCCATGTTGAGGATAATGCCCTTATAAAAAGATGAAAATATGTGAGATCTCTTTCTCTGCATGTACACACCAAGGAAAGCCCATGAGAGGACACACCAGGAAGAAGACCCTCACCAATAACCTGACCATGGTGGCACCCTAATCTTGGATTTCCAGCCTCCAGAACTATATGACATACATGGTTGTTGTTCAAGCCACCCAGTCTATTTTATTTCATTATAGCAAACTGAATTGACCCACATGTACATTCAGTCTCCTTATTCTACTACCATGCTACAGATTCATATTTGTACATTCCATTGACCAAAGCCCAGGACACAAATAGAAGTCTTTTAGAAGTGAATAATGAAAGCTGAACCTAACAGAGAAGAAATGCACCCTGACTGTCTACCTGTGCCTCTCGTATGATGCAGACTCACCTTTTGAGCCTATACTTATTAGTCAGAATCTATTTCCTCTGCTTGTTGTTTTGTTTCCAATGGCCCTTGACTAGCTTGATGGCCAACAAGACAAATGCAGCAAGAAAGGCTCACTGAATAGCACAGATTTGCTATGTATCAGCGTAGGAAAAAGCATGTTACTAAGTTTAATTGAGAAACTCAGCCAGTGTTCCCATGTAATCATACTGAGAAAAACACAAATGAAAGCTCTTCTTTTTTTAAAAAAAAAATGCATGTGTACTAAGAGCCAGACTCCCTTATCCAAGGACAGACCAGCCAGGTTGTAATGAAAACACCTTTAATCCTTCTCAGCTTAGGCTACAACCCTACAAAATATACAGTATATCTGCTTGGAAAAAAATAAACTTTTTATGGCCAGAGGCAAGATCTGATATAAGTTGCAAAGTGATTGGAAGGCTTTTGGCTTGGTTTGGATTTCTGGTCCTTTACCTGAATTGTTAATTGAATTAGATTTTTGGCAGAGGCCATGAGCCAAGAAATGACAATCAGATCTCAGATCTCAGAACTTCATGGGCAAAGATGACCAATTATTGCAAGGAGACACCAACTCAGAACCTAATTAGTTATGGAAGTTTGTGAGCAAGGTAAGGAATAGAGCACTTCCAAAGATGGAATGAAGGCATTATCATGGACATGGTCATGTTCAGTATATATATTTTAAGTGTTTATTTCTGTAGAATCAGCATGAGAAACACATTCACATGGTCGTTTTATTTTTCAACTAACTTTAAATCCAAAGACATAAAACAATTTTGAAGAACTTGACCATTAGGTGAATTAAGAGTAAACCATTTGCAATTCATAGCTTTTTCAATAGAAGTCGATAGAAGTCAATAGAAATTTTCCCATGATACTTGGATTTATCAGTGCTCATAGTTTTTGATAAAACAGTGTACTTTAAGTTATACTCAAAAGTTCCAATGATGATCAGAATTCTTTGCTCCTTTTTATTTGCCTCTTCTCAACTACATATCCTCTTACTGCCTTAAATAGAGTAATAACTGTACCAGGGTGCTTAAAATATATTTTATGATAGTAATCTTTGGCAATAGAAGTGATTCTCTATTCTAGTGCAGATATAAACACCATAAGAAAAGATATATTTCAATTGATAAGTCAAAAGTCTTTGACTTTTCCTGATAGTGTTTATAAGAAATACAGCTCTAATTTATCAGTAATGCTAAATGTGTTATAAAGAAAAGTCAGAGAGTGAAAGTTTGATAGTAGGGTTAGAAAAAGTTGTGGAGCAATATGTAAGGTTGGGGAGAAGAGATGTTATTAGAGAAAGGTCAGCAAGTGCAAAAGTGTTCTTAAAATACTCACTATAAAATATGTTACAATCATAGAAATATGAAACCGTGATTTACATGTGCCTACTAGCAGCATCTAGCTGGAAACCCCCTCTTTTTTTTTTTTTTTGAGACAGAGTCTAGCTCAGTTGCCCAGGCTAGAGTGCAGTGGCCTGATGTTGGCTCACTGCAACCTCCACCTACCAGGTTCAAGTGATTCTCCTGCCTCAGCCTCTCAAGTAGCCGGGACTGCAGGCACCTGCTACCATCTAACTAATTTTTTGTTGTTGTTGTTGAGACAGTGTTTCGCTCTTGTCGCCCAGGCTGGAGTGCAATGGCATGATCTCAGCTCACTGCAACCTCTGCCTCTGGGTTCAAGTAATTCTCCTGCCTCAGCCTCCCAAGTAGCTGGGATTATAGGTGTGCACAACCATGCCCAGCTATTTTTTTTTTTTTTTGATTTTTAGTAGAGATAGGGTTTCACCATGTTGGCCACGCTGGTCTTGAACTCCTGACCTCAAGTGATCTGCCCAGCTCAGCTTCTCAAAGTGCTGGAATTACAGGTCACTGTGCATGGCCGAAACCCCCTCTTAAGATAATAGGTCACATCACCATAGCATTAATGTCCACACATAACTCAGTATATTACTCCAATTTGCTTCAGTAACAACCTTAAATATCTATGATTTATAGGAAGCATATTCATTTTACTCGCGTTTTATGTTAATGCTTCTGAGTCAGCAAGTGCTGCTCTACCTCCTGTGTCTTCTCATTTGGCAACCTTCAGTGGCAGTGAGAAAAGAATGACAGGAGGGGAGACATGGGTGCCACTTAACACTTCCATGCAAAATTACCACTCTGTCACTTTTCCTCACACTCTACTGGCCCACATCAGCAACATGGCCAAGCCAGATAATGGGGTGGAAATGTATACTCCACCTTCAAGGAGGTACTTGAAGTGACATAGCTATAGGCAGAGACGTATACTTCTTTTTCAAGGAAGTTATCCAACAATTGTAAAACATAATGCAATTTGCCAAAGTGAGTAGTTCAAGTGCAGGAAGAATAAGCCCCAGAGAGTTTGGTCTTGGCCTTAGCTCCTCTTGTTTTAAGTGGATGCCATAGCTCAATTGTACTTTGTAGATAAAGATTTCTAAGAAGACTGAATTTGTTCAAAATGGATGTAATCTCAATGGCTCTCCAACAATGCTAGGTCTTTCTGGTAAATTCTACTCATAGCCACTGGCAGAAATACCACTGTGCAGAAAAAGACACTGGAGAAATAAGTTTCAAGCCTGTACATAAACTTCCAGAATAACTCCAAACGTTTTAATTGTCATAATAGTCAAGTCATACATAATCCTATCATAGTTATATAGGGCACAGCAGTATTAATTTACAATAATTATCTCTGTAAATGATGTTAAATATCAGATATATCTTAAAGAAGTTGTGAAAATCCAACAGATTGGTATTACTAATTCAAAAGAAGACAAAAAATAAATGTTGAACTCACTAATGTCATTGAAACGGCCTCCAGATAATTTACCATCCTAATGAGACAGAGAAGAAGAGTAATTTAGAGGAATGGAAATAAAAGAAAAAAGTTTTTAAAAATTACATGATGTTATCAGAATTGCAAAAAATCAGTTGAATAATAATTGTGTACAGTTTTAAATGTAAAACATAGTAGAGAATAGAAAAGTTACAACAGAGAAAAGTCTAAATATAATTCTATTCATTTGCATTTTAAATTACAAATTGATGGTCTGCATTGGATGTTAACCAATTAGGGAAGGATCTTCAAATTTTAGCATGCATGGAAGCCACTTGGGGACCTTGCTTAAAACACTTATTTTCCAGAATTCCCCAGGCTCTGGCCCAGAGATGCTAATTCAGCAAACCTATTGGCATCTAGTTATATAGGTTTTAATGAGCTCTTGGGAGAGACTGATAAAAGTGGTCAGAGGATCAAGCTTTGTGAAACAATGAACTATAAAAGCAAATAAGAGATCCTTTAAATATTCTTTAAACACCTAATGATACCCTAGGAAGAATTATTTTTATGCGACAATGATGAATTTATTGAAAATATAAGACTGAATAATTACCCGATTTGTACAAGTTTATTTTATTCTGTTGTTTTGAAATTTCTAAAAATAGTCTGCATTATAAAAGTTACTAATTATGCTGTAGTTAAAAGTGTATAATGTACTGAAAAAATATAAATTGAGTTTGGTGCACTATTTATACAGTCCCACTTCTTAATAGTAATTTTATATTGAAAGTTAAATGCATTTGAGTTATACAGAAGATGTGCATTAAAAAATAAGAAAATGCTCTGACATAAAAAAGAAATAGGTCAAATCATAAAAGAGTTGCAAGTAAAAATTGTCTTTGTCAATAATGTCACCATTACATGCATAACATTTTGCCACATGACCCTACTTATTAAAAACTTAGGTTAATATGGTTATATAATCCACAACATTTTGAATTAACATGAATGAATTTGAAATTTCATCAAAATACTTGCCTCAACTTGTACACTGTCATGGCTGGTTGGTACACTAAAGTCTTGTTTGCATTTATGGTAGAAAATATTTATCATTTAAATATACCCATTTATCATTTAAATATACCCACTGTAAACTTTTATTTTTATTTCCTAGTTGATTGTTGAAGAGACAAACCTACAATTACAGTTGGAGCATTTAATATCTCTGTCTCACTAATCGATAGAATAACTAGAAAGAAAATCAAGGGTACAGAGAAAATATCACCATTAATCAACTGTCTGTAATCTATAGGCCATTCCAAAACAGTAGAACACATATTATTTTCAAGAACCCTCAGAATTATTCAAGGAGAGTTTAAATCTTTGACCATAAAAAAAATCTCAACAAACTTATAATTAAAATCATATAGAACATGTTCTCAAACCACAATGGCATCAAATTAGAAATCAATAGCAGAAAGAGTAAAGGGAAATCTCCAACTCTAAAACACACTTCTAATGAACCATGAGTTAAACAGCGAGTTTCAAGAGAAAAAAATAGTAATTACATTGAACTTAATAAAAATACAACATATCCAGATTGTGCCAAACTGCTTTAGTTGAAAGAGAAATTTGTAATACTAAATGCTGTGTTAGCAGAGAGGGAAATTCAAATCTATAAGCTCCTACCTTAAAAACCTGGAAAAAGAAGAGCAGAATAAACCCCTAACAAGCAGAAGAAAAGAAAAAGTATAAAGCAGAAATTAATGAAATTTAAAACAAAAAATAAATTTTAAAATAGTTCGTGTAAAGATGAAAAAAAAATGATAAACCACTAGTAAGATTGACAAAAAAGATGAAACAGACACAAATTGTCAATATCAGGAATGAAATCAGACATTGTTACAGTGATTCTATCTATCACTGTAGTCATCAAAATATAATAAAGGAATACTAGGAACAATTTTACTCCCAAAAATTTGACGACGTAGATGAAACAGGCCTATTTCTCAAAAGCACAAACCATTACATCTAACCCAATATGAGATAAGAAAATGTTATACAAATTAAAATGAATCTCATTTAAAAATCAACCCAGGATGGTGATAAAATTAAATGTGAAAGGTAAAACCATAAGGACGAGACAGTAAAAAAAAAAAAAAAAACGGCAAAACCATATAGGAAAAGCCAGTAAAGACTCTGGCACCTATACAATGAGTTGTTAGTCTTTATACCAAAACCACGATCCATAAAATGAAATTAATAAATGGTATTTCATCAAAATTGAAACTGCTCTGTAAAGGACTCTGTTAAGAGGATGAAAAAGCAAACTATAGACTGGATGAAAATATTTGCAAACCACATGATATAGACTAAATTCGTTGTGCCTCCTCCAGATTACATGTTGAAGTCCTAACCCACAGTACCTCAGAGTGTGGCTGATTTTTTGAGATAGGGCCTTTAAAGAGGTAATTAAGGGAAAATGAAGTCATATGAATGGGCGTCAATCCAATATGACTGGTGTCCTTATAAGAAGAAATTAGTAAACACACACTTACACACACGTGGAAGACCATGTGAAGACAAATGGAGAAGACAGCTATCCACAAACCAGGGAGAAAGGCCCTCAAAGGAAACCAAACCTGCCAATGCCTTGATTTTAGATTTCTAGCCTCCAAACCTATGAGAATTTTTTTTTTATTTACTCCACCCAGGCTACGATACTTTGTTATGACTGCCCAAGCAAATTAATACACCATACATCCAATATGACTGGTGTCTTTATAAGAAGAAATTAGTAAACACACACTTGCACACACATGGAAGACCATGTGAAGAAAAAGGGAGAAGACAGCTATCCACAGACCAAGGAGTAGTGGACTAGTATCAAGAATATATAAGAACTCGAAACAAAAATCCAGTGAGATAATGGGCAAAAGACTGAATGGACATTTCACTGAAGAAGATATATAGATGGCAAATAAGGACATAAAAAATGTTCAATATGGCCAGGCGTGGTGGCTCACGAGCACTTTGGGAAGCTGAGGCAGGTGGATCACGAGGTCAGGAGATCGAGACCATCCTAGCTAACACAGTGAAACCCCGTCTCTACTAAAAATACAAAAAATTAGCCGGGCGTGGTGGCAGGCACCTGTAGTCCCAGCTACTCGGGAGGCTGAGGCAGGAGAATGGCGTGAACCTGGGAGGCGGAGCTTGCAGTGAGCCAAGATCATGCCACTGCACTCCAGCCTGGGTGACAGACCAAGACTCCATCTCAAAAAAAAAAAAAGTGTTCAATATTTTTAACTCTTAGGAAAATCCAAGTTAAAACAACGAGATGACACTACATACGTATCAGAATGCCTAAAATAAGAAAAAGTGACAACACAAAATATTGACAAAGATACAGTGAAAATGGATCACTCATATGTTGCTGTTGGGACTTACAAAATGTTACACCCATTCTGGTAAGGAGTGTAGCAGTTTCCTACAGAAATAGCTGTAACAGCCTTTGTTCCCATAGCTCACCAAGCAATTCCAGAATTGCAATGCTTGTTCTTCAAAATAGTGATCCTCTTTAACGAATGACCTCTGTCTTCCCAGTTCTATTTTTTATCTGCACATTTCTTGTTGATGAACTGAACTTATTCCTGTTGTTTGTCACGTAATACCTAGAAAGGTGATTTAAATACTACTCTGGCTCTAGAGGGGAAGAAAATAGCTTACCAGTTACATTTGATAGGATTTCACGGAAGTCAGTGAATATAGGAACTTCCTGTATGATTATGTTAAATATGATCTTTCCCTCCCATCTGCTGCTCAAAACTATGATATTCAATCACTTAATGTATATTCCTACATTAGATAAGAATACAGATTTTATGGCATAAATCAGAGCAGTGGGAACTGTTGATAGATCATCAGAAGCTATTTTTCATGTGACTATGAACAAAGAATTATTCCCAGATAACTGTGGATCTTTGGCTGAAAAGCTCCCACATAATTTTGGATTGTTTACTTTTTCTTCTTTTCTGTTTTGTTTCATTAGTTGTATAAAGAACATTGCCACAGACAACCAGGGGAAAACAACACAGAAACATACAAAATTTCACAATTGACAAAGCTTTTCTACCTTCATTATCCATTTAAATTGTATACCAACCATCTTAGATGTCATCATTCCCTCTTTATAGATGAAAAAGAAGCGAGACTTGGGGATATTGTGGCATATGTGAAGATATTTCAATTGTGATAGTAAGAGGCAGCTTGTAAGAGCCATATTCAAATGTGAACATTTTTTTCCACATCCCATACAACAACCGTTTTCCTAAAAAGCGCTTGGCCAAACAACACAATAAAAAGAATTGCTTAGGCCAGGCGCGGTGGCTCATGCCTGTAATCCCAGTACTTTGGGAGGCCGAGGCGAGTGGATCACGAGTTCAGGAGTTCAAGACCAGCCTGGCCAAGGTGATGAAACCCCGTCTCTACTAAAAATACAAAAATTAGCCAGGCGTGGTGGTGGGTGCCTGGAATCCCAGCTACTTGGAAGGCTGAAGCAGAGAATTGCTTGAACCCGGTAGGCAGAAGTTACAGTGAGACAAGTTCATGCCACTGCACTCCAGCCTGGACGACAGAGCAAGACTTCCTCTCAAAAGAAAAAAAGAATTGGTTAAGCAACATAGTAACTTCATTTATTCCATGGTTGAGTACTCAGATTTTGTACGTATACATGTTGCAATGAAAAATGTAATTAAGCATTATTTTCAAAACAGTTGAATAGAGTGATCGGCGCAGGTTTCTGAAAAAAGACTTGACTCGTCTTTTCTATAAGAGTGTGTGCGTGTTTCTTGTTCAGATGAGACCCTAGAAGTACTATTAATAGACTGTAAGATTGAAAAACTCTACATTTTGAACATTTTTTAATAACTAATTCCACAAGGCTATTTATGAATCAGAATTTCCTCCTATATCTCCCTTTTCCAGCATGAGGTCTAAATTCAAGAAATAGTGAACTGGAAGAAGGCTTAGGAAGGGAAATAATTCTAAATGATTAAGTAAACAAGATAATTTGATCAGTATAACTCTAGTCTCCTGACAGCAAATAACACAGAGAATTAACAATTAACAGGAACATATGATGACTTCATTCATTATCAGTGATAATGCTATCTGGACTGCATGGGGGCTGGACTTGGAGGTTTATACTTACTTTGGAATTTTATCTTATAAATTTTCTGAACTCTGGAGAATTTATTTAACTCTTGCTGTACTATACCAAGGATTAGCCACTGTATACAGTAGAGAAAATATAGATATCCTGAAACAGAGAAGATTCTAGAGTTTACATGGAAGCAGGAAAGAAATGACAATTATGGAAAATTTATCCCACAGTGATGGACAAGGACTCACACAACAAACACATTTTCTGTCTATGTCTCCATTTCTCAGCTACAATCTAAACTTGTGTGTGTGTGTGTGTGTGTGTGCAGAATGCTTAGAGAATTAATCTAGTTTTTGAAGATTCTGATCCAACAGACTATATGCAAAACATGGTGATTTTAACATGTAGTTTACTTATTATTTCTGAAATGCAGCACATATTTTTGCCTAAGTTTTTCTTTTTCCTTACTGTCAGTGATGAAGAAATATCCATGATATAAGACTCAGGATTGGAGACTTTGTCTCTCACCACTGAATTCAGTGAACGTGGCAAAAGTCAATCATTCCATCTCTATTATAAAACCCCAAATGTAAGATTTTATTCTTCATACAATCTGGTGCTAATAATAACAGTAACAAAAATCATGAATATTCTTTCATGTGTATAAGAAGATCCCTCCATTTTCTGCTACTTCCTGCCTCTTCATTTATATGCCAGC
Source organism: Symphalangus syndactylus (assembly GCF_028878055.3). Classification (NCBI taxonomy): domain Eukaryota; kingdom Metazoa; phylum Chordata; class Mammalia; order Primates; family Hylobatidae; genus Symphalangus; species Symphalangus syndactylus. The sequence goes on along the minus strand of NC_072437.2, from coordinate 28,950,206 downwards.
AATATAGAGTTACCCATATTTCTCTGAATACCTCATGCTTACAATTGATTTCTTAATTTTGCTGTCTGAGTATCCTTCCTCCGCTTGTTTGCCTTGCTACTTTCCTCTCATCTTTCAAGATTCAGCTCCAGGTTGACCACATCTAGAAAGTCTTCCCTCCAAGGCTCCTCAGATACTGTTTTTATCCCTCCCTTCATCTCTTTTCATTCTTCATTGTAATGGCCATTTGTTCTTCTGTCTCCCTATTAGACTGCCAGCTCCCTGGGTAAGGAATTCAGATCTTAGCATAGCTCTATCCCGGTGCTTTATAGTATCTGGCACAATGTATGTCTGAAAAACATTTTTGATAAATTAATGTAGGCTACTATTATCTTTTATTTTAAAAGGTAGAGCTTATAAAGTAGGAGCATGATATTTTATTGATCTTTCAGGACAATCTTTAGAAGTGGAAAGAGCAGCAAAAAAATACTCCAAGATGAACGTCTCAGACTAGTTTGTGTTGGAACCTGGACTTGAAACAAATTCTATGCTCAAACAAACAACAGCAACCAATAAGCTTTCTTTAGTACCACTTAGTATATAGGGACCGTGGACATGACATTTAAATATACTATTTTATTTATTCCTCATGACAGCCCTACAGAGGGCAGCATAGATAACATTATCCCTATTTTCCAAGTGAGGATATTGAAGTTTCGAGAGTTTATGTGACTTTCCCTAAGTGGCAGGCACAATAAACAGAGAGGCTGAGAGTCAAGCCCTGTTCGAATTCACTCAAAATCTGTGCTGTGAAGGGCAAGACCGTAAAACTTCTCAAACCGTATTCTTTACGGTATGGCTAGGATTACTTTTCCAAAATATTATTACATTCATTCTTTCTATTGCTCAAACTCTGCAAATACACATTTGGTAACATAGCAGTGCACATTCAAAGAGATGGTATCAGTGTGTTATCTACCATTGACAAGAATCCAGGCCTCCAGCAGGAGGAAAAAAGGAGATCCTTGTTATGTGAATTGCCAGCTACAGCCCTTGCCTCAGAGTTCGGTTCTAGCAAGTCTACACCTCTGCTGCCAGACATATACCATGAATATAATATTTAACTTTTTGGGGTGTTATATTTTCTAAACTTAATTTGACATTTAATTATATTCAGATATTTAAAGAAACAGTTTTATTCTCAGTTTATCAAAAACAAACTCTCAGATCCAGAATTAATTTGGGGAGTTTTCACTGTGGAGAGAAGCTGTTGTTACATTTGAATCCTCTACACTTTCTCCTTCTTCTCCTACCACACACCAAATGTGTATTTTCTTCAGAAGTCATCAACTTCATTAAACATAATTTGGCTGTTAGAAATTCACAATGTATGAAAAAGTCAAAATCAAAACCTTTGAGAAATAATTTAATGCTGAAAATTACCCTTTTCTCTTTTTCCTTCAGTTTATACAAACATTAAAGGTTGGTTACAGGTAATCTGGAGACATCACAGTGAATATGATTTCATTTATTGAAATAATGTTGTCTTCCAACACACAGAATGGGAAAAAATATTTGCCAACTATCCATCTGACAAATGCTTAATAAGCAGAAAATATAAGGAACTCAATAGGAAAAAATCTAATAATCTGATTAAAAATGGGCAAAAGGTCTAAGAAAGAAGACATACCAATGGCAGAGAAATGCAAATTAAAACTACAATGAGATATTATCTCACCCCAGTTAAAATGGCTTTTATTGAAAGGGCAAACAATAACAAATGCTGATAAGGATGTGGAGAAAAGGGAACGCTTGTACATTGCTAGTGGGAATGTAAATTAGTACAGCTACTACAGAAAACAGTATGGAAGTTTCTCATAAAACTAAAAATAGAACTATCATATGATCCAGCAATCCCACTGCTAGGTATATACCCAAAAGAAAGGAAATCGGCATATCAAAGATAGATCTGTACTACCATGTTTAGTGCAGCACTATTCACAATAGCCATGATTTGGAAGCAACAGAAGTGTTCATTGGCAAACTAATGGATAAAGAAAATATGGTACATATACACAATGAAGTATAATACCATTCAGCCACAAAAAGAATGAGATCTTGTCATTTGCAACATTATGGATGGAACTGGAGGATATTATGTGAAGTGAAATAGGCAAGGTGTAGAAAAACAAACTTCACGTTTTCACCCATTCATGAGAGCAAAAAAATTAAACAATTGAACTTATGGAGATAGAGAATAGAATGATGGTTATCAGGGGCTGGGAAGGGTAGTGTGGCAAAGGAGTGGAGTCGGGATTATGAATAGGTACAAAAATATAGTTAGAATGAATAAAATCTCCTATTTGCTATCACAATAGGGTGACTACAGTCAACGGGGTTAAAGACCAGCCTGGCTAACATGGTGAAACCCCGTCTCTACTAAAATACAAAACTTAGCCGGACATGATTGTGGGTGCCTGTAATCCCAGATACTCGGGAGGCTGAGGCGGGAGAATTGCTTGAGCCTTGAGCAGTTGCCTCTGCCTTGAGGCAGAGGTTGCAGTGAGCCCAGATTGCACCACTGCACTCCAGCCTGGGCAACAGAGCGAGACTCTGCCCCCCTCCGGCAACAAAAAAAATTTGTAAAAAAATGAAAGAATAAGTAAAAGAATGTTTGTAACACAAATGAAGGATAAATGCTTGAGGTGATAGATATCCTCATTTAACCTGATGTGATTATTATGCATTATAAGACTATCAAAATATCACATGTACCCCATAAATATATGTACCTACTAGGTACTCATAAAAATTAAAAATTAAAAAAGATAATAAAAGACTAATAAACAATGTTGTCTCTAATGACTATAAAATGTATTTGAAATACATAGATGATTCCTATAACCCCCCACATAATGATTTTGTACCAAGAGGGTAAAGTATAAGCTTATCTGATTCCCAGGTTATTTCTCAATATCCTACATTTAGCTTTTACAAATGACACATAAGAAAATGAGGAGTTTTGTTCTAATAGGAAAAAAAATACTATTTAACCATGTAATAAGACCCCTGACTTTTAAGCTAAAAGAAATCAAAAATTTTTTAAAGCAATATTGCCCATTATGGGCCTTTTATATTTTTCTCACTGTGATTTCATCACTAGGCATTGAATAATTGCTTGTAACGTTCTATTCCTTCAGCATTTATTTCATCCGGCTGCCTCACTTCCAATTAAAGGATCTAAACATAAATTGTTATACATCATAGCTTTTCAAAACTATCAGAAACCTATTTTAAACATTTTACTGACCTAAAAATAGATTTATTTTCCAGAGGTTCTAACAATTCCAAAATCCTAACAATTTAATATACAGAGTAAGATATTATAATCCCAAATTTGCCCAAGTCACTCATTTTTTTCATTGTTATAAAGAAGCAGTTTTGGGGTAGCAATTAAAACCCAATTTGCCATAAATCGATGTCACATATTATCTTCAAGCTTCAGAAAAATTAAAGCCTTAATAAGTTACACACCTTCTGTTCAAACACTTAGAATATAGTTTGCTATAGATACTAGCACTAGTACATGGATTTATAAATAAAGCTATAGATTAGTGATCAATGCAGAAATAATGGGAAAATGAATACCTTCCCTTTCCCTCTCCTTGTTAAGTTTCTCTTCTTCACAGACCACAGGAAGGCACTGAAACTGCTGTTACCCATACCAAAGAGTGCTTGTTATTCTGTTCTTGAAGCTGTCCCAGCAACCAGTGACCTGTTTGAGAACCTGTGTTGACAAGCTCCACAGGTGTCCTGGCTTAATGTTGCTCTGGAGTGCTTTTAATAGATAAGCATACTCTATCTACTCTGGCAAAGAAAAATAGGGCAGGCCATCAAACAACCATTTCTCTAACCTGAGCTGAATACTTAACATAAGTCAAGGGTAAAGAAAACATTCTGCTTTTACAGTGTCCTGAGATGCCATTGAAGGGCTGACCTTTAGTTTATATATTTATGTATCATCCATATAGGCAGAAACCAGTTCATTCAATAAAACTAGACTGAGATAATAAAGGTTTAAAAAGGTTTTGAAAACATAAGCAGAGGCATTTGGAAATATTATAAAAGTAATTCAATAATAGATCCTATTTTAAGAGTTAAACCTTCCAAATATTTGATTTTTCATGGGCCCATGTTTGATTATTCATAGATACAATTTTTGGTTAATTTTGGTTAGTTATACTAAAATAATTCCATAAATTAAAGTAATGATTTTATAATCTCAGGATTTTATTTCTGTGTAATTGTCAGAAATAAAAATCTAAGAGTGTAATAAGGAAACGATTGATGTTACACAATGTACATAAATGTAAATATATTCTGAAATTAAATCCACTGCTGCTTTTCTTATAAAGATTTACTCATTCTTATGACAAATGTGGTCATGGTCATAGAAAAAAAGATTACATGGGGAAAATTTTGAAATGTGAAAGATAAACTTCGTTGTTCTACTTAGAGGATGGCAAACTTGTGCAAAGGATGTGTACTTTCCTTTACTAAAAGTTGTTTTTGCAATAAAATCAAGAATCACCTACCCAGGGTACCACTCAAACTTGTTAATTCAAAATGTAGGAAAAAACGTGGGCCCGAGTTTGCATACCTATCCACAGAATGGGCCTGATTTGTGGCAATTTCCTTTCTGGATATCTGAAGTGTTTTCTCTCTCTGTATATCTATAGTGCACTCTATCTCCAGAGAACTGTGGAGATGGAGGACTCTGATAAAGGCATAGCAAGAATCCAGCAAAGGTCACTGGATATGTATCAGAACAATTCCATCCATTTTACAGAGAACTGGATACACAGGGAACTGAATGAAATGTCAAAAATCCTTCCTTGTGCACAGGGAAGATGACCACAATCTAGCCTTACAATATCTATATGATGTCCCAGAAAACTGTACACCCAGCAGCTGCTAGACCACAAGATAAGGGTTCCAAATGCTACCCAATAAACAAGCAGAATTTGGACTCCAGAATATAATATAAGACAATGAGGAAAAAGGTAGTGTCTATTTCTAGGATTAAGGGATGAGTGTATCCTAATGAAACAGGTAAAATAAAACAAAATAAAAACCCTCCAATTTCTAAAAACTGGTATCCAAAATCCATTTATTGTCTAGGAAAAGCATGATCGTTATTGTAGGCTAAATGAAACAAGGAAGAGAATTGCCAGTTTCAAAACACCAATGCCAATGACCTGAAATCTCACCAGGGTCCCTCGCTGTTGGACCGTCGCTGTCCACTGCAACCTCTGTCAAAGTGCTCAGAAAAGTTTTTTACAAACCACTTCGAACTGCTAGGCTTAGAAAGGAACTAACTTGTGTGTAAGTGATAGACTAGAGTCTTTAGGAACAAAAGGGGTGTGTATAATTTGGAATTAGAATCATCTGGGGAAAATACTTTCCAGTGTGATGGATTAAGCAAATGTCTTATTCACACATGCCATTAAGTCACTGTGTTATTGAAGATACCAGAGGGGAGTTCATAAGAGTCACCTCTTTCAGGTTTAATGAGGCAAGGAAGAAATCTGTATGTCCTATTTAGGGGTCATTTCCATTATAAAACTGTCATTAAGTTCCAGTTCAAAGTTAAATTTGGGAAATGGCTATTTAGATAACACAGATGGGCACCTAGCTGAATCTTTGATTAGAAACCCTTAAACTGGCACCCTATTATCTTTTCTTTTCATTTTATTCATATCAAGGGAACTTTTGCCTATATATCTCAGTATAAAATAGACTTCGCCTCAACCTTTCTTCCAGTTCAAAATAATAATGCATTCTTCCAGGAAATTTTCAAAAGTCTTGTTCCCAATAACTTGGGGTTATTTCAAGATACAAGCTAATTTCAAACCACTTGTCCTAAAAGGAAAAAAAATATGATTATAAAGTGCATGTAGTTTGTGTACGGTTTTAAAGGGAAAATACTTTGCCTTCATCGGATAAGGTGCAACTAGCCTTCATAGTATTTTCTGTCCCATTTACTTACTTATATAGACACTATCAAGAGAAAATCAAGCTTTTGCTAGGACAGTAAGGAGTTTCTAACCTTTCTTTTCAGTTATGAGCCCCTTGGTAATCCAATAAAATATACAGAACCTAATGGCAGAAAAAGGGACTTAGCCACTTAACCACAAAATAAAGCATACATTTCCAGAGAACTTTATGAAATCCAAGGGTCCCATTTAAGAATTCTCAAACATGAGAGGAAAACATTCCATCAGTCTTTCTTTTAGATTGGAAACCCTTAAAGAGACTGCCACCTATTATCTTTTTTAAAAGTTTTATTCTTTCCAAGACAAGTTTTGATTTTGAAAGAAAGGGTAAAAAGCTTAATGGGATATAGGCAGGTCCTTATTATAACAACATTATGGATATGTTTTGATAGAAAAAAAGGAATAGAACTCCAGAGTGTGATTGGGTAATTGCGCAAAGAAAAATCAGGTTGTTTAGGAATGTCTAAACTCAAGAATGTCTTTTGTATTTTTATACACACAAAAAAAGATAAAATCATAAACTAAATTTTAGATTACTTGCCATTTTGAAGTTGTCCTTTAGCAAAAACTGTGAAAGTTACCACTCAATGATTCATATTTCACCATTGTGAATTTTAACTTTGAGTTTATACAAATGGACCAAGCCAAAAAATTATGTACTTAGATGATACATAAAATACTAGAAATGATGTGGATTTTGAAATAGACAGAACTGGGTTTAAATCCCACTAATTAATATTTGTTAACAATATAACCTTGAGGATATCTGAGGCTTAATTTCCTCTTCTTTGAAAAATGAGATAATACCTACCTTGAGAGATGACAGGAGAATTAGATATAGCTATATGAGACATCCAATCCTGGTACTCAGAACTGAAATTATATTTTCATAATTCAAACAATTATGGTGAGATTCATTAAGTGTTATTATTTGCAGGAATGAAGTATACCTACACTTATTCACTGGGCCAAATAGAGATTTCTTAACCCTCCCAATAACACTTTCTTCTTCGTATTCATTCAAAAAAAATGCAGTTCTTGATTTTCTTTCCCTAATAGAAAAATCAATAAGTTAATCATAGCCCAGAGTCAGAGCTGGTAAGGAGTCGAATGCACTTCATTAATATTTGCCACTGAAAATCATGATTTGTACTTAGAGTTCCCCATTATTACAGCCATATTGGTATAATGGCCATGTTTGACTGTAACCAGATCAAGCTTGTTTAGTTTTATAAATTCACTGAAATACCACCACACCCCTTCTCATCCACCTCATCCCTCCCCTTAATAAGTTCTATGGGAGAGGGGCTTTGGAAAAAACTTGTACTTAATTTCACAATATATCCTTATAGTAAAAAGTCTCCATATTTATTTTTCCCCAACTTCAACTCAGTCAGGATGTTGTGAACACAGAAGATAATAGATAATGCACCTTTGCTTGCCTTGTGAAATTTTCATTTTAGGTTAGTTTCTTGAAGAAACTACTTGAGGAAGTTACTGCCTATTTGTTTCTAGGACTAAAAAATATTAGGTTTTGAGGACAGAATACTGTATATCTTCTATGAAATAGAATTCTATCATATGCTGAAAACCTATTATAGTATGATAGAAAAACAATAGAGCACTTTGGAAAAATCTACCCCTTTCTGTTACTCTTTAACTGGTAAGATTAGCTTAATTGAACTGTTTTTTGTGTTTCAGAAATAGAGTTGGAGGCTAAGAAAACATAAGTTTAAAACTCCAAATATGATCATTTTTTGCTTTTTTAATGTTTTTGTTGTATAGGTTTGCATTTTAATGTTTTTGTTGTATAAGTTTAAATTTCATCTTATGGAAAAACATAAGTTAAATTATCCTTACTGCTTTCATAAAAGTTGAGTTTAAAATCTAAAATTATTCTAGGTCAAAAAATAAATTAAGGCTACTTCTTCAGAATAAGATATTTTTTCTCAAAAATAAGTTAGGTTTTTATTTTTAAGCAAGCTATATGAGAATTTATAATTTTTAGAAAAATAAATAAGTAAAAAAACTCAGAAATCAGGCACATAAATTTGTTAACAAAAACAAAACACTTTATCATGTTAGAACATTATACTTTCCATACATATTAGAATGCATATTTTTAATATTTTGAGGAAGCTTCATACTGTGTTCCATAGCCTATTTTATAAGCCTAAGTGTCTATCAACACATAAATGAATGAAGAAAATGTGGCATCTGTAGACAATGGAGTATTATTCAGCCTTACAAAAGAAAGACATTTTGTCATTTGTAACAACATAGATGAATCTAGAGGACATATGTTAAATGAGATAAGCCAGACACAGAAGAATAAATACTGTATTATTTCACTTATGTGAGGTACCTAAAATTGTCAAACTCATAGAAGCAGAAAATAGAACAGTATTTGCAGGAGCTAAGGGGAGGGGAAAATGGGGAATTGTTCAATGAGCATAATGTTTCAGTTATGCAAGATGAGCAAGTTATAGAGAACTGCTGTACAAGACGGTGACTATAATTAACAATGCTGTACTGTTAATTTAAAGATTTCTTAAAAGGGTAGATCTTGTTAAGTGTCCTACACACACACACACACACACACACACTAGAAAGAAAAAACAAGAGAGTAGCTAAGATCTATAAGCACAGGGCTGTGTCACCAGTCAGACCATGCCTCAACAAATAAAATAGTAAAAAGCTTCATATGTAAGACTATGGAGTGGATGTTAAGTCCTACTTTGGATAGAGTTTCATAAAGGTCTTCCCCTTAATAAATTTAACCATGTTATCTACCGTTTTCTCATCTTCCTAAATTTGATATTTAGATACTGAATTTTAGAAGATATATCTTCTTTGGCTCTGAGTCCTTTTTATTTTTCATATCCCAAGTATTTATGGCAGACATATTAGTGCCTATTTCCTGGAATTGTGATTGTCCCATAAATTTGCTACTATGCTGTCTAATGACATAAACTGTCTAAATATGAGTATTTGTTTAAGAGTACCCTCTGTTATATATCTGTTCTCCTAATCCTTTTCTACATTTAAATGATAGGAGGCTGAGAAACACACAATTCACTTTCAAAATTGAGTGGGCTAAACAACATTTATGACTTGAAAAACACACTTTCTTCTTTAAAACAAAGAAGGCATATTGGTTGCAACTGCAACTCTAGAATCGATTTATGAGTATGTAAGGAACTACTCTAAGAATTGACTAGAATATACCTAGCCAAACATGATCTTTAGAAATTATCCCTCAGTGAGATTGGATCTATTTTAACATTTTTTAACTGTTAATAATCCAAAATGCAACTACATAAACAATGAAAAGACACAAAAATGAAAATAAAAATCACACATTGTTCAAATTCTCATGTTAAATGTTAACAAAAAATTGGGCATTGCTTTGAACTAGTTAGGAATGATCAAAATAGAGCCCTTCACTGGAGTTATTAAACAGAGAATTTGAGAAAAATTTAGATCTAAACTGGATGAAATTGTTATTGACCTTTAATCACTTACTCCTAATATAACCTGAAAGTAGAACATGACTTGATATTGAATTTCTTTTTCAAATACTGGTATATTAATGATGCCCTCTGACTTTTAGCATAGCACATTGCATGCTAGGTCACAAGGGTTTCCTGAAGTGACTGAACCGTATCAGGCTTCATCTTCCAGCACTGATGCACCATCCTGAACATTGCTGTAGGTGAGGTCTTCTGTTCTCTGCCAAAAGTCACATTATTTTTGACACAAGCTTCAGCTGCTTCACCAAAGAGCTAAAGAGTAGAGTCAGAGCTCCAGAAAAGAGATGATTTGTAAAGTCCTGGAAAAGGTGATGCTTTTAAGTGAATTCTCTCTCCCACTTCAGGCTTGGTATCCCACATGTTTAGTTTAGGCACTCTTCCCCTCATGATCTCCTGAAACTATTAACTCAAAACACTCTTGATCTACATTATTAGATCTTGTTTACCATACCTGGAATCAACATATTGAAAAAATAATGTTTATATTTGCTCTTAAATCTAGTTGTTTCTTTTAGAACCAAGAATTCTGTACTATTTTGTTTTTTGTGTCTATTGTTTGTTTGTTTGTCTTGAGACAGGATCTAACTCTATCACCCAGGCTAGAGTGCAATGGTGAAAACATAGTTCATTGAAACCTTGAAATCCTGAGTTAAGTGATTCTGCCACCTCAGCTTCCCAAATAGCTGAGACTACAGGCCCATGCCACCACACCCAGCCTGAACTATTTCTTAATAAAGGAATAAAACTTTTTTTCAAAATTTAACTGTTTGTTCCACTTAAATGCACTCACTTTCTTGATAGGTGATCACATCTTGTTCCTGATCATATGTTACTTGCCTTTGATCCCTGGTTAAAGTCAGGTGTTTCAATGATAAGAGCAAAAGTTGGATTCTGAAACAAAGTTAAGCAATAAACTACATATAAGTGGTCCATAAGATTTATGAAACCCCGTCTCTACTAAAAATACAAAAAATTAGCTGGGCGTGGTGGCGGGCGCCTGTAGTCCCAGCTACTCGGAGAGGCTGAGGCAGGAGAATGGCGTGAACCTGGGAGGCGGAGCTTGCAGTGAGCCGAGATTGCGCCACTGCACTCCAGACTGGGCGACAGAGCCAGACTCCGTCTCAAAAAAAAAAAAAAAAAAAAAAAAAAAAAAAAGATTTATAAAACCCAGTCAATATGGCCAAGGAAAATTGAGGTTACTTCTGTAAAGATAATAAGTACTCTGTTCTGAATGTACTAACAAATCAAAGCTCCAAATATTCTTGTTTATGGAGAAAAGCAGGATAAAAGAAAACTTATTGTGAGAGCTATAATTCCAAAAAATAAAGGTGTCACCTGAAATGCTATTGATAGTAGGAACATAAAATTTAAATATACTTCCTAATAATGTTGCCTCTTAATTTTAGTAGAAATGCATTCAGACTCTTTTTATCATAGTAGTAAACAAAAGGCTTGGGATATCTGTGTTTAAACCACTGTAGCTTAACACAATTTGTAATGGCTATCATTAGGAGTTTATGCAGAGCCCTGTTTCATGTCAACCACGCTAAGATAATGTAGCTCGGGGTGCTATATCCATGGTCTTTGAAATGTGTGCATAAACAGGCACTTTTTCCATGTATCTGTTTTGTCATTTATTTTGCTGTGTAAACACTATTATGAAATTTAGTCTAATCTTTTTGGGTTAATTCAAACATTTTCACTATGTTCAGATAAATGTAACCAAAGCCAGATGTTCGTCTCTGTACTAAGGGGGCTCACTTAATGTAAACATGATTCTACTTCCTCCATTTCTTTTTGTCAGTCCAGATGTTGAAGTTGTTCAAAATGCTTTTCCTTTGCCTCATCACAGACCTCCCAGAAATCAAGCCTCCTTTCCAACTGATTTCTGCAAGGGTGTCCACCTTTAAGTTCCTATTATGCCTCACAACCTTGATAATAATATTACTAGTGGCCCCATTCAATCTTGACAGAAACTCCGAGAAATTCATCTCTTCATTATCGGCTGTCTTCTTTATGCATTCTCAATTCAGCAGACACTTTTTCAAGCTTCATTTGCTATGCAGAGTTGTGCCACCTACCCTCTCACTTCTGAAAAGAAACATACCCTTAATGGATTCTGCTGACTCTCCATTCATTTTCTAGACTTCATCGGAGATGGCCTTCTTTAGACTACAGCCTCTTTCGGACTACCTTCACCATCCTTTATTCTGTCATTACTCGATCATATTGGTCTTTCAATCTGCATTTCCACCTGCTCTAACAGTCAGTTTACTATCGCCTACTTTTTGTCTCAGTCAATATTCACACCTCACATAAAAATGTGTATGCTATTGTTCATGCTTTATAACAAAAACGCTCCATGTTTTTGTTTGTTTGCCGACTCTTGTTTTTTTATTGGTGTAACTTAACTCTTTGGACTATGGTGTTTTAAGAATGTAGAACTACAATGTTTCTAAGAAAGCACCATAGAATGACAAAAAAATTTCACCTTTTACAACTGCTTGTCTCATACATAGCTTGTCTCTCAATGCATTATTTGCCATAGGCATTTATAAACGAACTGATTTCTTTACCATTATGAAGTCAAAGACGGTTTTTTTCTCTTCTACACGCCTCTAGGAAAGATTGATGAGCATGTCTTTTTTGATGAAATGTTTCAGCCCTAGGATGACCTTGATGTGCTTATATCTTGCTTTGTTGCTAATCTCTTATATTTCTGTAGTTTTCTTATTAGTTAAGTAGTCTTGAATGTATAGCGATAGACAAAGAAATTGAATGTTAATTTTTTTGTGGATTCCCCATGATTCAGCCAATATATTATTTCCAAGTTTAGTTCAGAAGAATAGATTTAAGCAAAACATAGAGAAATTTAGTGAACTTAAAATTTCAGAGCCCATTCAGCATGAAAAACAGAGAATGCCTCAACATTTCTTGTATTAAAATACTTTCCACTTCTAGGAAAAGGGCGGTAGGAATTTAAATGTTAACACATAAAATACAGCACTGATTGTTATTATTTAAAAATGCAATCACTATCTTAATGTTTTCCTGGAAAAGACTTAAAAAACTGGGTAACATAATTGTACTGTTCTACTTTTTGAATGCCAACTTTGACATTTCTGTATGAATCTAAATTTTGAACCATTTTAATTCATACATTGTAATTTTTGCACGTTGCATTTATAATTGGGAAGAAAATTAGAGATTATCTAGTTTAATTACTCAATTTTAAAGTTGCAGAAACTAGGAACTGGAAATAGTACATTTAAATGACTTTAATCAAGCTGCATATTTAGTTAACAGTAGTACTAGGGCAAAGAGTTGATTTACTAATCCTCTCAGAAAAAAACTATTTCTGTAATATTAGCCCAGGATTCAATATTCATACTGGTTTGGTGCTTTGCTTGCTTCATCTCCCTCTGCCCATTCTGCACAATTTATCTGTACAAGAACAATATTCCCTCTTCTCTTCACTTGGACTGCACTTCTCCCCAAAGCATCCTTACAGGCTACTCTTCCTTTGTTATCTACCATGTCTCTAATCAGATGTGATCTTCGAGATAAACTTTCTCTGAATTTCCTAAGATGATGTAAGGGCATGTTCAACCATTTTGTATTTCCATCACACAAATTATCATATTTCCTTTCATATCAACCCCTAGATCTGTGCTATTCAATATGGTAGCTACTAACTACACATGTCTATTGAGCATTTGTAATGTAATTAGTAGAAATTGGGATGTGCTGTGAGTATAAAAACACACAATGTATTTCAAAATCTTAGAATAAAAAGGAACCTATAACATTGTGTGAAATGATACTTGAATATATCAAGTTAAATGAAACATATTAAGATCAATTTTACCTTTTTCTTTTTCATCTTTTAAAAATATGGCTACTAGAAAATACAGAATTACATATATGGTTTATATTGTTTTCCTGTTGGACAGCACTGCTGTAGACCATAAATTTATTAAAATTAGTCCTTAAAGTGACCACAGTTTTTAATTTATATACTCAGCACCTAAGCTTTAGCAATTAGCTAATGATCAGCATGTATTTGATGTTGATTGACATAGTTTCAGATGTTGCTTGAATTGCTTAAGTCACAAAGTAAGACATGAAAGATAGGTTTGAAACCCACGTCTGATTTATCCTGCAATGTTTTTTTTTTTTTTTTTTTTTTTTTTTTTTTTACCACAAATCAATTTATTCCAGTGTGTGGCACCTTATTTTTCTAAGCTATATATGACTGCAAATTAAATTATTGTTTCTGTTAAAATGGTTGGTCATCTAAAAACAAACCAGTCTTGCAACTCAAAATAATTCCCATTTTATGTACAGCTTAGCTAGGATCTACATTGTTGAGTATGCTAGAGGGATTTGATACTTAATGTGTCTGAGAACAAGGAAATAGAAATATAAATGAATTATAGCCACTTTAGTGTTCTTTCTGACTCATAGTATAAAGATAATGAGGCTATATTATCTGGTTTCTTAGTACTTCAGGAGTGCTACATTATATGCTGAAAGAAAGGACACACTACTTGGAATATTTTCATAAATGGACATCATACTTATTACACTTGTATTTTTTAATAGACTTCATTTTTAGCAGTTTTAAGTTTAGAGATAAAAATAAGTGAAAAGTACAGAATGTTTCTTTATCCAAAGTTTACCCCCATCACCATTCCCCCAGTTTCCCTTATTAACATATTATAAGCCACAAGAGCTGTAATAAATTTCTGTCCTGTATAAATTACTCAGTGTAAGATATTACCGCGATACCACCTTATAATGTTTTCCTTTCATATACCGTACCTTTGGTCCTTTGGTATTGTATCTGCAATGACATCAGCAAACTAAGGCTCATCTAGATTTTTTTCCTGTTATCTTCCAGGAGTTTTATAATTTTGCATTTTAAATTTAGGTCTGTGATCCATTTTGAATTAATTTTTGTGAAAAATGTAAGATCTGTGTCCAGACTTGCTTTTTTCTTTTCTTTTTTTTCTTTTTTCCTTTTTTTTTTTTTGCAAGTGGATGTCCAATTGTTCCAGTATCATTTATTGAAAAACAATCTTTTCTCCATTTACTTGCCTTACTGTTTCCCTGGAGAGAAAAGCTGAAGGTCCAAGGGCCATGTAGAGCAGAGAAAAGACTGCAGATTTAAAGACTTCTTGAGGCTGCAAAACTGGCAAATGCAAGTAGGTTATCTCAAGATATGGAATAGAACTGAAATGTTCAACTTGAGTTCCTGCACTGGAATCCCAAAAGAACAAGTACCAGTAGTCTGAATGGGTCTTAGCTGGTGGTGAAAATTATTACCAATTCATATTATGTAGTGACTACTTCTCTCTCATTTGTACTTGCATGGAGATGAGATTAGGGAGGGCTCCTTCAGATGACTCCAGAGATGAGTCTTTGATTACTTATGTATTCTACATATGCCCACTGAAACAAAGGCCAGCATATAGTCTTCAGCTTTCTAGAGATGATCAACAAGGAAGCTGGTAATCCATTCCCACCACTAGTCCAAGGAAAAGACAGGGAGAGAGAAAGAACTCAATAGGTTGAGAAAAAGAGGAAAAACAAAATAGAGCAGGTTGCTTATATTAAGCAAAAATAGATGGAATGTAAGAAGAAAACATTAAAAATCACAGAAAAAATACTTCAATGCGATGTAATTAGAGCTCAAAATAAACTTGCTGAAACTAAATGTCAGGATTTCTAAAATAGAGTTATTTAATAAAACAAAAATACAGTGGTGACTGTGGAAAGTTAATTATGAAACAAAAAGTATATAAATGTGAAATAATGAGAGAAAAGTGGGGGAAATATATTCATGAACATATAAGTAATAAGCAAATACTTTGCAAATTATAGTTAAAAGGAAATAAACAGATGGGGAAGAATTAAGAATCGGTGACGTAATAGATGTAAGCATTCCTTTAGGGCTTGAATGTTCAAATTCAAGATACCATGGAGCTCCTAGAGAGATTAATGGAAAAAGAAAATCACTTTGATACAGCATAGGAACAATTACTTAAATTAAGAGTAAATCTTACAAGCTTTCAAACAAAACAAATTACTTCTAAAGGAAAGAGAATAGACTCTATTTAAGGAAAATCCAAAGAGGTATATTTTAACCTCACAGAAATTAGAAATAATAGATCTCATCTCAAGCTAGGTAAAGAAAAAGAGTTGTAAAATAATATTAGACAACAGATTATTAATATAAATGGGTGTTGAGTGAGAGTTGGAATCATAGCACTCATATCAAGCAAGTTTCTTTGAATTTGGAGAGCTATACTGTAATGAACAACCTGGTAATTATCAGATGAAAGAGGTGCGGGGTGATTCCATGGGATTGTGTGAGGGGAGTAGAGATGGCATAAAAGTACCATAAGAATCTGTTCTTTATGTCTGTGCAAGGAGAAACCTATGAACTCTTGGTGAGAGTGCTTTAATTTTTTTTAAATAGAAGCATATACAACTGGCTATGACAACTACAGATCAGAAGAAAAATACTAGTGATTTTCATATTTAGAAAAAGAACAGGTACTCTTCTCTTACCACTTTCAAAACAATATATGTTCTTTGGTTACAACTAAAGCTGTAAATTAACAGTTTTCAAAAATTAGAAACTTTACAACCTAGATTCATATGCCACAACACAATGAATCCAAAAAAGTTACCTAGGTGTCCATTATAAAATCCCTCAGAGGCTCCAACTTCTTATTGTTTTGAGCTTCTCACTTCTATTTTTCCTCCTTTGAACACCAAATATTTTAATGTTATTTACAACACTTGGATACTTTTTATTACTACTGTGCTTCATGTTTTAAAATTAGGGTTAGCCACTAAATTGTATCCAATATGTTTAATTGTATGCATTGATTTGATTTGATTATTTCTTCTTCGATTTAGTGATTTTCTTCTTAGTTCTGTTTATCCTTTTGTAAATTTGGAAGTTCTATTTTACATGTCCATTTATAACTCAAGGTTAGCAAATGAAAGAAAACAGACAAGAAGATTGGTAATTTTGAGGTATAAAGTAACGTCAGATCCAGACAATTCCTTGAAGATAATTCACATCATAAAGAATGAAAGAAGTTAATCAGTTCCTAATATCTTCTTACCAAGCCTGCTGCACAATCTACTAAAGAATGATTTGATTTTCCCACCTGAACCACTTCGATGTCTCTACTGTTTTGGTCTTTTCATAACTCACTGGCTTGCTCCTTTGAAGCTGTCTGCCTCACTTAAATAATTCCTGATGTGATCATTTCATTCCTGGTTCTTTCCCATCCTGAGATTTTATTCTTCCCACTCCAATTTTGTTCCCAGGTTTTTGTCACTTGCCCCAAGGTCCGAAAACTGATTTTACTTAACCTTCCTGTGGTTCTCTGGCATTCAATTTCTTTCTGCTGTTTCTTGAACAAAATGTTCTTACCAATACAGGAGAACAATTGAAGGATTCTTTATTTGACAATCTTGCTCTCACTAATAATGACAGATATCATCATGCAATTTATGGTTTGAAGAAGATAGAATTAGTTGAAAAACTGCAGCAGATGTTATTTATAACATTAAGAATAAAATGCAAAAATTATTTTTGAGCCGATAAATCTCACAGTGAAGATGTAGAGGACCAGTTGAAACTCAGTGTTGTGCTTGTCTTTAGAACTTGAATTTGCAAAGCAAATGCCTTATTAGATTAGATTTTGATCTTTTTTTCCTACTTGTATTTAAGGAGATTGAGTTTTTCTGTATTAAGTGCATCATCTTTGTTTTCAAATATTTTGTCTTTCATTCAGTGGTACAAATAGGCAGGAAGTTGAAGTTACTATCATAACTCAAAATCCACGACTTGACAAATGTTGTCCTTGTTAAATTACATGGGTTAGATGTTTTCTGAGCTGTAACCTTCATCCTGTTTAATTGAGTTGATTAAAATAAGTTGTGTGAAAACTAAATGCAAGAAATATTTAATAATAAAAAGACAATGATAGAAAATGGACAACCTTTAGAATTTTAAATGTAAGGACTGTTTAACCAGTACATAGTTCATATTTCTCTGAGGGTTGAATTTTTTCAGCACAATAGGTACATGTTTCCAAAGAAGATGATTATGTCTCATTTTATCTTTAAACAGAAAAACATGTTTCTTTTCCTTATCTCTTTTTATATCATTATGGATAATATTTGTATTAGTAATTAAATAAAATCATATGACATTCAGTTAAGCTATGGCAGGCCATCAGTTCAATTTAAAATATGTCTCTATGCATTTGTTTTTTTAACTTTACTATGAGAATTGAAAAAATTATTTAATACATTGGAAAATTGCTTCACTAAATGTTAGTTACTAAAATCTAGAAGTGTTAAATGTCCGAGATGCTCTTTAAGTTTTAGAGAGTGGCTGAGGCAGCAGGGGAAATCTGCTGAAGTAATTGCTTTTCTCTCTTTATATCTCTGACTAAATCTCTACTCAGATTTTTCTTTGTGATATTGGCCTGTGGTCAGCATATACCACTTGGCCAAAAACATATTGTGGCTTAGGCAATTGCTTATCTTCTCTGATTCTCAGTTTCTTCTTATAGAAAGGATGGATTTGAGCAAGATCTCCAGGGTGCCTTCCGACTCTTAACATTTTCAGACTCTAAGACTCATTGACTCTCATCTCATTCCCACGTTAGCCCTGGGATATCCCCTGGTGCATGTTTGCACTTCCTCTTACTGTTGTCTCTTGGTGAGTTCTCAGATAATACAGATATTGTTAATGTCAGCCTGGATATGATACAAAAAGCACAAGGACATAATCACTAGGAGGAATTTTGTGTGATAACACTAAGCTTTGTATAGCTCATACACTGTATACTCAGTTTAAAATGTTAATTTATTGAAAGAAAATGAAGATGTGTGTAATGAAAAATAACAATTATGAATTAAACAATATAAAGAAGTACGTTTGTTTTATTTGGAGAAGTATATTTCAAAGAAATCTGTATCACTTCAGTTATATGCAGTGAAGTTATTCCCCATTCTCACTTAGTCCATATAAACACTTTTGTGATGTTTATTAAATATGGCATTATTTTCAAATTAGAAAATGTAGTGTACTTAATATTTTCTTTGTTGCTTTTCAGTGGAAAACAAATTGCTGAAGCAGCAGATTTAGTTTAGGTGCCTTTCTTCCTAAAATCTTCCACAGAAAAAAAGATCCACAACACTTCGATTCCAACACAAATACTTTGCAGTCTTCCTAAAAACATTCACTTTGTTATTCTTCTCTATTTTTCATAAAATTATTAAGCCATTCAAACATTCACAGAGTCCAATGACCATGGTAATGTTTTTAAAAATATAGGTTATTTTATTATCAATAACATAACTTATATTTGACTATACAAAGGGCAAGTAAAATATAACAGTATTTTATCTTTCTAAGTTTCTGTGCTTTGGAATAAAAAATCAGCTTTTTAATCAAATTCTCTCTTAACTACATATTGTCAACAAATAGAAAAATATTTGCTTAAAAAGCAGACAAAATACAAACATATAGCATTTGTATTCTTTAAAAGTCTCAAGGAGCTTTGATTTTTCTCATTGTATAAATAGTACAAAAATATTTTAAAATATAGTCAGTTTGCTAAAATAAAATTATGTTATTTAATAGGTTCCTTTGCTTTCATCATAACATCATCTCCATTTCCTTCGCCAAATAATGCATAATTGACTACATTTTCTTCCAGGATGGCACTTGTTTATTGAAGTCATGCATTGGCCAGCATTTTAACCCAATGACCTAAGCTGAGAACAGAGCATGACCTATAGCATTAAGTGAACTTTATTTAAATATTGATTCTTCTTCTTGATAGTGTGACCTTGGTAAATTACATTAAATTCTATGGATTCCATTTCCTCCTCTCTAAAACTGAAGATCTACTTGAGAGTTGATGAGAACTGCATATTCTGAAATGCTTTTAAACTACAAAGAGCTATGCAAAGGGTAGGATTCTTCAGTGAGAAAATGGAAAATGAAATGTTATCCACATCATATTTTCCTAAATAAACTCAAGCCCATATCTGGAACTAGATCCAGGTCTGGGTTAAAATCAAATTTCTGACACTCATTCCTTAAGTCAACACAAGCAAATTACAGTATCAGCTTTCGCAGCTATCTAATGGGGATTAAAACAATGCCATCATCGTGGACTTCTTATAAAGATTAAATGAGAAAGTGTAAGTCAAGCATCTATCTTAGTGCTTGGCAGTAGTATGTGTCCTATCAGTGTCATTAACTAGGATGCAGAGAGGAATATTGTGTGTATGAGGCCTCTTCTGTATACACCAGTGTGGTAAATTGATAATAGATATACATGCTGAAACACTGGAGAGTGCAAAACTCAATCTTCCCCACCACAGGGAATTACATAACCTTTTACCCAGGGGTTTAGATAAACTAACAAGCAAAAATATAAGCACATTATTTGATTTTTCTCTTTACTCTCCACCGTCATCCCCCATCTCATCTATCCAGACAGTCTTTCTGATTTATGAACAAATTGTATTTTCAGTTGTTATGTCTTTGTTTACTTCTATGCTACCACTCTAAAGAAGCCACCATCAATGTTTTTAATAAGCTAATAGTCTCCAAAGTAAATGTATTAATCATCTTTGTTTTCCACCCAAATATATTCTCCTTTGAGTAGCCACAGTTACATTTGTCAGGAAATTATTGCCTAAATGTAGAATGAAACAAAAACTCTGTGCTGTGTTCTAGAGTTCTCTTTAATTCTAGCTCCTGTCTATATCTCTAAGGTCAATTTAGCCCACCACCCACCTTCTTCATTAAGTCCTTGCAATAATAGTGCACTTGAGGGCTGTTGCACTTGATAGCCTCCTTGTTCGAATCATTTTCCCATAATCTCATGCCTCCTTCTGCCTACCTGGCTCCTTCTCATATTTTGTATGTCCACACCAGTGTCACTTTCTCAAACAAGCTGTCCCTGAGCACTCTCATAAAAGCAGCTTTTGATTGCTGCTTTTATGGGAGAGCTCCCTCATGTTATCCTGCTTAAATCCTCCACTGAATTTATCTGTTTATCACAATCTTTTTATTTATCTCTATGAGTGTTTCTGATCTGTTCTTGCTTGTCTCCCTAACTCCCAGAATTTCATTTACATGAGAACAGGGTGTTTACTCTTTGTTCAGAACTATAGCTGTAGCCTGTTTTTTTTTTTTAAATGAGCTTATTATTAATATATGCTCATTAAATACATGTTTAATGATTAATGAATGGAATTAATGGATTAATTCAATAATAAAATTCACAAAATGCAGTCTATGTTTTTCTCTAAACAGTCAATTGTCTCTTGTTAAGCTACTCGATTTGAGCTGGGCCTAAGGTTTTAAATACCTAATAAAAATGCCACTTCTGTAAGGTTCTAATTAATTGGAGATGAAATCAGTTACTTTCTCCTCTACTTCCAAAGCAATAGTATGTCATTCCTCATGTTATATAACAGTTCATCAGTGCATAGCTACTTTGCAGAGTATCTTTCTCCAACTAGATTACTGACAATGTACAGACAGCAAGTATATATTTTCATCTCTTTATCACCTGGGCCTAGTGAATGTTTAATGAATGTATGCTGAATTAAACTGAATTATTTCCATGATTCATATGAACTGCAGTCAAAATAGTTCAGAAAAAAATGCAGAGGGAAAACTGGCCACTTAAGTAGCTCATGTCTCCATGGAGTATTCCAATCAGCTTCAGCCTCAGGCCCATCAGGAATTGCATACTAATTCTAACCAAAGAAAAAAATCTGGACCAGAAGATGCCTGGAAATTCATTTGATCCCATCATGTAAATTGTGCCTTAAATAGAATATCAGATTCACTATGAAATCAAGAAAACTGGCAATTTAGCAAAGTTAAATGAAAGTTTTAGGTTTTATTCAGAAGTGTGATGTCAAATGGATATAACTTGCAAAGTGTTTTTCTTCATGGTTTTTTTTCCCTTTATAAGTGGCACAGAAAATGTGTTTTTACTTGTGTTTTTGCATCCAGAGTATCAGTAATACTCAAAAATAAATACAGTCTTTTGACGTGTGTGGCAAATCTAAGTCTAGAATTAGATTTGAAATGGAAAATGACATATTTTCTTTTTCTTTTTTTTTTGAGATGGAGTTTCACCCTTGTTGCCCAGGCTAGAGTACAGTGGCGTGATCTTGGCTCACCGCAACCTCCACCTCCTGGGTTCAAGCAATTCTCCTGCCTCAGCCTGCTGTGTAGCTGGCATTACAGGCATGTGCCACCATGCCTGCCTAATTTTGTATTTTTTAGTAGAGACGGGGTCTCCATTTTGGTCAGGCTGGTCTCAAACTCCTGGTCTCAGGTAATCCGCCCACTTCAGCCTCCCAAAGTGCTGGGATTGCAGGCATGAGCCACCGTGCCTAACCAACATATTTTCTTAAAAGTAGTCTCTTCCACTATTTTGAAAATCTAAGTGTCACCTCTAAAATGTATTGGTTCGAGGAATAAGATTCACTACAACCATACTGAGATATGTTTTTACCATATATATCTATGTCATCTCTCTGACAGAAGTTTTTACCATTTCCTAGAGATAAAACTCCTACACATAAATTATTGGAAATTATAAAAAGTAATTGTAGCATCCTTAGTGGTGCAATTCTAATTATTTTCTTTTTTATGCAATGGTAAAGACTACTTAAAATAAATTTTTTAAATGACAGATTTTTTGCCCCTTCCTGTAGCTATTTCAGATAATGAGATTATTAAGTAGTTTTTTGAATGTTTTTAAAATGTAATATTTTCTTTGACTTCAGACACTATTTCAAAAATCAAAAATTTGAGAAAATACATATATGCTGGGATGGTTCTGTTAGGCAATGATAATGTTATAGATAATGTTGAAAAATTGCTGAGTGTGAAGGAATAATAATGTTTAATGTAAAGCCAACTACTCAAAATAACAACTTAAAAGTGAAAGCTTTTTGTTGATCAGACCAACTCTTGATATAGCCATAACTTAAGACAGTTCTTTCTTTTAAATTTTCCTCAGGTTATTCTGTCTCTCAGACCAAGCATCACTTTATTCAACATTTTTCTAAGTATGTTCTGTAGACGAAAAATTCTGTAGGATTTTCCTTGGAAAAAGGTTTACATGGTTCAGTAGATTTGGGAAGCCATACATTGCATATCCCCCCCTTGAGAATTTACATGCACAAGGTAATCTAAAGGCTCTCCAGCATCCAAAAGTAATGTTTAGCATAGAATTTTTAAAACTCATTTGACCACACTACTATCTTATTGTGATGTTAAAAGTCATAGAAACATTCTTCTTCGGTCCTTGCCTTGTCATAATAGCTATGAATATTATATAAATTAAGATTTTTGCTGGCTATAATCAATTTTCATGGCACTTATTCTTAATAAATTGGATTCACTGCCGCCTCATAAAATGGGAATTGGCAGTTCCTGTAGACTTCTAAGTAAACATACAATGTCTTTCTTATTTATATATAAACATATGTCTCTATATGTTTTTAGCGAGGTGATACACAAAATAAATTCAAGATATTTCAGAGTATTCATTCTCCATTTTAAATTTGTATTTGACAAATTGGTGTGCCTGAACAGAGCTAGAAATTTGAAGTGAAAATTAGAAATAAATTCAGTTAGATAAGGATAAACAAACATTGACCTAAAGCCATGAAGAGCATGAGGAACAATGTAAAGGTAGAGGCTGCCCATGATAGTTGCTGATAAGTTTCGTTTTTCATTAATTTAAAAAAAGGCACAGAATTGTAAACATGCTCTCAGATCATTCAACAAAGATGAGCAATTGAACAAGCCTTTCTGCAAGCTTGCATCACATCTACCCATCTCCACCTCTGGTCGCACAAGCCCTGGCTTCTGTGTTTCTTTGAATAAACTGAACACGATTGTATCAAAATTGTGATCTAAATCCCGTTTTCTCTCACCTTTTCAAACTATCATTACATCATCTCTCTTCAGCACCATCAATTTTTCTTTCTCTTCTGGAGCATCCCTAGGATTGCTGTTATTACTCCCATCTTAAAAGAATAAAAGAGAGACAATGAGAGAGAAAAACAACCAAATTGAAAAAAGAATAGTCCCTTGATCCAACATTCCTCTTTCGTTTCTGGTCTACTTTTCTGCTTCCCTCAGACAAAAAACAAAAACAAACAAAAAAACACTAGAAAGAGCTATTTGTAGGAGTTGTTGTTGTTTTCATTTCTCCTTCCCTAATTCATTTTCAGAACCCACAAAATTTAAGTTTCCTCCTCACTATCGTCAAAGTCACCAGTGACTTCCATATTATTTACCTCAGTACGGCCCATTGGCCCCTCTGCAAGTCCTCAGCACTTGTTTCCTATAACCTTCCTTCCCTATCCTCTTCTCCTCCAGTTGTATTGGCCCTTTGCTGGTCCTCAAATGTGCCAAGCCTCCTCCCTTCTCAAGGCATTTGCAGTTGGTGTACCCTCTGCCTCACATTCTCTTCTTCAGATATTCTGAGCCCACTCTCCCACTTTCTTTAGGTTTCTGGATCAAATATCACCTTATTAGTGAGACTCCCCTTTACCACTTACATAAATGAAGCACCATGCACTTTGGCACTTCCTATTATCCTGTCTTCTGATTTTTCTCAGCAACATTTATCAATTGAATAAATAAGCATTAAATAGCTGTTCATTTGCTTTTGTCTCTCTCGTGCACTTTACATCTATAAGGTGAGTTAGGCTTGGCAGATATTTTGTTACCATGTTCTTAGCTACTGTCCAATTGTGAAATAGAGCCTAACATGCAGTAGGAACTTACTGCATGTTTGCTGATTAGATGAACATGAGCAGATATCAAGTGTTTGGTATGTATAGAACATGTTGAGCATTAAATAACTAAATTATTGGTAAGATACAGGTCTACTAATCTTTGTAATAGCGCTAAAATGGCTAAAAGTACCTGGAAGACTTCTTCACGGATGGCTTTGAACTACTCCTAAAAGTTTGGTAGGATGTCTACACATGGAGATTGTGGGGAATTTCAAGCACATAATAAGCAAAGAACCAAGTTAGGAAGGTATTGAGGAAATAATGTCTAATGTATTTTTTCTAAAGCAAGGGGTAGGATGATTAGGAAAGAAAAGAAGCAGGTAGAATATATTGGTGGAAAAATTAGCCCAAATAACAAATTATATTTATGTATGTATGTATGTTTTTATATATACATATGTGTATATGTATGCATGTGTGTATATATGTGTGTTTATATGTGTGTGTATATATGTAGTGTGTATATATATATGTGTGTATATATATGTGTGTGTGTGTATACATATATATATATATATATCCTGCTGTAGCATATGATCTTCAAAGATAAAAGTCTCCACTTATTTACGTTTCTACTTAAGATTATTCCTTCTACCTGGTAGGCATTCAGTAAAATCTTGGTGCATGCTGTGGTTTGAATGTGCCCCCCAAATTTCAAATGTATGTTGGAAATGTAATCCCCAGTGTATCACTATTGAAAGGCTTTTAGGGGGTGATTGTATCATGAGGGCTTTGCCAAGCATGTAGAATAGCAAGCAGAATCGGAATTCATGAGGTGATGTTTAGAAAATCAAAATGTAATTGACTAATAGATTAATGGATTATCATGGGAGTGGAACTGGTTGCTTTATAAGTCAAGGAAGAGAGAAATGAGCAATCACATTAATGTATTCAGGCAGACCCTTTGCCGTGGCAGGCTCTGAGCTTTCCTGGGACTCTGCAGAGAGTCCCCATGAACAAGGAGGCTTTCATAAGATGTGCCTCCTCAACCTTGGCCTTCTCAGCCTTCATAACTATAAGAAATCCATTCTTTTTCTTCATAAATTATCCAGTTTATAATTATCCAGAAAACAGGTTGAAACAGTGCATTAATAATGGAAGGCAACTTTAGGAGTAAAAATACCAAGCTAAAATCTTTTTTTTCTTATACTTTAAGTTTTAGGGTACATGTGCACAACATGCAGGTTTGTTACATATGTATACATGTGCCATGTTGGTGTGCTGCACCCATTAACTGGTCATTTACATTAGGTATATCTTCTAATGCTATCCCTCTCCCCTCCCCCAACCCCATGACAGGACCCAGTGTGTGATGTTCCCCTTCCTGTGTCCAAGTGTTCTCATTGTTCAATTCCTACTTATGAGTGAGAACATGCGGTGTTTGTTTTTTTGTCCTTGAGATATAGCTTGCTGAGAATGATGGTTTCCAGCTTCATCCATGTCCCTACAAAGGACATGAAGCCATTCTTTTTTATGGCTGCGTAGTATTCCATGGTGTATATGTGCCACATTTTCTTAATCCAGTCTATCATTGTTGGACATTTGGGTTGGTTCCAAGTCTTTGCTATTGTGAATAGTGCTGCAATAAACATACGTGTGCATGTGTCTTTATAGCAGCATGATTTATAGTCCTTTGAGTATATACCCAGTAATGGGATGGCTGGGTCAAAAGGTATTTCTAGTTCTAGATCCCTGAGGAATCGCCACACTGACTTCCACAATGGTTGAACTAGTTTACAGTCCCACCAACAGTGTAAAAGTGTTCCTATTTCTCCACATCTTCTGCAGCACCTGTTGTTTCCTGACTTTTTAATGATCGCCATTCTAACTGGTGTGTGATGGTATCTCATTGTGGTTTTGATTTGCATTTCTCCAATGGCCAGTGATGATGAGCATTTTTTCATGTGTCTTTTGGCTGCATAAATGTCTTCTTTTGAGAAGTGTCTATTCATATCCTTCACCCACTTGTTGACGGGGTTTTTTTCTTGTAAATTTGTTTGTGTTCTTTGTAGATTCTGGATATTAGCCCTTTGTCAGATGAGTAGATTGCAAAAATTTTCTCCTATTGTGTAGGTTGCCTGTTCACTCTGATGGTAGTTTCTTTTGCTGTGCAGAAGCTCTTTAGTTTAATTGGATCCCATTTGTCAATTTTGGCTTTTGTTGCCATTGCTTTTGGTGTTTTAGACATGAAGTCCTTGCCCATGCCTGTGTCCTGAATGATATTGCCTAGGTTTTCTTTTAGGGTTTTTATGGTTTTAGGTCTAATATTTAAGTCTTTAATAAACATAAAAAATTAGCTGAGCATGGTGGCAGGTGCCTGTAGTTCCAGCTACCCAGGAGGCTGAGGCAGGAGAATGGTGTGAACCCATGAGGTGGAGCTTGCAGTGAGCCAAGATTGCGCCACTGCACTCCAGCCTGAGCAACAGAGCAAAACTCTGTCACACACACACAAAAAAGTTAGCCTCCATTTTTGGCCCCTCATTTCCATCTTCATTTGTTCGACTCCCCTTCACATACTCATTAACTCTTAACTAGTCAGAAATAACTAGTCAGAAATAGATAAATCTCCCACATTGCCTCCCTATCCTGAAATCTCCCTGCTGTAATAAAATCTGTGAGATAAACCCAATAGGTATTTCTGACTAGTTAAGGGTTAATGAGTATGTGAAGGGGAGTCAAACAAATGAAGATGGAACTGAGGGGCCAAAAATGGAGGCTATTATTTAGGTCTCGGTGATAAGACAGTAGTTTATATATTGAAGGAACATTCCTATAGAGTGTTTAGTCATGACAACAGGATTTTAGGCAGAGATTTAAAGAATGGTGGAGCCATTGCCAGAAAAGGGAAATATGAACTTTATTTTTTTGGTAAAAGATGATTGGAAGTTTAGACACCTGATCCGAGGGTGCTTTTGCCATCTAGGTAGAGCTTTTTAAGAAACCACTGTTAAAATATGTTTGGATTTAAGGGAAAAGGTGAATGCTAAAGATACAGATTTTGGATTCACCACAGAGAATGAATGATTATTCAAATTGTTCTTTTTATGATATAGTAGAGTGGAGGGAGGAAGAAAAATTTCCAACAAACTTGCTTTTGAATTCCTGTAGTTGTGATCTGTCAATGAAAATCTATAGTAGGAATATAAGTAGGAGCATAGAGAAAATGAGTCAAGATAACCTGTGAATGAATAATTAGCAAAATTTGAGCTAAAGTTTAAGTAGCAAATACAATCAAATAACAATCTCCACATAGGGAGAGAGCTTAATAATATCATGGTAGTAGTCTTTCTAGGATTACTACAGGGTGTACTTCCACTTTTTGTTATACAAGATGATACACTAAATATGAATTCATGTTAGCCAATATTCACTGGGCATAATTTTGTGCAAGTACTTGGATTAAAGTTTGCTAAACTTATTTCTATATCTTAAGATGCTTTCTATTTATCAGAAATGTAAACAAGAAAAGAATAAAGACATGTATTGCTTGTGATGCTAGAAACATCTATATATTCCATTGGGTACAACAATGAGCCAGTGGTTGGTTTGGCTCCTGGAGGTAAATGTGAAAATTCAGAAGGGAGGTGTTAAATGAGTTCTCTTAATCGAAGAACATGTGCCCTCTCCTCTGAACCCTCCACAGATGGGGGAGGATGTGAATAGGAAAGCATGAGAAGGGCTTTTCTGTAAGTTGTAGCTAACTGTAAACAAAAACTCAGGAAAAAAAAAATTTAAGAGAACTTCTAGCATATTGTACAAATACAGCATGGATTACACTGGCACAAGATGAAGCTGAATCAGAGATCAGGACTTCTATCATGAGTCTTTTTCTACCCTGATGATGAAGAGTTAGAACACTGTCCTTTTTTTATATATCTATACTTTAAGTTTTAGGGTACATGTGCACAGCTTGCAGGTTAGTTACATATGTATACGTGTGCCATGTTGGTGTGCTGCCCCCATTAAATCATCATTTACATTAGGTATATCTCCTAATGCTATTATCCCTCCCCTATCCCCCTACCCCACAACAGGCCCTGGTGTGTGATGTTCCCCCCTTCCTGTGTCCAAGTGTTCTCATTGTTCAATTCCCACCTGTGAGTGAGAACATGCAGTGTTTGGTTTTTTGTCCTTGAGATAGTTTGCTGGGAATGATGGTTTCCAGCTTCATCCATGTCCCTACAAAGGACATGAACTCATCAGTTTATATGGCTGCATAGTATTCCATGGTGTATATGTGCCACATTTGCTTAATCCAGTCTATCTTTGTTGGACATTTGGGTTGGTTCCAAGTTTTTGCTATTGTGAATAGTGCCGCAATAAACATACATGTGCGTGTGTCTTTATAGCAGAATGATTTATACGCCTTTGGGTATATACCCAGTAATGGGATGGCTGGGTCAAATGGTATTTCTAGTTCTAGATCCCCGGGGAATCACCACACTGACTTCCACAATGACTGAACTAGTTCACAGTCCCACCAACAGTGTAACAGTGTTCCTATTTCTCCACATCCTCTCCAGCACCTGTTGTTCCCTGACTTTTTAATGATCGCCATTCTAACTGGTGTGAGATGGTATCTCATTGTGGTTTTGATTTGCATTTCTCTGATGGCCAGTGATGATGAGCATTTTTTCATGTGTCTTTTGGCTGCATAACTGTCTTCTTTTGAGAAGTGTCTATTCATATACTTTACCCACTTTTTGATGGGGTTGTTTTTTTCTCATAAATTTGTTTGTGTTCTTTGTAGATTCTGGATATTAGCCCTTTGTCAGATGAGTAGATTGCAAAAATTTTCTCCCATTCTGTAGGTTGCCTGTTCATTCTGATGGTAGTTTGTTTTGCTGTGCAGAAGCTCTTTAGTTTAATTAGATCCCATTTGTCAATTTTGGCTTTTGTTGCCATTGCTTTTGGTGTTTTAGACATGAAGTCCTTGCCCATGCCTATGTCCTGAATGGTATTGCCTAGGTTTTCTTCTAGGGTTTTTATGGTTTTACGTCTAACATTTAAGTCTTTAATCCATCTTGAATTAATTTTTGTATAAGGTGTAAGGAAGGGGAGGTGTCCAGTTTCAGCTTACTACACATGGCTAGCCACTTTTCCCAGAACCATTTATTAAATAGGGAATCCTTTCCCCATTTCTTGTTTTTGTCAGGTTTGTCAAAGAGCAGATAGTTGTAGATGTGTGGCATTATTTCTGAGGGCTCTGTTCTGTTCCATTGGTCTACATCTCTGTTTTGGGACAAGTACCATGCTGTTTTGGTTACTGTAGCCTTGTAGTATAGTTTGAAGTCAGGTAGTGTGATGCCTCCAGCTTTGTTCTTTTGGCTTAGGATTGATTTGGCAATGTGGGCTCTTTTATGGTTCCATATGAACTTTAAAGTAGTTTTTTCCAATTCTGTGAAGAAAGTGATTGGTAGCTTGATGGGGATGGCATTGAATCGTACCTTGGGCAGTATGGCCACTTTCACGATATTGATTCTTCCTATCCATGAACATGAAATGTTCTGCTATTTACTTGTATCGTCTTTTATTTCGTTGAGCAGTGGTTTGTAGTTCTCCTTGAAGAGGTCCTTCACATCCCTTGTAAATTGGATTCCTAGGTATTTTATTCTCTTTGAAGCAATTGTGAATGGGAGTTCACTCATGATTTGGCTGTCTGTCTGTTATTGGTGTATAAGAATACTTGTGATTTTTGCACATTGATTTTGTATCCTGAGACTTTGCTGAAGTTGCCTATCAGCTTAAAGAGATTTTGGGCTGAGACGATGGTGTTTTCTAGATATAAAATCATGTCATCTGCAAACGGGGACAATTTGACTTCCTCTTTTCCTAATTGAATACCCTTTCTTTCTCCTGCCTGATTGCCCTGGCCAGAACTTCCAACACTATGTTGAATAGGAGTGGTGAGAGAGGGCATCCCCGTCTTGTGCCAGTTTTCAAAGGGAATGCTTCCAGTTTTTGTCCATTCAGTATGATATTGGCTGTGGGTTTGTCATAAATAGCTTATTATTTTGATATATGTCCCATCAATACCTAATTTATTGAGAGTTTTTAGCATGAAGGGCTGTTGAATTTTGTCAAAGGCCTTTTCTGCATCTATTGAGATAATCATGTGGTTTTTGTCTTTGGTGCTGTTTATGAGCTGGATTACATTTATTGATTTGCATATGTTGAACCAGTCTTGCACTGTCCTTTAAGGAGAGAGCTTTAAACAGAGGAGAAACATGATCTAATTTGCAGTTGATAAATATCCCTGGCCTCAGTGCAGTGAGTAAAATGTTGGCAGTGGTGGAGTGGCAGGGAGGATCCAAAGAATTGGGAAGGGAATTGCAACAAACCAAAAACTCAGGAAAGAGATTAGGGTCATCTCCTCTAGATTACTGGCAGTGAGATAGAAAGTAGAGGTTTCAAAAGTAGAAACAGAGAGGTTTCAAAAGTAAGTTCACTGGATTTGGTAATTGCTTAGTTGTGAGAATAGAGGAGAATGATGCAATAGCATTTAGCCTTCTAGTTTGGAAAAAAAAAATATGTACATAGAGCTGAAATCTACAAGATAGGGAAAGTGAGGGCAGGAGTATATCTGAGAGAAAAAGTAATGAGATTCTTTTGGATATGTGGCATGAAGGATGTTTATAACCATTCAAGAGAAGGTGCTCACTGGACTGGTATAAAAGGGATTTAGAACTAAGGAAAGAGATCAAGGCTGAAGATTATGGAATTGATATAATTTAAATAGTTATGTAGGTCTTAGCAGGAGATGAGACTGACTTCAGGAAGAGGATAGAGGAAAAAAAAAAACAGAAGATGAGATAGAACCCTAAGAATACAAAGGTATCAGGAGCACACAGAGGTATCTAAAAAGAAACTGCCAAGGCGATGGGATAATGAGCAAAACTGGGATCCATAAGGTGATGTTTAGAAACTGAAAGGAATAAAGATATTGAAGGAATCAATTAAAGTGATGAAATAACGCTAATTGAAAATTTATGGCAGTATAATTATAGCAGTGGGTGATGGGCGTGAGGAATTATCTAGGGAAGAGAATAAGCCTAATTCTGACTATAGCAAACCTTTGAATTAGATGAAAATATAGTGTAAGTTTATATAGATATATAGCTATAGTAAAAGATGGCCAGATGGATAGATAGGTAGACAGAGATACCCATTCCACTGTATGACCTCGTACCTGTTGATGACTTTATAACTGTGTTTACCACTCCCTCATTTTGCACTGCAAGTTGCCTGAGACTTGCCTTGTCTATTCCTTATTGTGTCCTCTGATGTGTAATAATAATTCATATCAATAACTGTAAAATTATAAAAAATTTTGAGTGATAATATATTGAAATATTTAGAATGCTTTATTTGTTTAAAAATGTTTTGACATTTGGGATTCATTTTCAAATTTTAGCCCAAAATTTCATATTTTGGTTATATACATGGGAAAATTTGTATAAAGCAATTCAGAACTTTGTTAGTCCAATATAAACACAATTTGGGCCTTTTTACTTTTTGGAAATTTTCTAAATGATGAGTCATGCTTTGAAATGCTCATAGCAAAAAACACAAATTATTTGTATTTTAGCATCACTGATACTTCCAACACACTGGGTGCATTTCTACAGCACACCTGGCACTTTTGAAAATGTTACATCACATCTAAACAATTTTTTTGAATTCCATTCCTATGGAATCACTGGTACAGAAGGTCCCTTGGTAAAGCTTAAGTCTGAAATAATTGCATGTTTCTTTTCCTCATAATTTGGACTCCCATGTTTTATAGATACTTGGCATAGTTCTGAAACCTTCCCTCCAGCCAGCTTGCTACTCCAGATGGCATTGCCTTTCTAAACAAGCTGAGTCCTCTGGTCATTAGGGTAAAATAGCATTTACTTATAAGTCCTTGTCTAGTCTTGCTTACCACTATTATTCACTTCATTGATCATGAATATAAGCTTCTTAGCTCTTGATATTCCAGAATAGTAATAGGCAATTGTAAAATTCTCCAGGCTAATTATTTTAACAAGTACAATACTAATCATTTTTTTCAAAATTTTGAAACTAATAAATTTTCAAAGTCATGTTAGTTGCATCTCTACATTGATTCTGTAAATGTCAAGTTAAATATAAAATTCACTTTCTATATAGCTTTCACTGTAAGTCATTTCTTATATTAGTGGATAACATGATTTATTCTTTTTCCTTTTTATGGAATTGTATTATCGATAAATTTGAGCTCAAGTATTAAAAGTTTCTAAAAGAAAATTTGCTCATGAACACAAGCCTTCAGAAAACACATTTAATCAATTAGATATATCTAATCAGTTGTTTTCATGAATCCCACATTCTTGAATATTCATTTTAACCAGTCCAACAAAACCCGTAAGATTGGTCCCCATCCTGTCGTCTAGTCATTCCCTCAAAATGGAGTATTCAGCTGTACATCTAAGTTTGTAAGACCGAAAGAATGAATCCAAGCCAGTAAAGTAGCTTTATAAAAGGTGCTTCAAAGGGATACCTCAATTTGCATTAAAATTTTTAATTATTAAATCATTTCTGGCTTCAGTCTTTCTGCAAAGCTAACCAACTTCAAAATATATCTTGTTCACTACAATTTCAAGTGAGACTTTTCAAGTAATAAGAGTAAAAGAAAAAGTTTTTGGAAATTTAGAGAACAATATTTTCTTTAGAACCACCTACATCTGTTTCATTTTTAGGTGCATTTTATTCTAAGTGATTCCTGCAGTAAATAATCATGAGCATGATGCATCTTCTCAGTAGTCCTTCTGTAGGTGCCTCTCAATGCAAAGGAATTAATAGAGGTTTCTCTGTCTGCCTTCTGTTTGCATAAGATAACATTAATACCCAATGTGTCTATCAAAAACTGGAAGATACATTTTGAACTTCATCAGAGTTTACAATATTGTTTAATGACACATTATGAAGTGGCTTTAACGTAGATTTTTAAGGATAACACAATATCCTGATGTGGATAACATTCGTGTAAACAAAGGTATTTATCTCTTAACTTTATTGATACCTCAAACTCTCACAAATAGAAGGATTTGGCTCCTTGAGCCATTAACATATACAGTCATGCTTTGCTAGGTAACAGGGATACTTTCTGACAAAAGCATCATTAGGCAATTTTGTCATTGCATGAGCATTATAGAGTGTACTTACACAAACCTAGGTGATGTAACCTACTGCACACTTAAGTATATGGTATAGCTTATTCCTCCTAGGATACATACCTATGCAGCAAGTTACTGTACTACATAGTGTAGGCAATTGTAACACAATGGTATTTGTGTATCTAAACATGAAAAAGGTACAGTAAAATCACAGTTATACAATCTTATGGGACCACTATCATATATGTGGCCCACTGTTAGCCAAAGCATCATTATGTGGTGCATGACCATACATGAATTGAATATTCCCCACTGACATATCCATTTTTAGTATTTTCATAAACTGGCCTAACAGTTATTTATGCTCTATGTGCACAAGGTAAGTTATATTATCCCCATTTTATAGATGAGGAAATCGTTTTAAAGGACTTAAAGCATTGTCTTTGCTTAAGACCAGTGGTATTCTCTTGCATTATTCCTTTAAGCCAGAGATAAAAGAAATTAATAAGAAAAAAATCAAGGAACAAATCCATAACAGTTTACTTCGGCCAATGAGTGGTTACATTTAGTTTTATCTTGTAGAAAGAGAAGTCATTTTATGTTTTAAGGAGAGAGCATGAGTGAAAACTGTGGAAAATAATAAGCAAGTCACTGGGGGTATACATTGACCTCCTCCTCTCTCCTTTAGTAAATGAGACTGAACACTGGTTATGGATTGTATTGATCATATATTAAAATGACAAATTGCCTCCACATTAGCTTGCACACAAGACTCTTAATGAAATCCATTGTAACTTGTCAGATGCAACCTAAGAATTGAACTAGACATTGATGGACAAGACCTTCCACTGACCATTGAAAACATGTAGATTCTCCCTGATTAAATTGATGCTTCTGACTTTAATGAGCTGCTATTGATTGGGCATTTACTGCTACAATATATTATCATATTGCTGTTCACAGTGCCATAGTTAAGAGGTTATAAGCATTTCTGCTATAAATCCTTTTCAGAAGCTTGTAGCTCAACCAAAATATATGCCAGTGATATCATACAGAAGATGCAAAGCCACTTTGACTGCAAATTATTTTCCACAATTAAAAATTATACATATATATGTACATTTAGTAACGTCAGTTTTCTTTGAATAACCCAAACAATGATGGCCTGAGGTAGTCTGTGAATTATATGAACATGCAATAAAGGGTTCTTGTTGAAAATAAGTTTTAATATGATATGCTTTACTGATCTACCTTATAAGACTACAAGAAACAGGTCTAAAAATGGTGAATGAAAAATGGTATGTTGCCGGTTTGTCCCTGAGTTTAAATCATCAAGTATGAACTCAGTACTTACGCTAGTTCAATATACATCATAATAATTAAAGTAGTAATAATGTAAGACAAAGATTATTTTGAACTAAAAACAGAGAGAAACTGACATCTGCATTTTATTTTATTATTATTATTATTTTGAGATGGAGTCTCGCTCTGTCGCCCAGGCTGGAGTGCAGTGGCATGATCCCGGCTCACTGCAACCTCCGCCTCCTGGGTTTAAGCAATTCTCTGCCTCAGCCTCCTGAGTAGCTGGGATTACAGGCGCCCTGCTAATTTTTTGTAATTTTTTTGTAGAGACGGGGTTTCACCATCTTGGCCAGGCTGGTCTTGAACTCCTGACCTTGTGATCCACCTGCCTTGGCCTCCCAAAGTGCTGGGATTACAGGCGTGAGCCACCGTGCCCAGCCTGTCATTTTATTCTAAATAATTTTTCTGAAGCCTGAGAACATTTAAACATATACAAATAGTTGTTTTTTGTTTAAAATATAGAGCTTACTTTGAAGTACATTTTTATTTAAAAGGAATATTCCTGTTTTTAATTGTTGATAGAAATACCCTTTTTCTGCATTACATTTATAAATATACAATTTTAAGCATCTCATACATTATTTCTCTGGAGTAGACATTTAATTATTTGCTGAATGCTTTAGTGTATGGATGAAAGGAGATGAATGAATACAAGTTATGAGAATCTTGATTTTATCTTCATTTCTAATGAAATTGTGAATACCGCTTTAATCAAAAGGATATCAGTTTCTGTGTTTAAGACTTCAGTTCTGTATCTACTTTTCAGAAACAGTTTTAGAGAACTTGAATCATAGTTTGTAGGTACCATTCAAGATATATTTTGGAGTTCTTGGCCGGACAAGAATACACTGATCTACTCTGGGACTACTCTTTTATTCTCAGATATTTTAATGTACTTAGTGGATTTTTAAGTGTCACCAGGAAATGAAAATTAATAACATAGCTTATTTAGACCAAATAGGTAAAATCCAAACAAATTTGGCAGAGTTTGCTTATTGCTTAAAAAGCATATTTTAGCAATTAATTGAGCCATCTTTTCAATATATCATGTATAATATAGTGTTTTACATCATTGCTAGGCATTTTTAATATAGGTGGAAGTTTGGTAAATCTTGTTGTATTAATGACTACATAAAAGTCACCATATACAATAAACTTTCATTGTTTGTGATTATGAGAAAATATTTCATCCAGAAAAACAATGTATGCTATTTTATGTTTCACAATAACTGTAAAATGGCTAGTTATATTGATAGTATTCTGTTTGATTTTTTGATGGAATTAAATGAAGACATCATTTAAATGTGATTATTAAGACAATGGAGGTGACTGATTCTGACAAACCTTCTTAATGTTTTTAAAGTATATATGAGTACACATCAATAATAATATGCTTCTGTTGCCTGACACATGGTTTTCCATAACATCTTTCTATTGTGTATCTACTATAATTTTAATTCAATAAAATGCAGGAGGTGCATGAATGGAGAGTACAACAATTTGTAGTTATGCTGAAAGACATCTACAGTTCATAGACCCACTAATTTGAACAATTCAAAATAAAAAGAAAAGACTTATTCAGAGAATGTAGCTTATCTTTGTCATGGTCATGAAATGAACAAAATAGGGAGTTGCAAAAAATTAGAGGGCAAAGTTCTCTGCACACTAAAATCAATGGGAATTTTATAGTAGAAGTATCTGAGCCAGACTGTTTCTCTCCCAGCCAGAGGCTGGTTCACTGAGCTATGCAGCTTGATAATTGCCACCAGTATTGAAGTTGGACTGAATATTTTTCCAGTTCTACCCACAGACAGAAAAGGTAGGCTGAACAAAAATAATCCTAAGGGATTATTGAATAAGTGTCTCCATAATGATGTTTTCTATTTTTGAATAATATTTAATATTTTAAGGGTATTTTTTTCTTTTTTTCTTTTTTTCTTTTTTTATTATTATACTTCAGGTTTCAGGGTACATGTGCACAATGTGCAGGTTTGTTACATATGTATCCATGTGCCATGTTGTTTTGCTGCACCCATTAACTCGCCATTTAGTATTAGGTATATCTCCTAAGGCTGTCCCTCCCCCCTCCCCCCACCCCACAACAGTCCCCAGAGTGTGATGTTCCCCTTCCTGTGTCCATGAGTTCTCATTGTTCAGCTCCCACCTATGAGTGAGAACATGAGGTGTTTGCTTTTTGTCCTTGCGATAGTTTACTGAGAATGATGTTTTCCAGTTTCATCCATGTCCCTACAAAGGACACGAACTCATCATTTTTTATGGCTGCATAGTATTCCGTGGTGTATATGTGCCACATTTTCTTAATCCAGTCTATCGTTGTTGGACATCTGGGTTGGTTCCAACTCTTTGCTATTGTGAATAGTGCCGCAATAAACATACGTGTGCATGTGTCTTTATAGCAGCATGATTTATAATCCTTTGGGTATATACCCAGTAATGGGATGGCTGGGTCAAATGGTATTTCTAGTTCTAGATCCCTGAGGAATCGCCACACTGACTTCCACAATGGTTGAACTAGTTTACAGTCCCACCAACAGTGTAAAGGTGTTCCTATTTCTCCACATCCTCTCCAGCACCTGTTGTTTCCTGACTTTTTAATGATGGCCATTCTAACTGGTGTGAGATGGAATCTCATTGTGGTTTTGATTTGCATTTCTCTGATGGCCAGTGATGATGAGCATTTTTTCATGTGTTTTTTGGCTGCATAAATGTCTTCTTCTGAGAAGTGTCTGTTCATGTCCTTTGCCCACTTTTTGATGGGGTTGTTTGTTTTTTTCTTGTAAATTTGTTTGAGTTCATTGTAGATTCTGGATATTAGCCCTTTGTCAGATGAGTAGGTTGCAAAAATGTTCTCCCATTCTGTAGGTTGCCTGTTCACTCTGATGGTAGTTTCTTTTGCTGTGCAGAAGCTCTTTAGTTTAATTGGATCCCATTTGTCAATTTTGGCTTTTGTTGTCATTGCTTTTGGTGTTTTAGACATGAAGTCCTTGCCCATGCCTGTGTCCTGAATGGTATTGCCTAGGTTTTCTTGTAGGATTTTAATGGTTTTAGGTCTAACATTTAAGTCTTTAATCCATCTTGAATTAATTTTTGTATAAGGTGTAAGGAAGGGATCCAGTTTCAGCTTTCTACATATGGCTAGCCAATTTTCCCAGCACCAGTTATCAAATAGGGAATCCTTTCCCCATTTCTTGTTTTTGTCAGGTTTGTCAAAGATCAGATAGTTGTAGATATGTGGCATCATTTATTTTTTTTATTTTTTTATTTTTTTGAGACGGAGTCTCGCTCTGTCGTCCAGGCTGGAGTGCAGTGGCACAGTCTTGGCTCACTGCAAGCTCCGCCTCCTGGGTTCACGCCATTCTCCCGCCTCAGCCTCTCCGAGTAGCTGGGACTACAGGTGCCCGCCACCACGCCCGGCTAATTTTTTTGTATTTTTAGTAGAGACGGGGTTTCACCGTGGTCTCGATCTCCTGACCTCGTGATCCGCCCGCCTCGGCCTCCCAAAGTGCTGGGATTACAAGCGTGAGCCACCGCGCCCGGCCATGTGGCATCATTTATGAGGGCTCTGTTCTGTTCCATTGATCTATGTCTCTGTTGTGGTACCAGTACCATGCTGTTTTGGTTACTGTAGTCTTGTAGTATAGTTTGAAGTCAGGTAGCGTGATGCCTCCAGCTTTGTTCTTTTGGCTTAGGATTGATTTGGCGACGCGGGCTCTTTTTTGGTTCCATATGAACTTTAAAGTAGTTTTTTCCAATTCTGTGAAGAAAGTCATTGGTAGCTTGATGGGGATGGCATTGAATCTATAAATTACCTTGGGCAGTATGGCCATTTTCATGATATTGATTCTTCCAACCCATGAGCATGGAATGTTCTTCCATTTGTTTGTATCCTCTTTTATTTCATTGAGCAGTGGTTTGTAGTTCTCCTTGAAGAGGTCCTTCACATCCCTTGTAAGTTGGATTCCTAGGTATTTGATTCTCTTTGAAGCAATTGTGAATGGGAGTTCACTCATGATTTGGCTCTCTGTTTGTCTGTGATTGGGGTACAAGAATGCTTGTGATTTTTGTATATTGACTTTGTATCCTGAGACTTTGCTGAAGTTGCTAATCAGCTTAAGCAGATTTTGGGCTGAGACGATGGGGTTTTCTAGATACACAATCATGTCATCTGCAAACAGGGACAATTTGACTTCCTCTTTTCCTAATTGAATACGCTTTATTTCCTTCTCCTGCCTGATTGCTCTCACACTGTGTGAGAAGTCATGAAAGGTAGAGTCCTATTAATGCTAATTCCCAAACCTCTAGAAAAAAAAGTTTTCTCGCAATCATTTTGTAAACTGTAAGAAAACTGATGAAGTCTTCAATCTGTGATGATACTCTACAGAAATATGCAGATTTTTGTCTTGTCTCTCTTGATATTTTATGTAAAGTTCATTATATTTGAGTGAACTCTATCATTCTGTTTTCCTTTTTGGGGTTAAATCTTCTCAAAATATTATTATTGAAGAGAAAAGACAATGCTGGAAGAGGAAAAGAAAAAAAATGAAAAGCAGGGCAGAGAAAGGAGAAAATGAGAGGACAATAAGTGTGAAGAGGCATAAGAAAAAAGAAAACAGATTATGTGCAGCTATCAACTTCTAGTGTGCAGAAAACGAAATTGTCCTTATGAATTATCTCCTGTCTGAACTTCCTTAGAGCTCTCAGCTACTGACTGAATGCCGTACTCCTAGTAGTTACACTATTTTCTACACTTATATGTTAATAATTCAGGCTCAGAATTTAACCTGTCATCCAAAAGAGGGTTAATTCTTAAATTCAGTTCATTCTGAGTTAAGCACAAACTTCAAAATAATGCAAAGGCTGCACGGAGACTCATTTAATTATATCTTCCCTCTCAGAGACCTGAGCTGTTAGCTAACCCATCATCTTTTTGTTTATAGTCAAGTGTGATATGTATGTTTTCTGGCCTTCAACAATGCTGTATCCATAACACTCCCACACTAAAAGCATTTCTATAGAAACAAAAAAGAATGAGGAAAATTGTTATCACGTACATTGTTCTAGGATTTTTATTTTCATCCATTGCTTAAAATAGTCATGCTTGTAGTATAAAACAGCACCTCTAATGTATAGTGAGGCACAAAATGTACTGTTCATGAAAAATTGATATATACAAACCTTTTTACTAAACCATACACAATTCATCCTTTATTAGAAGTCCAATTTAAGATGTAGACATTTTCTTCCAACTGTGAGCTAAGGCTTTCCAAAGACTGAACTAGAGAAAGAAAATTGTTTTTTGCCTGTGACAATTTCTGGAAACATTTGAAAAGGTACCTACGTAAGAACAGTTTTGGAGAAAACCTTTGGTCATCCAGAACCTTTTTTATTTTTTTTAACCTTTCAACCTCAAAAATCTCATTTTGTTCTAAGTTTCTCCAGTTCTGGAATCTAGAATTAAGATGCACAGTTAACTTAAAGAGAAGAAGCAAGTCTTGGAACGTGCCGGTCTAACAAATACAGGAAGGATTCTCCAGCTCAAAGCAGAGATGAGTGAGTTCATTAGCAGCAGCTGCATTTATACATCAAGTACCTTTCGGTAACAGATGAGTCTTGGTCCTTCTAAATTGTGCAGTGGGGGACATCACATACGGCGGCCTGTTGTGGGGTGGGGGGAGGGGGGAGGGATAGCATTAGGAGATATACCTAATGTAAATGACGAGTTAATGGGTGCAGCACACCAACATGGCACATGTATACATATGTAACAAAACTGCACGTTGTGCACATGTACCCTAGAACTTAAAGTATAAAAAAAATAAAAAATTAAAAATAAAAATACCTCAATACTTAGCGTATGAGGGACACGACGTAAAATATTAAGTTTGCGGCCCCATAGTTAAGTCAATCTATGTGTTTCTCCCATTTTCCGTTTTCACGACAGTGGCCTACTAGGTTATTGCCTCAAGATGGTTACATTGTTTCACTTGCGCTGGATCTACTTGTTTTCAGTTACTTTGTTACCTTGTAAAAAAAGTTTTCATTTGTATCAAATTATGTTATGAATTGAATATAATAGTATCTCAGTTTTGCCACTTTGCTTTACAGATTTAAATAAAGAGGAATAAGAACCTTGAAAAAAAAAAAAAAGCAAGAACTCTAGAGCAGAGTTTCTCAACCTTGGCACTACCATACTGACATTTCGAAACAAATACGTGGAGCGTGTGCGTGTGTGTGTTAGCGTTTCCATCAGTGTTCTGTGCATTGCAGGAAGTTTAGCCATATCCCTGACTTCTAGCAACTAGATGTCATCCACACTGCTTCTCCCACAGTTGTGACAATCTAAAGTATCTCCAGACATTGACAAATGACCCTTGGGGGACAAAATGCTCTGGTCCTCTTCAGAACCAATGCTTTAGAGTAAAATTAGCCTAATTTCTGATTTTTCCCATTGCTTGTAGAGACAATGGAAATAGTAATTGCACTCACTTGTTGGAA
Source organism: Symphalangus syndactylus (assembly GCF_028878055.3). NCBI lineage: Eukaryota > Metazoa > Chordata > Mammalia > Primates > Hylobatidae > Symphalangus > Symphalangus syndactylus. The sequence continues at coordinate 28,908,731 of NC_072437.2, read as the reverse complement.
TTGTTGTAAAGATAAAAAAGAGTGCTAAGAATATTTTCTGGTATATAGTATATGGGAAAAAATGTGTGATTACTATTATCATGGGCTGAAAATTATGAATTACAATTTATCTGAACATAGAGTGGCCATTCTTTGGCTGTTACAGCCATTTAGCCAGAAGAAGAGCTGACGTCACTTGTGTTTATATTTATTTCCAAGATTATACTCATTAAAATTATCCCATTTCTCTTCCCGTTTTATTAAGTTATGATTTTCTCCTTTACCTGTAAAAAATAATAATTTAGAAATTACAATGCGAATGTGTTGCCTGAGCTTTTTGTGTGATATCCAAGAAATCATTGCCAAGACCAGTGTCAAGGGGATTTTGCCTATATTTTCATCTAGGAGTTTTACGATTTCCAGTCTCATATTTAGGTCTTTTATCCATTTGGAGTTGATTTTTGTGTATGGTGTAAAAGAAGGGTCCAATTTCATTGGTTTATTTTTGAATGAAGAAATCCAGTTTTTCCAGAGAATATCCTTTTCCCATTGTGGTTTTTTTTTTTTTTTTTTTTTTTTTTGGTGCTCTCATGAAATATTAGTTGACCATATATGTTTGGACTCTTTCTGGACTTTCTACTCTATCCCACTGGTCTGTTTGTCTGTTTTTATGCCAGTACCATACTATTTGCTTTCTAGAGATAGCTGTGTAATATAATTTTAAATCAGGAAGTGTAATACCTCCATTTTATTTTTTTTTCAGAATTGCTTGGCTATTCAGGGTCTTTATGGTTTCATACAAATTATTGGATTGTTTCATCTATTTCTGTGAAGATCCCACTGGGATACTGATAAGCATGGTGTTGGATCTATATATTACTTTATGTATTATCAACATTTAAGACACTACTTTTTTTATTCATGAGCAATGGGATATCTTTCCATTAATTTGTGTTCTCTTTTTTTCATCAATATTTTATAGTTTTCAGTTTTTCAACTTGGTTAAATTTATTCCTGATTATTTTTTATACTAAGATAAATGAGATTGTTTTCTTGATTTCTTTTTGGCTCGTCATTGTTTGTGTATACAAATGCCATAGATTTTTATATGTTGATTTTATGTCCTGCAACTTCACTGAATTAATTTATTGGGTCAAACAGTTTTTTGGTGGAGTCTTTAGGGCTCTCTATACATAGGTTCACATCATCTGCAAATAGAGATACTTTTATTTTTCCTTTCTGATTTAAATACCTTTTATTTCTTTTTCTTTTCTAATTACTCTTGATAGTATTTCCAGCACTATGGTTAATAGCAGTGGTGAAAATGAGCATCCTCATGCATTGTACCAGATCTTAGAAGAAAAGTTTTCAATATCTCCTTATTGATTATGATGTCATCTGTGGGTTCTTCATAAATAGCCTTTATTATATTGAGAAGCTTTCTTTTATACCTAAACAGTTAAGAGTTTTTATCAAGAAAGGATGTCAAACTTTAGTAAGTGCTTTTTCTGCATCAATTGATATGATCGTGTGATTTTGTTTTTCAATATATTAGTGTGATGTATAACATTGATTGATTTGCACATGTTAAATCTGTTTTGCATATCAGGATTAAATACCACTTGTTTGTAATGGACAATCTTTTTTATTGAGAATTTTTGCATTGATGTTCATCAGTGATATTTGGCCTATAGTTTATTTTCTCATGGTGTCTTTGTCTGGTTTAAGTAAGAGGTAATATTGATCTTGTAAAATTTGTTAGAAAGTATTCACTTCAAATGTCTTTTTTTTTTTTTTTTTTTTGAGATGGAGTCTCGCTGTCTCCCAGGCTGGAGTGCAGTGGCACAATCTCAGCTCACTGCAAGCTCTGCCTCCCGGGTTCACACCATTCTCCTGCCTCAGCCTCTCCAAGTAGCTGGGACTACAGGCGTCCACCACCATGCCCGGCTAATTTTTTTTTTTTTGTATTTTTAGTAGAGATGGGGTTTCACCGTGGTCTCGATCTCCTGACCTCGTGATCCACCTGCCTCGGCCTCCCAAAGTGCTGGGATTACAAGCGTGAGCCACCGCGCCCAGCCTTCAAATGTATTTCTTTGCAGGAGTTAAAGAAATATTGGTATCACTTTTCCTTTGAAAGGTTGGTAGCATTAGGCCCTAATGCCATCTGATTTTGTGCTTTTCTTTATCAAGAAGTTTTTAATTATTACTTTAATGTCTTTGTTATTGGACTGTTCAGATTTATATGTCTTCCTTATTCAATCTTGTTAGATTGTATTTTTCTAGGAATTTGTTCATTTCATCTAGGTTATCAAATATCTTCACATGCAATTGTTCATAATAGTCTCTTATGATCCTTTCTTTTCTGTGGTGTCTGTTGTAGTGTCTCCACCTTCATTTCTAATTTTACATATTTAAGACTAGTATTTTTAGTCTGGCTAAGAGTTTTTCAATTTTATTTACTTTTTCAAAAACCATCTCTTTTATTGATTTTTTTCCCATGATTTTTCTTTCATCTGTTTGATTTACTTTTGTTTTGATTTTTATTATTGCCTTCCCTCTGCTGACTTTGGGTTTAGTTTGATCTTTATTTTTTGGCTTTTTGAGGTGTAATATTAAACTATTTATTTGAGATTGCTCTTTTTTAATATAGTTGTTGCTATAGATTTCCCTCTTAGAACTGCTTTTGCTGTATCCCATAGGTTTTGATTTGTTGCATTTCTATTATTGTTTCAAGATATATTTTAAACTTTTCCTTTTAATTCTTCTTTGACCCATTCATTGTTCAGAAGCATATTGTTTAATTTCCACATATTTTTGAATTTTCCAAAATTATTCCTCTTAGCGATTTCTAGTTTCATACCATTGTGGTCAGAAATAATACTTGATATGATTTAGATCTTCTTAAATTATATAAGAGTTGTTTTGTGGCCTGCCATGTGGTCTATCTTGTTTTACGTGTGCTAAAGAAGAATGTGTATCTTGCTAGAAAGTTCTATATATATGTGTTAAGCCTATTTCTCCTTCCATATTCATTTTTATAGAGGCAGATTCTCACTGTGTTGCTCAGGCTGGGGTGCAGTGGCTATTTACAGGCATAATTATAGCACACTGTAACATCAAACTTCTGGGCTCAAGCAATTCTCTGCCTTAGCCTCACAAGTAGATGGGCCTATAGGCACGCCCCTCTGTGCCTGGCTCCATTAATTTTTGCTTCATATATTTAGGTGCATCAATGTTGGATGTATATATATTTATAACTGTTATGCCCTCTTGAGGAATAGAACCCTCTATCATTAAATAATGACCTTTTATGTTTCTTGTGACTTTAAGACAAAGAAATCATTGCCTATTTTATTGTGTCTTTAACTTAAAGTCTATTTTATTTGATATAAGTACAGTCATCCTTTCTCATTTGGCTAGGATTTGTGTGGAGTATCTTCCGTCTCTTCACTTTCAGCCTGTGTGTGTCCTTAATGCTAAAGTAGGTCTCTTGTAGCAGCATATACTCAGATCTTATTTTAGTATTCATTCAACCACTCTACGTATTTTCATGGTAGAATGTAATCCATTTACATTAATTATTGATAGATAAGATCTTTTCTTCCTTGCATTCTTTATTGTTGTTTGTTTATCTTTGAGATTTGATTATTTTCTGTAGTGCTATATTTTTATTCCGTTTTTTTATCATTTATGTATGTTATTGTTTTCTACTTTGTGTTACCATGAGGCTTACATAAAGCTTCTTACAGTTATTATAGGCTACTTTACACTGATAACATAACTTCTGTCACATAAAAAAACTCTAGGCCCTCCCCTCACACAATTTATACTTTTGATCTCACAATTTACATTTTTGTATTATGTACTTCTTAATCACTTATTGTTACTATCATTATTTTTGACTGATTGATTGTTTTGATTTTTAGCCTTCATACTAGAGATATATACATGATAGAGCATCATAACAGTATTAGAGTATTCTGGATTTGACTATATAATTACCTTTACTGGTAACTTTTATACTTCCATGTGTTTTCATGTTATTAGTGTTCTTTTTTTTCCTACTTGAAGGACTCCCTTAAGCATTTCTTCTAAGGCAAGTCTAGTGGTGATGATTTCCATCAACTTTACATGTTTGAGGCTTTATTTCTCTTTTATTTCTGAAGGACAGTTTTGCTGGGTATAATATTCTCAGCTACCAGGTTTTCTTTTTCTCTTTCAGCACACTGTCTCCTAGCTCACAAGATTTCTGCAGGGAAAGTTGCCGTTTGTCTAACAAAGATTTTCTTATATGTGACTTGTTCCTTTTCTCTCAGTGCTTTTAAAATTATCTCATCTTTGATTTTGACAATTTAATTATAATGTATGTCAGAGAGGACCTCTTCAAGTTGAACATGTCTGGAGTCTTTTGAGCCCCATGTTATCTGGATGTCCATATCTCTTCCAAGACTTTGGAAGATTTCAGCATTTTTATTATTAAATAAGCATTCTTTTTCCATCTTTGCCTCTTCTCATGAAATGCCTACAGTGCAAATATTTGTTCACTTACTAGTATTTCATAAGTTTCATAGTTTGTCTATCTTCACTCTTTTTCATTCTTTGTTTTCTTTTTTTCTCTTACTGGGTAATTTCAAAAGACCTTTTTCAAGTTAGAGATTCTTTCTTTTGCTTAATCTAGTCTGCTGTTGAAGCTCAGTGTTGTATTTTTATTTCATTCAATGAATTCTTTAGCCCCAAGATTTCTCTTTGCTTTTTTTTATGATATCCATCTCTTTATTAAATTTCTCATTTGATCCTGGATTGTTTTTCTGATATTGTTGAATTGTCTACCCGTATTCTCTTGTATGTCACCGAGTTTCTTAAAAATTATTTTTTAATTCATTTTCAGACAACTCATAAGTTTATTTTTCTTTTGGGTCAATTACTGGAGAATTATTTTATTCTCTTGATGATATCATGTTCCCTTGCTTTTTCATGTTTCTTGTGTCCCTACATTGACATCTGTGCACTGGTGGAACAATCATCTCTTCCAAACTTTATAGAGTGTCCTTCATATGAATGATTTTTATCTGCAGATGGATCTTAATATACCAGTTGGGAAGGCCATGGTGGCTCTGATTCTGAGTAGATGAAGTGGTACAGCTTCCATGCAGCTTCTTCAGCTTTGGCCAATGTTAGCATGACTATGGGTGGCCTATGCTGCAGAAGTTTGCGGCAGTGTAGGTTGTTGGGGTCCTTAGTGACAAGGGCTTTGGTAGTTCTCCTTTTCTCATTTTCCCCATAACGTGGAATTTTAGCTGAGAATGATCCTCTTGGTTTCAGGTCTGACACAGCCCACAAGCTGCTGCAGGAGCTCTGGGCTCCAGAGCACAGGTACTCAAGCTGCTATAGAGCCAAGATCCCGGGGTCAGGTTCTCATAAAGAGACTTTGGCACCTGGGTCTTGTGGTTCAGCTTCAGTCTCCAAGGCAGGATTGGATGTAAAATGTCCAAAAAGCCAAGGACGGTGATTCTGAGGCACCCTCCAGAGTAGGGGCCCAAAAGAAAGACTGGGTTGTAGCTATGAATATGATCCTGTGGGAGAGGGACACAGCACTGGCCCAACTCTAAGGAGGAAGTGGTGTTTTGGAGGCTTTGTCCTGGTGAGCAGGATACTATTGCAATAGAACCAATAGGGCACAGTCCAACTCAGCTCCCACTGTATAGTGCACTCCATAGTGGCGACTCTGGCCCCTGAGATGGTGGAACATTGTGGTATCCCAGACTCTCAGTGAACTAGCCCCCTAGAGTCTGTTGTTTTGCCTGTAGGCCTGGGCTGTCCCAGCTCAGCCTCTGCCTTGTTTTTCAGGGCCTCAGGGTAACATGTCAGCTCAGCCATGGATGCATGGCTACTCAGCTCAGCCAAGGCATCAGTTTTCTAGAAGGCAACGTACTGCTTCAGCTCAGGCCCTGATGGGCAAAATGCAACAGTTACTGGTAGGGGCAGATGGACCAGCTCTGTGACAGCTTGGCCTCATGAGGTAGGGCATAGTAGCAGATTGGCTCAGTAAAGGCTGGCTACCAGGCAGAGGTAGTTCAGTGGTGACAAGACCTCAGGGATTGACAGATGCTATGACTACTTGCCCTCACAGCAAGATGCATTCCAGCAATGGCTCCGTGTTTACAGTGGTACAGCTCAGTAGCTGTATGGCTCATGGGGACTAGGACATAGCATCAGTTCCCTCTTAGGAGGAACACAACCATGTGGACTCGAGGCAGCTCCCTCAACTGGAATCAGTGCCTATGAAGACTGCAGAAGTCCCCACTGGTGAGGACTGTAGATGTCCAAGGTGGTTATGGGGGCTGCTGGCTTCTTGCTTACATTTTCCCTGCAAAGAGAAGTTGCTGCTAGTTCTAGTTCTCAGTCTATCCCAACTGGGAGATAGAGCAGTAGAGGTAGAGTGTTTGTTTCCTTCTGTTCTCTAGGTGGCCTTCCTGGGTTTCAGCGCACTATAAAACTACTTTTACATGCTCCAGTGCTCTCTTTTGGTTATTTTCATCAAAATGTAATTATTTATTGATGGTTTTGACTGTCTTTGGGGAGGGGGCAGGTGCTAGGGGCTTCTCACTGGCCATTTTGCTGATGTCATTCTCCCCAAATTGTCTAATTTTATGGGGGAAAGGTTGGAGGTCTTAAGTTTATATCATTACAATGGATGAGCTAATTTCATTTTTTTCATTTCTAAGCAAAAAAAAATTGGAAATTTGAATTTAATATGTCAAGACTCAGACCACACACTTTGTGAAATTTAATTGCAAAAATAGCTCCTGGCAAAATTACCAAGCTAGATTTTTAAAGGCCTTTTTTCCATCAATCTCATATTCTTCAGAGGGTTTATTTAGTGAATGAGAAATGACTTTATGAAAATGAGATACGATGGACAAGTTGGTGATTTTGTTGACAGCAGTGTAGAATAGCCTCATTAGATTAATAATCTGCCACGCACAACTCACTGCATAGGTATTTTCCCCATGGTCTTCTTATTGATTTGTGGCCAGATGCATGTTGCATACAGCCTGATGAATTTAAGAACAGATTCATGGCTGCTTAATGTGTCCCTGAAAACATCTTCCAAAAGTCATTAAGCGTACAAAATGATAGGGTTTTTACCCTTGAGGCATCATTCTACAGACAAATAGATTTCAATTTGGATTCTTTCTTAATTCGTTGCAAGTTTGTATGGAATTCATTAGGCCAATAAAACTTTTGTCCTACTAAAAAGAACTCTAAATCTGAAGCCAAAAGCTGTATCTGAAATATAATTCTGATACTTTACAGGTGTGACATTGAGTGAGTGACATAATGTATTGGCTCCAATTCCTTCCAATGTAGAGATTGATGTAGCCCAGGAGTTCTCAGCATGTGCTGCCAGGACTAGCAGCATTACATTCGCCTGGGACCTTGTTAGAAATGCAAATTCTCAGGCCCTGAACCAAGCATTCTGAATTCAAAATTGCGTATGTGACCAAGATATCTGTGATTTAACAAGCCTTCCATGTGTTTTTTACCCATGATAACATTTGAAAAGCACCGTACTAGGTCAGAAAACCTTTTCCTTTAAGGGGCCAGATAGTAATATTTTAGGCTCTATGTGCCAGGAAGCAAAATCAAAGATATTATATAGGTATTTATATAGAAAGAAAATAAATTTAATATAATTTAAATATAATCATAGTAAAGACTTGTTTTTGCAATATAGGTCTACTAATGAGAAGAAGGAAAACGTTTTTAAGGCGGATAGAGTTTGCTGAGTTTGGGCTCAAAGTTAATGTTTCTTATCATCATCACATTTATTGCATATGTTCATCTGTAAAAATCATTCTTAGCTCCTGGGCCATATAATTTTACTGACAGGCTGGATTTGGCCTGTAGGTCATAGTTTGCCACCTACTATATAGAGAATCTCTAAAGCTCTTTCTGTTTCTACGCTTATATGAGTCTACCTGCACACACCAATGCTAAAGTTCCTTAGCTACCTCTGCTTTTTTTCTCCTCTTTATGCAGTATTAAGAACTCGACTTGCAAAATCCCAACACTGTGTCCTTAACCTAAACCCATCCATCCACCCACCCACACCACCACTGCACGTAGATCTTTCATAAAAATTGAACAAAAAGTAACTGAACAAGATATAAAGTGAAAAATGAGTTCTTGTATCTCAGAACTGATTTTTTCAAAATACAGCCAAATACTAATAATGGTATGACTTTATGGATAGACTTTAATTATGATGTAGTGTCTATCAGCAATATCCTTCATGAGTTCTTTATTTTCTGTTGGGGGAAAAGATTTAAAAAGTCAACAAAGTTTCAGAGATTAGCTGAAATAAAACATATCAAAGTCATGAGTTATTTTAAGAAAGATATAAGCAGGAACTTTGTATCCCAAGCAAGTAGCTGTTACCAGACTCGGTATAAGACATATTAGTCAGACTTCCTTTTATCCATCCGGGTGGGAATACTAGAAACAGATATCTTTTCTAATCAGTTTCCATCTTAAGTCAAAACAGAGAGAGAGAGCACAAATCAGTTGAATAAATTAATCTGCTTTTAAGGGAATCGTGCCTCCTGCAGTTAATTCAGTTGACTAATTTATTTATACATTCATTAGGGCATTGGTGAGAATATGATTATTCAGTTTTAAACATTGCTTAGGTTCTATTTTCTCTAATCCTCTTGATTCAGAACTATTACAGTGCCTCTAGTTGCTATGTTCCACGCTATGTGAAAGAAGAGTCCAGTATTTCCTCAAAAGTGTGCAAATAATGTAATTAACCCACTCTGGTCTGGAGCCTATCTATTGTAGGTCTTGTGCACTTGCACATCTGGTCAAGAATTGAATCAAGGTCCTTGGAATGAGACAGGAAATTGACTCTATGGGAAAAAGGAGTGAGGCACATTTTTTTTTTTTCTGTTAACGGTGTAAATTCAGAAAAATCTTCCTGGATGGGTGCGGTGGCTCACGCCTGTAATCCCAGCACTTTGGGAGGCCAAGCAAGGTGGATCACTTGAGCTCAGGAGTTCAAGACCAGCCTGGCCAACATGCTGAAACCCCATCTCTGCTAAAAATACAAAAATTAATCGTGCATGGTGGCATGCACCTGTAATCCCAGCTACTCTGGAGGCTGAGGCAGGAGAATCACTCGAACCTGGGAGGCAGAGGTTGCAATGAGCCAGGATCGTGCCACTGTACTTCCGCCTGGCGACAGAGCAAGACTCTGTCCAAAAAAAGAAAAAAGAAAAATCTTCCTTCTTGGATTGGGGTAAAATTACCTTCTTTCACTTGCTTTTGGTATTTGCATTTGGACATTGCAGCAAAATCTTCAAGATGTGATAACTTCACACTCAATCCCTGTATTTCTCTTCACAGAAGGTGAAACTTCACTTCCTGCAGTCTCTGTTAGTTACACTGACATACAGACAGGTTTACTCTTTATTCTTTCTCTTTCATTTCCTAATGAGGAAAATATGTATACAACAGAATACATGAAGCATATTCGGCTGTACCTCATAATGAATTTTTATGTCTATACCTGAGTGGAACTACCCATCTGTGTCACAAGAAAGAACATTTCCCACATTCCACCCAGTTAACACCCACCCCAGATGGAAACACTATTTTGACTTCCATCACTACGAGTTAGATTTGTCTATTTTTAAATTTTTATGGAATCTTTTGTGTATGTCTTTTTGCCCAAAATTGTGCCTGACTGGATTTGTTGTTAAGTAATACATGTAGAAACACTTTTGGGTCCACAGCGTAAAAACCTAAGTCAGGTATTTCCCTAGAAAATATGTGAAAACCCTCAATCCAGATGAATGAATGTTAACAAAATGTATTAGCCAAATATAAATAGTGAAATGCTACTGTATTTCTTTTCTGTTTTCTAACATAATTGCAGTTTTTTCATATGTAGAATTTCAAGAACAGATACAACTTTTCATCTAAAATACAAACTTACAAAATGCATTGTAAGTTTTGTACTTTTTGGTGATTATTGACATCTTGTAGATTTTAAAACCTACCTAAGAGTTCAAAATGATGAATTACTGTAAGCAAATTTATAATTTTCATCTACTTTACTTCACATCTTATGAGCCTAATTTTTCAGGGTTCATTAATTCCCGTTCCTCCAGTGGCTGTTATATATTATTTGGATTTCCATGCATGCCATTTTTGCCTTCTACACTGTGCTCCTTTGAAATTCTTCATTTTTATCTAATTCATTTCTCTCATTTTTAAGCAATTATCTACATATAATATTAATTTAATTTTCCTGCACTGGGTTCAAGCATGACATTTTATTATTCCTTTTACTGGATTTCTCTAATTTTCTTCAAAACAAAATAGAATGAAAAATCTTTCCCCCATAGTCAGTTTCCTCTGTTTCCTCTGTCCACTCCTTCCTTTCTGTTATTTGCACCATCATTCTGCCAATTCCTGAAGCTGGCCACTGGGAGTTCTTTGACTCTTTTCCCCCTGTCCTCCCACTGCTGCTCATAATTCCTGTTCTCATCACCAGAACCCTGCTTGCACTTATGATCTAATACGCCTGCCTGGTCCACCCTCTCCCAGCTGCAATTTATCTACTATCTTCTCCCTAAACCTCTGATGGCATCAGGCAAGTCATCTGCTGAACAACTTAAATCAGTATTTCTCCAATGTCGAGGATGTGTGAATCCATTTTAAAGGGAAAAACATCCCATAGATCACCCATGATGACTTAAATTAGTTTCACTGTAGTATCATATAAATAAGTACTAACATAAGCCTATTCATAAAAATCTTTCCTCTTACAGATTGTATATAACTATAAAATCAAATGGATTGTAATTAATACTAACAATGTAATGAAACTAATATCACTCAAGTGAATAAGATGAATGAAAATAAATCCCCACCTACTATGTGAATATTGTATTAATTGCTACTTTTTGTACCTTGGCAAGCTTATGAAAAGTGCTGGGAAGATTCCATCATTTCATGGACTACAATATTATGGCAGGACTATAAATTATGCCATGTTCTGTAAGATGATGCAATCCTTCCAACACTTTTCTTCATTCAAAATATTCCAAAGCATTCATGCTTTCTATACACTACAATGTCATTTGTCTTCCCTGGTTTCAAATGCGTCATTTATCTCTTAAGTCCACCTGTTTTTTTTTTGTTTTTTTGTTTTTTTTTCTCATTAGTTCATTAAAATTAAAGCCATGTTAGCTGGGCATGGTGGATCACACCTGAAATCCCAGCACTTTGGGAGACCAAGGAAGGAAAGGAAGGGGGATTGTCCGAGCCCAGGAGTTCAAGACCAGCCTGGGCAACATGATGAGATCCACCTCACCCCCATCTCTATTTTAAAAAAGAAAGAAAATTAAAGCAGTGTGACCTGATTACCATGCAATGAATGATAAACACAACATAAGTGAAATAATCCTAGTGTTTGCAGGTAGGAGACTGCCATCCAGATGTCAGAGAATGTATTTACATTATTTTATAGATTATTTAAATGAAAACCCAAAAGGTGATAGGTATGTCGAAAAGTATATCACAGGACCTCAGCTTAAACAACTGAGCTAAATGACACTCTACTGCCCGTTGATTCACACTCAGATAATCAGGTAGACCTTGTTTTCTTTATATGTGTGTCCTGTCTCATAACTAGATTTTAATTTTCTAAAAGGCAGAAGCGGATTTTAAACTCCTTTGTGCTTTCATATCCTAGCCCAAGACCTATCAGTTGATTATTGAGTTAATGAATACCTTTCATTTCACGTTCTGTTTTCTAATTTCCCCTATAGTCAGCATTATTCCCCAATGGCTTATCCCTTTCCTTTTCCTTACCCCAAAACCTCTCCACCTTAAAAAATGCACAGCCAGGAATGTTGGCCCATGCCTGTAATCCCAGCACTTTAGGAGGCTGAGGCAGGAGGATTACTTGAGCCCATGAGTTCAAGACCGGCCTGGGCAATATAGGCAGTCCCTATCTCTACAAGATATCAAAAAATTAGTTGGGGGTGGTGGCTCCTGCCTGTTGTCCCAGCTACTCAAGAGACTGAGGTGAGAGAACATTCTTGAACCTGGGAGGTGGAGGCTGCAGTGAGCCATGATGGCAGCACTGTACTCCAGCCTGAGTGACCTAGTGAGACCCTGTCTCAAAAAAAAAGCACCAAAAACATGCTCACAACCACAACTTTATTCACATCCATTTCAAGTAACTTCTCTGCTGACTGTATCACTATGTCTTATATCTCTTAGCTGACCTTCTTTTATCTTGTGTTTCTTTGTTGAGATTTCCTATGTTTTACATTTGCCCCATGCATGTTTGCAGTTGCTGTTTGAAGCATTTTTAGGATGGCTGCTGTAAAATCTTTGCTCTAAAACATCTGTGTCATCTTGTTGTTGGCATCTATTTATTGTCTTTTATTAAGTTGGACATCTTCCTCTCCAACTTAGTTTAATGAGTGGTTTTCAGTTGAAACCCAGACATTTGGGGTATTATGTGTAGGGGACTCCAGATACTATTTCAACCTTCCGTTTTAGCTGATTTCCACAGACTCCATTACTGCGGGCAGTGGGAGAGCACCACCTAATGACTGCGAGGTGTGGATAAAAGTCAGTCAGTCTGGATTCCCCACTTGACCTCTGCTGATATTCATGGGGAAGATACTCCTCATTATTTATGGTAGAAGTGGTAGTTCTACTCCCCCCTACCTCTCCACCGACACTAGGATATGGGAGGTGTCCTCATTACCACTGGGTGGTGGTAAAAGTCCTGACTCCCCACGAGCCGAGTGGGAAGAGAAGAAATGCCTCATATACTGCTGAGTAGGTGGGGGCTGGACTCTCCCTGTGATCTCCTGACACAACAGAGTGAGACGTCATTACAGCCTGTCAGGGATAAAAGTCTGTCTCTTTACTTCACCTTCTCCAACACCATCCTGGTGGGGAGTGGGAAGAGCTTCCTTGCAGCCTGTTGGGGGTAAGTCTAGGCTCACCACTTGGCTTTGGGTCATTACTCATGCTACCCATCTCAAGAAATAGGATCTAGACTTCTGGCCTACTCTATTTTTCAAAAGATCTTCCTTTCTTATTGAGTTCTTCTTTTGAGACGGAGTCTCGCTCTGTCGCCCAGGCTGGAGTGCAGTGGTGCGATTTCGGCTCACTGTAACCTCCGCCCCTCCAGGTTTAAGCAATTCTATGCCTCAGCCCCTGGAGTAGCTGGGATTACAGGTGCCTGCCACCACACCCGGCTAATTTTTTTGTATTTTTAGTAGAGATGGGGTTTCACTATCTTGGCCAGGCTGGTCTTGAACTCCTGACCTTGTGATCCACCTGCCTCCCAAAGTGCTGGGATTACAGGCGTGAGCCACCATGTCCGGCCCTTATCCAGTTTTTCTAAGGAGTTAATTATCACAAAGATACCTCTAGACGACAGTTTAGGAGTGCTTATTCGACCATATTTACCACTCCACCTAAATGTATTTCTTGGAGAGCTCATCAAACCCCATACCTACAAATACCATCTGTAGTTCTTACAATCCCTAAATTTACAGCTCCAGCTTCAGCCTCTCTCCTGAAGATCAATCTTACATATATTACACTTACCTGACATCTCCATTTTGATATCTAATAGGAAAATCAAATTTCATTCTATCCCATCTCAACTAAGGCCTTAAATCTTTTTTTTAACTTCCAATTTCCTCACTCAGAAAACAAGTTCATTCTTTCAGAAACTCATCTCCGAAATAATGAATTCCCTCTTTTCTTTCACACACTGAATTAATCCAACAGAAAATCCTGTAGATACAAGTTTCAAGATACATTCATAACCATTTTTAAAACATCCACAGCTGCCACCCTAGTCTCAGTCACTATTATGTCTCACCTGGGCCCCTGCAATAGCCTCCTGCTTCCCTGATTCCAACCTTGTTTTCTAGGTCTACAGTCTCTTCCCAGAAATGCTAGAGTGATTCATTTATGATGAAGGCATGATAATCCTCTAATCAGAAATTTCCAATGTCATCTCATTTTATACACAGGGATATAAAGAGTCCTGTTTCAATTCCTACCCCTGTTCATCTTACTCAGATTGTTCCACCCGGTTGGCCTCCCTGCAGCTCTAAGGCCAAGCCAAGCACTCTCTAACCATGGGGCCTTTGCACTTGCTGCTCTGTACATGTAGAAAGCTCTTCTCCCAGATATCCTGGTGTTATTTTTGGTTCAAATTCCTCCTCAATTGTCACCTTGTCAGAGAGGACTTCCCTGATTTTCTATCCATTTTAGTATTCTTTCAACGTCATTTCTTTACCACTCACCCTGTTTTACTTTTGTTCATAGCCTTTACCACTACCTGTCATAGAGTAGTTTGCTTATTCATTGATTCTGACTTTCTCCATGGAAAGGAAGCTCCATGAGAATGTGGGCTTTCTTTTGTTCTCTGCTGTGTTTCCAATGCTTAAAGAGTTAATGACACACAGTAAGCAGTAAGTGCTTGATAAATATCTGTTGATAACTTTAATTCAAAAATATTTCTTATCACAGTTAAGAATTTCTTTTGGTTGGCCTATACTCTGCCAAATAGAGTTCAGATAAAATCAAAGATATATATTTAACATATGTTTTATTTCTTATTTAGTATTATTTTTTCCCTAAGTAAGCATGTGTTTAAACTAGTACCAAAATATAATAAGAAAACTAGTAATTACTGTTAAAAGTTGGTGCATTCAGAACTTGGTATAGCCATTTTCCCTTTTTTTTTTTTTTGAGACGGAGTCTTGCCCTTTCACCCAGGCTGGAGTGCAGTGGCGCGACCTCAGGTCACTGCAAGCTCCGCCTCCCGGGTTCACGCCATTCTCCTGCCTCAGCCTCCCGAGTAGCTGGAACTACAGGCACCTGCCACCGTGCCCAGTTAATTTTTTGTACTTTTAGTAGAGACAGGGTTTCACCATGTTAGCCAGGATGGTCTCGATCTCTTGACCTCGTGATCCACCCGTCTCGGCCTCCCAAAGTGCTGGGATTACAGGTGTGAGCCACCGCGCCCGGCTGCCATATTCCTTTCTCCAATAATAAAATTTCCAACTTCTTTTCAATAAAATGCCAAAAATAGAGATCCTTCATTGTAATACCCTTTCTGATAACTGATATATAAAAGAAATACAAAACAGTAGCATTTTTCCAGAATTTAGAACAATAGATTGCTTCTGAAATAAATACACATTCTCTTTAATACTTACTATCAGCTTACATGTTTTAATGGTAGGGCTTATGTCCTATATCCACTTCCATCTCACTGTGAACTAATAATCTCATAATGGCAGGTGGAGGTGCTACTCTGGAAGCTCCTAGAATTTGAGAAATGAGTATGTATTACTTTTTTTTTTAGATTGATTGCAATCTTTCTGCAAATTTCTGCTCGCTGAACATGACTGAAATCTATTTCCTAAATTGGAGTTCACTCTCCTAATGATGAATTCAGAAAAATAATTGGGCAACTGAATAAAGGATTTCTTCTACTGGGAATTTTCAGACATATCCAATGATTATCTGTATCTTTGTTAGACTAAAATTCACCAGATGATGTAAATGAAATTCACAAATATTATTTTTCAAAAAAAAAATATAAAGTGTCTTCCACATTTACAAATGTATTATACCATCTTGTTAGACCTTCTAATTGTCTTAGGAAAATTGCAATGATCTACTAACTAGTTTTCTTGCCACTTGACTATCTAATTACCCTCCAAACTATCTTCCATTCTCTCTTTGTAAGAGTGTTCCTTGATCTCGAATTTCATCTGTTGAAAATATTCCTAAAGCTTTTGTATTAGTTGGTTCTCAAGCTTCTAATAAAGACATACCCAAGACTGGGTAATTTAGAAAGAAAAGAAGTTTAATGAACTCACAGTTCCACATGGCTGAGGAGGCCTCACCACCATGGTGGAAGGCAAAGGAGGAGCAAAAGCATGTCTTACATGGCAGCAGGCAAGAGAGCATGTGCAGGGCAACTCCCATTTATAAAACCATCAGATCTCATGAGACTTATTCACTATCACAGGAACAGCAAAAGGAAAACCTGCCCCATGATTCAATTACCTCCCACCACATGTGGGGATTATTACAATTCAAGGTGAGATTTGGGTGGGGACAAAGAGCCAAACCATATCAGCTTTTAAATGCTCAAGAAGAACATATTTCACACATAAAGCCCTTCAAAGTCCCTCACAGGTTAACCTCAGTCAACTTTTTCCAGCCATATCTTCTCTACTTCACCTTGCAGGTATAGCCCTGTAGGTTTATAACAATGACCCACTTGTTACAAGCATCTCATACCTTTACACATAGCACCTTTCCTTCTTGCCTAACTTGTAGTGGTCTGTACATTTGTCAAGACTTATTTAAACATCACTTTCTGTATTGTGGGAGCATTGGATAGTTTTTCCCAGGTTTCTGACATTGCTTGGGTGTAAATAATCTACAACCGAAGAATACATAGTTCCTACCCTCCTGGAACTCGCAGGCTGGGAAGCCTTCCCTGCCCACTTGCCTGTGAACTCCTTTCCAATCAGAATTACGTTAGTTTCCCTAGCTGTACCATAATGAACTGACTGTATACCTAAATCCATCACTAAATGATGCTCTTTTCAGGATACTGCCTTCTCTTAATCATCCATATTTATTCCTGAATCTAGTCCAGTTCAGCACAGAGAAAATGAAAGTTCAATGTTAGTAGGTTTGGTATTAAGAACAAGACAAAATGAACATTTGAAAGATTCATTTAACCATTTGAATTTGTTTTGTTCCTAAGGTAACAGATTTTTAATATTTATCAATTGGGCATGAAGAAAATCAATTATTTCTTATAGAGGTGAATCTTTAATCTCTAGGAAGAATTTTTATCCATGTGAAATTTTGTTTAACATACTAAAAAAAGATTAAAGTTGTCTCCTGTCCAACACTGACAAAAAGAGACAAAATTAACTTTTCTTTTATGTGAAGTTGTGGTAATTTTCTCTAGGCCAAAAGGACACCAGCCACACATTCCCTGTGTCCTCCATTTCTTTATATTGAAAATGAGATACCAGGCAATTTACCCATCAGGTTTTTAATGAGTCACAGTATTTGAAGGCTATGAACTGAGAAATATCATTCATTTATGGTCTTGTCCTGCAGCTGTTGTGTTTTATGTTAAGACAGTGTGATACAAACAAAACAGAGCTCTTTAATAAGCTTCACTATTAAGTGCAACTGAGCCATTTCAGGAAATAATGGCATTTCACAAAACAGAATGAAAAACATAAAGTGTAATTTTCCTCAAATAACAAAGAGGTAAATGGATTAAAAAAAAAGCATAATGTTAACATAGTGACCAATAAGTACTTTTTGGCATCTAAAAATCTCACTGTAGCACAAATCTTTGCACCTTAGTTTTTGCTTCAAATATGCCACTCATGAGTCAATTATGGTATATATTTTTCAACAAGTCCTTGTCCATTTTTTCCTAAATTAGGGTCAAGCAATAAAGCTGCCAAAAAAATTTATGCTTTTTTTAAAGGTCACACGAGAACTCAAATTCGGGCTACAATCCATTGTCCAGGTAAATCCCTGATTATCAACTGATCATGCCTTAGTTAAGTGACTTCAATCACAATACCCCTGTGCCTGCCTCCTTTCTCTCCTTTCCCTCATCCTTGTCTCAGTAGAAACCTTATGACTCCATCTCTACACATTTTAATACATCTTAGCTGTGTTTTCTTTCTGCTACCCCCATCTATTTAGCTCATATCTATAAGAGTTCAGTTCTAAAGTCCAAACCGAATCATATCACAGGCCTGCTTTAAAAACATTCATTGACAACAATCTTAAATCGGCTTCCAATAAATCATACAGCCTGTTGTTTGCAATCTGTCATTTTTCATGTTCTTGATGAAATGTTCATTCATCACAAAATGACTTTTAAGCATCTACTCTGTGGCAAGAATAAGATGGATTTATGACTCTCAGAGAAATACAAGCCTTGCCGTCTTGGAGTTTACCTGTTGGATTAGTTTCCTTAAGGCGCTGTAAGAATTCACCACAAACTTAGTGGCTTAAAACAACACAGATGTATTATCTGACAAGTCTGGAGATCAGAATCCCTAAAATCAAGATATTAGAAGGGCTGCTTTCCTTCTGGAGGTTCTAGGGGAGAATTCACTTCCTTGACTTTTCCAGTTTGTAGAAGTCACTTGCATTTCTTGGCTCATGGCTCCCTCCTCTATCTTCAAAGCCAGTAATGTAGCATCTTTAAATCTCAGTCTCTTTTGCTCTTCTTCGCTGTCTCCTTTCCTCTCTCTGCCCCCACCCCTCAGCTAGCTCGCTCTCTCTTACACATACACATTCACTCACTCACCTTCCTTTGCCTCCTCCTGCCGCTGATTCATCTGCTTCCCCCTTTCCATTATAAAAACCCCTGTGATCCCACGAGGCCCACCTGAATAATTCAGGATAAACCTCACATCTTAAATTCCTTAACTTAATCACATCTGCAAAGTCCGTCATGTAACACACTCAGAGATTCTGGGGATAAGGATGTAAATCTCTTTGGCAGGGCCATGGCGAGAGTCAATCATTATTCTGTCTACCCAGTGTCTGATAGAATAGGGAGATATTTGTGATATTTTTACTGTTTTGTTTTCCAAATTTTATTTTATTATTACATAGTATTCTTCTAATTGTGGGGGAATGTTTTCAATTTTAATAATACCCAATCACCCTATCAGATATAATCCAAAATGTGTGTCATGCTATAACAGACTCAGCCAGACCTGATCATACCCTGTCTTTCTGGCTTAACTGCAGACAGTCTCCTTGTACCTCAATTATAGTAGAGTACTCACCCTCCTTTAATAGACTTTCCTTTTTTAATAATGCTCTGTGTCCTGCACAAAGACTGGGAAGCCTGTAGTCCCAGCTACTCGGGAGGCTGAGCAAGAGGATATGTTGAGCCCAGGAGGCAGAGGTTGCAGTGAGCCAAGATTGCACCACTGCACTCCAGTCTGGGCAACAGAGCAAGACCCTGTCTCAAAAAAAAAAAAAAAAAAAAAAAAAAAGGGCTAGGCGTGGTAGCTTAAGCCTGTAATCCTAGTACTTTGGGAGGCCAAGGCGGGTAGATCACGAGGTCAGGAGTCCCAGATCAGACCAGCCTGGCCAATACAGTGAAACCTCGTCTCTACTAAAAATACAAAAAACTAGCCAGGCATCAAAGCGCATGCCTGTAGTCCCAGCTACTCAGGAAGCTGAAGCAAGAGAATCACTTGACCCCAGGAGGTAGAGGTTTCAGTGAGCCAAGACTGTGCCATTGCACTCCAGCCTGGGCAATAGAGGGAGACTCCATCTCAAAAAAAAAAAAAAAAAGCCAGGCTCGGTGGCTCACGCCTGTAATCCCATTGTGTCCGGAATTGGTGGGTTCTTGGTCTCACTGACTTCAAGAACTAAGCCGCGGACACTTGCGGTGAGTGTTACAGCTCTTAAGGTAGCGCGTCTGGAGTTGTTAGTTCCTTCTGATGTTCGGATGTGTTTGGAGTTTCTTCCTGCTGGTGGGCTCCTGGTCTCACTAGCTCAGGAGTGAAGCTGCAGACCTTCACAGTGAGTGTTACAGCTCTTAAGGTGGCGCGTCTGGAGTTGTTCGTACCTCCCGGTGGGCTCATGATCTCGCTGGCTTCAGGAGTGAAGCTGCAGACCTTCGCGGTGAGTGTTAACAGCTCATAAAAGCAGCATGGACCCAAAGAGTGAGCAGCAGCAAGATTTATTGCAAAGAGCGAAAGAACAAAGAACAAAGCTTCCACAGTGTGGAAGGGGACCCCAGCGGGTTACCACTGCTGGCTCCGGCAGCCTGCTTTTATTCTCTTATCTGGCCCCACCCACGTCCTGCTGATTGGTAGAGCCGAGTGGTCTGTTTTGACAGGGCACTGATTGGTGCGTTTGCAATCCCTGAGCTAGACATAAAGCTTCTCCACGTCCCCATCAGATCAGTTAGATACAGAGTATGGATTGGTGCATTCACAGACCCTGAGCTAGACACAGGGTGCTGATTGGTGTATTTACAATCCCTGAGCTAGACATAAAGGTTCTCCACATCTCCACCAGACTCAGGAGCCCAGCTGGCTTCACCCAGTGGATCCCGCACCGGGGCTGCAGGTGGAGCTGCCTGCCAGTCCCGCATGGTGTGCTCGCACTCCTAAGCCCTTGGGTGGTCAATGGGACTGGGCGCCGTGGAGCAGGGGGTGGTACTCGTCAGGAAGGCTCAGGCTGCAAAGGAGCCCATGGAGGGGGTGGGAGGCTCAGGCATGGCGGGCTGCAGGTCCCAAGCCCTGCCCCGCCGGAAGGCAGCTAAGGTCCAGTGAGAAATCCAGCGCAGCGCCGGTGGGCTGGTACTCCTGGGGGACCCAATACACCCTCCGCAGCCGCTGGCCCGGGTGCTAAGTCCCTCATTCCCCGGGGCTGGCAGGGCCGGCTGGCTGCTCTGAGTGCGGGGCCCGCCAAGCCCACGCCCACCTGGAACTCCAGCTGGCCCGCAAGCTGAGGCAGGAGAAACCTGGGAGGGGAGGTTGCAGTGAGCCGAGGTCGCACACACTGCACTCCAGTCTGGCAACAGAGCGAGACTCCGTCTCAAAACAAAACAAAGACTGGGACAGTCTTACCTCAACTTTTCAATTTGGTGAATGCCTTCAAATATCTTCAAATATCCCATCCCTTTTCTATTTGTTCCCTGTCGCCCTGGGCATGGTCACTTTCTGCCTCCTTTGTCTCTCCAGGGCACAGTGGAGACACAGTTTCTCATAATTTTACAGAATTATTTATGGCCTGCCTCTGTCACTTACTCCACATGCCTCCAGGACAGGGATTACACTCTAATGTTCTGCACACCTAGCACTTACCACAATGCTTAGTAGTGCCACTGAATAAAATCTTAAAGTTTGCTTGACTAAATTAAATGATGTTCCTTTGGAAATGGTACACTCAAAAATATTTCTGACAATGTGTCCTTGAGGCTCCAGGATGTGGCAAATTTGTTAGGATAAACTATTAGGATGCTTAAATTATTTTCACGGGAATGAAGCAATGCCTGAAATTCCAACATGACACTGAAAGAGCATACTTTGCTGTCATATTTTAAGATGAATGTGTATAGACACAATTTTTCACAAATGTTTTGTTCAAATTCAAATAACCTGCCTAATAACATGGTAACCTGAATGACAGCTTTTTAATTATATTATATACTATATACATTTTATAAAGAATGCTTCCAGTTGTTGACTATTTTAGGTTGTACCTCATAATGTGGTTTCTAATGTATGGATTTCTAGACAGGAATCAGTCTTATAAATGTGCCATTACTCTAAGGAGAGCTGTTGACTCGGACTTTTCTCAATTTACTTTCTGTTGATGGTCATCAGATTCAGAATCACAGTTCTTAAAATTTTAATTAAATTCTTATCTTTATTAAGAGTAAGTATAAAACAAAATTGGCTGGCCTGAATTATGGACTAAACCGCATATTATTTATGAAACAGATAACATGTACTTAATGTATGTGACATTAACTACAAAAATATATTGTCTTGATACTAATTCCAATGCCACCTCACTAATGAATGGTGAAATAGGGAGATCTCGGAATGGAATCGTGTCTATTCTATTCTTATGTACATCTTCGACCATTATTTTACTCTTTTAGTTCTGCGACTGATGATGTTCCTCTGTATTCCACATAAGACAGCTTAAATACGGTAACATCATTAGACTTAGGTATTTACATAAAGTGCAGATAGTTCTTCTATCTGTCTGCATTCATGCAAAATGACACTGACTATAAAGCACTATCAATAACTTAAAAAGGACTTCAATCCCTGTCACTTATTTGTTTCTGCATGTACCTGCGAAATAGTGGAAAATTATGCTTCCATGTTCTAAGTGTTATTCCTCATAATGCTTGTTGCCTGTGTATGTATATGTGCAAGATACACACACACGCACACATATATACACTATGCCTCTGTATTAGTCTGTTTTCATGCTGCTGATAAAGACATACCTGAGACTGGGCAAAGAGACTTACTGGACTTACAGTTCCACATGGCTGGGGAGGCCTCACAATCACAGAGGAAAGTGAAAGGTATGTCTCACATGGTGGCAGACAGGAGAAGAGAGCTTGTGCAGGAAAACTCCCCTTTTTAAAACCATCAGATCTCATGAGACTTATTCACTGTCACAGGAATAGTGCAGGAAAGACCACCCCCATGATTCAATTACCTCCCACTGGGTCCTCCCACAACACGTGGGAATTGTGGGAGTTAGAATTCAAGAGGTGATTTGAGTGGGGGCGCAGCCAAACCATATCAGTCTGAAAGCTGTGAGTTTGGACTATCCTGATATTTTGGTCGGAAATTTCAGTACTACCTGGGAAAAAAATAATGTGACTCTACATGTTTTCCCAGTTTGCATGGAGTAGCAACAACTATGCATTTTACTATTCTACCTATTTAATTTTTAATACAGATGGGGTCTTTCTATGTTGCCCAGACTTTTCTTGAACTCCTAGTCTCATAGCCATCCTCCTGCCTCTTCATCCCAAAGTGCTGGGATTGCAGACTTCAGTCACCATGTCTGGCCTCAACCTATATTTTTTAACTCACCAAGTATATGGATGACGGCTACTCCTATGGAATCACTGTAGGTCTAAGACCTTATACAAGGTATACACATTCAAAGGTTAATTTATCAGTTTACTCAGAGGTAGTTGATCTCCCAACAGACAATACAAATTAAATTTGTAAGGACAAACTCATATACCAGAAACCTAAATTCTTAATTATATTTAGAAATATTAATGCCAAGAGGTTCAGAGTGCTTGCAAATGGTAAACTTAATTTCTTTACAGAGGATAATCTATTTTGCCAAAGATTTTAAAATCAGGACGTTTTCAGTTGAAAGTTAAGACTGTGAACAGATTTAAGCAGTCTTTTATATCCCCAAGCTATGAAATTTTCATCCCTACCACAGGTAGATTAATTGACATAGTGGTGTGTCTACTAAGTGGACCATAATATTCCTGTCTGTTTGCAATACAGTTTCCCTTGAATTTTACATTTTGGAAACACTGTTATTAAATATTATATTTTAATCTGACTATTCAGAATTTTTATCATTCAAAACTCTTCTCAGTAAAATACTTAATAATTTGCTACAATGTCTTTGATTATAGGTCCTTGTAATTTATATTTCACTTAATATAATTACATACTATTACCTAAATCTCATTAAAGTTCTCTCCCCAAGTGATAATTTCTAGTTTACTTTCTGACACTTTGCTTATAGACAGTTAATAAAAAACAGTATCAATGATAATGCTCATTAGCTTTAAAGTCAGAGGGGACATTTTCTAACAATATCGTCATAATCTTGAGTCCAGACTTCAGTATATAATCCAGATCCCAGATTATACCCACTTAGAAGACTGGTGCCCTCTCTGTGCAGAAAACATTTTTTTTAGAATAGTGATTATGATTGTCTTTAAATAACAGCAATAAAACACCATCAATATGATAGTAGGCATAAAATGCTGTGAAAATATATTCAATCATAGAATATCAGATATTTAGTCAAGGTAAAAATGAAATCGTTTTATCTATAATTATTGCCACTTTTAAAGAAATTTTTTAATTGGAAGCATAAAAAAATTCCCTAAATTATTTTATCTTGATATTCACATTTTATAAATCAGTATCTTCATTCTTTTGGGAAAATTATATAAATAAAGGAAATTGACAGTAGACATTACAAAATCTATGGCTATTTAAAATAAATGTGTCCTCATACATGTACGTGCACACACACACACACACATATATCTTCACATCAAAAAGTTTATGACAATGAAGACAGAGGTTTTCTTAACTGAAGGAAGCTGTTCCTTAGCTAAATAGCTATAATGGACAAAATTAAACATTCCTTATATTACAGTTGTTGAATAAAGACAATAAAATAATAATTTAGAAAAAGACCTACCCATTTCAAGTTTTCTCATCTAGTGAGAATTCTGGAAACCAATAAAGGGATTATGTAAACATAACAAACATTAGGAAATTTAAATATTAGCTGCTTCAATAACAAACATTGCCTTTAATAAAAAACTGAATGTAGTATCCACAAAATATATAAATATTCATTCCACTTGTAAAATTTACAAACACTTACTACTGAACAGGTTTACTCTGTGTGATATTTCTTTTTTTTCATTTAAATAAATGATAGTGTGGTGACTTAATGATTACTAGTTTTCTGGATATCTGATACCTTTCTTTAAACACTTTAAAATTTCACTTATCCAGAAATTTGAATGTTATATGTACAATAGGCACTTAGAAAATAGTATAATTTCAAATTATTTTGATGTACAGTTTTGTTTAGTAGATCTCTAGATAATACGGGGTGTCAACTGCCTCTAGTTCATATATATAAACAGGAAAGATACCAACAAAGTGGTTGATGGAACCATTTGTAAAATTAACATCAAGAAATGCATTTCTCTTCCTATTGCTATTTATCAGTCTCTGTGTTAAATATGATCATGATGCAAATAAGGATGCATAAAATAAATAAGAGAACGTTTTCATTATTTAAAACTTTACTCAAATGTTTGTTTAAATGGCCAATTACCCCTGGGCATTTAAAAATATTTGCAAACAGACTGTTCACTGTGAACGATAGGCAGAGATCTTCAAGCTGTAGCATTAGTAGCTGCTGTCAGCCAAGTATCAGTGAGAAATAAAGATTTAGCAGCTGTGAAGCTGCAGAGCAAGGTAATTGCCAAAATAATTATAAATAATGTGTACAAAAGTTAATTTCCACACCAATTTTCAAGAATAATAATATGGATTTAATATATTGTGAACGGCATTCTGGCCCATGGCCTATGAATAAGTGGAAGGAAAGGAAAGGAAGGAAGGGGGAGGGGGAGGAGGAGGGAGGGAGGGAGGAAGGGGGAGGGAAATAAGGAGAGAGGGAGAAAAGGAAGGAAAGAAATCATAAATCACCACCATTCATCCCCTTAGGATGAATTCGAACCAGTTTTTAATCCCCTTTCTTCTTTACATTCTTCCATAAAGCCTTACCAAATTTCCTTCTTGTGTCCTGTTATACAATAATGTCATGTACATTATATAATTAAGGCAAATAACCCATGCCCTTATGGGACTTCTTTTTCAGAATGAGAATACACATAGGCAAACAAGGTCATTGCAGCCCGTGACAAGTTCTAGGAGAACATAGAGGGATATGATCATGAGAACAAGGGACTGGATAGTGGCACAGCACTGGAAGAAGGCCTGTCTGAGTCACTGAGATTTATACTGAATCCTAAAAAATGTGGAAAGAGGAAGCCTTTCTGACTGTAAGGGAAAAAATCATTGTGAGCAGAGCAGAGTAGCATGCTCAAAGACCCTACAGCAGTCACGCGTTTATCACAGTAAAATACTAAATTATAAGCTCATTATTTTCTTTTACTTTTCATGGAGATAATCAATATTACATTATTCTTGCTATCTGTGAATACAGACTGGTTTATTTCTGGTTACTGCACCCAAGATATAAAGCCTCTCTGAGCTTCAGACACTTATGTAATAGCCATAAGACACTATGGACTGCATATTAAACATGTCTGGGATTCTGACTTACTTTTGAATATAAATTCTTTTTTTCTTATGATTCATAGCATGCTGTTTTAGAAATGAAGTCAGAGACCCCATATAGCTATGGTTTCATTTCATTTTCTTTGCAAAGAGTGGAAAATAGAACTAGTCAAGGTATTTGCTTAGAGGTAACCCAGTACTCCAGAATAGCTTTAGGAAACTAAATTATCTATGAACTTCTTCAATATTTTACTAATCTTTCAGTAATATTCTCACATATTGCTAGTTTAAATATTAGCTACCATTTCTATTGTTTATACAATCGCAAAGAGCTCATGCTGTTTTATATCACTCTTATCTTCCTTCTGCACTGCTTGTCTTTCCTCTTATTTTCCAGCTGGTAAACCAACACATGACTCAGGTATCTTCTGATCTAGAAAGATTTTCATTCACTCTCTCACCTCTTTCACTTTTCCAGATTGAGCTAGAAGAGACCATTATCAACCAATCACACCATATTATTCATCACCTATAGTAGACTGCTGAGTGCATTGAGAGTATACAGGGGTTCACTTACGTTGGCCGATTGGATTAAATGTTTGATGATATTGTGAAGAAATGTCATAAGGGTAACTCTCCCTCCAGTGACCTAGGGATGGTCACAGTAATGTGGGATTCACTGGTCTGGAAATCCCTTATTTTGGAAACTCTTTTAAGTAAAGAGACATTTGAATGATCTATATTTGATTGTTCAAGCTTCAGGAGATAAACCATCCTGTTGAAGAGGTACAAAAAATGAGGGTCTTGTTAGTTGGATGGATCTTACCTTCATAATCAAAGGGCCAGAATCCATCAGCTTCCACAAAGGAGCTCTAGGCCAAAAACAATGAGAATATGATAAAATGTACTTTCCAATTTTGGGCTTCTTTATCTTGTAGGTTTTGCTCTTGTCTATTTTCCTACTGTGACTAAAGGTGATCCCATATCACATCTTAGGAGAAAACAAAGAATGTCAGGCTACAACCCTGGGCTCTTTAGAGAAGGGAAACAATGAACTCAGAAGCCAGTTTAAGAAGAATGTGTCATACAAAGAAAATTTTAATTTTTAGAAAGAAAATGCACTAAGAACCCATTTTACTTCTGTTTAAATTCAGTAACTGAAAATGATCATCCCCCTTCATACCTAAAGCCAGATTTTTAAAGCATTCTTGGTATCAGATCCCTAATAGTAGAGGAGTTAAAGAATTTGAGACAAAACTTTAATTAAACTCCCCTTACCTAAAAGCAAAGTAATGGACAAGAGAGTGTTTCATGGGAAATATCAGCTATTTTAACAATTAAAGAATTATTGACAATTTGGTTTCAAACATTTGGTAAACTCAGTAACAGTGAGTGTCCTTCAATTAAAGGAAAATCAGTCCAAAAAGTAGGTTGGTTTACATTTAGATACAGTATTAATTTTACCATAATTCTAGTGAATGAATCAACTCTATGATAATTATAATTAGTGGGTACATTCTACTTCCAGATTACGAATTATTCCCTATTTTGTAGTGATTTGAATAAAGTTTATAAAAGAGTTTTTCTGCCACTAGAGTGATCAATTTAGTTACGATGAAAATTGCCAGAGGGAGTGTGACTAATTATTATACTTCCAGATATTGCAAAAAGATGTACTTTACTCACAGTCTCCCCCCGCCCTTTTTTTTTTTTTTTTACAGATTTAATGTATGGGTTGATAATACCAGCATATCTAAAAGGTCACTTCATCTGTGACATTCCATTGGTAATCTTTCCATCAATATTAAAGATGAAAATAAATGTACTCTTTTGTGGTCTGCTTTTGAAAATATTTAGCAAATGTCAGGTCATTATAATTTTCTAGCCACTCAATATGGAAGAAAGTTGGAGATTATGTTTATCCTATTTCAGCTAGTGGATTAACAAATGATGATGCTTTCCACAAATCAAACTAAAAAAACATTACCCAGGGATCCTAAGATATATCAGGTTATCTTCCCATTTAAAAGACTCAATTAGTTACTAGGAGCTGATATTCTTGTAGACAGCAAGCCCCAAACCATTATTATCTAAACATTAAATGTGTAACACAAATTATTATAGACTGTATTATATCATTTAGATATTTGATATCTTACTCTCTTCTCTCCCCCAACCTAAAAATATGTATAGTGGACCTCCATCAGTAAAAAAGCCTGGGGCCAGGCATGGTGGCTCATGCCTGTAATCCCAGCACTTTGGGAGGCTGAGGCATGTGGATAACTTGAGGTCAGGAGTTGACACCAGCCTGGCCAACATGATGAAACCCCCTCTACTTTAAATACAAAAATTAGCTACTCGGGAGGCTGAGGCACGAGAATCACTTGAACCCGGGAGGCAGAGGTTGCAGTGAGCCAAGATCAGGCCCCCTCACTCCAGCCTGGGCAACAGAGCAAGACTCTGTCTCAAAAAATAATAATAAGAAGGAGAAGAAACCCTTTCTCATCATTTATTTGCACATAGTCATAGAATGACGTATGAAGGGAAGGGAACCATTAACTCATTTTTCATGTTTCTCTCCCCAAGCTTTTAAGGCATGTCTTGTGTTGGAGGCATTAGATTTCCACAGAAGAAGGTAGCTAAGAAAACTAATCTCCCTAATTCATATGTGCAACCACAAATATTTCTAAGAGAAAGAAAAGAGGCCATGGAACATCAATGCAATTGAGACTACCACGGTAGAGTGGAGCCCTTTACTCCAATTCTCCGTGGAATATATGATCAATCTAGGAATCCATCATATAGTGGCTTGATTTATCTGTTGAAAGCCACATGAAGTGATTTTTGCACCATTCATTTGCTTAGTCTATCAAAAAGTGCTATGTATCCAGGACAGCGTCTATGATATGGTGGCTAAGAGACTAGACTCAAGACACAGACTGCCTCTGTGTAAGTCCAGGTCTGCAATTTACTGTGTAAATTTTGACAGCACTTCTCTGTGCAGTACAATATTCTGTGCCTCCGTTTTTTCCTCTCTAAGATGAGGGTGCTCATAGTGCCTGCCTTATGGGATTGTTGTGTGGATTCAATGAGTTCTCATATGCTAAGTGTTTATACCAATGCTGGCACATGAAAAGTTACATGTAAATACTAGCTTTTGTTATTATTATTGTTTGTACTTTGTCAATTAATTACTCAAAAATCAACCCTTGTCAAAATATGGATAGTACATGTTTTCCACTGATGGATGTTGTAATCCTGAATTGGGGTACAAATTGCAAAGTGTAGAGCTCATCTCATGTGTCGATTAATTTGGCCAGTTTACCTATAATGATCACACAAAATCTTTATATTGCTAAGCCATGGCTCTTTACATGAAGGAAATTGTAATCCAGTAGTAGAAATAAATACAATAGATTTTAATAAAATGTGGATGTAGAAAGTGCTGAACAAAGGCATGTGCACAGCTGAATTGCAGGGGTCTTGCAAAGTTCTTACTCAGAGATCATCAGACTACAAGTTGAAAGTGTGTATGATTTTGACGAGTGGACATGGTTGAATAGTGTAGTTTGTTGTGGCTAAGTTGTTAGGTGTAATAGGAGATAACTGGATAAGCAGAATAGGACTAGATCAAGGATGGTGGGGGATCTTAAATGCCCCCACTGAGACTGGCATATCTGAAGAAAAGAGCCAAAGTGATTAAACAAAGGCAGAAATGAAATGGGATTTAATTGTTAAAAATATAACACTGGCGATACTAGAAAGAATGTACTAGAAACTTTGGCAAAATATTCTAGTAAAATAGTACATTGAGGTCATGCTTTGAACTTCCCCATCAACCCTAAACACAACACAATAATTATAAAATAAGTAAATAAATAATATCAAATGTAGCCATGTTCAAGGACAAAGTAATACTCTACAGATCAGAAATGAAACAAAACCCCAGAGTCATGAGTGCTGTGGCATTAAAGCCCCAGACCAGACTCACTGGCATCCAAAAGCAAGAAGAGTTACCTGTGGGGTAATGAGGAAGAAAGGCCCACAGACATGGAGAATGGAGGGAGCCAGATACACCACATTCCAGCAACAGGCAAAGGGATCCAGGCTCCCCTGGAAAGAGCCTGAAAACAGCTGCGCTGCTGACTAAAACTTCACGTCATCCACTCCAAAATATATGCAAAGAAAAGATAAAACCACTTGGACTGAACTTGGTTCATATTAGTCTTTCTTTTAACAGCTTCATGCAAGTAGAAGGGCCTTCAGTGAGCAATATGAAATTTATTATTGGATTTGAAACAGGGGAATAATGAACTCAAGATAGGTCCACAGAAAGAATATACCCGATAACACAAGGAAAACTAAAAGTAAGTAAAACAACCCAAAAAACTGCAGGGTTGGGAAGATAAAAAATCAATTCCCTACCAAAATGGAAGATGATAGAAGAATTGGAGAATATCTTTAAAATCAGAAAATTATGATCCCAAAAGTGATAAATTAATAACACCTATTATAAAAAGAATACTATATTATGAAACAAAATCAGACAGATATGAGTCAAGAGAATATAAACAGAAAAATATCCCTCAGAAAACCAGGACATTTTTAAAGATGTGGTTATTAAAGTAAAAACAAAATTAAATGTTTATGATTAAACTTACTTCGTTTCAGTCAAAGGGAAAACAGTAATTTAGAAGGTAATTAATAAACGTATAATTCAAGTAGAATACAGCTAAGATGAGTTAGGTGCAGTGACTCATGCCTGTAATGCCAACATTCTGGGAGGCCAAGGCAGGAGGGTCACTTTGATCTCAGGAGTTTGAGACTAGTCTGGGCAACAGAGAGACCTCATAGCTACAAAGAAAAAGAAAAAGAAAAAAAAATTGGCTGGTCATGGGCATGGTGACACATGCTTATAGTCCCAGCTACTTGGGAGGCCGAGGGGCCTGAGAGTTTGAGGCTGCAGTGAGCTGTGATTGCACTGCTATACTCTGCCCTGGGTGACAGAGTAAGACCCTGTCTCAAGAAAAAAAAAATAATACTACCGCCAAGATGACGAGGAAGGAGATTTTTATTTTAATGAAAGAGAATTTTAAAACACAGAATGGAAAGAATAGTAGAAAAATAATATTATAAGAATGAGGATTTTCCAAATGTCGAGAATGACATGGGGTTTCAGATTAAAAGTGCATATCCAGTGCTGACCAGTATGAAACATAAACCTGTAGCTGATATTAAATTTAAATGTAAAATATGATAAAGCAAAAGAAGGCCTATTTATTTCATAATGAGATTAAAGAAGAGAACACCGAGAAGAAATAACAGTTTTGAACTAAACACATAATTTTTTAAAAATGAAGATTTACCAGAAATAGGAACATGTCCATGTATCTTTCTCAGATGATAAATCGTGTAAAAAAAAAAAAGATCAACAAGGACACAATTTGATGTTAAACAAACAACAGCAAATGATGAAATATAATTATAAAAACCTGAATTCTACAAATATGGAGTGTATATATTTTTAAAAGCATATATTGAATCTTAACAAAAATTGACCATATTATAGGTCAAAAATAAATATTGGGCATTTCAAAGATTAGTACCCTAAAGACCACATCTTTTGACAGTGGCAATTAGAAATCATCATCAACAGCATCAAGGTAAAAATAATAATAATAATAGGTAGAAATCACATATTTGAAAATGAAAAAGACATTATTAAGTACCTAAAATCTAAATTTGTATCAGCACATCTAAATTTGTCGCTCTAGATTTGGAAAATAATCTTTCAAGAGCTCATGACCTTCCCAGTTTGTGGAATTATTTTGTTAATTACTTTTTCAATAATTTTCAATGATCGGAAATGATACCAAATTATGCTAGGTCAGTTTGGCTAATACAGAAGGCAAACGTCAATACGAAATTAGAAGAAGTGCCAAACATTTTCTACAAAAGTTTAAGGAAAGGGAGCAGGAGTGGGCAGATGAAGTCATCCTTCTTTGATGCCGGTCTCATATTTGTGAAAGGAAAACGGGAAGCATTGGGTAGGAAAAGTCTCGGTGTATGACACACCTTGAGAAAGCCCTCACTAGGCCAATGGGTTTCCCACAGGGCATTTGCTCAATATCTCAATATTGGGTAAGAATATCTCAATATTGGGTAGGGTATTTGCTCAATATCTCAATATTGGCTAGGAAAAGTCTCAGTGTATGGCACACCGCTGAGAAAGCCCTCGTCAGGCCAACGGGGTTTCCCACAGCATATTTGCTCAGTATTTCAATATGGATCCTGCCTTGGGACAGAATGGCCCAACTCCTGTACCTTTTCCATGTTCAGTCATTGGCTGGGAGTGTCCTAAGGAAAGCACAGCTTCAACATCAAGATTTGGCAGATCTCAGAGGTGTGGCAGCTGGAGGCTGTCAGGCAATTCCACTGTTCTCATGAGGCACTTGTTAGGAGGGTCAGTTGTCTTCATATACACCACATGGACTCTTTATGCACAACTCATGTTTTCTGTTGAACTTTACCATAGGGTAATAAGAAGGAAATAATTGAAAATGTTTATCTTGAGCAAAACAGGTAAAATATAGGTCAAATGTAAAAATAAAGTTTTGAAAGTCATTTTGAGAAAACTGCTGACAAGATTACTCGGGGAGAAGCATAAATTGAAAAGATGGTAGGAATGGTTTATTTATTTAATAAACTCAGGTCATTTATCATGTGTGAAACTGTCAAACACCATTCTATGCACTTCACAAGTATTAATTTATTTAATCTTCATAGTCATTATTAAATATATATTTTTACAGATGAAGAAGCTAGGAGAGAGAGATTAGGTAATTTGCTCAAGCTCACACAGCTAGTGGAACAAATAACAAAACCTCATAAAATAGCTATATTTTAAAGTCAAAGAAGAAAGAAAAGCCAGAAAATGAAACTGAAGGTGTATTAGGGTTCTCTAGAGGCACAGATCTAATAGGATAGATGTATATATGAAAGGGAATTTATTAAGGAATATTAACACACAATCACAAGGTGAAGTCCCACAATAGGGTATCTGCAAGCTGAGGAGCAGGGAAGCCATTCCAAGTCCCAAAACCTCAAAAGTAGGGTAGCCAGCAGTGCAGCCTTCAGTCTATGGCCAAAAGCCTGACAGCCCTTGGCAACCACTGGTATAAGTCCAAGAGTCCAAAAGCTGAAGAACTTGGAATCTGATGTTCGAGGGCAGAAAGCATCCAGCACGGGAGAAAGATGAAGGCTAGAAGATTCAGCAAGTCAAGTTCTCCCAAGTTCTCTTGCCTGCTTTATTCTAGCAGCACTGGCAGCTCATTTTGATGGTGCCCACCCAGACTGAGGGTGGCCTCTTCAAATCCACTGACTCAAATGTTAATCTCCTTTGGCAACACCCTCACAGACAGACCCAAGAACAATACTTTGCATCCCTCAATCCAATCAAGTTGACACTCAGTATTAACCATCACAGAAGGATAGTTAGAAAATTCAAAAGAGAATGAAGAGATACAGGTTTCTAGGAGTCAAAAGGAGAGAATTTTGAAGAAAAATGTGTAATCAAGTGCATCAACTCTTCAGAGAAAGGCCGAAGCAGAGGCAACTATGGTATTGAGTTTAGTAGATCTTGAGTGACTTTCAAGAGATTGTAGATTAAAAAGAGAATAATTGGATAATATGTAGAGAAGAAAGACAGCTAAAATGGTTTGTTTTTGTTTGTTAGCATAAAAAGAAAATTAAGTGTGCTTGTGCGAAGAATGTAACATATTTAGTGAGGATTCAAAGGACATACCTCTCTATCCAGTCAAGAAATGAGATCTTAATTTGAAAAAGGAGATGGAATACTTTTCATGCAAAGAAGGAATAAAGGAAGGAAAGAAGAAGGGAGGGAAAGACAGAGGAAGGATGAATGATGATACAACAGTGTTTGAGTGTGGTTTTAACTGATAGACAAGAGACATATTTCCTAATGGCCTTGTTTAATGACGCTAAATTACCTTGTCCCTCCTTCATTGACAAGCTGATTTGATTCTCCCTATGTGGTAAGGCACTATTTAAAAATTAGTTCAAACAACTCCGATAAACTGGATTTATTAAAAAATAAAAATAAATTTTTAAAAAATAAAGAAATGTTGAGATGCAAACTTACCTAGGTCCAATGGAATGTTTTCAAAAATTTTAATAAGGTAGGAAGTAGAAGACAATTCTTCTTTTTTTTTTTTTTTTTTTTTTTTTTTTTTTGAGCCAGAGTCTCACTCTGTCACCCAGGCTGGAGTGCACTGCCGCGATCTCGGCTCACTGCAAGCTCCACCTCCCGGGTTCACGCCATTCTCCTGCCTCAGCCTCTCAGAGTAGCTGGGACTACAGGCGCCCGTCACCACGCCTGACTAATTTTTTTGTATTTTTAGTAGAGACAGGGTTTCACCATGGTCTCGATCTACTGACATCGTGATCCGCCCGCCTTGGCCTCCCAAAGTGCTGGGATTACAAGCGTGAGCCACCACGCCCGGCCTACAATTCTTATAATTTAAGATACAAGAGTGGCTTGGAAACTAAAAATATTGAAAATATTTGAAATATTTATTCTGTGAAATTCAGCAGTCAGAATAAAGACCTATTCTGCTCTGTATGCAAAGTGAAACACTGCATACTTTTCTCTCCAAAGTGAAATTGGGTATTTATAATCTCACTTGCCTTGATAAGTTTCCAAGTCACAGATTCCTGCTGCTGTTTTTACTGTATTGCTGCACAATTTTAAGATAATTTTTGTCTCAATGTCAACTTTTTTCACTAACTAAAAATTTAGCTGGGTCAAGGAAATAAAAAATGAGCTAAAGAATTGCCAAGAGGTATTGAGGACACACTCATACGCATACACGTATATAAATGTACACATTCATTATACATGTGTGTGTAACTTTGTGAGTGTATGTATGTGAATGTGTGTGTATGGGGGCAGGGGAGTGGTGTATGAAGTGTCCTCACAAAGGAGGGACAATAGCAGTCATCCAGCCTAGTTGCAAGCAATAAAGGGATTAATCATTTGTAGAGAATTTTCAAACAGCAATAAGACCAAATAAAATTAATTTTGCTTTTCGTTACCAAGTGGTACCTATTCTACACAAAACAGTAATAACATAGTCCTCCTAGAAAAAAAATTCCGTTAGTCTAATTTTCAAACATGATCTGTGGTTACAGTTACATTTTAGTGTGTACATATATATGTATATAGGCACAACGTATTTACTTATTTTGTAACAGCTTTATAGAGATATAATTCACATAGCATACAATTCACCCATTTAAAGTGTATAATTCAATGATTTTTGGTATTCACTACATTATTGTTTTAAAAAAACTTTGTAGTAGAAACATATATAACAAAATTTGCCATTTAACAATTTTAAGTGCACAATTTAGTGGCATTAATTAGATGACTGTCGTTTCATCTCATTTATTATTTCATTTACCTTTATAAATAAAGCTGCAAATCAATATCCTCATATATACTTTGTGCAAGTGTTTGCATAGAATAGAAAGCTCTCACCTGGGAGGGCTAGTGATAAGGATGAAGAGTGATAAAGAGAAGAATGGGATACTGCTAGAGAAGAGCAACCCCAAGACACATAATTGTCAGATTCGCCAAGGTTGAAATGAAGGAAAAAATGTTAAGGGCAGCCAGAGAGAAAGGTGGGGTTATCCACAAAGGGAAGCCCATCAGACTAACAGCAAATCTCTCGGCAGAAACCCTATAAACCAGAAGAGAGTGGGGGCCAATATTCAACAATCTTAAAAAGAATTTTCAACCCAGAATTTCATATCCAGCCAAGTCAAGCTTCATAAGTGAAGGAGAAATAAAATACTTTACAGACAAGCAAATGCTGAGAGATTTTGTCACCACCAGGCCTGCCTTACAAGAGTTCCTGAAAGAAGCACTAAACATGGAATGGGGCAACTGGTACCAGCCACTGCAAAAACATGCCAAATGGTAAAGACCACTGATGCTGGGAGGAAACTGCATCAACTAACGAGCAAAATAAACAGCTAACATCATAATGACAGGATCAAATTCACACATAACAATATTAACCTTAAATGTAAGTGGGCTAAATGCCCCAATTAAAAGGCACAGACTGGCAAATTGGATAGTCAAGACCCATCAGTGTGCTGTATTCAGGAGACCCATCTCATGTACAGACACACATAGACTCAAAATAAAGGGATGGAGGAAGATCTACCAAGCAAATGGAAAGCAAAAAAGCAGGGTTTGCAATCCTAGTCTCTGATAAAACAGACTTTAAACCAACAAAGATCAAAAATGGCAAGGAAAGCCATTACATAGTGGTAAAGGCATCAATTCAACAAGAAGAGCGAATTATCCTAAAGATATATGCAACCAATACAGGAGCACCCAGATTCATAAAGCAAGTCCTTAGAGACCTACAAAGAGACTTAGACTCCCACACAATAATAATGGGAGACTTTAACACCCCACTGTCAATATTAGACAGATGAACAAGACAGAAGGTTAACAAGGATATCCAGGAGACTTGAACTCAGCTCTGCACCAAGCTGACCTAATAGACATCCACAGAACTCTCCACCCCAAATCAACAGAATATACATTTTTCTCAGCACCACACTGCACTTATTCCAAAGTTGACCACATAATTTGAAGTAAAGTACTCCTCAGCAAATGTAAAAGAACAGAAATCACAACAAACTGCCTCTCAGACCACAGTGCAATCAAATTAGAATTCAGGATTAAGAAACTCACTCAAAACCACACAACTTCATGGAAACTGAACCACCTGATCCTGAGTGACTACTCTGTAAATAACAAAATGAAGGAAGAAATAAAGATGTTCTTTGAAACCAATGAGAACAAAGACACAATGTACCAGAATCTGTGGGACATTTAAAGCAATGTGTGGAGGGGATTTATAGCACTAAATGCACACAAGAGAAAGCAGAAAGATCTAAAATCGACACCCTAACATCACAATTAAAAGAACTAGAGAAGCAAGAGCAAACAAATTCAAAAGCTACCAGAAGGCAAGAAATAACTAAGATCAGAGCAGAACTGAAGGAGATAGAGACACAAAAATCCCTTAAAAAAACAATGAATCCAGGAGCTGGTTTTTTTGAAAAGATCAACAAAATTGATAGACCACTAGCAAGATTAATAAAGAAGAAAAGAGAGAACAAATAGATGCAATAAAAAATGATAAAGGGGATATCACCACCAATCCCACAGAAATACAAACTACCATCAGAGAATACTATAAACGCTTCTATGCAAATAAACTAGAAAATCTAGAAGAAATGGATAAATTCTTGGACATATACACCCTTCCAAGACTAAACCAGGAAGAAGTTGAATCCCTGAATAGACCAATAACAGTCTCTGAAATTGAGGCAATAATTAATAGCCGACCAACCAAAAAAAGTCCAGGACCAGATGGATTCACAGCCGAATTCTACCAGAGGTACAAGGAGGAGCTGGTACCATGCCTTCTGAAACTATTCCAATCAATAGAAAAAGAAAGAATCCTCCCTAACTCATTTTATGAGGCCAGCATCATCCTGATACTAAAGCCTGGAAGAAACACAACAAAAAAAGAGTGTTTTAGACTAATAACCCTGAAGAACAACAAAGCGAAAATCCTCAATAAAATACTGGCGAACTGGGGGGTGGAGCCAAGATGGCCGAATAGGAACAGCTCCGGTCTCCAGCTCCCAGCCCGAGCGACACAGAAGACTGGTGATTTCTGCATTTCTGCTTGAGGTACCTGTTTCATCTCACTAGGGAGTGCCAAACAGTGGGTGCAGGACAGTCGGTGAAGCGCACTGTGCGCGAGCCGAAGCAGGGCAAGGCACTGCCTCCCTCGGGATGCGCAAGGGGTCAGGGAGTTCCCTTTCCTAGTCAAAGAAAGGGGTAACAGACGGCACCTGGAAAATCAGGTCAGTCCCACCCTCATACTGCGCTTTCCCAACGGGCCTGGAAAACGGCACACTAGGAGATTGTATCCCGCACCTGGCTCGGAGGGTCCTATGCCCATGGAGTCTTGCTGATTGCTAGCACAGCAGTCTGAGATCAAGCTGCAAGGCGGCAGCGAGGCTGGGGGAGGGGCGCCCGCCATTGCCCAGGCTTGCTTAGGTAAACAAAGCAGCCAGGAAGCTCGAACTGGGTGGAGCCCACCACAGCTCAAGGAGGCCTGTCTGCCTCTGTAGGCTCCACCTCTGGGGGCAGGACACAGACAAACAAAAAGTCAGCAGGAATCTCCAGAGACTTAAACGTCCTTGTCTGACTGACAGCTTTGAAGAGAGTAGTGGTTCTCCCAGCACGCAGCTGGAGATCTGAGAATGGACAGACTGCCTCCTAAAGTGGGTCCCTGACCCCTGAGCAGCCTAACTGGGAGGCACCCCCCCAGTAGGGAAAGACTGACACCTCACTGGGCCTGGTACTCCTCTGAGACAAAACTTCCAGAGGAACTATCAGACAGCTGAATTTGTGGTCTCACGAAAATCCACTGTGCTGCAGCCACCACTGCTGACACCCAGCCAAACAGGGTCTGGAGTGGACCTCTAGTAAACTCCAACAGACCTGCAGCTGAGGGTCCTGTCTGGTAGAAGGAAAACTAACAAACAGAAAGGACCTCCACACCAAAAACCCATCTGTACATCACCATCATCAAAGACCAAAAGTAGATAAAACCACAAAGATGGGGAAAAAACAGAGCAGAAAAACTGGAAACTCTAAAAAGCAGAGCACCTCTCCTCCTCCAAAGGAATGCAGTTCCTCACCAGCAACGGAACAAAGCTGGATGGAGGATGACTTTGACGAGTTGAGAGAAGAAGGCTTCAGACGATCAAACTACTCTGAGCTACGGGAGGAAATTCAAAACAATAGCAAAGAAGTTAAAAACTTTGAAAAAAAATTAGAAGAATGGATAACTAGAATAACCAATGGAGAGAAGGGCTTAAAGGAGATGATGGAGCTGAAAGCCAAGTTTTGAGAACTACGTGAAGATTGCAGAAGCCTCAGTAGCAGATGCGATCAACTGGAAGAAAGGGTATCGCTGATGGAAGATGAAATGAATGAAATGAAGCGAGAAGGGAAGTCTAGAGAAAAAAGAATAAAAAGAACAAAGCCTCCAAGAAATTTGGGACTACATGAAACGACCAAATCTACGTCTGATTGGTGTACCTGAAAATGACAGGGAGAATGGAACCAAGTTGGAAAACACTCTGCAAGATATTATCCAGGAGAACTTCCCCAATCTAGCAAGGCAGGCCAACATTCAGATTCAGGAAATACAGAGAATGCCACAAAGATACTCCTCGAGAAGAGCAACTCCAAGACACATAATTGTCAGATTCACCAAAGTTGAAATGAAGGAAAAAATGTTAAGGGCAGCCAGAGAGAAAGGTCGGGTTACCCACAAAGGGAAGCCCATCAGACTAACAGCTGATCTCTTGGCAGAAACTCTACAAGCCAGAAGAGAGTGGGGGCCGATATTCAACATTCTTAAAGAAAAGAATTTTCAATCCAGAATTTCCTATCCAGCCAAACTAAGCTTCATAAGTGAAGGAGAAATAAAATACCTTAGAGACAAGCAAATGCTGAGTGATTTTGTCACCACCAGGCCTGCCCTAAAAGAGCTCCTGAAGGAAGCACTAAACATGGAAAGGAACAACTGGTACCAGCCACTGCAAAAACATGCCAAATTGTAAAGACCATCGAGGCTAGGAAGAAACTGCATCAACTAATGAGCAAAATAACCAACTAACATCATAATGACAGGATCAGATTCACACATAACAATATTAACGTTAAGTGTAAATGGGCTAAATGCTCCAATTAAAAGACACAGACTGGCAAACTGGATAAGGAGTCAGGACCCATCAGTGTGCTATATTCAGGAAACCCATCTCACGTGCAGAGACACACATAGACTCAAAATAAAGGGATGGAGGAAGATCTATCAAGCAAATGGAAAACAAAAAAAGGCAGGGGTTGCAATCCTAGTCTCTGATAAAATAGACTTTAAACCAACAAAGATCAAAAGAGACAAAGAAGGCCATTACATAATGGTAAAGGGATCAATTCAACAAGAAGAGCTAACTATCCTAAATATATATGCACCCAACACAGGAGCACCCAGATTCATAAAGCAAGTCCTGAGTGACCTACAAAGGGACTTAAACTCCCACACAATAATAATGGGAGATTTTAACACCCCACTGTCAACATTAGACAGATCATCGAGACAGAAAGTTAACAAGGATATCCAGGAATTGAACTCAGCTCTACATAAAGTGGACCTAATAGACATCTACAGAACTCTCCACCCCAAATCAACAGAATATACATGTTTTTCAGCACCACACCACACCTATTCCAAAATTGACCACATAGTTGGAAGTAAAGCTCTCCTCAGCAAATGTAAAAGAACAGAAATTATAACAAACTGTCTCTCAGACCACAGTGCACTCAAACTAGAACTCAGGATTAAAAAACTCACTCAAAACTGCTCAACTACATGGAAACTGAACAACCTGCTCCTGAATGACTATTGGGTACATAATGAAATGAAGGCAGAAATAAAGATGTTCTTTGAAACCAACGAGAACAAAGACACAACATACCAGAATCTCTGGGACACATTCCAAGCAGTGTGTAGAGGGAAATTTATAGCACTAAATGCCCACAAGAGAAAGCAGGAAAGATCCAAAATTGACACCCTAACATCACAATTAAAAGAACTAGAAAAGCAAGAGCAAACACATTCAAAAGCTAGCAGAAGGCTAGAATTAACTAAAATCAGAGCAGAACTGAAGGAAATAGAGACACAAAAAACCCTTCAAAAAATTAATGAATCCAGGAGCTGGTTTTTTGAGAAGATCAACAAAATTGACAGACCGCTAGCAAGACTAATAAAGAAGAAAAGAGAGAAGAATCACATAGATGCAATAAAAATGAAAAAGGGGATATCATCACCGATCCCACAGAAATACAATCTACCATCAGAGAATACTACAAACACCTCTATGCAAATAAACTAGAAAATCTAGAAGAAATGGATAAATTCCTCGACAAATACACCCTCCCAAGACTAAATCAGGAAAAAGTCAAATCTCTGAATAGACCAATAACAGGCTCTGAAATTGTGGCAATAATCAATAGCTTACCAACCAAAAAGAGTCCAGGACCTGATGGATTCACAGCTGAATTCTACCAGAGGTACAAGAAGGAACTGGTACCATTCCTTCTGAAACTATTCGAATCGATAGAAAAAGAGGGAATCCTCCCTAACACATTTTATGAAGCCAGCATCGTCCTGATACCAAAGCCAGGCAGAGACACAACCAAAAAAGAGAATTTTAGACCAATATCCTTGATGAACATTGATGCAAAAATCCTCAATAAAATACTGGCAAACCGAAACCAGCAGCACATCAAAAACTTATACACCATGATCAAGCGGGCTTCATCCCTGGGATGCAAGGCTGGTTCAACATACGCAAATCAATAAATGTAATCCAGCATATAAACAGAACCAAAGACAAAAACCACATGATTATCTGAATAGATGCAGAAAAGGCCTTTGACAAAATTCAACAACCCTTCATGCTAAAAACTCTCAATAAATTAGGTATTGATGGGACGTATCTCAAAATAATAAGAGCTATCTACGACAAACCCACAGCCAATATCATACTGAATGGGCAAAAACTGGAAGCATTCCCTCTGAAAACTGGCACAAGACAGGGATGCCCTCTCTCACCGCTCCTATTCAACATAGTACTGGAAGTTCTGGCCAGGGCAATCAGGCAGGAGAAGGAAATAAAGGGTATTCAATTAGGAAAAGAGGAAGTCAAACTGTCCCTGTTTGCAGATGACATGATTGTATATCTAGAAAATCCCATTGTCTCAGCCCAAAATCTCCTTAAGCTGATTAGCAACTTCAGCAAAGTCTCAGGATACAAAATTAATGTACAAAAATCACAAGCATTCTTGTACACAAATCACAGACAAACAGAGAGCCAAATCATGAGTGAACTCCCATTCACAATTGCTTCAAAGAGAATCAAATACCTAGGAATCCAACTTATAAGGGATATGAAGGACCTCTTCAAGGAGAACTACAAACCACTGCTCAATGAAATAAAAGAGGATACAAACAAATGGAAGAACATTCCATGCTCATGGGTTGGAAGAATCAATATCGTGAAAATGGCCATACTGCCCAAAGCAATTTATAGATTCAATGCCATCCCCATCAAGCTACCAATGACTTTCTTCACAGAATTGGAAAAAACTACTTTAAAGTTCATATGGAACCAAAAAAGAGCCCGCATCGCCAAGTCAATCCTAAGCCAAAAGAACAAAGCTGGAGGCATCACGCTACTTGACTTCTAACTATACTACAAGGCTACAGTAACCAAAACAGCATGGTACTGGTACCACAACAGAGATATAGATCAATGGAACAGAACAGAGCCCTCAGAAATGATGCCGCATATCTACAACTATCTGATCTTTGACAAACCTGACAAAAACAAGAAATGGGGAAAGGATTCCCTATTTAATAAATGGTGCTGGGAAAACTGGCTAGCCATATGTAGAAAGCTGAAACTGGATCCCTTCCTTACACCTTATACAAAAATTAATTCAAGATGGATTAAAGACTTAAATGTTAGACCTAAAACCATTAAAATCCTACAAGAAAACCTAGGCAATACCATTCAGGAGATAGGCGTGGTCAAGGACTTCATGTCTAAAACACCAAAAGCAATGGCAACAAAAGCCAAAATTGACAAATGGGATCTCATTAAACTAAAGAGCTTCTGCACAGCAAAAGAAACTACCATCAGAGTGAACAGGCAACCTACAGAATGGGAGAAAATTTTTGCAACCTACTCATCTGACAAAGGGCTAATATCCAGAATCTACAATGAACTCAAACAAATTTACAAGAAAAAAACAAACAACCCCATCAAAAAGTGGGCAAAGGACATGAACAGACACTTCTCAAAAGAAGACATTTATGCAGCCAAAAAACACATGAAGAAATGCTCATCATCACTGGCCATCAGAGAAATGCAAATCAAAACCACAGTGAGATACCATCTCACACCAGTTAGAATGGCCATCATTAAAAAATCAGGAAACAACAGGTGCTGGAGAGGATGTGGAGAAATAGGAACACTTTTACACTGTTGGTGGGACTGTAAACTAGTTCAACCATTGTGGAAGTCAGTGTGGCGATTCCTCAGGGATCTAGAACTAGAAATACCATTTGACCCAGCCATCCCATTACTGGGTATATACCCAAAGGTCTATAAATCATGCCGCTATAAAGACACATGCACACGTATGTTTATTGCGGCACTATTCACAATAGCAAAGAGTTGGAACCAACCCAAATGTCCAACAACGATAGACTGGATTAAGAAAATGTGGCACATATACACCATGGAATACTATGCAGCCATAAAAAATGATGAGTTCGTGTCCTTTGTAGGGACATGGATGAAACTGGAAAACATCATTCTCAGTAAACTATCACAAGGACAAAAAACCAAACACCGCATGTTCTCACTCATAGGTGGGAATTGAACAATGAGAACTCATGGACACAGGAAGGGGAACATCACATTCCGGGGACTGTTGTGGGGTGGGGGGAGGGAAGAGGGACAGCATTAGGAGATATACCTAATGCTAAATGACGAGTTAATGGGTGCAGGAAATCAACATGGCACATGGATACATATGTAACAAACCTGCACATTGTGCACATGTACCCTAAAACCTAAAGTATAATAATAATAAAAAAAACTACTTTAAAGTTCATATGGAACCAAAATAGAGCCCGCATAACCACGAGAATCCTAAGCAAAATGAACAAAGCTGGAGGCATCACACTACCTGACTTCACACTGTACTACGAGACTACAGTAACCAAAAAAGCATGGTACTGGTAACCAAACAGATATATAGACCAATGGAACAGGACAGAGGCCTCATAAATAACACTGCACATCTACAACCATCTGGACTTTGACAAACCTACAAAAACAAGAAATGGAGAAAGGATTCCCTATTTAATAAACAGTACTGGGAAAACTGGTTAGCCATATGTAGAAAGCTGAAACTGGATCCCTTCCGTACACCTTATACAAAAATTAATTCAAGATGGATTAAAGACGTAAATGCTAGACCTAAAACCATAAAAACCCTAAAAGAAAACCTAGGCAATACCATTCAGGATATAGGCATGGGCAAACACTTCATGACTCAAACAGCAAAAGCAATGGCAACAAAAGCCAAAATAGACAAATGGGATCTAATTAAAGTAAAGAGCTTCTGCACAGCAAAAGAAACTACCATCAGAGTGAACAGGCAACCTACAGAATGGGAGAAAATTTTTGCAATCTACTCATCTGACAAAGGGCTAATATCCAGAATCTACAAAGAACTTAAAAACAGCAGCCCCATCAAAAAGTGGGCAAAGGATATGAACAGACACTTCTCAAAAGATGACATTTATGCAGCCAACAGACACATGAAACATGCTCATCATCACTGGTCATCAGAGAAATGCAAATCAAAACCACAGTGAGATACCATCTCACGCCAGTTAGAATGACGATCATTAAAAAGGCAGAAAACAACAGACGCTGGAGAGGATGTGGAGAAATAGGAACACTTTTACACTGTTGGTGGGACTGTAAACTAGTTCAACCATTGTGGAAGACAGTGTGGCAATTCCTCAAGCATCTAGAACTACAAATTCCATTTGACCCAGCCATCCCATTACTGGGTATATACCCAAAGGATTATAAATCATTCTACTATAAAGACACGAGCACTCATATGTTTATTGCAGCACTGTTCACAATAGCAAAGACTTGGAACCAACCAAATGTCCATCAATGATAGACCGGATAAAGAAAATGTGGCACATATACACCATGGAATATTATGCAACCATAAAAAAGGATGAGTTCATGTCCTTTGCAGGGACATGGATGAAGCTGGAAACCACGATTCTCAGCAAACTATCACAAAGACAGAAAACCAAACACCGCATGCTCTCACTCGTAGGTGGGAACTGAACAATGAGAATACTTGGACACAGGGAGGGGAACATCACACACCAGG
This sequence comes from Symphalangus syndactylus, assembly GCF_028878055.3. Taxonomy (NCBI): domain Eukaryota; kingdom Metazoa; phylum Chordata; class Mammalia; order Primates; family Hylobatidae; genus Symphalangus; species Symphalangus syndactylus. The sequence continues at coordinate 28,863,857 of NC_072437.2, read as the reverse complement.
GCCTTTCAGGGGTGGAGGCCTGAGGGAGGGATAGCATTAGGAGAAATATCTAATGTAAATGACGAGTTGATGGGTGCAGCAAACCAACACGGCACATGTACACCTATGTAACCCGCACATTGTGCACAAGTACCCTAGAACTTAAAGTGTAATTTAAAAAGCGGGGGAGCTGAAAATCCTTGGCATTTCTCAATGAGGAATTCCAGAAAGATAAAAACATTACCAATCTTAGGGTGGGAAGATTCTCTAGTGCTAGCATAGAATGCCCAAATACCCTTACCACGCACCTTATTCAAAACAAGGAAAATGAAAATCTACTTACTTTGTTTTTTATTTAAATTTTCTGTTCCTACCCTTTTTATGATTGCCCTAACAATAGCTATCCAATGCTACAGCAGTCAGAAAATTATTTGTATTTTATTTATTTTTAAACCCGATCTCCACTACAACGTATTTTAAATATGTTGGTTTTCTTTAACATTTCGCAATAAATAACGCTCACATTTCTAACTTTTAAAGAAAAATCAATGATATATAAAGGCTGTTATATTTTAAAAACATTTCTATTTTTGAATCTGTTGCTGTACGTAATTTTGTTTAATTAATCAACTGGCTTCTTGGAGAAGCACATGAACCCTAAGAAATAAAATGTGTATAGATTCTGAGACCAAACACTCACAAGTGTTTTGTAATACCACAGTAGAGATAACCTGTAGGGTGCAACAACTTTCACTGAAGCACTTTGAGGTAGAAAGACCTTGATTCATTACTTTTAAAATGAGAATACTACTACAGAGAAATTTTATAAAGCTTTTCTATCTTGGTTTCTGATTAAAGGATCAAAATGTCAAAGCTAATAATAATGATGAATGTTAATTTACCCACTAAATGTAAAACCTGTTTTTAAAAAATAATCATATGACTCAACAAAAATTACCACTTTCCATAGAATTGATGATCACTTAATATATGAATTTATTCTCTGTTACTGTACCTTTGACTCCATCCCCATTAACCTGTTTCTTGATTTATTTCCTCATCTTTAAAATAAGAAGATTCGGTTACATAATCATTAGGCTCCCTTCCAGCTCAATAATTCTATGACAGTGCTTCTTTTAGTCTGTATTTTCTCTGTATTTCTTATACAAATAGTTTACTTTCCTTTGAAGGTACAGAAAGAAAATAGGTTTGGAGATCAGAAAAACTTCACCTTAAATTATGTTCTGCCACACACTAAATACAAATCTTTAAATATGCTATTTATATGTTCTGAAATCAGCTCTTTCATTCCTAAAAGGAAGATGAAAATAAAACTTACTTCTATTTTCAATGCCATGAAAATGCTTTGAGTGTTCATTCAATATTTCAAATACATAGAGAGGGCATTTACTAAGTACCAGGCATTAAATATAAGAGGTGATAGATAGATACAGACAGATAGATCAATAGATAGATAAAAGATATTCAAGGGATGATAGATAGATAGATAGATAGATAGACAGATAGATAGATAGATAGATGGATAGATGATAGATGATAAATGATAGATAGTAGAGATAATAGACATTGGATAGATGATAGATGGATAGATGGTGGACACAGTTCATAGACAGATGATTGAGCAGAGGCTAGAATATGGAATGCATAGTAAGTATGAAATTCTTCCTTCTCCACTCTTCTCTTTTCCCCCCATCATGCTTAGTAACTTTCATTACTAATTCCCTATCCCCAAGCAGTTTCATATTTTTCAATATCAACAAGTCATATTGCTTTATGTATATTAGACTAAGCATGCTAAAAATGACGAGACACAGCAATGCTAAGGAGGAAGCATCTACCCCTTGGGAAACTGAGCATTGTGAGGCTGAAGCATACTGGTTTTTTGTTTTTTGGGTATTTTTTTGTAGCTCAATCAAATTTCAATGAGACATATAGTTTACAAATGTTTGCTTATGGATATTTGTTATGCAGCACAAGATGAAATATACTCTGCAACTCACAATGGTGTAAAGAGCAGTTACTCTTACTGCTCTGTTCATAATCGACACTAAATTGATACAGACAAATATAATGCTTTTTTCTGTTTCCAAGTTTGAACCAGCTATTGTATCATTTATATTTTTTCCTTGCTGGAAAATTAGATATTCTTCATATTGAGGATTTTTAGAATATTTGAGAAAGGAAAATTATTCAGTTTGCCATGTGTGATGATAACCTACACAGTAATTCAAGCAAATTTACTTATCAGGATATAAAATTTCAAGGCATTCAAATAGGAATATTATCTCAGCTGTTTGTGGGATTTTCATATCTGTTTCTAATTTAATGTGTGTTTCATACTAGAGATGAAGTATGATTCTCTTGCTGTTATTTTTAATCTTTACAAACTAAAGCCTCCCTTTCAAATCAGGCTGTTGCAATTTTTCCTTTCATAGCATTAAAAATTTTCTAACTTATGGTCATACAGTATATTAAGCAAACAAAAATACCAAACACTCAAAATTTTAAGTCACGTGAATTTAATTATGAACACATATTGACTGCTGTAAGAAAACTCTAAATGTAGTTTTATGATTTGCAACACTTGTTCTAAGTAAACACCAGTATTACAATATGTAATATCCTAGATTCCTCATATTTTTCTTTGTCTCCAAGAAAGAGTGCATGAAATTGATCACAAACTGGTAAACTAGAAAAATCTTCAGAAAATATTGCCACTTTTCTTAGCAATCTGTCTGAATAATTAGCAAGTCTTATGATCAGACTGATTTTTTTCTCATTTAGTGAAACAAAAGTCACTCTTAGAGATTACTACCCCTGTCTTGTGGTAAATGAGGATATTTAGATGTTTTTGACAAATATGTAAGTGAGAAGGTAGCTGGCCTTATGGTTAATTTCACATACTCTGAAATGCCTGTTATCCAGAAAACATTCCTTTCATCCACTTAAAAATCTCAGATAAAGCTCCTGCGTAACTTCAAACAAACACATATTAATATAAAATATTTATATGTTAAATTAGCAGACTTCTTTATGTATTTATTCACTCTAAATTTTTTTTTTTTTTTTTTTTTTTTTTTTTTTTTTTTTTTTTTTTTTTGAGACGGAGTCTTGCTTTTTCACCCAGGCTGGAGTGCAGTGGCTCAATCTCGGCTCACTGCAAGCTCCGCCTCCCGGGTTCACGCCATTCTCCTGCCTCAGCCTCTCCGAGTAGCTGGGACTACAGGCGCCCGCCACCACGCCCGGCTAATTTTTTGTATTTTTAGTAGAGATGGGGTTTCACCGTGGTCTCGATCTCCTGACCTCGTGATCCGCCCGCCTCGGCCTCCCAAAGTGCTGGGATTACAAGCGTGAGCCACCGCGCCCGGCCCACTCTAAATTATTTAATGCCTGCATAATTTAGATATTGTTCTTTACTCATTACCATACTAACACATAATCACTGATTGGATAAATAGATCTCAATTTTTATAAAAAGATAGCAAGAAATGGTGCATGTGGCATCTGAAAATTTACATGGGAACAAGAAGAAGAAAGCAGCAATGTCTGAAAAATTATTTTAAAAGCACAAGACATTGAAAATAAAGTGTAAGCAAAAACAGTTGAAGAATGGGGAATGATAGGTGTAAATGGGTAAAAAGTTTCAGAAGAGTCTTTTCTGTGGGTTTCCATCTTATAATTGTGATTCTTTAGTCCTTTACAAATGCCTGGGTTTGACTGTTTGTGTTAATACTACCACGTCGTCAACCCTATCCAGGAAATCACCTTGTTGTCTCCCTTCACACACACTGCTTTTTGAATGTCTATCAGTTGCTTTTCTCCTTTCGCTTTGCCATTACACTATAGATAAATGTGCATCCAAATAATTTGTGCTGTCAAGGAAGAGGGGAGAAAATAAATAAAAATACAGATGAATCAGCTCTGATTCAAATTTTACATTTCATTATATCATATTGCTAGAATTTAAGAATATTCCTGTGAAGATATGTTAGCTAGTTCTCACCTTACTATCAATTCCAGTTTCAGAGAGATAGTAATAGCCCTAGATATTCATATCATGACTAGATAACCACTCTTTTATTTTTCCATCAACAGAAGGTAAATATCTCAAATCAATTTACTTTGATCCAAGTATTCTGTTTGCATGTTCAAAGCTCCCAAACTTCTGACACACAACAGCCTTCTTGCAGAAGCTATGGCCATGTAAAATAACTATACATGACTTAAAATAATAGTTTTCAATCACTGGTATTCATTAAAGAATTTACATTAATAAACTGCCTTCTGAGAGCCCAAGATGGGCATAACATGGGCTACCTGGCCTCTCCCCTTCTTGAGAATATGAAGGTCATTTTACAAGAACCAAACACAAACCCTTCCTTCGGTCATTTTTGCTCAAGTCAAACCGTAACTACACTGCATTTAAAATATTTATTTGTGAGATAAAGGATGTCCCAGCAATTCATAAAATATGAAAGCTCTGCCCAAACAGCAAGTGTTGCATGTTGTGGTAAAAGCATTCTTAAATCATTCTGAGTGTTACTTTCCACTAACAAACCCTGTGCAAATTGGAATTACCAACATTCCAGGATCTTGCTCCTGCTTTATGAATGAAGATAACAGATGGTTCAGAAAAGAAATAGATACAGCAAAGAATGATGCAAAGCTAAGTTGTGAAGGTCCCTATGATTATCTAGAAAGCGCATTTCAATTTATGATAAAGGGAAGAGTCCTAAGCAATGAATGGTTTCTTCATTGATTCAGAGTTCGTTAAGAGGAGAATAAGGGATTAACTTTTGATATTCTCAATTCTCAGTAGTAATACCTCAGAGTGTTGTTACCTTGACGGAAAGTCAAATTCTGCAACCCTAAAATAATATCATTACTATCATTTTAACCATTTTAAATTCCCTTAAATGATGACCTTCTCGCCTCTATATTGTTGTGTCAACAGATATTACGAACAAGAATGTAAGACCATTTCAAAATTTACAAAATTCTCCCTAATTATTCTTGGTTTCTAGATGTTACTAAAAAAAGAAAAAAAGAAAACTAGCTTTTTGGGGGTAACAAATTAGGTATAAAATGTATTTTATATACATTCTATATAACAAAATATGTGTGTGTATGTGTGTGTGTAGTGTGTGTATATAGCATTGTTATGCAACCCATGACTATGTGAACACGTGTGCTTGTATATATTTATACAATCTACATATACCTATAGATGTATATACATATCTATATTTATAGACATTTTGGTCGACCACAGATTGCATATACGACTGGTTCCGTGAGATTTTAATGGAGCTGAAAAATTCCTATCACCTGGTGGCATCTTAGCTGTTGTAACATCTTAGCACAGCACATTACCCATGTGTTTGTGGTGATGCTGGTATAAACAAGCCTACCCTACTGCCAGCCACATAAAAGTATAGCACATACAATTACCTACAGTACATAATATTCGATAATAATAAATGACTATATTACTGGTTTGAGTGTTTAATACACTATACTTTTTATTGTTATTTTAGAGTGTACTCCTTCAATTTTTTTTTAAAGTTAATCCTTCAGGAGTTAGTTATTCCAGAAGAGGGCATTGTTGTTATAAAAGGTGACAGCTTCCTGTATGTTCTTGCCCCTAAAGACCTTCCAGTGGGAGAGGATGTAGAGATGGAAGGCAGTGATATTGATGATCCTGATACTGTGTAGGTCTAGGCTAATGTGCGTGTTTTACATTTTTAAATGTTACCTATAAAAAAATTAGTTTTACATTTAAAAAATGTAAAACTAAAAATATTAAGAATAGAAAAAATTTTATTGAATAAGGATATAAAGAAAATATTTTGTACAAGTATACAATGTGTTTTAAGCTTAGCATTGTTACAAAAGGATCAAAGTTAAAGTTTAAAAACTTTAAACATGTATAAAGTTAAAAAGTTAGTAAGCTATGGTTATTACTGAAGAAAAGATATTTTTATAAATTTAGTTTAGCCTAAGTTTATAATATTTATGGAGTCTACAGTAGTGTACAATAATATCCTAGGCTTTCACATTCATTCATTCCTCATTCATCTATTCACCCAGAGCAACTTCCAGCCCTGCAAGCTCCATTAATAATAAGTGCCCTATTCAGGTGTACCATTTTTTATTGTACCTTTGCTATGTTGAGACATGTTTAGATGCACAAATACTTACCATTGTGTTACAATTACCTACAGTATTCAGTATAGTCACATGCTATGCAGTTTTGCAGCCTAGGAGCAATAGCCTAGGTGTGTAGTAGGCTACAGTATCTAGGTTTGTGTAAGTATACTCATGATGTTCACACAACGATTAAATTGCCTAATGACATATTTCTCAGAACCTATTCCCATCACTAAGCAATGCAGGACTATGTCTATATTTTTGTATGTGTATTTATTTATTTTTTATTTATATATTATATATATTTATTATACTTCAAGTTCTAAGGTACATGTGCACAACGTGATCATGCTGCTATAAAGACATATGCACACGTATGTTTATTGCGGCACTACTCACAATAGCAAAGCCTTGGAACCAACCCAAATGTCCATCGATGATAGACTGGATTAAGAAAACGTGGTACATATACACCATGGAATACTATGCAGCCATAAAAATGATGAGTTCATGTCCTTTGTAGGGACATGGATGAAGCTGGAAATCATTATTCTCAGCAAACTATCGCAAGGACAAAAAAACAAACACCGCATGTTCTCACTCATAGGTGGGAATTGAACAATAACAATACTTGGACACTGGAAGGGGAACATCACACACCAGGACTATGTCTATTTAAAATACCTGCAAACCACTTTCAAAATTAATAGCTTTTAACATACATACCCTTCTTTAAATATTGTATGAACATTGCAAAGTTTCATGGAACTGACAAAATGAATGCAGTTCAAAAGCTTTCATTTCCACGTGACAAATGGCATGCAGCATTTTTACTGAAGTATTTGGAACCTGAAGCTAATGATTAATCCTGCAAAGAATTTCTTGGAATGTAGGCTGGAATAGTCTAAGTTTTGGACACATTCCCCCAAATTTTAAGTACCTTAGGAAAATGGAAAAGGAAATGCTGTCATTTGTTTGTTTAACTTGGCTAGAAATTTTTTGTAATCACTTTCCTCAATAAGTTAATATTTTTTAAGCAAATACAAATGATATACTTTTAGAGCCAACCCAAAAGTAACACTCTATAGAGGAATATACTTTTGAATTTATTTTAATCAGTGGTTAAATATTTTATAAAAATCATGCTGATTTGAACTCTGTATCAATAGCATACCACTGCCTATTACACCCTATCTACAGATCTCAAAGCATAAATTTACCAACCTCAAAAGATAGGGCCTACTTTCTTGGCTCAAGAAATCAGACTAGCACACGTGATTCTGTAAAATTTTAATTTTGAAAATTTTCCATGTTGGAAATTGCATAATTTTTTAATTCCTATATTTAAAAAATTCCTGATTTTTTAATTCCATAAAAAATTAGGCTCTTGGGAGCCTAATTCCCTTTGCAACTCAGTTCTGTCTTTTGTATGATATCTACTTCTCATATTGGAGAATTACTATAGAAATCTCTTGCTCTAGTCTCCGCAAAATAATTATTTATCACCTAAGGTCTTGTATTAACAGCTTCATCTTCACTAATTTTACATATCCCACTAATTTTATATATCCCTAGACTTGTAACTTTTTCTCAGAGGTTTTATTTTCCATTCTTCTGATTATGTTCACTTACTTTCATCTGAAAAGAGTACCGATTCTCTAATTTTATTTTAAAAGGCTAATATCGACATGTCTCAAACTGACAAGCGGATGATGGGTATTATATGGCACAAGCTAAATCATGTATTGTTTCTCTTTCCAATGACTTGCTTAGAATCAGGAGACATCATACTTCACTTCTCCCCCAGAAAGTAACCTATTTTTCTCAGAATTATGTAACCTAGATCAGTACAAGGCAGCTCAAAGACTTTTCTGAATGGAATGCCAGAGTTGAGTTTTAAAGAGAAAATTAAGTTATGGTGTAGATGACTGGCGTAAAACTCAGATTCTCCTAACTGAGAAGTAAAATATTGGTGGGCACAAAGATTTTCTCTAATCCACAGGGATTCTTCGCAGCACTCAGCTAGCAGTATGTAGATTACTTATATGAAGCATCCTATAGAATATTTAAGGTAAAACAAAATATTGTCCTGTAATATTTAGTGCTAAGGCAGACCTCTTCTAGAGCCCTTGGATGACAAAATTTGCATTTATTCTATTAAGAGGCAGCAAGCACCGTGATGATAAACAGGCTTCAGCATCAATATGCCTGGGTTTGAGAAAGAACTCTTTCATTTATTGGTTGTGAGTAAAAAGGCATCTTACAGGCAGACCTCAGATATTGCAGGTTTGGTTCTAGACCGCAACAATAAAGCAAGTATCACAATAAAGTGTGTCATAAGATCTTTTCGGTTTCCTCATGCATCTAAAAATTACATTTACACTAGTCTATTAAACGTGCAAGAGCATTATGTCTAAAAAACAATGCATACACTTTAATTGTAAAAATTCTTTGTTGCTAAAAAATGCTAACCATTATCTGAGTCTTTAGGGAGTCAGCAACTTGTTGCTGGTGGAGGGTCTTGCCTCCATTTGACGGCAGCTAAAGAATCAGAGTGGAAGTTGCTGAAGGTTGGAGTGGCTGTGGTGATTTCTTAAAATGAGACAACAATGAAGTCTGCCACCCCACTTCATTCTTCCTTTCATGAAATATTTCTCTACAGTATATGGTGCTGTTTCACAGCATTTTACCCTCAGTAGAACTTCTTTAAAAATTGAAATCAATCTTCTCAAACCTTGCTGCTGCTTTATCAACTAAGTTTATGTAATATTCTACATCTTTTGTTACCATTTCAACAAGGTTCACAGCATCTTTCCCAGGAGTAGATTCTATTTCCAAAACCCACTTTATTTGCTCATCCATATGAAGCAACTCCTCATCCGCTCAAGTTTTATCATGAGATTGCAGCAATTTAGCTACATCTTCAGATTCTAATTATACTTCTCTTATTTTGACCACATCTGTGGCTACTTTCTCCACTGAAATTCTGAACCCTTGAAAGTCATCCATGAAGGTTGGAATCAACTTCTTCCAAATTCCTGTCAAAGTTGACATTTTGACCTTTATCCATGAATCACAAATCTTATTAACAGCATTTAGAATGTTAAGTCCTTTCCAGAAGATTTTCTATTTACTTTTCCAGATCCATTAGAGGAATCACTATCTATGGCAGCTACAGCCTTACAAAATATACTTTTTAAATAAGAAGACTTGAAAATCAAAATGACTCATGGATCCACAGGCTGCAGAATGGATATTGCATTAGCAGGCATGGAAACATTAATCTCCTTGTACATCTTCTTCAGAGCTCTTTGGTGACTAGGTCAATGGGAAGTAATATTTTGAAAGAGATCTTTTTAAAATTTAACTTTTTTGAGAAAGGGTCTCATTCTGTCACCCTGGCTGGAGTGCACTGGCATGATCGTGCCTCACTGCAGCCTCAACCATCTGAACTCAAGCAATCCTTCCACTTCAGCCTCCCAAGTAGCTGGGACTACAGGTGCACACAACCATGCCTGACTAAATTTTTTTTTTTTTTTGTAGAGATCGGGTCTCACTTTGTTTCCTATGTTGCTCTCAAACTCCTGGGTTCAAGTGATTCTCCCAGCTTGGTCTCCCAAACTGCTGGGAATACAAGCATGAGACACTGTGCCCATCCAGGATCTTTTTTTTTCTGAGCAGTAGGTCTTAACAGTGGGCTTAAAATATTCAGCAAATCATACTGTAAACAGACATGCTGTCATACAGGCCTTGTTTTTCCATTTATAAAGCACTGGCAGAGTAAATTTAGCATAATTGTTAAGGGCCTTAGGATTTTTGGAATGGTAAATGAGCTTTGGCTTTAAGTCATCAGCTACATTACCCCCTAACAAGAGAGTCAGCCTGTCCTTTGAAAATTTGAAGCCAGGCTCTCTAGCTTTCATAGTTCTCTAGCTATGAAAGTCCTAGATGGCATCTTCTTCCAATAGAAGGCTGTTTTATCTCCATTGAAAATCTATTGTTTATTGTAACAACATTCATCAAAAATAGCTTGATCTTCTAGATAACTTGCTGCAGCTTCTCCATCAGCACTTGCTGCTTCAACCTCGCACTTTTATGTTACGGAGATGGCTTCTTTACTTAAATCTCATGAATCAACCTCTGCTAGCTTCAAACTTTTCTTCCAAAACTTTCTCACTGCTTTCATCCCTCATAGAATTTAAAAGCATTAAGGCCTTACTCTGGATTTGGCTTTGGGTATTGATAGTGTCATAGCTTCTATCCAGACCACCCAACCTTTTCTACATCAGCAATAAGACTGTTTCACTTTCTTTTCATTGTGTGTTCACTGGAGTAGCACTTTCAATTTCCTTCAAGGACTTTTCCTTCGAATTCACAACTTGGCTTACTGGTGCAGGCAGCCTAGATTCTGGCCTATCATAGCTTTCGACTTGCCTTCCTCACTAAGCTAAATCATTTATAGCTTTTGATTTAAAATGAGAAACGTGCAATTTATCCTTTCAATGAAACATCTAGAAGATATTGTAGGGTTACTAATTAGCCTGTTTTCAGTATTGTTGTGTCTCAGAAAATAGGGAAACTTCAGGAGAGGGAGATGGGGGAATGGCCGGTCGGTGGAGCAGTCAGTGCACACGCGAATCTTAATTAAGTTCACTGTCTTTTTTTTTTTTTGAGACGGAGTCTCGCTCTGTCGCCCAGGCTGGAGTGCAGTGGCACAATCTCGGCTCACTGCAAGCTCCGCCTCCCGGGTTCACGCTATTCTCCTGCCTCAGCCTCTCCGAGTAGCTGGGACTACAGGCGCCCGCCACCACGCCCGGCTAATTTTTTTGTATTTTTAGTAGAGACGGGGTTTCACTGTGGTCTCGATCTCCTGACCTCGTGATCCGCTCGCCTCGGCCTGCCAAAGTGCTGGGATTACAAGCGCGAGCCACCGCGCCCGGCCTAAGTTCACTGTCTTATGTGAGTGCAGTTCATGGTGCTCTAAAACAATTACACCAGTAACATCAAAGACCACTAATCACAGATCACCATAACAGGTGTCATAATGAAAAAGTTGGAAATATGGCAAGGATTGCTAAAATTTTACAAAGGCACACAAAGTTAACACATGATGTTGGGGAATTGACACTGATAGACTTGCTAGATGCAAAGTGACCACAAAACTTCAATTAGCAAAAACACAGTGTCTGTGAAGTACATTAAAGTGCAGTGCAATAAAATGTACATTTTATCCAGTCTCAGTCTCCTCCTCTGTTCAATAGAGATGATTATAATTCTTCATAAGCCTGGTGTAAGATGAAGAGGGAAATATACAGAAAGTGTTTAGCATAATATCTGAAATTCACCAAGCACCATATAAAGATTTTTATATTTACAATATCATGAGTTTAACTTTGTGCAATAGTGGGAAGCTGGTTTGCCAATAATTCACGTACCTAAAACCAGAATTTAATAATCTGAGACACTATAGAAATTATTTTAATAAGGAAAACAAAAAAGAGACATATTTAAAAATCAAATTATATATTATGGTTGATGGCCATCTGTGTAGCTTGTTCATAATATTAGTTCATGGAGAAGAAAGAATGAATATATTTTTGGCTATGCTTTGAAATCTGAGGTAGATTATCAAAATCAAGATCAGAGTCAGCTTTCAAGTTGCCACTGCTTGACTGTGTACTCTCAGTTTGAGGCGAGATTCCTTGCGTTATTCTTCTGGTATTTGTTGGCTTCCTATCATTTTGCCTCCTTGTCAAAATTCAGTGTTGGCTGCAGGAAAGCAACCAGCATTTGTTTCTTCTGGCAAAAAGAAGTGGCAGGGGAGTGACTGGGAACGTTGTTTATAGAATAGCTTGGCATTAGTGAACATTTTTGATCTTTAGGTTTTCATCCCAATAAAAACCATAAGGGAAGTTGCACATAGTAAGAATGATTTACTTTGTTAAATTGGAATAGTAACGCAATTTTTAAAAGACACCGTGAGACTGACACGCTTTAAAGGCTGTGTGACTGACACGCCTTTAGGTACATTAATATCCAACACTGGATGGTTCATTTGGCTTTTTCTCCCTGAATAAATACACCAGGTATGAAAATTAAATGGGCAATTGATTTAAAATGTGAAAGCACAGGTCCATGTAAATGTATGTCATGTCAACATATTAAAATTATTGATCATTTAAGTTTTTATATAGGGATTGTATGGATTGATTAGTTATATGAATAAATGCGTCACTTATTAGTTGGCACCAACTCAGGGTCACAGGAAGAAGTCTAACATTTCCAACAGTACATACCCTGTTCCACTACACCATATATAATCCTTTAAAGGAAAAATAAGCAAAACATTTCTAGACATCTGCAACACAAGTTTTATTACAAACATCTCAATTTTTTATATCTGAGGTGATTTGTTTCCATAGATTTTGTAATGCTTTGAAAGAGAATTTACTCTTTAAGAAACTTAAACACACAAGTGTATGCACATGCACACACACACACATAGCACCACAGCTTCTTAGTTTGATAGATTCTTTAGCTTCTTTATTTAGAAACACACAATGTACCCAAGTAATAGCAGAGAGTTCTATGCATAGGTACATACTATTTACATTTTCCTTATATTTGGTTGTTGTTAGAGTTGTGATCACGACGGTGCTGGTGGGGATTTCTAAGTGAATTGCTTTCAGCCTCACATCTGAGTACATGAAGGTTTAATTATAAAGGGTCTCAAATATTTAGCAAGTATCTATAACACTCAATTATGGCTGACTTAATACAAAATAAACAAGATGATTTTTTCTACATAACATTTATTTAAAATATTTACCCTGAGGTGTATACAACAGAATCAACCAATCAGCAAAAATGCAGCTCTAGAACATAAAATGTCTCTTATGTTACTTGATATTTAATTTGGGGCATTTTCCATCTTTTATATATTACAAAATTTTGACACTTTATTTTTAAAACTTTTCCTTTTGGCTACTTTTTAGTGGTATAATCAACAGCATTTCCCCCAAAAAACTTGCCCTTGAAATTGTTATCTGTTTAACTCCAATATTACTTGAAGAGGCTTAAATGAGACCATATTTTACCTGTAGCCAGTGCATTCTTCTAAGGAAAGGCAAGATACTAGGAGTTCAGTATTCTCCCTTACACATTCTTCTATTATGATTACACATTAATAATTCCCAAAATATCAAACCAGGAGGTAGACCACACATGAGTTTGGGGCCTAGTTGTGCCAGCATCTGTTCCCACAGAAAAATTCATTTTGCTTCATTTTGCCTCAGTTCCCTGACCTATGAAATGTTCAGAAGAATAAACAGTTACTCTCTATTAAATTATTACATATGAAAGAATAAAATAATTTGTAGCTGTGGTCACACAGCATAACTGGTATTATGCTGATGAAAACAATATTTCTGTTTTTAATGTAACTGAGTTTGATGTACTTTTCCGTTGTTCAATATAGATACTTAAAAGGCAATGAGCCCCGTCATAGGCATGGTTCATTGAATCGCTCTTCAAAATAAGCTTGTGCTTCACAAAGCATGCTCACTAATAGTACGTGACTTCACAATTCAGTGAGGTGAGGAGGGTGGACTTCATTACAGCTGTGGCACACTTGTCAAAAATTATAGATTAAATGACTTGTCCAGGGTAATAAGACTCAGAGTCTGGACTCAGACCCAGGTCTTCTAACTCTAAAAGCAAGTTGCATTACCTGCATGTGCAGAGTCCATGTTCCGCGCACATTCACATATTACTTGTGATTTTTAAAATTTGTAATTGTTTTCTTTGAAGTCAACCTAAAATATTTTAAGGTTGATTAACTTAAATGATTTTAAGATTTTAAATTACACCTGTAACATGAAAGACCACTGACCACAGATCACCATAACAGGTGTCATAATAATGAAGTGGCAGGGGATTTAAGATTTTAAATCTTAAAATTATTTAAGTATACATTTTTATTTTGAGTATATGAAAGCCCACCATTATATAGTACAGTTTAATACTTAAACTTTATTTGCATAAACGATGACAAGTCCTGGAAAAACTTGTAAACCTAGTGTGTGTGTCACTCTGTAATACAGTCTAGCACTGATAGAATTAATTTCCCCTAAATAGTATATTTACATAAAGAAAAATCGTCTGCAACACTTATTTAATAAAGGAATTCTTACTATAAAAGAGATTTGACTTATACTGGTATCACATAATGAACGCCCCCTTCTACCTTAATAAAGCCCTCAAATAAACTCTCATTAATTAAATTATCCTTGGTTTTACAAGTATGGAGGTTATTAAAAACCCCTATACTTGTGAAATCAAAGATAATTCAACTAGGTAATCACAAAGTTGTGCTTTTATTAATCACTTCTATAAGTAGCTGATATTAACCATGAATATCGTTTTCAGTTATTAGAAAAGAATTAGTCCCGGCCGGGCGCGGTGGCTCACGCTTGTAATCCCAGCACTTTGGGAGGCCGAGGCGGGCGGATCACGAGGTCAGGAGATCGAGACCACGGTGAAACCCCGTCTCTACTAAAAATACAAAAAATTAGCCGGGCGTGGTGGCAGGCGCCTGTAGTCCCAGCTACTCGGAGAGGCTGAGGCAGGAGAATGGCGTGAACCCGGGAGGCGGAGCTTGCAGTGAGCCGAGATTGCGCCACTGCACTCCAGCCTGGGCGACAGAGCGAGACTCCATCTCAAAAAAAAAAAAAAAAAAAAAAAAAAAAAAAGAAAAGAATTAGTCCCATATACATCTCTCGTTAAAGCAGTTTTGTAAAGAATGGTCTATCTATGTAAATAAACCAGCTTAACGTAAATTTTAATTTCTTAATTTATTAAAAAGAAGACTACCCAGAAAATGATTTTTTTCTGTGGTAAAATATATTTAACATAAAATTAACCATATGTATCATTTCAAGTGTACAATCTAATGGCATTAATTATATTTACACTGTTGTATCACCATCACCTCTCTAGTTCCAAACCATTTTTTATTGTCTCAAACAAGAACTCTGTAATCATTAAGCAATAACTCCCCATTCACCCCTCCCTCCACCCCCGGTAACCTTGAATCTACTTTTGATTTCTATGAATTTGCGTGTTTTAGATACTTCATATAAGTGGAATCATACGCATTTATCTTTTGGTACCTTGTCACCTAGAATTTTTGTTTGTTTTTGAGACGGAGTCTCACCTTGTTGCCCAGGCTGGAGTGCAGTGGTGTGATCTCAGCTCACTGCAACCTCTGCCTCCTGGGTTCAAGTGATTCTTCTGCCTCAGCCTCCTGAGTAGCTGGGATTACAGGCATCTGCCACCACGCCCAGCTAATTTTTTGTATTTTTAATAGAGATGGGGTTTCACCACGTTGGCCAGGATGGTCTTGAACTCTTGACCTCAGGTGATCCACCCATCTCGGCCTCCCAATGTGCTGAGATTACAAGCATGAGCAACCGCACCTGCCCAGCATAATGTTTTGTTTTGTTTTGTTTTTGAGATGGAGTCTCGCTCTGTCGCCCAGGCTGGAGTACAGTGGTGTAATCTCAGCTCACTGCAAGCTCTGCCTCCCGGGTTTATGCCATTCTTCTGCCACAGCTTCCCGAGTAGCTGGGACTACAGGTGCCTGCCACGATGCCCGGCTATTTTGTATTTTTAGTAGAGATGGGGTTTCACCGTGTTAGCCAGGATGGTCTCGATCTCCTGACCTCATGATCTGCCCGATTCGGCCTCCCAAAGTGCTGGGATTACAGGAGTGAGCCACCGTGCCCAGCACAGCATGATGTTTTTAAGTTTCATCCATGTATCAGAACTTCATTCCTTCTTACGGATAAATAATATTTCATCATATGAATATACAAATTTTGTTTATCCACTCATCTGTTGATGGACACTGGATTGTTTCCATATTTTAGGCTGTTGTGAATAATGATGCAATGAACACTGGCATACAAGTATTTCATTTCATTTCTTTTGGGTTTATTCCTAGGAGTGTGATTGTTGAAATTGTTAGGTCGTATAGTAATTCCATCATCAGCCTTCTAGAATGGTTGCACCATTTTACATTCCCAGGAGCAACGTACACATATTCCACCATCGTAATGGTATTTCATTCTGCTTTTTTATTTGGTTTCCCTAATGAATAATGATATTGGTGCTTATTAACCATTTGTATTTCTTTGAAAAAACATTCTAGTACCTTGACAATTTTTTAACTGGGCTATTCTGTTGATACTGAGTCGTAGCTATTCTTTATACATTCTAGATAATATACATCAGATATTAGATTTACAGTATTTTCTTCCATTCCATAGGTTGTCTTTTTAGCTTCTTAATAATGTCTTTGATGCAGAAACATTTTTAATTTTGGTAAATTTTTGTTACTTTTTCTTTTCTGTGCCTTTAATGTCACATTTAAGAATTACCAAACTCAAATTCAAGAAGATATACCCCTATATTTTTTTCTAAGAGATTTATAGTTTTAGCTGTTATATTTAGGTCGTTGATCCATTTTGAGTTAATTTTTTGTTTACTGTATGAGATAATTGTTCAACATCATACTTTTGAGTATGGAAATCTCGTTTCCCCAGCAATGTCTGTTGAAGATACTTCTTTTCCTTTGAATGGACTAAGCATTCTTGTCAAAAATCAATTGACCATAAATGTCAGGGTTTATGTCTGAACTCAATTGTATTCCATTAGTCTGTAACATATGCCAATATCACACTGTTTTGATTATTTTAGCTTTGTTGTATGCTTTGCAGTGATGAAGTGTGAGTTCTCCAATTTTATTCCTCTTTTTCAAAATTATTTTGGCCATTTGTGGCCTCATCTGAATTTGAGGATCAGATTTTCTATTTCTTCAAAAATCAAAAAAGATTTTTTGATAAGGAGTGCATTGAACTTATAGATCACTTTGAGTAGTACTGACATCTTTGCAGTATTAAATGTTCCTGTCAGGAGCACAGGTTTTCTTTTAACTTACATCTTCTTTAATTTTAGCAATGTTTTATAGTTTTTAGTATACAGTGTTTCACCTCCTTGGTTAAACTTTTTCTAAATATTTTATTCTTTGTGATGCTATTGTTTTCTTAATTTTCTTTTTGGATTGTTCATTGGTAGTATATACAAATACAATTCATTCAATGTAGTAAGGGATAAAAATAGAACAAAAAAATTCACATGATCATCTCAAATAACACAGAAAAGGCATTCTACAAATTAAACAAGCTTTTATAAGTAAAAACACTCAAAAAAGTAGAAATAGGAATTTCTTGAATATGAAAGAGGGCATTTATGAATTACCCACTTTCATCAGGTTTATTCAACATTGTACTGGAAGTTCTATCCAGGGCAACTAGGTAAGAAAAAGGAATAAAAGGTATTCAAATAGAAGAGGCAGAAGTAAAACTCTATTTTCAGACAATATTATCCTATGCATAGAAAGTCCTAAAACATCCACAAGAAATCTTACTAAAGCTAAAAAATGAATTCAGCAGTGTTAGCATACAAGATCAACATACAAAATTCCATGATGTCTCTATACACTTGTAATGAATGCCATGAGAAGAAAATTAAGATTTTTATTTGTATGCAAGACTTGTTTTATACACTCAAATTTTGAATAGTTTCCAATTTTCCCAAGATTCATAAACTCAGAACTTCTTCAAATAATTTATATTTTCCTCATCAGTCTTCAGTTATCTTCTAAAATTTAATTGACCAATTCTTATAAAATAAAGTGTATTTTTCATCATACAAGAAAAATGAAAAAGTTAAAAGACTCCTATTTTAAATACCGGCCTTTCGAAGCTTATTTACATAACGGGAAAATATTGTTATATTTTAAATAATCCTTACCATGCAGGAATGGTTTTATTGCTCTAACTTGGAGTTCTGTAACTCTGGCTGGTCAGAACCCCAAGGCATCCTAACAATGTCAGAAAAGAGCCTCCTGTTCCATTTTTATTGAAATACGATTGGAATTTCCTATGAAAACTGCTGGTCATTTTTAGTAAGGCCACTGAGGAGGAATCAAAATAATTTTGTAATCTTTTTTTTAGTTCTGATTATGGTTAGACACAATTCATAATAAAGAACACATTTTAAATAAAAACGTAGTTCTTACTTGAAAGTTCTAATATTCTTAAACCTCATTGCTTTATAAAATTTGTCCAGGTGATCATCTCTTATTCAGCATTCCCATAGCTTCTACTCCTGCCCTTTTCCCTCCATAGTTCCAAACTAATTTTATGCAAATACATGTGTTAGATTTATTTTTAAGAATTGTTCAACATGAAAGCAAATAATAAATTCAGTTAACAAAATGGCAGGTATGTGTTTGGGGATATGAAAGATGCAAAGATGGCGCAATACTTTTAGTCAAAACTTTTTTCAATGTTATATAAACAATAGTATTCTTTATCAAAAATGTACAATTCTTCTACACTGAAAATCGTAAAGCATTGCTGAGAGTAAACAAAGAAGACCTAAATAAGTGGCAAGATGTACCATGCTCATGTTCTAAAAGACTCAATACTGTCAAAAAGTTAGTTTGTCCTAAATTAATCTGTACATTCAATGGAATTCAAGTCATAATCTCCTCAGACTTTAGTAGAAATTAACAAGCACATTCTAAAATTAATAAAGAAATGCAAAGGATCTAGAATAGCCAAAACAATTTGCAAAAAGAATTCACTTGGAGAAGTTACACTAACTGACTTTGTGAAAGAGACAGCCATTAAGATTGTGTGATACTGGTATCAAGACAGACATATGGATGAAAGGAACAGAATTAAGTGCACAGAACCTGTATTTATATGGTCAATTGATTTGTAATGAAGCTACAATGGGAATTTAGTGAATAAAAATAGTATTTTCGACAAATGGTGCTGGAAAAATTGGGTATAGATATAAACTTTAATCCATACCTTGAATTATGGGCAAAAATTAACTGAAAATCTACCATAGACCTAAATTTAAAACCCAAAACTATAAAACTCCCAGAGGAAAACATAGGACAAAATCTTTGTGACCTTGGGTTAGGCAAAGATTTCTTAGATATGGAAAACAATAAACAAACACCAAAACAGACAAAATAAATTAAAAATAAACTTCATCAAAATTAAGAAATTTTGTCTTTGAAGTACCAGACCAAGATGCTGAAACTATCCTTGATGATGGTGATATTATCATGTGGCATACATATAAAAAGAATATATTATCAAATTTTACACTTAAACATGTACATTTAAATGGATTTTGATCAATGAATTTCTCTAACTGTTCACTTTAAATAGGTACACTTTAAATAGCCAATTATACATGTTTTTAAACCTATTTCCCATCTTCTCAAATTGCAAATCACATTTTGGAAAAAATGTTATTTTATTAAGAATAATAAACAATTTTATATGTTAGGAAGCTTAAATACATTCAACATATATTTATTTAACACCTATGATATACCAGATGTGATTAGGTTATGGGGATGCATCAGTGAACAAAATAAATAATGTTTCCCTCTTTTGGAGCTTAACTCTGATAGGTTAGATTGACAATAAAGAAAGAAAAATATATAATACAATGCCAGGTAAGAGTAACTGCTATGAAAGCAATAGCGCAAGGAGGTAAAGATGATGAGAATGAGGCTGCTATATTTTAGGGAGAGAGATCAAAGAAAGACTCCATGAAGAGAGGATATTTTAGCAGAGATGAGATAACCAATGAAGTTCCCACTTCATTGGAGCAGAGACCACAAAAGAAGACATAGAGGAGAGCCTGCTAGGCAGAACAATCCCCAAATACAAAATCCTGAGGCAAGAAAAAGTTTTTTGTATTAGAGGAAGAGCGAGGGGTCAACGTGGATGAAGCAAGTAATCAGAGGAGAAAATTGTGAGATCAGGGCAGAGTAATAGTCATAGCCTGATTACACAGGCTTTGCAGACTTTGTGATTTTTTTTTCTATATATGATCTGACACCAGTGGAATACTATAAGCAGGAAAGTTACAGGAGTTATAGTAGTATGTTTCAAAAAATATTCTGGCAGAAGTGTTGAGAACAGACTATACAAAGACAGTAGAAGCCAATCAGTGGTGGTAGCCAGGACTCCTGTGGCTGTACAAGGGGGGTGGGGGTGGGGGATAGTGGTGTGGTTTGGGGCATATTTGCAAGGCAGAGCCAATACAATGCACGGCAGATTGAATGTGAAATATGAGAGAAGGTAAAAAATCACTTCAAGGCTTGGAACCGAGTCACTATTGAGTTGAGGTGCCATTTTCTGAAATGAGAACACAGGGGAAAAACAGTTTTGGAGATGGAAATCAAGAATTTGGCTTTGCACCTATCAATTTGAGATAACTATTAAACATCCAGTTGGAGATGTTGAATAAACGGTGGGAAATAAAATCCTAGGGTTCCGGGGAAAGATCAGAGCTGTAAATATAATTTGGGAGTCATTTGCCCATGAAGGGTATTTAAAGCCACAGGACCAGATGAGTTCAAGTCATTAATGAAAGTTGATAGAGAAGGCCAAAGACTAGATTCTGAAATGTATCCAAATTGCTCACATTCAAGAGGAATACATTTTCTCAATGTGTCTGTTATACATAATTTTCATTCTGTTTTACTTCATTATGGCATAGCCATAAAAGTAAAGTGACAATTAGAAGGGCTTTTGGATAGGTCATGGAACTCAGCCATGTTAACTCTGGGTGTGTTGGTAACCAGATCCATAGACTTGAGCTATATGATTTCCCCCCTTGGGTTTCAGTTGCGTTGTCTATAAATTACAATAATGAATATTGTTGGCTGTTTGAGCATGGGGAACGAAAGAAAAGAGGAAAACTAGCACTAAGGGGTTTTGAGATTTGTTAGTTGCCTGGTGGGAAAGTTACTCATTTCAGAAAGATTTAGCTACATGGAGCATGGCCTGTGTAATCTGTCATGATCTGAGACTCTTTTGCAACTGTTCCTGAATAGCACTGGCTTCTTCATTTTCACCTTGCTTTCACTTAATTGTATTGTTCTATAACTTAGTGATGATTTGGTTTCAAAAACTAGAAACTCTCTGAAAGTACCTTGAAAAGAAAACAGTATATATTGAGAGGTCCAGAGTATCTTGCAAAACTCAGGGCACATAGTGCTTCCAGGCCTTCTGAGGGACAGAACCAAGAATGGAAGGCTTTTGGTCTCATCCTGGTTTCCTCTTCTCTACACATAGTCTGCCCTGACTCTGCCAACATGTGCCTTGAATCTCTGAAATACGTATATTCCATGTCCAGTTTCTACAGATAATTGACCCTGTCTCTATATGTCCCAATTTCAAATTCCTGGGTGAGAGATCTGGATTCAACCAATCTACCCTCTAATAGTGATGTTCTCTAAATCAGTTGCCCACTCCCGGTCTAGAAACCTATAACCAAAAATGGGTTGGTTCACCTAGTACCTGCTTGAAGGATTCTAATATTAATATTAGAAGCTTAAGGTTGGAAGAACAATGCTATCCCTAAAAAGATCCAATATAGAAAATGAAAATAAAAAATTACTAGTTCTAAATTATCATACTTATTTTTAATTATACAGACCCATTCTCCTCCCCCTACCACTTCCCACACATACACAAACTTTCAAATGCTGTTACAATGAAGCAGAAAATATGAATATGTTGTTCTGCAGCAGGAAAATTAGTATAAATCTACAATTCCAATTGCCTAGAATGCTAAAACATCAATATCCTTTCAAATATTTTGGTTTGGGTACATACTTTTTTGATTTTTTAAGTCCTTCATAAAACTATATGTTACTATGACATTAAGACTTAGTAAAGTATAGCTTTTTGTTTACATAGCCTTCTAAGTTTTAAGGCTGTGTCTATAAGATGCCTACTCAATTGATTAAAATATCAGCATCAATCAATCAAACTATTTGATTTACTGTACAGAATTTTGACTATATTTAATCTTTGAAAAATTAATCAGAATTATTATCACAGGTATCCAATTTCATAAACTCTTCTAGTATTCATTGATGCTTCTTTGCAAATTTTATTTTCTAAGCCAACATATTTATTTCTTCTTGGGGCTCTCTTGAAGTCATAAAAGTATACCGTTTCACTGAAGGTCTGAGAAATAGGGCTAAAATTGACTCCAAGAAACAAACAGTTTTAGTATACTTTATGCCCACTGAGTCTTTCAAACCATGTTAGTTAATCATAAGTCACTCAGAAGAACAAGGTTTTAATGAAAAAGAATATTTTGGGCTTTTTAATTTGTCTCTTAAATATTCTGAATGAAAAAAATAAACCTTATGTCGCAGCAGGACATTTTGGTTAGAAACCAGCATTTCTACAAAACTTTCCACCGGGGTAATGAATGGGTAATGGATGGACATCTTGCCTAAATTGCATTTTTTTATTTTATTTTGTTTTTTTTTTTTTTTGAGACGGAGTTTCACTCCGTCACCTAGGCTGGAGTGCAGTGGCGCAATCTCGGGTCACTGCAGCCTCTGCCTTCTGGGTTCAAGCGATTCTCCTGCCTCAGCCTCCTGAGTAGCTGGGATTACAGGCACCCATTCACTGCACCTGGCTAATTTTTGTGTCTTCAGTAAAGATGGGGTTCACCATATTGGCCAGGCTGGTCTCGAACTCCTGACCTCAGCTGATTCATCTGCTTCGGCCTCCCAAAGTGCTGGTATTACAGGCATGAGCCACTGCAACTGGCCCATATTTTGAAATTTATTCAAAACCTTTTAGTTACTTATGTCACATGCTTTATAAATAATTCTTTATTAAAACTAAAAGCCTTTAACCTAAGTAAAAAGAGGATAAGAAACAATGCTTTGTTACAGATATGTCCTTCTGCAGGGAAGGAGTTATCCCTTATTCCCGAGGAAAGCTGTAAAAGATGGAGATGAATAATCTGATTGTTGGAAGTAGGGTCTAACAGCCGGTGTAACGTAAACAAACTGCAGGTATTGAAAGAGTACAGGTTTCCAGTCCATTTCCCTTTTTGCAAAATGTCTGGCTCCCGTATTCTTTGATCAGATGGGCTCATGCCTGGCAGAGAAGTTTCTTGGCTGTATTTTTGCAGAAGATCTGTAGGAAATGAATTGAGAAACTTGACAGGAACAGTTTGAGGTATTTGATGAATAATAGAGAACTTCCACCATTTAAGTGTCTGACTAGGACAGAATGAGAAGTATTAGGAACTTGGAAAAAAGGAAAGATTGATTTAAAAATAATACACTGCTCTAACCCACTGGCAAATACAGTGCTTTCTAAAGCACTGTAGACAGTTCACATAGTGAAAGAGATTAAATTAGATTTTCATAGACTTATTTGGGCTGTCTTCCCTGTTGTTGGTAACTTGCTGCTTCCTTCAACCCATCAAAAATAAAAATGCAAAAGGGGAAAATAAAACCTTGTATAGAAAGTACCAGTGTTTTAAGGGTATGTTTCTTACATATGTGAGGTGCAATTCATTTTGCATTCTTACCCTATGAAAAGTGATTTAGTTAACTCCTTCCATACTTGTAGTTTCATATCCTATTGACTGAGAAATTCATTAAAAATCTTATTTATGAAACCTGTTACAGCATAGCAAAAATTTTAAAATACATAGGATGTTTCCTTCTCATTTCTATGTAGAAGATTCCTAGTGCATACTTAGAATGATTTGACTTATATTACTTTCATACAATGTTCTAGATGTGGACTTCATAAGCACTGAAAGAATTTTTAAATTCCAGCCTGCTGTCAAAAAGAATGAAGAAGTTGACCCTACAAAACAAAAGGAAAATAAGTTTGGGCTAACCTCACCAAAACTTTAACTCCCTCATTAATCAAATGAAGCTGTTTGACTAGATGAACTGTAAAACATCTTTCAGCTCTGATAGTCTATGTATCTAAATTACTTTTTTTGAATAAAGTTTTCTTTTAAGCATCCATTGATTTTTTTCACTTAAGTCATATGTTTTTCCAGTTTTCACTAGGAGTCAGAGAGTATTTATTATCATTCAGATGTATCCCCCTGGGGTAGGTATGTGTTGGCAAAGAAAACAAAGATTTAATACAATTCAGAACATGTGATACAGTGTTGTTTACTATTTTATTTGGGGAGTAGATTTTATATTATAATTTTCAAAACTATACTTAAATTCAGTGGACACTTTTTAGTTCGAATTTGATGTCAATTCTGAGCAACTTTCAACATGACTGCCTCCTTCCTTGTTAGGAAAAAAAATATTTTTTCTGACACCAACCTCATGGCTTTCCTTCTAGCTATTCACTAATTTTGCTAATCTCCATTACATGTCCATACCCCATTTTTTGTTGTTCTATCCAACACCCTCTTCTCTGCTTCCTCTCTGAACATCTCACTAATACCCAATTACTGTCTACTAATGAATGCTCAAATCGATATCGCCACCCAACCCTATTTCACTTTTGAGAGACAAACCAGTATATCCAACCTCCTAGTGCCTATCTCTTTTGGTCTCAGAACCACAAAACACAGCATGTGTAAAACTAAATTTATGCCCTATCGACCCAGACCCCAGCCTGCTCTCTCTCTCTTACCTCTTTGTCAGTTAATTTTACCATCAACCTTTTAATCCGTAAATCAGTCATCAAAGACACCAGCTTCTCCTTCAATTTCACATTTAAGCAATGATTACATACAATAAAGTTTATCTTCAGAAATAAGTCTCAAACCTGTCAGGTTTTGTTGTTGTTGTTTTCCATGTCCACTGTCCACAACCATCATCTTTGAATTGCATCTTGTTCACAGCCCTTCTCCTGTGAAACCCCATTCTTCATTCATCACTCTCAATATCAAAATGCAAATCTGATCATATCACTCTTAAACTCCTTGTCTGCCATTAACCTTAGGATAAATCTGTATTTTTGACAAAACTCACAACGCCTTCGTTGTCTGACCTTCGCTAACCCTCCTGCTTTCCTCTCCCTTGTCCCACCTCAAACTTGATATTATTGCTAGGCTGAATTTCTTTCAGTTCCCTAAATACATCATTTCTTTCAATTTTCTGGAGGCTTTTCTGTAGGTTCTTCCTTCTACCTAGAACACTTATTTTCCTCTTTTTCAATTCTCAGCTGAGCTAGTAAATATCCTAAAATATGTTGAGTAATTTCTATACACAAAGTCTTATTCTAAACACTATACATGTTATTAACTTGTTTGATTCTCATTACTTTCCTATTAATTATCATCATCACTATTTTCCAAGGAGGAGTCTGAAAAACAGTGAGGAAACTGCCTGAGATCAGAAAAGCAGAAATTGGGAAAGTCAACATTTGACTCTTTACTCCAGAGCCAATGACCTAGAGACGTACGCTTAAAAGTCATTTTCTGTATTAAGACTTGAGCTTTCTCTGCCCCATCACCCTTAACCCAGACTAAGTCGTATATTCCTGACACAAATCCTGACATCGTATCCACTGTTTCCATGACCAAAGCATTTGTATTTGGAGTCACTGCCTTTGAACTATCTTTCCTGCCAAACTATATAGATCTCACAGGCAGGAATTACATTTGTTACACGAATGAATGAACAAAAGAAAACTATTAATGCTCTGCATTCCATTTAGCATTTGTTAAAAAGATTTCTAGGACTTCAGGCAAATATTTTATCTGTATTCCTACTATGTCCTATGCACAATTTGTGAAATTAGAATTATGCAGGCATTCCCTCTTAAGAACAGCCAATTCATAATCATGTGTATACTTTGCAAGTCAACATATTCATCTCAATGGCCCTGAGGAGTTGGAAATGGTCTCCAGTCCTCTTTTTTCTGCTACTCCTCAGTAGCACCTGGCTGTGCTTATGCAACACTGGGCAATGTCTATCAGAGGCAGAGAATCCTCTTTGCAACAAGCATCTGGTGCAGCTGACATTGGAAGCCTGGGTTTTCCTTTATCTTCTGTGTTGCTTTCTCAGCATTTGCCACGGGATGCATTTCCTCATAAACCAGTATTTTTAAAAATACACTTGTATTCCTCAGCTGGCCCACAAATGCATATTTATCAGAAGACTGACACCATTCAAAGGAAATAGCCAAATGTTATTTCTTTAAATAAAGAATTTCTATGTATCAGTTAACTTTTGTGCTCTTTTGGAAACACAGCCACCACCTTAGATATATGTTCCTATCGCAAAATTAATTCCATGATCAAAAGTTTAGAAATGAGATCACAAAAGATGTTATTGTAAGCCAGAGATTTTGTATTGCCCTTCGAAGAATACCCATAAATACAAGAAAAAAAATGGGAGAGAATAAACTTAGATTTATGAGTGGGTATTTTCGGGAAGGAATACGATTACCAGAAAGGCAGTATTTTAGTCTGTATTACAGAAATCTCATTGACTCTGGGGCTGGAGCAAACAAGCACAGTACGACTTTGGACACGTTGTTTAGCTTCTTGTTATTTTTTTCTGTAAAATATTAATTACCCCAAATAATTATTACAAAGGTTAAATACGTTAAGTGTATGTAATACATAGGAAAAGTTAGATATTAATTTTATTAACATTAATATTATCTGTCAAATTATAACTATGCAAGTATTTTTTTCAAAGTAAAATTTATGGACTAGGTAAAATGACTATCATGGAAATATTTATCTAGCCCTGATTATATGGCAGTAATTAGTCAAAACTATTTCTAAACATACTCTCATTTACTCCTCATAATAGCTCTCTCTCTCTGAGGTAAGGACTATTATTCTGAGGTAAGGACTATTATTGTTCCCATTTTAGGTGAAGAAGTTGAAATAAAGAGCAGTATCTAAGTTGTTAAAATCCTGAAAAACCCCAAAAGTCTGAAGATAAAATATCTTCACCTCATTACTGGTAAACGACCAGGATACATGTGGCTGATGTGAAGTCCAAGACAAGGAACAGGGAGCTTGACAGAAACTGAAGTTAGTTGCAACCTCAGAGTGATTTCAAATTTCCTACCAATATTTAATCTTTAAGAGGGTGGACATAAAATGAGAGTTAAAGCGTTTGTCTCTGTTGTTTCCCAAGGCAATAGCATCAGCTACTAGGATAAAGTATCTGTATTTTTACCAGCAGAGGAGAAATAAATTAATGATGTGAAAAGCTTGATTTCCTTAAACTCCGCAAAAAAGAAGTAGATGTATCTTTTGGAAATCAAAATTTTGAAAGCAATGTAAAACTCTTATGGATCTTATCTTGGGTTTTGTCATAGTGGAAACTGTCCAGCAGATAGTCAAAATTCAGAAAATAATTGTTTTCATTAAGAAGCATTACTTGAAGGGAAGTTGGATTCTTTGTAATAAGCACTTTTTGAGAAAGTGTGAAAAAAAAAATCACGAGTGCCACAGAAGATACTACAAGGTCTCTTGGCATTTTTTTCCACTAAAAGATTAAAAAAGATGAGCACATTTAGGAAAATGGACAAAAATGACCTCCAGATGGAAATAACTATATTTTTTCACTTTCAAGTCGAACTGTCATTTCAAAAATATTGCTGTCACTTAAATTGAAAAGTAAAGAATTAAAATATTCCTGTAAAAACCAGTGAACCAGGTGCATAGGAAATATAGTTGGCTACAACAAACCTTCCTATCAGACAGCTGTGCAAATAAAGCATTCTTTCTAAATGTCACTTCCTATGTTTTAGTTTATTTCAGATGACATAATGTATATGAAATGACTTGGGAAAATACAAAGGACCATATAAATATAACTCATCAGTGTAATTATTTGGATTCAGCTGATTTGCTATAATACAATTTAATGAAAGTAAAAAGAATATGCCTAGAAATTTATATGAAAGCTTCAGTAACCAGGAAAAGAAATGCTCCCAAAAGGATTTAAATATCATAGAATGTACTACCATGTTCATTATATCTGTTTAGTATTAATGACCGATTAACAATGAGAAAATGTACTAAAGCAAAATCCCATTTAAAATATGTAAGCACTGCCAAAAATGTCATTGACATGGAAAAACTCATATTGAAGTTTTAACAAGATGTGTTTACTAGCATTGCAATTAAAAAATACAGTGAGATGAATAAACCATACACAGAACTCAACACTGAATTATAGTAATAGCACAATATATTAAAGATACCTATGTATATGTGAGAAAATATTCTAAGTATTCTACATCTCAATCCTGTTAAAAACACTACATAATACAGACATCAAGTTTACTTCTTTCCCCCAATTCCATTATATTTCTGTATATGACAATACCACTTATCTCAATACCAACTCAATTTCCCCAGACCAGCATCAAGCTTATCTTACTCCTTTTTCACTTTTTTCCCCTTTACTGATGATTTGTTTTTCTTTGAATTTCTATTTAGCCATCCCATCCTACCTATACCCTCTATCTTGTACTCTCATTTCCCCTCATCAGAGCTGGCTGGAGATGACCTTCTTAAGATTCTTCTTCCTGATGTTGAAGTTAAAGTTCTTAAATCCTACATTCTAAAACTTCATTTGCTTCCTCAAAACTCTGCTTGGGATGTTTTCCATTTCCTCTTATCACCTCACACCAGTCTACACACTGCCCTCATTCCACCTACCTAGTCAGTACTAGTCACCCCTGTATACGAAACACCCTCTTCTTCTCTCTAGAAGCCGATATTCTCACTGTTCAGCAGATGACAGGAGTTTTCCTAAGCTGACCCCTTACCCCAGAGCCACCTTTCTAAACTCAGTCCTGATGATTTCTGCTTTCTGTGAAGTCATTCCTGGCTCTTTCTAGCTTCAGTCATCTTTGCTACTCCCAGGTTTTCAAAGACATTTCCCTTCTCTTGT
The DNA here is from genome assembly GCF_028878055.3 of Symphalangus syndactylus. Classification (NCBI taxonomy): domain Eukaryota; kingdom Metazoa; phylum Chordata; class Mammalia; order Primates; family Hylobatidae; genus Symphalangus; species Symphalangus syndactylus. Next base: position 28,834,879 of record NC_072437.2, on the reverse strand, counting down.
TTGCTATAGTTTCATGGGAAGCCCTGTAGACTGGCTACCCAGAATGGAAGCTTAGTGGAAGACAGCATAATTCTTATATCCTGGAACGTATGCATTGCTCAAGTATTTGTGTTAAGTAGCAGGAGAGTAGGAAATAAAAGGAGATAAAAGAAAGGAAGAGGCCATATACACTACCATTCTTTTTTGCTACATAGATTAACGTATCAGTAAAGTGAATCCTGTAATTTTAAATCAATGTTTTACTTTAAGTCTAAATAGCAAATGCCTTTTGAAAAAAAAAAAAAAACAACTTCTCATCTTCCAGCATAATATGCATATACTTCTAAAAAAATTGCTCCTTATAGTAAACAATCTACTAGCCTCCGTCCACAATTACATTTATCTGGAAGAAAAAATAAAATTTTCATTAATAGTTCATATATTCCAATATATTTTCTAAGGCATGACATTAAAAAAGCAAGGAAATTTTCTGAATGTTTTACTGTTAAGAAACTTTTGACTCCATTCTTGTCCAAGGTGAAATAAAACTTAAAAATTTTCTTAAATCGATTAACACATCAGAGAGACTGTATAACTTAGGCATATAAATCTACTTGGAGAACTAAAAAGTCTCCTGGAAAGGGAATTTGAAGTTCTCTTAATCTGTATGATTTTTGATCAAATATACATTGCCCTATTCCTGGGAAGACTCCTTCTCCAGATGTAATCACAGCAAAATCTGTGCGCCTGAACTTTCTTCCTTTCTGAGGTTTCAGTTGAAGTCAAAAGGCATTAAGAATGAAGGATTTAGACAGTAGGACATTTCATAATTTATGGTGCATATAAATTTACATTTAATTTTTAAGGACACCAAAGGTAATCCTAAAATTTTACATGTACTGGAGATTGAAGTCAATGCAAAGATACATATAATGTGCATGCAATAAAAATAAAGACAAGGATGGTATATAATTTTGAAAGCATAAAAAAATGCAAATGTTATTAATTCAATGCCCATTATGGCCAATTTCATAAGCCCAGGTGGCAGTTTCCAAGGGTATTAAAGTGCCAAAGTAGCTCCAAGTTATGTGGAATATATATCACTGTATATGCTGCATAACGTGAATTATATACTTGTCAGGGTATCAGCTGCAGCTTTAATATAGTATGTATATCAAATGAATACTGAACAGAGTACAAAAGTGCTGTCTACTGAGAATTTTATATATGACGTATTTAATTCATTGTATTCTCTTAACTCTATTCCCCTCTCTGATTCTCCTCACTATACCCACCTTTTATTCTATGTTTATGGGTATTCTTCCATTGTTCTTTGTATGTCCTTGTAAAAGGTATATAATCTTAATATACATGTTTTCTGATTACATATAAATGGAATTATGCTATAGATCACATTCTGTTTCATGCCCTTTTTACTCAATGCTATGTTTTTCATACTTATTCATGATGCTGCAAATACATAAAATCTATTGATTCTAAAACAGCATAGTTTTCTTTAGAATACATTTTTCATTTCTCATCTCTCCATTCTTTCATGAGGGACTTAGAGTGCTTCCAGCATCCTGCCATGACAGACAATGCTCCAATGAATATTTTCATGCATATTTTTGTAGAAGACAGAATTCTAAGATGACCTTCCATGCCCTTGTGTAAATCTCTTCCACTTGAATATGGACAAGACTTGTGAACATGATGAGAGTTCACTCCTGTGGTTAAATTACCTCACCAGGCAGAAGGGACGATATTTTGCATAGGTAGTTCAGGTCCCAAGTAAGTTCATTTTGAGTTACTCAAAAGGAGATTATTCTGGGAGGGACTGACTTAATAGGGAGAATGCCCTCCAAAGAGGAATGTGGTCTTTCTTGAAGAACAATTCTGCTGTCCTTGAAACACCCAAGTTGCCATGAGTTCGGCAGCTGTGAGCAAATAAATTCTGCCAACAACAGCATGAGCTTGGCAAATAACCCTGAGTCTCAGATAAGACCACAGCCCCAGACAACATATAAATTGCTGCCTTGTGAGAAACTAAGAAGAGGACCTATAACAAGCCCAGACTTCTGACCCACACAAACTGTGAGATAATAAACCTGTGTTGTTTCAAGCCATCAAAGTAATGGTAATTTGTTCTATGACAATAGAAAATTACTGCATCCTGTTGGAAATGTTTGAGAATCTCCTTAAAATATATATCCCAAGGACAGAATTTTGGGGTCGTTAGGTATATGTATACTTGGTTTTACCATAAGGGTGTACAATTCCTAGATTCCAACATCAATGCCTACACTTTAATTTTTTTACCAGCATTAACGTATCTCATTAATATATTGCATTTCACTTGTGAGTTTAGGCAAGTTTCATTTGCTTGTTTTTTGTCCTTATTACTTTGAGTTCCTTCTTCTAGGGGCTGGCTAATTGTTCATATCCTATGCCCTTTAACAAGGCTTATTGACTTTCATTGCCATTCTGCAGGAGTTTTGGGGGATATTCTCATCCTCATTAATCGCAGACATTTCAAGTATCTTTTCCCTGTCATCTACCCATTAATATTTTCTAGTTAACTTGGAGGTAAATCCTTGCTTTTCATGTCATAGAATTCTTTAATATTTTTCTTAAAAGTTTGGAAAGTATTATTTTGAGAGTAGAGGTTATCATTTGAGTAAAAGTCTTTGTAGATTTAATAAGTCTGGGGTCTTATCCATCTAAAAATCGTGGGGGAGAGAAAAAGGAGACAGGAGACAGATTAGGAATGACACAGGAGGAATGCAAAGAGAAAGACAGATAGCGTTCCGCTTCTGACCTTCAGAGTAGGATTTTGCATCCAGACAGAAACCTTTCAAGACATAACTTTTGAAAGATGATTTTTTTTAAGTATATCCTTGTGGCTATCATTTAACATGTAAGTGGCTAATCCTGATGATACAGACTCAGAACTTTCCCCAAGTGTAGCAAAAATATTTCTAGACATTATTCATGAAGTTGGAAGGAGGCGATGACCTAGAAGAAAATCTTACAACTTTCCAACCTTAGAGATGTTGAAAAAGAAGGAGAGAGAGAGATCAGGTAGGTCAGGCATGTCTTCACGTTTTCCAGTTCTGAGCTAACTGAGATAGCAGTGAGGGAGAGGAATTTCTCTGGCTCCATTTGCAATTTGGGATCCTGGGACCAGTCTGCTTTGCATGTACACCCATGCCAACCTGAGTTACTGCTGAGACAGCAGGCATAGCTTGCATCATCTTTTTACTTTTCTAAAGTGCCTTTGGTTCCTTGGCGACATCATTGGAAGCTACAGTAGCTGAAAGCCCTGACTGGGAAGTCAATAGAGCCTCTGTAGCACTTACACAGAGGATACAGAACACACCTCCAGGACTAAAACTAGATGGAAGAGAGCCGGAAATGACAAGGGTTAGAGTCAACCGGGAGTGCCAGGAGCCTCAACAAAGAAAGAAAAAGAGAAGACTCCAAAGTTCCACCAAACATTTCCAGATGAAAGGACACGAGACACTGAGGGAGCTACAAGTTACCACACCTAAGGATTTCAGTCCTTCCCCTGTTACCTCAGGATCCATACATTACACACACCTCCAACCAAGTAGGCAAAGCACAGAGAAAGAAACAGGGGAAGCTCACATCTGGAAGACTGAGTATTCCTGTCCTGTCATCCAGACCAAAAGAAGCTGAGCACCACCAAACCGGACTGTTTCAATTAAATGCTGTCCGTCCATCCCACCTCACCCTATCTCCAAACCAGATGCTGGGAATTCAGAAAGACAACTAGGTAGGTTACACAAAATAAAGAAGCCACTCCCCCACTACACCTCACACACCTGCATGGCGGTGTGCCTTAAACATTCCACCCTGTTTTGTGTAAATGTGAAGGGACTCAGAGATTGTGACCACTTAGTGTTAAAAACATTTTTGTTTTTACTTGGTTATTTAAAGTTAGCTATTCATATCAATGTCTTCTTTCTTGAAATCAGTTAAATAATACTTGAAACTTCCAGATGTTTCACCCTATGTTGACGTTTACCCAATTATATGCAAAACATCTGGCTGGCTGGCTATATTTCGCACTTGTTCCCTGTATGTTTGATGTGATATAGATTCAGACAAACATTTAGAAACATCACCGTATAATCCAATGCAGCTGCAGATCATTGAATGCCACCTCGGATCTCCTGGACTTCCATTTGCCTTGTGACATCCTTTAGTGGAACATGAGCATACACCATAGGAAAATTAAGCTCAAGTCCACTATGAGAAGGATCCCAGGGTTCTGCTGGTACATTGAAAAAGTTAGCATAGTGTTCCACCTCATATTCAAAGACGTCCACTAAAATTTCATAAGCACAGCATTACATGGACAGACAGAGTGGCATAATAAACACTGGAGACTCCAAAAGGTAGGAGGGTAGAAGGGAGTTGGGGGATGAAATACTGCCTATTGGATACAATGCACACTATTCAGGTGATGGATACACTAAAAGCTTAGACTTCCCCACCACGCAATACATCCACGTAACACAACTGCACTTGTATCCCTAAATCCATATAAATAAACCATTTTAAAAAATGAAATAAAATGCATCCTCCCAAGACATTTACTGTGGCAGATACACTATGCAGAGCCACCTTCTCATACAGCAAAGAATCTAAGTTAGGAATGGAAACAGATGTAATGTATGTCTACGCAAAGCGCTGCAGCCATGCTCTCAAGAGACTGGGAATGCCCATATGTCCTCAAGATCTATCTTCAGAAGACTGAAAGAGAATTGTCACATTGCCACAATACATTTTCTGAAGCAGAAATCATTTTATTTAAGATATCTGATGTGAGAGAACAAAGGTATTTCTGGAAGATGAGTTTGTTCAGATACAACAAGTTACTGCCATAAAGGTGACAAGTCAAATATCATGAAGTATTATTTCCAATTAAGACATGTTTAAGTTTTATCAGAAGGTATTCAGACAGACTCACTACAGAAATCATTAAGGATTCATTTACTGTTTTCTGAATTGCTGAATGTGGACATGGAGTTAAATCTCAAATTTATTATTATGAAATATTTGTTTAACCAGAGTGTGGTTTCTGCAGAACAAAAAGCATATGACAGCCCCCTTAGGTCTTATCTTCTATTAGTCAAAACAGAATACAATTCTCAGTGGAGAGATTCTAATCCCACAGTATTTTTATCCATTGCTGTCTGTCTTTGAGAAATTAATGCAAATATAAAGGGCATTCAAATGCAAAAAAGTGTATATAAAATATTTTAGGGTTTTAAATTCTAAATGGATAACTCACAGCTGTCTATCAATCATTAGAGTCAAATCTCTATTATTTGCCTTTATTTCATATCTTCATGATTCTTTTAAATAAAGAAAATATTGAGGAAAAGAAAACTACCAAAAGTAGATAGAGAAAAGATTGCTAAGCAGTATAAAAGTAGTGCAAAATCTTCCTGTCAAGTTAATTTTCAAAACTTTTAAGTTATTTTTATGGCCTCGCTCTATTGCAAGTTACCATTTTTGGGTCAATCCAAGGTATAAAGAAAACGAGTCATGCTGGTACTTGGAGCATTAAGGTTAATGTCAAAAACAAGTCAAGAAAATTCAAACTGAGACTTTCATGACCTCATAACTACTAGAGGAGCCACTGTTTCTAACTGAATATGCAACTGACCCTCCAAATTTGATTAATGATGTGTGCTTGCATAAACGTCCCTGGCTATGTCATAATTCCTATTTTGTGTCTTAAATCTAATTAATCATTTTCCACATTTTTTTTTCGTGTTTTGTGCCTAGGTTAAGATTGATCTATCCTAGCCAAAAATAAATTGAAATAGGATGTGCTGGAAATATTTGATACATATCCTTGGATCCTACAAAATTCATTCTACAATATGCTTTTACATTTCCAGATTTTTTTCCTATAGGAGAGTTCAGGGCCTTGGTTCACATGATTACCCAGTCAAAAGCTCATACCTCAGTCTTCATTCTGAACTATCAGTGGTCCCGAAGTTAAAGATGTTTCTGAGTATTACCTCAAAAGAGACACATCAGAATTTTTCCTTGCTTTCATATGTCTTTTATTTCCAGAATAATAATAAGAATAAACCACATTCAGAAAGCCAAGTCTATATTTAAATGTTCAGAACACTGATACTTAAAGCATGGGATTTTTTTAAAAAAGCTTTCTATTATAAAGGAGTTGTATTTATAGAGAATTATTAGAAGCCACTCTTTCAAGATGATTTCATTTTGGCCACACTTAGCATCCTATGAAATGGGAAAAAATTTAAATTATTTTTTTCACTTAAAAGACGTTAGATTATGAAATAGTAAGAAATTTGAATTCTCCAAGTATCAATCACAGATAATTTTTAAAATGTGGTTAATCTGTTTTAGGGTAAATTGGAAAAGAGTTCTGTCAGAAAAGTAGAACATATTTAACTTGGAGAAAGAAAAACTGCCTTTTTATTTTTAAATAATAGTTTTCTGTTTCAGAGCAGTGGTACTTGGCTGTTTCAAAGTAGATCTGTTTGATTACAAATCCAAGGAAAATATTCTGAGAACAGTAACTTGTTTGCTCTAGGTTTAGAACTTGATGTAAGCCCCATTCGGCTGCTGAAAGCTTACTTTCACAAAGATTTTGTGTTAGCAAATAACACTCGGAAATGATCCCAGTGAGAAAATTATACAAGGTCGTATTCATGGCTAGGCTTGGCTTGAATCAGTAAAATGATAAAATCAAATTCCTGTTACCCTGTATTAGGTGTGCAGATTTTAATTACTCCAAATTAGGAGAAATTATCATTCTTGCACTTGAAGAGAACTATTTTAATAAAACATGAATCTTTTCATGCTACTTTAAATTTTTTTGTACTTGGACCACATGTATCATATTGAGATTATTTATTCCAAAAATATTATTTAAATCATATTTCTTGTTCCATAATACTTTATTACAACATTACTCCCATTTTCAGATTGTAAACTCCATTAACTAAGAATCCTCCTCTTATATATCTTAATATTCAAAGAAGTTATCAGGACTATTGGACAGTTTTCAGTGCTTATTCAATTATTAAGTTACTCTATTAAGCAGTCTTTGTATGAAGACATCATAGAATCATAGAGACAAAGACTTTAATAGTCTTGACTGAGTTGCAAGAAACAAAAAGCATTAGCTCAAGCAAATAATATATTGATTCCATGTGATAGAAAAGCTCACAAAGATGTCTGACTTCAGATGTGTCTGGATCCAGGAGCTCCAATAATGTCATCTGATCTCTCTCTGTATTTCTAAGATGTGATTCTCTTTCCCTGTTGATTGCCTTCCCATTTGCAGTGGTTTCTTCCATGTGGCCAAGTAAGGTGGTCATAAATAGCATCAGTAAATTACCCTTACAATTTATGTGCACAAAGTAATGATGATTGTGTTTTTGAGACCTGAGCAGAAAAGTACTCTGATTGGCCTTGTTTGAAACATGCACTCATCCCTAAATCCATTAATGTACAGGTATATGGGCTTACCAATCATATATGTTCTTTACTAAAGCACTCCTAGGATTTATTCATTCTATTTTTTTCAATGAAAAAACTGAGGCCAGGAAATGAATGACTTAAAGAATGTCACAAAGTAAGTTAGTAGCATATTTAGACAATGCTAAAATATGGGCTAGATAAAAGAATAGAATCTTAAAAGCATATAGCAGGAGATCATTAGTATTTAACTATATTGACATACACATGTTTAAAATGTCAACATACTTAAACATAAAGCTCAAACAGAGTTTTCAAAGATCAACTTGGCATTGTCTGCCTGTATTTCTTAAGGAATTCGTCTTGAGTTTGGCATTAATTTGGGCATCCACAAAGATGGAAGAACTAAAAACTAGAACACAAATTCTACAGACTCAGCAGAGTAACTTTCCAATCAGATATGTAATGGATTTCCTGGAGATTACTGAAATAAAAATATTTTTCTTTGTATTTCTAATATCTTTTAAAAGTTCTTACTAATCTTTTTAAAATAGACTACTGCTATTCCAAAGTTTTTAAGACAGGAGTTACTGTATCTTAATGTACTCATTATCACCTTGGTGAAAATGCTTCTTACTGCAGTTAGGAAGTCTACACATTTTAGGACCTGCTCATTCCTCTTGGTACCCCTGACTCCCTTACCTCCTCATTTACTCCAACCCAAATTTCCCATGGCTTGGAGGATGCAAAGTGGTTCCAAAAATACCCACAATTTTGGCCTGGCATGGTGGCTCACACCTGTAATCCCCGCACTTTGGGAGACCAAGGTGGGCAGATCACTTGAGGTCAGGAGTTCGAGACCAGCCTGGCCAACATGGTAAAACTCTGTCTCTAATAAAAATACAAAAATTAGCTGGGCATGGTAGCAGGTGCCTATAATCCTAGCTACTTGGAAGGCTGAGGCAGAAGAATCACTTGAACCTAGAAGGCGGAGGTTGCAGTGAGCCGAGACTGTGCCAATGCACTCCAGCCTGGGTGACAGAGTGAGACTGTGTCTCAAAACAAACAAAACAAAACAAAAAATACCCACAATTTAGCACAGTGAGATACATCTAACAATGAAGTAGAGACTACTGGAAATTAAAATAAAAGCTGGGTTTGAGTTAATATATAAAATGCATTCCTTTGAAACCTAGCATCTTTGAGAGAGGTCAGATAGATATTTCAATTTGAGATTTTCAGAAGCCAACAGAAAGAGGGAGGCTAGATTACTTACTTACATGATTCACAGCATCTATATAAGTAAAAGGAAACCAATTGTCCCTTGTGACTAACATAATAGGGTGAACACAACCTCCTCAGAAGTTGAACAATATGCAAGGTGATAGCGTAACATCCAAGCAGATTTCAGAAAAACAAATTGATACAAAGTGTTGTCATCCAAATACCTAGTTCTCTGATGATCTGTTTAACTGTGGAATAGATTTTAGAAAATCTGCATAAATAGATAATATATATATTCTTCACTCACTTGTTCATTCATTCATTCCTTGAAAAATTGATATTTTTTTCTTTATTCTCTGCACTGTGAAATATGGCAATAAAAAGATACAACTCTCCCTGTTCTATTTTAAACTGATTGTGTCAGAGCTGATACAGATACTACTCACATTTTTATAATGCAATGTTATTTGTATTTTATTGTAATACTTATTATGGAAATAAACGGTATTATGGGACATTATTTCAGAAAATGCTAAGCTAGACAAGGAGATCACAGACAGTCTCATAGGTTGGCAAGGGCAAAAGATGAGAGAAGGAAGGTGATGATTGTTCCAAGCACAGGGAATAGCATGTGGCTATAAAACTTTAACATAATTAAAGGAAATTTAGTATATCCATAAGAGTTAACATTAGAGAGAGAGGCAGGAACAAGATTATAGAAGGCTTTGTAAAACAGAAGAAGAAGTTTGGATTTCATCCAAAGATCAATAGAAATCACTGAAGGATGTTAAGTAGTAGGACAATATAATCTGATTTGAATTTTTGTTGCCCTAGCTCAGAAGTCAGGAAAGCATCCATAATGGTCTGGAATAGGGTAATGGCAGTGGGACTGGACAGGTGTGGATAGATTCAAGAGATGGAAAACAAATTTAGTGAGACTCAGTGATTGATTGGAGAGGAGAAATAGGAAGATTTCACTTCCTGGCAGCTAATAAATGAAAAACACTTTGTCTATTAAGACAATACCTAATTCATGAAATAAAACCTTGTCATTTATTCACAAGATAATTATTTTTATTTTCTCTTTCAATTGTAAGAAAAAATTTTGCATATTTTACTCCAACATGTTAAAACCTGGTAATTTATAAGATTTTAAAAGCGGAACTGAAGTGTACCACTGTTTTATCCCAATGGGTATTGTTACACGATTCATCCAAAAATTGCTTCTACTAACTCTGACTTCCAACGTCTTATTAAGGGGAAAGTTACTCACAAGCGTCAGTAACATGTATCTATATAGAAATTATAAAGTTAGACTATAATCAAGTACTTTCCCACAGAGTCAAAGGACAAGGAGAGTTCAATAATGCTTCAAAAAATCAATACAATTCCTAATAGATTGCTTCGCAGGTTGACAAAGAGTGTGGCAGTGATGAATACGAGAATAGCTCTTCCTAACGTCTAATGTCTGTTATCCCACATGCAATGTTGGCTTGAGAGGCCCCAAATTACAAACTATAAACAAGAAAATGTACATGTATTTTAGAGAAAATGTATAAAGAGATAATTAGTATCTAATTTGAAGCTGTCTCTTTGGAAAGTGAAGTGACCATACTGCTGATCCAGCCACTAAGGGCCATAGTGTAAAGTTGGTTAAAGGGTAAAAGTTGACAAGAATCAAATTTACCATTCAGAACAAAAGACAAGGAATCTTCCTTGGCACATCTTCTATTGTTAGATTTTTAAATCAACTGTATTTATTAGTCATGACTAAAAGATGAGAATAACAAAAAATCTTGCCCCTGTCAATTTCTTATCTCTTGACCTTGGTTTGTAAAGCTGAGAAAATAATCTTAATGTCAACCAAGAGTTGAGCCTCCAAATTTTTACTCACCAAATGAGTATATCTCAGGTAATCCATACTACAGAATCTGTTATTTTCAGATTTATTACCAAATTATACCCTCCCACATGAATAATTTTTTCAAAGCCTACGCTCTTATTTTAATATTGTTTTCCTAAACACACTTGCATTAATACAATTTTATATAAATTCATAAATATGATTGTATAACGTGTAATTATTATTATATTCTAATTTTGCTGTTTCTTTTTGACATCGATACCACATCTTTTATTTTACTACTTGCCTTCCTTCACTGAGGTAAAATTCTTCAAATTTCTTCTATCCTTAAATAATAATATACGAGCATCAACAGAGGTCATCTTTATTTTGTAAAAATGGAAACATGTTTTTCTGTATCTTGATTTTCTCAGTCAATAGCAACTTAAGGAAAGCTCTTCAAATTAACCTGGTTGGCTCCTATTCATTATTTTTAATGACTGTGTAATATTTCATACTATTATTGTATCATAATTTAAGAATTTCACTACTGAAGGATATGAACTTTGTATTCTGTAGTGGTTTATGTTTTAATTTTTTGTCACTGTGTAACATACTGCAACAAACATGTTTGCAAAGAGATCCTTATTTCATAGTACTTCTATTTCTATGAAATATTTTCTAACTGATTCACATAGTTAACCTAGTTAACATATATTTTAAAATATATAGAGTATTTAGTATCATGAGACTCTTAAAGCTCAAATACTCAACATCTTCACCAGAAATAAGATCCATGACACCCCTCTTGCCTGTATCCCCATCAGCAATATGTGCATCTTGTGTATGTTACTGTAAATCTGATTGATATGAAATGCTATGGTAACTAATTTTCACTTCTCTAAATTACAGTGAGTCTGAACATTTTTGTCATATATCATATTCTGTGATATCTGGATAGGTTCTCATATTAATTTCCTCTTCATGTCTCTTCACCACTTTTTATTGAATCACTTGACTTTTTTTGTCAATTGCAGGGATAATTTTTATTTTGACATCTTTCCTCTGCAGTGAAATATTTTCCAAAATTACTTTTGTTTATCAACTTTGTTTAATTTGCCATACAAAAGTTTTTAATGTTTGTATTTTCATATAGAGCATCTTTTTATAGCTTATTTTTTCTAGTTGTATTCAATATTGTCCTCTCATCACTAGACTCTACATGTGTTCTTCAAAATTTTCTTGCAGGATTTTTATTGTTTACATTTTTACATAAAGTTGTGTTCCATCTGGAATTTGTTTCTAAATATTATGCAAGATTAGGATCCAAATTTATTTTCTTCCAGATGGATAGTCAATTGTTCCAGAACCAGTCATTTAAAGATTCATCTTACTAACAACAACAAAAAATCATCTTATTCTCACTAGCCTAAAATAGAATTTTATTTATTAAGTTGTCAAAATACATGGGTATTTAATTCTGTACCACTTGTCTGTTTATGATATATAAATTTGGTTATACTGGTTATACAGTATGCACAGATACCCAATAAGGCACTTCTCTAATCTTGATTTGTTTTTTTGTGTGCTTTCTCAACTATATTTATGCAGTTATTTCCCTAATGATATTCTTGAATACAATTATTAATGAGATTCAAGAGTAATGTAAAAGACTATAATTTTTAATGATATATATGCCAACTTAATATTTATGGACATTATAGAACTGATCATTGTAGAGAGGCATATAAGACACCTGGATGCTCAGATGAAAGAAATATAGTCTGTATGAGAAAATGGAAATGTTAATGAAAACTACTGTTATTCCAAATCTCTTTTGGAAAGTAAGTCTACAACATCTAGCAAGTAAATAATGGGTTGTCCAGAAACAGAAAAGGCCTTAAAAGGAGAAGAGTAATAACTAAATATAATTAATTAGAGAATTTTTTTTCTAAAAATATTAAAAGGATTCATCAAGTTCTAAGAAAATTGATGGGGAAAGAAATTCATATACCTAGGCACATTATGGAAGAGACCTGATATCTAAGGTAAAAAGAAAATCTTGCAAGCTTCCGGACTGAAGGATATAATTACTTACGGTTGTAAAATAATCAGACAGATAATAACTTCCTACTTGTTTCACTGGAAGTTAGAATACACCAGAATAGCATCTGTAGATCTGAGAGAAAGGAAATACAATCCAAGATATACAACCAAAATTACATATACAGAGGATTCAGAGGAAGGTCCTCCACTTCACTGTGGGATGGAGTACAGTATGTTTCCCACTGGAAACATACTAGAAATCAAATTAGCAAGCACCAATCATCTTTGAGAGAGTGGCACCAATCTGATGAGACAGTAACTGGAGAGGTGACGATTTCAGAGAGGGGAAGGTCTTAAAAAGATGAGTTGATTTATATAGCAGATTTGACTTGCCTTTTACTTGCACTAGTATTTGCCAACTAGGGATTCAAACAGCAGACTGAGACCCAGGATTTGCACCCACGGAGATATGCCACTGTGGGGAAAGAAAATCCAGATGTCAAATTTTCTCTCAAGATATCTGTTGAATTCTGGGGCTGTCTAATGTAGAGCAAGGGTTAAAAATTTAAGCAGAAAGCCTTCGAAAAGCAACACATCCTTTCAGTAGTCTCAAGAGACAAGTATCAGAGTATAAAACTACCAGTAGGAGGAACCCTGGATGGTCCGCCAAACTATTAACAGAAACTCTGGACGGCTGGAATAAACCAGAGGTAAAGTGGACCTTAAGGTCACAATCCTTAGGTCGGGCACAGTGGCTCACGCCTGTAATCCTAGCACTTTGGGAGGCCGAGGCGGGTGAATCACCTGAGGTTGGGAGTTTGAGACCAGCCTGACCAACATGCAGAAACTCCGTCTCTACTAAAAATACAAAAAAATTAGCCAGGCGTAGTGGCGCATGCCTGTAATCCCAGTTACTCAGGAGGCTGAGGCAGGACAATTGCTGGAACCCGGAAGGCGGAGGTTGCAGTGAGCCAAGATCGTGCCATTGCACTCCAGCCTGGGCAACAAGAGCAAAACTTCATCTCAAAAAATAAAAAAAAATTAAAAAATTAAAAAGTCACAATCCTGCTTTTATTCAGCCTCATTCATGCATGATTGCTTTAAGGTGGTTAGCTACCACCTTACTTTTAGCACATTGAAAGTAAACCTACTCTATAGAAAATATTATATCGTGCCTCTATAACTGTTATGCACAATTCAAGCAAAACTTATTAAATACATGAAAAGATTGGAACAGATGACCAAAATCCAAGATCAAAATGGACCCACAGATGATCTTTACAACAAGTTGTCTGACAAATACTTTAAAATAACTATGATTAACATGCCCAAGGACATAAAGAACCACTGTAGAAATATATAAAAAGATAGGGAATTTCACAGAGAAATTGAGCCTATTTTAAAAAATGCAAATCATAGAACTAAAAATAAAGTATCTACAAATAAGAATTCAGCGATTACATTACTCATAAATTTCCTATGAAAACAAGTCAAAAAATAACTCTACAGAATCAAGAGACCTCAAGCTGTCATAAAGCTTATACTTTAAACTCAGCACAATACTCATACTTGGCAATTCTGTCACTGTCACTTTCACAACTGCTGTTAGACATGAGTCAAAACTGTTCACCAGAACACAAAATATTTGCAGAATAGGAGACTAATAGGAACTTAAACCACTTGGCAAGTGCCATTCAAATGAGTCAAGTATTTCAAAAACTTCAGCACTTGTTGCCTGAGCACTTACGATAATGTCTGCATTGTGCAGACCAATCATAAGAGAAATTCATATCAATTACAATGTTCAATATTGTAAGTCTTATATATGTATTTATTATGTATCTGTTATATTTAATGGGCATTCCTGAAATCAAAATCCTTCTAGTGAGTCAGAAATAAGTTATCCAATGTTTGACTGTATTTCCTCTTTTAACTTTTATTTTCAGGAGCAAATGTACAGGTTTGTTACATAGGTAAACTTGTGTCATGGGGGTTTGTTGTACAGATTATCTCATCACGCAAGTATTAAGCATAGTATCTATTAGTTGTTTTTCCTGATCCTCTCACTCCTTCCACCCTCCACCTTGCAACAGGCCCCAATGTGTGTTGTTCCCCTCTATGTGTTCTTACCATTTCGCTCCCACTTATAAGTGAAAACATGTGGTATTTGATTTTCTGTTCCTGTGTTAGTCTGCTAAGTATATTGGCCTCCAGCTCCATCCATGTCCCTGAAAAGGACATGATTATGTTATTTTTGTGGCTGCATAGTACTCCATGGTGTATATGTACCACATTTGAAGATCAACGAATCCAAGGGCTGGTTTTTTGAAAAAATAAAATAAAATAGACAGCTAGCTATACTAATAAAGAAGAAAAGAGAGATGACTCAAACAAACACAATCAGAAACAAGGGGGATATTACCAGTGTATTCCCTTTTACCCATAACCTAAACCCTTCCACGTATTTTATCAATAATTTTCCTCTCCATATTTATTTCCTCTTCATGTTCATGGGAACTCCATTCAAGTTCCCGTGGAATAGGACTCTCCAGACTACAAATCCGTCCACAAACTTATTATTTTCTTATTTACATAAGAATTGGTTTATTGTGCTAATATTGGCATGAAGATATAGCTTTTTTACTTATATATCCAAGAATGGAGTTTGCTTTTATTTTTCATATATGTGTATATATATATATATATATATATACACACACACACACACACACACACATACATACACAGTATTTGTCTCTTTTGACTGACATATGTCACTTGGCATAATGTCCCCAAGGTTCATCCATGCTGTAGGAGGCAATAGGATTCCCTTCCTTTTCAAAGTTAAATAATATTCCATTGTATGTATATGTCACATTTGCTTTGTCCACTCATTTACTGATGAAAATATGAGTTGCTTCCTCTTTGGCTATTGTGAATAGTGCTGCTATGAACACGGTTGTGCAAATATCTCAAGACCCACTATCTTTCCCCATTGAGTGACGTTAGCATCCTGTTGAAAACCATGTACAGAAAGTTTTATTTCTTGACTCCCTAATTTATTCCCTTGATTTGCCTATCTTTATGCCAGGACTACACTGTTTAGATTACTGTAACTTTGTAATATATTTTAATATCAAGAAGTGTAAGCCCTTTAATTGTTTTCATTTTCAAAACTGTTTTGGCTACTTTGGAGTCCCTGAAGAATCCTTATGAGTTTTAGAATGAATTTTTCTATTTCTATAAAAAAATGCCATCAGGATTTTGATAGGGATTGCATTAAGTTTATAGATTGCTTTGGGTAGTATGGACATTTTAACTATATTAAGTCTTCTAATTCATGGACATGGGCTACCTTTCCATTTATTTGTGTCTTCCTTAATTTCTTTCAGCTACATTTTGTAGTTTTTAGTGTACAAGTCTTTTGCCACCTTATTTAGGTTTATTCCTAAGTAAGTATTTTATTCTTTTTCATGGTATTATACATGAAATTGTTTCCATCGTTTCTTTTCAGATTGTTCATTTTTGATGTACAGAAACACAACTGATTTTCCTAAGCTGATTTTGTCTGTCCTGTCACTTACTGAATTTTCTCATTAGGTGCAATGGGATTTTTTGTGTGGTATCTTTAGGGCTTTCTACATATAAGGTCAAGTCATCAGTAAACAGATCTAATTTTACTTCTTTCTTCCTTTCCAATTCATAAACCCTTTTACTCTGGCCCAATTCTCTGCCTCCTCAAATTGTTGCCATATAATCCATGTTTTTTTGCTTAGTTTGATCCATTTGGTTTGTGTGCTTCACAAATTATTTGACTTTTGATATTTGCATCATCTTTGTGTTAACATTATTAACAGTCAGTCTTATTAAACAAGACCCCAGATTCATACAAGCCTATTTTTGCCAATAGACCTAGTTTTAAATTCAGCAATTTAATTATAGAAGAAATAAGGAGAATCTTTTTCCATTAAGCAGCGGAAGTGATTTTTTAAATGTTTATTACCGAAAATATCAAATATATAAAATGTATAGTATAGTGAATATTACTTCATTAGTATATTTTTAATACTCATCAGTAGTTGTAACAATGATCAAGTTCTGGCAAATCTTATGTCTATGCTCATCAATTTCTTTCCACTTCCAGATAATTTGGACTCCAAGATAGCATTTCATTTCATCAGCATATACTTTTAAATATATATCATGAGGACATTAACTACAACAACATAATTATACTAAGATATTAAGTACTTCCTCCTTATTATAAAATACCTAGTATTTGTTCAAATTTCCTGGGTTGTCTCATAAAATTTTAGGTTAGTTGTTCAAATCAATGTCAATAAAGTTTATATATTACAAATAGTTGTCATATTTCTTGAGTTTTATATAATCTGTAAGTGCCTCCTTTCTCTACCTTTTCCTTATGATTTATTTGTGTAAAATGTTGAGTCAATTGTTCCAGGAGTTTCTCATAGATTAGGTTTTACCGATTTCATCCCAGTGGTATTGCTTTGCTTGACATGTTCCTCTCTCTCTTCCATCTCCCTTGAATTGGTAGCATGATTTAGAGATTTGATTAGATATATGTTCAGGGTTTTTGTTTCTGATGGGTTGTTAGCTTTCTCAAGATTACTTCTCAAGTGGTCTTGGTCTTCTATTCAAAAGAAATTTATGTCTGATTTTCTCTAGGAAGTAGCTTTTCTCTGCCTAAATTATTATTAATATACATAGCATTTTACAACATTGAAATTACTTTCACATACACAAATATATTTATCCTTACAATATCCCTCAATGTATGTGATAGGTCCAGTACTGGATTTTATCCAACTTACAAACTAACAAATAAGCCTGTTATTACTGAGGGATGTTGGCAGAAACCAAGAGATTCCTGGGTCAGAGGCCAAGGAATGTATTACTCATGGCACAAGCAG
This sequence comes from Symphalangus syndactylus, assembly GCF_028878055.3. NCBI lineage: Eukaryota > Metazoa > Chordata > Mammalia > Primates > Hylobatidae > Symphalangus > Symphalangus syndactylus. The sequence goes on along the minus strand of NC_072437.2, from coordinate 28,817,353 downwards.
CATGAACATAAGCATATTCTTGGTACTTGCCTTCTCTGGGTCCTTTGAGAGTGATATGAAATAGTCCAGATGAATGCTACATATTAGTTGGGTTTGTGTCATGGCTGGGTAACCCACAGCTTGAGGACTACCAAGTTTACAGCAAGCAGTAAGCAAGTATGCACTTTTGCTAGGAGAGTTGTAACTATCTTATCTCTCAGGTTACTTGGCATATAAATAACATTTAAAAACGGCCCATGAACAAGTCATCAGAGCCTTACAGTCACAGCACACCCCAGAAAGACAAGATTACTATAGACCCAAAAAGACATGTATCTCCCAACGATTGGTAGGATACATAATTTTTTTTTTCATATTTCCTATGACAAGATTAAGGTTTACTGTGAATTAGTGAATTAGGGTCACACAAAACAAGAGAGCCAGGACTAAAAGAATTAGAAAAACAAATACATTCATCAGCGAAAACTGATGCCCTGAAATTAATGGAATATTTTCAAATTGCTGAGATAAAAACAATTGTCAAAATAAAAATGTTTATAATACTTAACAATCATTCAAAAGTAAGGAAAAGTATGAATGATTTTACCATTTAGATGGTCACTGAAAACAATGATCTGGAAGGAAAAAAAATTAAACCAAATGAAAGGACGTAGATCCACTGATTTATTAACTGCTTCAACAAGTATTTTTTGAGCAGTGACCATGTGCCAGACATTTTTCCTGCTTTGGAATTATAATTGTTCAAGAAGCAATAAAGACTGTTAAATTATTTTCAGTAACTGAAGTAAAACCAAATCATGGAGTTATAAGGTGGATTGTTTTTCATATTATATACTTCTAAGTCATAGTTTAAAAACACAGCCTATATATTCCTCTTTTCAATCTCTTAACCACCCCAATTTGTATCAATCGTAAACTTTACTTCTGCTGAACCGGTGTACTTCCTTTTATTAAACACTAAATGCTATACAATCCCTTAGAAACATAGACTAAATTTTTGAATCTAATTCGCTGAGCATTTAGCAAATATTTATTAAATTGAATTCAACTGATTCTAGTTGAGTTGAATTAAGTTGATCCAAGTATATCTGTGCTTAATGCCAGCAGTAAGGTCAGTGAGAGCAAAAGAAACAACAAACACTTACAAACTATATGGTTGGATTTGAGACTAAAGGAAAAGATATTTCCAAAGGCATCCACCGTCCCTCCACTCTTTTGGTATTCTTAGAGAGAATCTTAGATGGATAGCACATATAAAAATAGCTCACACCTGAAGGGTTAGATCACAAAGAGCAAACAGATCAAAAGCAGGATGTGGCTCTGCATTTTATAATGTCTAAAAAGAGAAAGGTTTTGTGGTTCATTAACCATACATCACTCATTGCTTCCAAATATTATATGTGCATGACATCGTCCTTGTCCTTGAAAAAAACAGCTGTAATTTGACTAAATCTGTCATCGATGTTGCTAAATGACAAGTGAGAAAATTACACAGCTGATGTAACTGTGTAACTTAACTCTCTTTAAAGTAATCATCTCTACAGAGTAACAGTGCAACTGTTATCTTTGTACTGAAGGCAGAATCTTAGGACAGAGGGACAGGACCTCATATGTCAGGATTTACCCAGCCACCCTTTGCCCCTGGCTATTAGGAAGTAATGTGATTCAAATAATCATGATTTAGTGTGCTAGAGCTGGAAGACACTTTGGAGGTGTCTACTCCAACCACCTCATTTTATGAATTAGGAAACAGGATGGCCAAGGATGATGGTGGGGAAAAGAAGCAGGTTTGACTGATTTTGTGACAGTTACTTCTTGCTATCTTATTATAAACCTGTTATTTAAGAACATTGTTTTTAACAGAGACTCCATTTTCATAATAATTCTTAGAAAAAAATTACAGCGTAGAAAGGTATTGTTTAGCTTTCTGGTGTAAGTTTTCTCAGTCACAGGAAAATGAATTCAGTGATATTTCTACTGCTAGAATGCTGACCCTCATCTACAACATATTATTTAATGTTCGAATTAAATTTCACTCACCTCATAAAATAAGCATGGGAATAAACCAGGGTCTGCAAGTACAAAATGTGAAAATACTTAGGAAGAGATAGATATAATAGAAATCTGGCAGAAGACTTAACCAGAGCAGAAACTTAAAAATAAAATAGATTTCCTTAATAAATCTTTTTGCATTTTGTGGTACTTTTACAGGAAAAATGTGTGTGTGTGTGTGTGTGTGTATACACGCGTGTCCCTGCTTTTGTGTATTTACACAAATGTTTATGTTCTCTTCACCCTGTATTATGACTTTGGACATAGGCAGTTCACATCATAAAGTAAAAAATTAGTCAATTATTTTTGGTTTCCCAAATATATTAACTTCATATTTTGGAAATCCTGATCAGTATTATCTATAAAACATATAAATAAATGGCAATTATATATACAAAAAATACTGAATACAGTTCCTGGAACAATACAGGAAGCCAACAAATGTTTACTGATTTCAAATATTTATACCAGTAAATGTGCAACGTATTTCCAGGGGAGTTGAGGAAGCTTAACTCTGGAACTCTAGAGAGCAAGCGTGTTCCTAGAACTTTTATATTCTCTGTCCACGCTGCTCAAAGATACAACTGGAAGGAAAATTATTAAGTTTCCATTTGGCTACAGCTGGAGACATTAGTCTTCCACAGGCTGCCATATTTTCTCAACACATTTTGAGGAAAACTGTTGAAATAACCGTTCTATGGCCAGAAGAGCTTCTAATGTTATATCTCACTCCTGATGAAGCTGAATACATTGTGATCTATAAGGGAAAAAAAGATGCTTTATATGTGATACATTTATTCTATGTTTCAGAAAATGCAAAATTGAGGCACGATCCCTTTGATGAGCTTGATATTTCATATATTTAAAAGACGATAAGAAAATAACATCCAGAGAAACGCTGACTTGACATGCCTTTGACTGGACCCTAACCTCCATGTTCTCAGCCTCGCTCATGATCAGCTATATTGACATGATGTGCAGTGCCTGAAAGAGTGGAATTGTGTTTTATTTATTATTTAATCTTATAAAAGTCAAGCTCTGTTAAATTATAATCTATAAAAGTCAAGCAAGTACCTAGCTCTGTTAAGGAGATAAGCTAGGATGCATAACTTTAGACAACGTGCATTCCTTGGAAAGAAAATTAAAAAATAAAATATTCAATTTGATTCAAATTAGACTTAGGTAAATCTATTTATTCCTAGAAGACATATTTTTCACGGTTCTAATTTATTTAATTCTCTTCAATAATCTCAATGTCAGTGTGTTCACATTAGAATAATGAATTCTTCAGTAGATAGGAGTCCAAATTTTGTAAATAACAGGCCCAGTGTGCAGCCTCCCATCCCAAATCTGTGCATAGAATCTATTCAAAACTTATTGCTTTCTGTAAGAAAAAGAATGATCAGATATTACATGCTGCAAATAGAAAAGTTTATGTCAAATTCACCTGAACTCTACTCTCATTAAATTCTCTTCCAGTGATTCTAAGCATTTAGAGTTATATAAAGATATGTAATACGAATGGTGATTTTCATGAGATTTCCTATTGCTCTCAAATCCTAGAAGCAGTGGTTTCTATGTAAGCATTACCTTAGCATTTATGCTTATAAAACCTCGATATAAAATATTCCTATTATAACTTGACATAGTAGCTCACCTATAAGACCTAAATCTGACATTTTAATTTTTAGGAATCACATTTAAATACTACCAAAATATTATTCCAAGCGTTTCTTCGTTTTCTAATAATATGAAATAAAGCAGTATTAAATAGTAACAGCCATATATTATATATCAAATATTACATGCATATATTATATGCATATGCATATACTTATATCCATATAACATGCAAATACCATATGCATATAATATGCAAATATAGAACTTTTATATTTTATGTAATATGCAAATATATGCATATGCATGCTTTGTATTATATATATGTAGCATGGTAGAAGGAGGATAGAAAGAATAGATCAGATATATTTATTATTTATTATAAGAAATTGGTTCATAGGATTATGCAGACTAGCGAACCCCAACAAGATCTGCAGGGTGAGTCCACAAGCTGCAGACCCAGGAAGGCCCATGGTGTTATTTCTAGCCTGAACCAGGAGGCCTGAGAACTAGGAGAATCTACAATATAGTTCCAATTCAAAGGCTAGCAGGCTTGAAACCCAGGAAAAAAGTGATGTCTCAGTTTGAAGACACACAGAGGTTTCTCTCTTGCTCAAGAGTCAGCCTTTTTGTTCTATTTAGGACATTAACTGATTATCTGGGGGCGCACCTACACTAATGACTGCAATCTGCTTTACTCAGTCTACCTATTAACATGTTAATCTTATTCAAAAACAGCCACCCAAAAACACCCAGAATAATTTTTGTGCAAATATCTGGGTATCCCATGGCCCAGTAAAGTTGACACATGAAATTAACCATCACACTGTCTATATTGATTCACAGTAGAGAAGGATTTAGAGTCAGGATGACAAAATCATCCAACACACTAATATAATGGTAATTTTAATATTAATACTTTTATCATTGTTTGATTTTAATTTGTACATTTATTGTAGCCTACATCATAAATATAAAGGTTTGTGTCTAGTTGTTCATTTGTACATATTTAATAACATTGTAACAAAAATCAGTTTTCTAAACTTGGGATATATATATTTAAAAGTTTTTCTATTTAAAATGGCTCTAAGCTTCACAATGTTGAGAAACCATATGTATCAGTTTGTTCTCACACTGCTATAATGAACTGCCCGAGACACCCGAGACTGGGTAATTTACAAAGGAAAGAGTTTTAATTAACTCACAGTTCCGCAGGGCTGGTGAGGCCTCAGGAAACTTACAATCATGGAGAGGCCTCAGGAAACTTACCATCATAGGAGAAGGGGAAGCAAAAGCGTCTTTCTTCACATGGCAACAGGATAGAGAAGTGCTGAGCGAAGGAGGGAAAAGCCCCTTATAAAAACCATCAGCTCTAGGGAGAACTTGCTCACTATCATAACAGCCCGAGGGAAATGATCTAATTACCTCCCATGAGGTCCCTCCCCCAACACATGGGAATCACAATTTGGATTATAATCCAAGATGAGATTTGGGTGGGGACACAGAGCCAAACCATATAATCATATTACATAGAAAGACAGACACTGTACCAAGGTAATACTTTAATAAAGTATAGATTTTGTTGGGGGGATAAATTTGGTATTGTGGGTTCATGTTGTTCTTAATTTAATTGAATCCAATTGCTATAGTGATTTTTGCAATCCTACCTGGCATCCACAATCACTGCTGTATTTATGCACTACAGAATGAGTTGGGAATAGAATAGCAACATCCCAGATCTTGCCAGATTGTCGCAGCTTTAGTATTCCATAAACAAGCCAGTATTTGCTAATATTAGTGAGAGTGAAATGAGAGACTTTTATCATGTGCATAATGTGTTCCATCTGGTGGTAAGAGACAGTCTTCAGACAATAAATTTGTTTTGACCAATATTTAGATAACTTCTAACAAACAGCTTTATCTGCACAAGCTGCTTGAATTTTGCTTCATGCATCCAAGAAGATTTTTAAAAAACAGAACTATGTGGCTATTTTGAAAAGGTACATTTGCTGTAGATTATTATTTAGAAATAAAAAGTATGCCCATTTCAGTCTTTCTTTTATAATGCATTTTCGCCATTGTTGGTGTTAGAACTATACACCTCAAAGTTTGCCCTCTTGCTGGAGATAGTGAGATTTTCTAAGACTACATGGAGATGCTCATGGATAATCATTTATCTCTGGTCCCCATTTACTCTTATTCCATTGTGTAGTATCCTCCAGCCCCTACCTACTTAGCCACATTCTCTCTGGATTTTATAATTAGAAATGATTTTTCCCCACCTAAGTCTGTGCTAAAACTGGCCCTTCCGCAGAACAATGTTTATCCCTTAGAGAATCAATATCCTTTTTTACATCATAATACTCTTGAAACAATAAACTTCTGCTTTGCAAAGAGGTTCTATACTCCTCTAAAAGTTAGAGTGCAGAGTTCTGTGGGAAACCTGCAGGAAAACTTAGTTTACCTCAAGTTCCCTGGGAATAGGTGAGCCACTGTGATATGGTTTGCATTTCTATCCTCGCCCAAATCTCATGTGAAATTGTAATCCTCAGTATTGGAAGAGGGGCCTGCTGAGAAGTGATTACATCATGGGGGTGAATTCTCATGAGATCTGGTGGTTTAAAAGTCCTCCTTCACTGTCTTCTTCCTTCTCCAGCCACGTACCTGCTTCCCCTTCACCTTCTGCCACAATTGCTAGTTCCTGAGGCATCGCCAGCAACGCTTCCTGTACAGCCTGGGGAACCATGAGCCATTAAAGCTTTTTTTTTTTTTTAAATAAATTACCCAGTCTCAGGTAGTTCTTTATAGCAATGTGAGAACAGACTGATACACCCTGTCTTTGTTGAGTGTGTTGTATGAAAATTTGTTTTTTGTATATAGCTAATGTTTGTTTAGCCTGTGTTCTGTAGGATTTTTTTATTCAACATGTATCAAGTGCTAACTATATAGGGGCTCACCCTACACACAAATTAAATAATGATCTTTGCTGAACTTTGAAATGTAAGCACTTATAATCAGGTGATTAACTTTGTAGTAATAATTATTTGATAATAGAGATGATTATTTCTAACTTACTGAGTTCCTGTTTACTTTGCACAATGTCTGACTAGCTTTTTAAGTGGTGAAGGTAGTTTGGGCAGTGAGTCCCGAAGGGGACTCCTGAGGACGCCCTGCCATAGAACTGAGAGTCAGGAGGCTGGCATGTTATTTCTGGCTCTGTAACCTACTCTCCAAATGAACTTTGCTTGTCAACTCACTTTGCCTGCATTGGCCTCTAATATGCAAATAAAAATCATATTTCTGTCCTGTGTAAAAATATTAAAAAGTATTTTTCATATTTATGAGTTGATTAAATAATTTTCATATCTATCCTGGGAAAAGGCCTTATTATGATGCAGATTTTAAAGATGAAGAAACTGAATCTCAGTAAGAATTTTCTAAGGTTTCTAGAGCTTGACCCCAGGTTCTTTCTACCACACTTCATTGTCTTCTAGCATGAATTCTATGAGTTTATGTAGCTGTAATTTAAATAAATTGAAAAGAGTTAAGTGTTTATTTATATATCAAACTTATTTTTACTAAGTTATATATTTTAAAAACCACCTACTAAATGTAGGGTACTATGAAGAGCTACTTATAAGCCCTAGGAATAGAAAAGAGAAATATAATCACAACTTTAAGGGGCTTAAAATCAAGTAGATGAGATCAATATATGAACTCAAATATAAGTGACAAAAATATATAGACATATAGACATATATGACTGTGTGTCTATATATATCATATATTTATACATATATATCATATATTTATACATATATATATATATAGATATCTTAAGCTGGGTGATGAAAATAAGAAGGAAACACACACACTTGGGTAAATAAAACACCACAGCGTTTATAATTGGAAAGTGTATGAGGACAAGGACAGAAAGAACTGACATGATTGTTGTTAGATGGATCTACACCAGAAACAACATTAGGTGGAAAACTATGCACTGCATTATCATATGTCACATGGGATGAGACACTGAGGAAACAATGAAATATGGGTTTCAGAGAAAATGAGTATGGATGATTTTTATTCCAGGAGATGGAGTGCAAGCATAGAAAAATTTCCATACTGGGTCAAGTAAGGTGATCTTGTAATATTCAACATCCATATAATTCCCCTGCTTTCAATATAAGTGTCTCTCCTCGAACATGCATCTGTTATTTTCATAAGATCTTATTGACCCAAGGTACAGCAAATAATATCCTTAATTATGTTACGTAGTCCCATCTAAATACACACCTCCAGTTAAGAACACCATAGGGGTAAGCAAAGAACCATCATCACAGCCTAAGGTCTTCTCCTCATGTGTGTGGTGCTCTATGGATATCTTCATGGATAATGTTGCTCTTCTTCTTAGAAATGATAGCAATGACTGTCTCTGTATTTTGTTTAGCTATCCCCTGGGCCAATGGAATTGCTTCTTTAAGAATAATGTACACAGAATATTCAGAAGTTGAAGTATTAAGTTAAATATAGCAATTTATAATACATATGATGGATAGGATATGCAAGCCAAGATAATTTATTTCCATTTAATAAATGTAATAAGCATCACAATCTCTCCTGCACAATATTCTTAGACATTTTGACAATTTTTAGGCTCTAAGGATTAGCTGTTTAATATTCTTCACTTACTGAAGTAAAACAGAGGCAAATTTTTTCCTGAAGTTAATTTTTACCTTTCATTGGGAGAAAAGATGCCTTTCATATGAGTGTTCACATTATACTTGCTGCAGCTAATTTTTAACAAAGACTAGTAAGTAAAAATGGCATCTATTCAATCAATGCCCAATCCAGTGCTGAATGATATGCATTATGGGTTCAATAGAAAAGTCTAAATGAAAGAAAATATTTAAAGGGCCTAAACTATTTAAAGGGTCAAAATTACAGCAATTCTTAATATTCCAACCATCCCCATAGCTCTAGTAAGTTTCTTGGCAAAATGAAACACTGCTCAGTATTTTTAATCACAATAGTCTTCATATCAAGGATGATCATCAAGAATAATTAGTATCTACAGCAGGGATGCTGACCAATTAGAACAGATACTGACACGAACTACACCAGTGCAAACTGATCGCCAACCCTGCCATAGAAGTAGCCAGAGAGTCATGACAAAGATTCAGTGGCCAGACCCTGGAAACGTTCAATAAGTTGACATCAAAATGACAGATTGATCAGACACATCTAATTGTATTCCCTCCTACAATCCCAATAAAATAAATATATGACCTTTTTTTTTAATAAAAACTTAAATTTACTGAGAGCAGAGGAATCAGAAGAAGAGATAGCAATAACAATGTTTGAAAGCTGGAGAGCAGACGATACGTGGTACCTAACATAGGATGCCCAAGAAAGCCAACTCCCTCACAGCATTGAGGAAAGCAGAGAACCAACTCAATTTGCTCTCTAGATTCCTCTAAAGATACAGGGATAGGCTGGGCGCAGTGGCTCACACCTGTAATCTGAGCACTTTGGGAGGCCAAGGCAGGCGATTACTTGAGGTCAAGAGCTCAAGACCAGCATGGCCAACATGGTGAAACCTCATCCCTACTGAAAATACAAAAATTAGCCAACTGTGGTGGTGGGCACCTGTAGTACAGCTACTTGAGAGGCTGAGGAAGGGGAATCGCTGGAACCCAGGAGGTGGAGGCTGTAGTAAGCCGATGTTGTGCCACTGGACTCCAGCCTAGGCAACAGAGCAAGACTCCATCTCAAGAAATAATAATAAAAAAAAACCATACAGGGATAGATAGCATCAGTTATCCTTGGTAGAGAGGTTAAAGAAGAAAGCTCTATAAAGTAAGGATTAGTCAAAAGCTGTAACAAGCAGTTATCCCTTCCTCCACTCCAAACCAACAGGTAGTCTGTCTCTCCCATACATCAGTACTATGTAGGAGATATAATTTAGGAAAAGAGAATTCTCGGTACAGTTGAGGGTAAAAGTATTATTGTGAAAGAAAAAGTATTAAATCTATCTACCTACTTACCTACTGTATTAGTCCATTCTCACTCTGCTATAAAGAAATACCTAAGACTGCATAACTTATAAATAAAAGAGTTTAAATTGGCTCACAGTTCTTTAGGCTGTACAGGAAGCATGGAGGCATCTAGCCCTGGGGAGGCCTCAGGAAACTTACAATCATAGCAGAAGGCAAAAGGTAAGCAGGCATGTCTTACATGTCCAGAGCAGCAAGAGAAAGAGAAGGGGGAGGTGCTACATACTTTTAAATAACCAGATATCATGAGAACTCACTCAGTATCACGACACAGTACCAAGGGGGAAATCTGCCCCCATGATCCAATCGCCTCCCACCAGGCCCCACCTCTAGCACTGGGGATTACTATTTGACATGAGATTTGGACGGGGACACAGATCCAAACCATATCGCCTACCTACCTATAAAAAATATTGACATCTACACTCTGGTCCCAGCCTACTTCTCCCATTTGGCTCCCAGAATTTTTGCAACCAGGGAGTTACTCTCAGGCAAGACATTGGAAGAGTCTTCTCTCAGTATCTGCCTAGTTTAAGAGGAAACAAAGACAAAAGAGGCATGAGACGTGTCTTTTGATCTATAGTATTTCTGGATCTCCCTTTGTGTACATGGTAGAACTATACATTTGTTGTAATTTGTATTATTATGTTTTCTCTCGAATTTGGTCTTAAAATCTCCCTTTTGCTCAGGAATGGCCATAAGCCGGCCGGGCACAGTGGCTAGTGCCTGTAATCCCAGGACTTTGGGAGGCCAAGGAGGGCGAATCACAAGGTCAGGAGATCGAGACCATCCTGGCTAACATGGTGAAACCCCGTCTCTACTAAAAATGCAAAAAAAAAAAAAATTAGCCAGGCGTGGTGGCTGGTACCTACAGTTCCAGCTACTCAGGAGGCTGAGGCAGGAGAATGGCGTGAACCCGGGAGGCGGAGCTTGCAGTGAGCCAAGATGGCGCCAGTGCACTCCAGCCTGGGTGACAGAGCAAGACTCTGACCAGGAGGAAAGTTAGGCTCTGAGATACAATGAGGAGGTGAAACCAAAGTGCATGAAACAGAAAAAAATTTATTCCTTGCTGGTCCCAGAGAGATTAGGAGTGCCAACAGGAGGACAACAGGAAGTCCAAAGGCATCAGGGCACTCAACCTGTATGCAGAATGAAAGAGAAAGAGGAATTCTTGGATGAAGTCTTTTTTAAGAACCATGAGCTCTTATCACTTAGACTTTTCCTTGGTGCTTGTGGATGGGCAAGTTCAAAGAAAACACTTACAAAGAGGGGAACGTATTTTCATGACTCTGGTTTGACCATTACGTTGTAGCGTGGTTAGCAACTGTGGGTGTGTTGGGGTCAGTGAGATGAGGAATAAGCAAGCTACACAGCAAACAACCAAAAGGGGAGAAGAGGCTTTAACTAGGTCAAAGGTGATGGGATTTGGGGGTTCAAATCACTAATGTCAAGCCTAAAACTTGATAAATGCAACAACAACTATATTAAACAAATTTATGACAAAATTCCTGCACCTTGAGTTTCAGAAACATCCTGTGACTCACTTTGACCAATGATCTAGTAAGCAGAAGTGACACATGTTCCTTCCAGGTGGAAGCTTTTTTTATTTTTTATTTTTTAGAGACGGGATCTCACTCTGTTGCCCAGGCTGGAATGCAGTGATGCTATCATAGTTCATTGCAGCCTTTAACTCCAGGCCTCAAGTGATCTTCCCACCTTGGCCTCCCAAAGCACTAGGATTACAGGCATGAGCCACTGTGCCTGGTCACCAGACGGAAGTTCCCACTTGGCAGTTTATCTCTCCACACCTGTCTCCTACTGCTCTGGTGAGTTCTGAAGCATATATTGATTTGAAGGTGAGATACCAAGTGGTAATATACAGAGTCACCTGGACTAAAAGGGGCCATTGCTGCCAATATTTTTGGGGCAATTTGTTTTTCCAGCCTGACCTACCTTATCCTGGCTGACAAACATAGGTTCCCTAACAAGCACCTAAGTCAGATCACACTTGTCTAACAATTGCTGAGCTCCTTTTGCACACCAGAGTTTCAACCAGCTTTTCAGTCCCCATTCTTAAATATTAGCATATAGCCATAATCGGGGTCACCACTTATGTTAAGTGTATAACATGAAAAATAGTTAAATCTACAAGCAGAAAAAAATTCCAACTTTAAACAGAGATTCTACTGAGAGAATAAAACTTTTCAAAAATGTAGTCCTCCTTATCTGAGATTTTAGTTTCTGTGGTTTCATTTACCTGTGATCAACCCCAATCTGAAGATACGTAAGTACACTACAATGAGGTATTTCGAGAGAGACAGACAGTCTACATACACATGACACAGTAGATGGTGATAATTGTTGTAGTTTATGACGATTTATTGTGGTTAATCTCTTACTGTGCCTAATTTATAAATTAAACCATTTCATAGGTATGTATATCTAGGAAAATATATAGGATATATAGGGTTTGTCACTATCTGAGGTTTCAGGCATCTACTAGGGGTCTTGGAATATATCCCCATCCGATAAGGCGAGAATACTGTACTGTCATTACCATCTTAAAAGGCCTGAGAAGATTTAAACAAACAAAAACAATAACACAAGTTCCACTTGGAGAAACAAAGGCTAGTAAGCTTAAAACCTATGAAAATATCAACAAAGTGACTGAGTAATAAAGTTCAAGAAATCTCCTAGAAAGTAGAGTAAAATGAATACTAGAGAAAGAAATTGGAGAACACGTTCAGGGTTTCCATTGTTCAAATAATGAGACTTTCAGACACAACAGAGAAAATGAAATAATTCAAGAACATTTCCCCAAATAGATACGCATTTCTAGATAAAAAGGGCCCAGTGAGATGCCCAGCACAGAATATCCAATAGTGCCACATCAAAGGACGTCACGATAAAATTTCAGAACACAATGTAAGAGACACTATATATAAACCTAAGTCTTCTCATCTATAAACTTGCTGCATCTCTACGTTTATTTAGATCTTCTTTTAAGACCATAGATGAGATTCGTTGTAAGGATCATGGTTCTCCTTTAGTTTTGGCTTTCAATTTTATTGTGTTGTGGTCAAGGGCTCCATGTTCTTTGCGTTAAAAGCATTTGCTAATAGTTAATATTTCCTTTGTGCCGTAATATATGGCCTCTTTTCTAAATATCTTATGTGAGCTTTAATCTATGTGCTATATCCACTAGTCATTACCCCACCTGTAGTGATGGTATCTATGAAGATATATATATAATATGTTATTCAATAAATATTCAACAAATATATATATTTAATTCAATATATATTTAATACATTCAATAAATATATATTAATATATTTAATAGTTTATTGAAATATATAGATATCCAATATCTATACATATTGAAAAATATATATATTTATTGAATATATATAGACTACCCCAACTGTAGTGATGGTATCTATGAATATATATATAAGTCAATAGATATTAAATATATATTTATTGATTTATTAGATAAAGCTTTAATTTTAAGCCAATGCAATAGGAAACATTCCTTTTTTTAAGAAGTTAGAAACAACTAAAATACAAGTATCAGACAGATAAAAATAAAAATATCAGCGATTTTACTATTAAAACCCAGACTGGAAAATGTGATTACATATGATATGTAATATTTCACCTAAGAATTATTATCAAGTCACAAGCATAGCTGAAAAAATATCACTGACTTTTCTCAAAGGGAATAGAGTCTGCCTCATTTACTCCATGGTAAAGTGCAGGGAAGAATGTACCTTCACTGTAGCCTGGCAAATCCAAAAAAAGGATGAGAAATCTAAAAGTTTAGCACATTTTATTTGTTCATTTTTTGAGTCAAGTTCCTTGTAAATTCAGGAAATTATTACCCTGCCAAATAAATAGTTTGCCAGTTTTTTTTCTATTCTGCAGGTTTTCTTTTCACTCTATTATTTGTTTTGCTGAAGAGAAGCTTTTTAGTTTAAAAATGCTACATTTGTCTATTTTTATTTTTGTTGCCTGTGCTTTTAAGATCTAAATCGTGAATTCTTCGCTGAGACCAATGCCCAAATAAGTTTCCTTAGATCTTCTTCTAGTATTTTTGTGGTTTCAGGTCTAACATTTAAATCTTTAAAAGAAAGCATACAAATGCAAATGAGTAATGGGCATATTTTGCTTCTATTTTGTTTCTAACTTCAGAAGAAAAAGAATGTTTCTAACTCTACTGATTCCAAACACAACTCCTATCAAACTGTAGATATGATCACTACAGTTAATGACTAGTATATATAGTACCAGGCTTCTTTGTTTGTTCATTTGTTTCTTCTTGACTTCTATTAAATGTCATTAATACTCTTTTCCTCAGTGGATTAGGAATGTATACATCCTATATTAATTATTTAAGTGGTTAGCTTTGAATTTTTAATATTCAATAAAATACATATTTGTGTGAATAAAACATAAAGTTAATTAAGATTTCACACTTCTTCCTAATACAAACATGTTAGAATAAACAATTATTTCCAAGTGTTGTAATTACATTATGATTTGAACTCCCTAATATAACCATTGCTTTGCTTTTTCAGCCAACATTAATAGACAGTTACTTAGATGCTTGTCAGTTACCTTGATCACTATTACAACTTTCATACCACTCTTTCATTCTTGGTTGAGTTTCTTGCATTTTTAATTGTGGTCTTAAATAATTTTTTAGAATTGGAAAAAAAAAGTGAAGACCCAAATAAACACAATCAGAAATGACAAAAGTCACATTATAAATGATCCCACAGACTACAAAAGATCCTCAAAGACCACTGTGAACATCTCAGTCCCACAAACTAGGAAATCTTGAGAAAATGGATAAATTCCTAGAAACACACCACCTCCCAAGATCGAATCAGGAAGAAAGTGAAATCCTGAACAGACCAGTAACAAGTTCCAAAATTAAATCCATAATAAATTTTAAAAATTTAAACAAAGCCCTGCACCAGATGGATTCACAGCTGAATTCTACCAGATGTACAGAGAAGCTGGTACCAATCACCCTGATATTATTCCAGAACAATAAGGAAGAAGGACTCCTTCCTAACTCATTCTATGAAGCCAATATCATCGTGATGCCAAAACCTGGCAAAAACACAATAAAATAAGAAAACAGCAGGCCAGTATCCCTGATGAACATAGATGCAAAAATCCTCAGCAAAATAGCAAACTGGATTCAGCAGCACAAAAAAGTTTGACTCATCATAATCATATGGGTTTTATTCCTGGGATGCAAGGTTGGGTCAATATACACAAATAAATAAATGCAATTCACCACATAAACAGAATTCTAATAAAAACACATAGTTATCTCAATAGACACAGAAAAGGCTTTTGATAAAATCCAACATCTTTCGTGATAAAAACAGAGTAAGCATTGAAGGAAAATACCTCAA
The DNA here is from genome assembly GCF_028878055.3 of Symphalangus syndactylus. Lineage (NCBI taxonomy): Eukaryota > Metazoa > Chordata > Mammalia > Primates > Hylobatidae > Symphalangus > Symphalangus syndactylus. Next base: position 28,802,193 of record NC_072437.2, on the reverse strand, counting down.
AAAAAGAGCCGTCTATGACAAACACACAAGTAACATCCCATTGAATGGGCAAAAGCTAGAAGTATTTCCCTTAAGAAGTGAAACTCTTTAGTTTAATTAGATCCCATTTGTCAATTTTGGCTTTTGTTGCCATTGCTTTTGGTGTTTTAGACATGAAGTCCTTGCCCACGCCTATGTCCTGAATGGTATTGCCTAGATTTTCTTCTAGGGTTTTTATGGTTTTAGGTCTAACATTTAAGTCTTTAATCCATCTTGAATTAATTTTTGCATAAGGTGTAAGGAAGGGATCCAGTTTCAGCTTTCTACATATGGCTAGCCAGTTTTCCCAGAACCATTTATTAAATAGGGAATCCTTTCCCCATTTCTTGTTTTTGTCAGGTTTGTCAAAGATCAGATAGTTGTAGATATGTGGCTTCATTTCTGAGGACTCTGTTCTGTTCCATTGATCTATGTCTCTGTTGTGGTACCAGTACCATGCTGTTTTGGTTACTGTAGACTTGTAGTATAGTTTGAAGTCAGGTAGCGTGATGCCTCCAGCTTTGTTCTTTTGGCTTAGGATTGACTTGGTGATGGGGGCTCTTTTTTGGTTCCATATGAACTTTAAAGTAGTTTTTTCCAGTTCTGTGAAGAAAGTCATTGGTAGCTTGATGGGGATGGCTTATTGCGGCACTATTCACAATAGCAAAGACTTGGAACCAACCCAAATGTCCAACAACAATAGACTGGATTAAGAAAATGTGGCACATATACACCATGGAATACTATGCAGCCATAAAAAATGATGAGTTCATGTCCTTTGTAGGGACATGGATGAAACTGGAAAACATCATTCTCAGTAAACTATCGCAAGGACAAAAAACCAAACACTGCATGTTCTCACTCATAGGTGGGAATTGAACAATGAGAACTCATGGACACAGGAAGGGGAACATCACACTCCGGGGACTGTTGTGGGGTGGGGGGAGGGACAGCATTAGGAGATATACCTAATGCTAAATGACGAGTTAATAGGTGCAGCAAAACAACATGGCACATGGATACATATGTAACAAACCTGCACATTGTGCACATGTACCCTAAAACCTAAAGTATAATAATAAAAAATTTTTAAAAAAAAGTGAAACAAGACAAAACGTCTACCCTCTCCACTCCTATTCAATGTAATATTGAAAGTCCTACCCAGAGGAAAGATAAAGAAATAAAAGGCATCCAAATAGGAAATGAGGAAGTCAAATTATCTCTCTTTGCTGACAATACAACTCTATGCCTAAAAAATTCTAAAGAATGCCAAAAGTCTCCTAAACCTGATAAGCAACTTCAGGAAAGTTTCAGGATACAAAATCAATGTGCAAAAATCAGTATTATTAGTATATACTAATAACATTCAAGCTGAGAGCCAAATCAGTAACATAATCCCATTTGTAATAGCCTTAAAAAATAAAATACCTAGGAACACATCTAACCAAGAAGGTGAAAGATCTCTACAAGAATAACTACAAAACACTTATGAAAGAAATTGCAGATGACACAAAGGGGAAAACATTCCACACTCATGGATTAGAAGAATCAATATTGTTAAAGTGGTCATACTGCCCAAAGCAATCTATAGATTCAGTGCCACTCCTATCAAATGACCAATGTCATTTTTCACAGAATTAGGAAAAAAAATCAAAATTTATATGGAACAAAAAAGAAAAAGCCTGAATAGCCAAAGCAATCCTAGGCAAAAAGGACAAAGCTGGAAGCATTACATTAGCCAACTTCAAAGTATACAAGGCTACAGTGACAAAAACAGCATGGTACTGGTACAAAAACACAGACGAATGGAACAGAATAGATAATTCAGAAATAAAGCAGCACACATGGAAAGAACTGTTCTTTGACAAAGTTGACAAAAATAAACAATGAGGAACAGACTCCCTATTCAATAAATGGTACTGGGAAAACTGGCTAACCATATATAGAAGAATTAAACTGGACTCTTACATGTCACCATATACAAAAATTAACTGCTGGGTGCGGTGGCTCACGCCTGTAATCCCAGCACTTTGGGAGGCCGAGGCGGGTGGATCACGAGGTCAGGAGATCGAGACCACGGTGAAACCCCATCTCTACTAAAAATACAAAATAAAATTAGCCGGGCGCGGTGGCGGGCGCCTGTAGTCCCAGCTACTCAGGAGGCTGAGGCAGGAGAATGGCGTGAACCCGGGAGGCGGAGCTCGCAGCGAGCCAAGATCGCGCCACTGCACTCCAGCCTGGGCGACAGAGCAAGACTCCGTCTCAAAAAAAAAAAAAAATTAACTGAAAATGGATTAAAGACCTAAATGTAAGACCTCAAACTATAAAAATCCCAGAAGAAAACATAGGAAATACCCTTCTGTACTTCATCCTTGGCAAAAAATTTATGACCAAGTCCTTAAAAGCAATTGCAGCAGAAATAAAAGTTGACAAGTTGGACCTAATTAAACCAAAGAGCTTCTGTACAGCAAAAGAAACTATTAACAAAGTAAACAGACACCTTACATAATGGATTAAAATATTTACAAACTATGCATCTGTCAAAGGTCTACTATCCAGAGTCTATAAGGAAGTTAAACAAATCAACAAGCAAAACACAAATAACCTCATCAAAAAGTGGGCAAAGTACATGAACAGGCACTTCTCAAAAGAAAACACAGAAGCAACTAATAAACATATGAAAAAAATGCTTAACATCATTAATCATTAGAGAAATGCAAATCAAAATCACAGTGAGATAGCATCTCAAACCAGTCAGAATGGCTATTATTAAAAAGTCAAAAAACAACAGATGCTGGCAAGGCTGGGAAGAAAAGGGAACATATACATTTCTGGCGGATATGTAAATTAGTTCACCTGTGGAAAGCAGTTTGGAGATTTCTCAAAGAAATAAAAACAGAACTACCATTCCACCCAGCAATCCGATTACTGGTATATACTCAAAGGAAAAGAAATTGTTCTACCAAAAAGGCACATGCACTCATATGTTCATCATAGCACTATTCACAATAGCAAAGACCTAGAACCAACCTAGGTGCGCATCAGTGGTAGACTGGATAAATAAAATGTGGTACATAGACACTGATATGGTTTGGCCGTGTCCCCACCCAAATCTCATCTTGAATTCTAGTTCCCATAATTCCCCTGAGTCATGGGAGGGACCTGGTTGGAGGTAATGGAATCATGGGGGCAGGTCTTTCTGTGCTGTCCTCATGATAGTGAATAAGTCTCATGAGATCGGATGGTTTTATAAAGGGCAGTTCCCCTGCAGATGCTCTCTTGCCTGCCGCCATCCCTTTGCTCTTCCTTTGCCTTCTGCCATGATGGTGAGGCCTCCCCAGCTATGTGGAACTGTGAGTTAATTAAAACTCTTTCCTTCATAAATTACCCAGTCTCAGGTATGTCTTTCTTAGCAGCATGAGAACAGACTAATACAGACATCATGCAGCTATAAAAAAATGACATTGTGTCCTTTTCAGCAACATGGATGCAGCTGGAGACCATTATCCTAGGTGAATCAATGCAGAAACAGGAAATCAAATATCACATGTTCTTACTTAACAGTGAGAGTTAAATCTTGCATACACACAGATATAGATGAGAACAATAGACAATGGGGACTCCAAAAAGAGGGAGGGCAGGAGGAGGGCAAGGGCTGAAAAAGTTCCTGTTGGGTACAATGTTCAGTGTCTGGGTGATGGGATCAACAGAAGTCCAAGCCTCAATATCACATAATATACCTTTGTTATGAACCTGCACATGTATCCCATGAAACTAAGATAAAAATGGAAATTAAAACCAAAAAAAGAATTTGTCAGGGAGTGGTTAGAAATACTGTTTCTTGAAAGTACTCATTTCTTCTACATAATTTAACTCTGTAAAGAATTCTATATAGATAATTACTTTCTTTCATGTTTAAAATAAATTATTCTGACCTGGTGCGTGGCTCACACCTATAATCCCAACATTTTGGGAAACCAAGGCACGGGTATCACTTGAGGCCAGTAGTTCAAGACCAGCCTGGACAGCAAAGCAAAACCCCCATCTCTACAAAAAATTGTTTTTAAAAATTATCAAGGCATGGTGGCATGTGCCTGTAGCCCCAGCTTCTTGAGACGCTGAAGCAAGAGGATTGCTTGAGCCCAGGAGTTCTAGCCTGCAGTGAGCTATGATAGTATCGCTGCACTCCAGCATGGGCAACATAACAAGACCTTATCTCTAAAAATAATAACAAAAATAATAATAGAACAAATTATTCTACTTGTTTTAGCCTCTGTTATTGTTTCTTTAAAATTAATCTAATGTTTTGTTCTGTTAAGAGCCACCTTTTTTTTCTAGTCATTTGAAAAATTTTCTCTTTGTCTTTGGTACTGTAGAATATCACTACCATGTGTCGAGACATAGATATGCATTTTTAAATTATTTTAATTTTTAATAGCACTTTAAGTCCATATTATCACTAACCTAAACAAGATACAACATTTTCTAATTTCATTAACTTGTAGTATTTTTCAGCCTTATACTTTTTAAAAATAATTTTCTGAATCATTAGTAATAATTATTCCAGATTACCTGTAAATTCTTATCACTAAGAACTAGTATATAACTGAGTACTGTGGTATATTTAATAGATATGCTTTTAATACTTAGTTTTAATTAGCAATTATCCAAAAATGACCTTTTAAAATTTCTATTTGTATATTCGTTCTAGAAGTAATTTCACAAGAATGATAAAAATCACAACATCAGTATTGCTATAAAATCGCTTAAAATAATACGTTCTTTCAAAATCATATGTGTGTTCTTTTGCTAAAATCTTCAAAAATCAATAAAGCAAACTTAGGAAAAAGAACTGGATGACCATTATTAGATGAAATATAGCATCAGGAACTGTCAAAAGATCTAAACAATATTCCCTTCATGTATAAACTTCAACTCAGAAAAAAAATCTATTATTCATTATTAAAGAGGCACTAATAATTTATATGATACAGTGACAATTTTCCTTGCAATTACTCAGAACTATAATTTCACAATAAATTATACTATTTTACCTTAATCTTTGGTTTACAGTCAGAATCTCTCATTACTTTATTTCATTCATTGTTTCACTTATTAACAATTTGGATAACTCCATTATTTTTACATAATTTATCAAAAAGGAAGGCTACTATTTCTATAAAACATTAAGACCAAAAAGAGGAACTATATCTCAAAACTCTGTTTCACAAGGAATAGAAAAGGCTTTCATGAAGACAGTTGCATTTCCCTTCAGTTACGAGTGTTGATGAGGCTATAGGGCTACCAGGAACCTTGTATCTTTAGCCATACAGTCACTCTTCTTTGGTTCTCGGGTTATACAGAAGCCCTAGGTTTTGGAAAATAACTCATCATTTTAAAAAGTATATCCTCAACTCAAGTGACCCAACATACTGGATGCACCCACCAATCATATTTACTAGGAGACATGATCTGACTGAATTAGCTCCTCATACTTTTAAAAATGGCAAATAGTTATGCTTAGCCATCTCAGATTTGTTAGAATCCTTAATGTCCAGCCAAAATACATGTGGCTAATGTTAGCATAAATGACAAGAATTAGTCTAGTAACTAGTGACCAAAGTTAACAGTTGAGATTTAACATACGATTCATAGCAATTTTATTTAGAAAATATTTGACAAGTCAGTTTCCTCATAGTGAATCTTTTCCATGATATTTACCACTTGTCTTATTAAATGTGAAATTCTAATTCACATCTAATTCTAATCCTTTATTTTAGTCTGAGTTGCTGCAATATAATTTTTGTTTTTATATTAAAAGAAACTAAGAGAAACCTATTTGTATTATTTAGTAATTTTATGCCCTGGATTAAATTCATTCAACTTATTCATTCGCCTAATTATTGCTAAATGCTTGGTAGGTCAACACAGAAATTAATGAGAGTCTCTACTCTCAAGGAAACACAGCAATAGACTATTAGAGTTAAAAGAACATTAAAGAGCATGAAAGTATATATATACATGTATTTTATTAAAATTTATATACATTAAGTGCTATCAAAATACATTTTTCTGTATTAATAAATATTTACTCCTTAAAGAGTTTTAAATAAATGAATGCATCTTAATTTTCTTAACCGAATTCCCTACCAATTGGCACTTAATTTGCTTAGGATTTTCATTAACAACGCACAGATTAACATTTTGTGAATAAATATGTGCACATGCTCTTCATTATTCCCACAGAATTGCTTCATAAAAGTGGAATTATTTGGTCTAAGCAAATGAACATTTTAAACACTTTTAATATATTTTGGCAAATTCTCGAATGAAGGGCTGTACCCTTGCCCAACTGGTTACACTCTCTGTCTTGCTTTTAACACCTGGACAATAGATAATTAACACTTCATTGTGTGTATGATAGTACTTATTTGTTGTCCAGTGAAGAAGACTTTACCTTTTTCTTATAATTGTAAATATCCATTTCTGTTCTTTCACCATTTCTCTACAGGAACATTTGTAGTTTTCACATGTATTGTAAGAACTATGTTTACATTCAAGACATGATCTTTTTGCTGCAATCTATGATGCAAAATTTTCTCCATTTTTCTGTGTGTATCCTCAATTTTGTTGTGGTGTTTTTTGTTGTACCGAAGGTTCTTTTCTTGTGTGATGTCAAAACTATTAAATTTCTCTTTATAGATTCTGAGTTAAAATATGTAGGCTTTATTCAACTGTATATAAATAAAAACATAGACCTATATATTTTGTTTACTTCCTCATTATTTTTACTTAAGTATCGGTCCCACAGACGTTTACTTTAGACAATGCTATGGGATAAAATTCTAGCTTATTCTTTCAAATACTGATTTAATAATTTAGCCAGCAAGATATTTTGATTAACTCTCCTCTCTTACTGAAAATGCTCTCATTTGAAAGTTCCAAGAAATGTGGGTCATAGCTAAAGTCAACCAGTTAGACTGTGGCATTGACCTTGAGTTCAATGCTTTGAATGTGTAGTGGCAAACAGTATGGCTCTGGAATCGATGAGGACCACATTTGAATGGGGCACAACTGGAATTCTGCCACAGCTATGTTACCTTCAGTAAATTACTTCTTCCACACCTGTTCCTAATATTTAGAATAAGGGAACGTAATTCTATCATACTTCCTAATCTTCAGAATAAGGGGAAATAATTATATCAACCTTATCCTGTTCTTGTGTAAATAAGTCATTATTCAATTTATTCATTCAACAATATTCATTAAAAATGTTCTTTGTAATAGATATTTTTTGAGGTGTCATGACTATAGCTACCTTAAAAATAGATATTTTCTAGAAATAAATTATTTTGACTTCATGATTAACTTAGTGTTGAATTCAAATGATGATCTATAGGATCTGGAGTCCTGCTCCCAGCATTCCATCTGCCCCATACTCTCACCACTGGAATGGTGAAAAAGATACCTGGTGGAGATATATATATATATATATATATATCTGACTCGTCTAAGTATGAAGGAAAAGGCTGTAAGTGCACACTGTGTATTCACTCTCCAGCACCATACCTGACACAGAGCTGGCAGTGAATAGATTTTATAAATGAACGAGCACATTAACAACGTATACATTCTTGTCCATGCAATTTTATTAAAAATAGAACAAATTGTCTCTAAACATACTTGCCTTTCCTTAGTGAAACTAAGAGCATTTTTAAAATACGTAGACAGATGAAATAGAGATAGAGGAAAATACCCACACTCTCCTGCCTCTGTGTAAATGACAAAAAGGTGCTGTCCTCTCAGATTCATCAGGCCATTCTGATTCATCATAATTCACTTGCCCACATGGATTCTACCCCTGAATACTTCTGACTACTCAATTAATACCCCAAAGTAGCACCTACTCAGCCATCCCAGATGACAAGGAAGGAGAGAAAACACTCCTAATGCACTTTGTAGGTAACGTAATTTATCTTTTTTTTCTCAATGTAAGTATTGACTTGTTGGTGCCAAGCAATGTGCTTGGAATCAGGGAGGCAGGTGATCAGAGCACAGACTGGGTCTAGACTTCTGGATTTGATCTTGGCTCCACTGCTTGTGGTCACTTAACTTTCTAGTGCCTCAGTTTCCTCATCTACAAAAGCAGGTAATAATAACAGTGCCTATTTTATGAGACTGTTGTGAAAATTAAATGACTTAACATTTGTGAAGTACTTGTAACTGTACCTGGCACCACAGCAAGGGCTCTGTAGATATTATCAAATAAATTAATACACTTTACCACTTCCTTAGCAGAGCACTCCCTGACCAAGTTACATCCCTTTACCTTATTTTGAGATGTAGTTTCGCTCTTGTTGCCCAGGCTGGAGTGCAATGGCACAATCTAGGCTCACCGCAACCTCCACCTCCCGAGTTCAAGTGATTCTCCTGCCTCAGCTTCCCAAGTAGCTGGGATTACAGGCATGTGCCACCACAACTGGCTAATTTTGTATTTTTCGTAGAGACGGGGTTTCTCCATCTTGGTCCGGCTGGTCTTGTACTCTCGACCTCAGGTGAACTGCCTGCCTCAGCCTCCCAAAGTGCTGAGATTACAGGTGTGAGCCACTGCTCTCGGCCTACCATATTTCATAGCACCAATCACCAGGCCTGTACCTGTGTAATAATATTACCTTCATTTTTTAATAACACGATTTTCTTTCCCCATCAGACCATAAACACCAAGAGCAAAACTATGAATTTATTGACACTTTGTGTGTTGCTATTACGCATATAAGAGTATGCAAAAATTACTTTTTATTTAATGTGTTAATACAATAAATCTCCAAACTAATTTTTTATTTTACAGGTCTTTATAAGCCTTGGTATAATTTATAAGCTTGGTTAATTAAATTTCTTTATGAAAATAATCATTGCATCAAATAATCATGGAGCTAGAATTTTTGGCATGCTAATGTCTTTTTACAGATAACACGGTTGTGATGTGATCCATAACTACAGCCATGACTGCCAGGCTCTTGAACAGATCTTGAATTCTTTTCATACTTTTGTTACTCAAAGGCCATATTCCTTAGAACTGTTACATTTATTTATTAGTAACACCTTAATGTAAGACGGTAAAATAGCATCTGATTGAAGGCAGAAAAGCTCTCCTGCCATTGTCTGGCTTGCAGGCATAAGATTTAACATCTTTCTACTTACATATTTTCACCCATGATGGCATCCACTAAACCTAAATCAGTGTCTGGCTCATGAATGAACAAAATATAAGCTCAGAATGGCATAAGAAAACCTTATTCATGGATCCCATCCAAACACAAACTCACAATGCTTAAAAATGAAAAGTAAATCCTGTAAAGCTCAAATTTATGTAGTTATCTTAGAAAAAAAAAATGTATTTTTAATTGCCTGGAGTCCTCATAGCTTCTTGTTAAGCTTAACAAGAGGTATAAAGCCATGACTGAAATATTCACACTCCACTCTAGTCCGTATTTAAAACAAATAGAAAAGGGAATCACTAGTTTATTCATCTTGCCTAATGACACAGAAGGGCAAAACAGGCACCCAAACAACGAATAATAATGTAAGAGCTCAGACTGTAAAATCAATATGTCACATCAGCAGAGCTTTGCTTCGTTTTAATGCTCTCATCTCTGAATGCAGCACAGCTTATCTTCTGAATTATATATATATGTATTAGCCTAATTACATAAATATTGACTTTTCCTTATATGCAGTTTATTCTTTCAATCTCTCTGTAATTACCATGTCAATATTTGTGGCTGCAGTAACAATGAATTTAAATCTGTTAATTGTGACTGATAGTGGCATGCCATGAGATAATTCAGTCACTTAGTCTCAGAACACTGATGGCACTAGATAATAAGAGATGAATCAGTAATTCCCTAAGTGTATCATATTAAGGTAAACATCTTTAAAAAGCAGTTCTTTCAACCCAGTTAATTAAGGGGTTAGTCTTTTCCTCAACTTGTCAGGTTTCATAACGTATAGAAGTAATAACCAGAATGCGACTGGATCTTGGTCTATGACTTTGCCTGCATTTTTTTAAATGAAACACTTTATCCCTAACATCATTCTCCAGTCCACCCATTAACAACTTCTTTGATCTGCTGATAGATATCTACACCTCCATCCTCACAGCTGTATGTGTGTATGAAAGATATAATTTAACATTTATTGCTATTATTCTTTGCTATTTGCTATTTCCATAAGATCCTATTCCTGATCTTACTTACATGTGGAATCTAAAATAGCTGAAGTCATAAAAGGGGAAAGTACAAGGGTGGCTGCCAGGGGATGGATGTGGGGAAGGGAGGGGGGATGGTGGGTGGAGGGTACAAAGTTTAGTTAGACAGGAGGAAGAAATGTTTTAGACCATTGCGCAGCATGGTGACTATCATTCATAATGTACTGTATATTTCCAAATTGCTAAGAAGGTACATTTCAAATGTTCTCTCCACAAGAAAAATGCTAAGGATGTGAGGTGATGGATATGGTAGCCAGCTTGATTTTATCATTCCTCCTGGTATATATGTCAAAATATCACATTGTACCCCATCAATATCTATAAAATTTGTCAAGTAAAAATAAATTTGAAAAAGATCTTAGGCCTACTTTATTCTAATGTAAAATATGATCTGTAGAAATTCTACCTTTATTCAATTATATCCCCACCTGGTTTTATTTTCACGGGAAAAGTTTTCAGTTACTGAAGTTGATACATCTCTGAAACAAGAACTAATCCCATACCTCAGGATATATTAATTAATTAAATGTCTTCACTTTCTTACCAGTGGTACAGAAATGTTCCAAAAATTTTAAAAAGCTAAAAATCTTTTCACTTTGCTCTTGTAATATTTCTAAGAATTTTCACACAAGAGCTTGAACTCTTCAGTTTAAGTAGGATGGAAATACCTGTGTCATATTAATCATTTAGAGTTAGGTGAACACAGAGAACGTTCCCCAAAAACAGTGCTGTCCACGCTTTGAGTTTAAGAGTTGTTCTAGATGTATTATGGTGAAGTGGTCATGCATCATGCTGTGCTTTCTTATTTGCCTCTACAGGGATGCCAGATGATATGAACTTCAGTGATGTAAAGCAAATCCATCAAGACACTGGCAGTACTTTAGACACAACGGGAGCAGGATGTGCAGCGGCGACTGAATCTATGACATTCACTCTGATAAGTGTGGTGATGTCACTTCCTGGGATTTGGTAACTGAACTCTTCTGTCCTGACATACCCTACTGAAGTCTCGATTTCTTCTCTCTCTACATATGCCTGGAATAAGAGATCCTTTTTCAATATAACAATTATATTTATGAAAAGATATGTTACACTAACTTCTCAGAAGCCAAGCTGAAATATTCATAAAGTCCCTAAAACTCAATGTTTAAATGACACACTTTAAAAATATGTCTTTTTTCAATCTAACTGAAAACCTTCTTAACTTCTAATATATTAAATCTGAAGATGTGAAAGGCAGAGAAGTGACTTTGAATAAGAAGAATTCAATGTATCTGTAATTTTATTATCAATTCCAAGCCCCTTCCTTTCTAAATTAAAAATGTTTTCATTTGAAAGTGTGTTTGCCAGACAATGAAAACAATATGCAGTATTTCTCAAAGTACTGAAATTAGAATATCATGAAATAAATCAAAACATACAATGGCAAGTAGTATGCATGCATATTCAAGAGACTTCCATTTTTGCAAGCTGTAGCAGGAAATGTCTGAATGTCTATAAGTTATGGGGTAGATTCTTGAGAAGCATTTCACATAATTTCACTGAAGAACTTTGATAATTTTGACCCACTGTAACTTAGCCACTGATGAACCTTAAAGCTGAGTATTTTAGTAACACCTGATTTGTATTCCATTATATTCAAAATGCATCTTTGGTATTGTGCCTCTGCTCCCGCCTCTCTCTTTGCCTCATAGATTTAGCTATGTTGGGAACCACATGCTTGCTCTAGGAATATCTCCAATAAATAAATATTTGGTGGAAAAATTTGAAGAATATTTGTATTTTCTTCAGGCAAAAATGATATTTTCACCCATTTTCAAAATATTATGTACTACTTTTTAAAGCCTGATGTTGAACAATTGCCTACCTATGCATTTCTAAGGTTCCTATGAATATCCGCAGACATGTCCAGAAAATAAGATATGCAACACTTTAGCTCTTTTGCTATTTGCTCATTAATGGAGCTGCAAACCAACAGTCCCTAATTTCTCAGTTGGGATAAGTTGCCTCAATAGACACTAATAGGATATGTATATGGCTATACTTGAGGAAAAGAGAAGTTAGTTTTTATTAATAAGTATCACATCCAGTCAACAGAGAGAAAATATAATTAATACAAAGTCACAGAATAGAAAAGGGAATTGCTGACCTCAAATAAAAAAAAAAAATTTGAAATGACTTCTGACAAAGACGTAAACAAGACACAGCCAACTGCAAACATTAATGAGGTAAAATCCATTTCTGCCAATCAGGAAACAATGTATGATCAAACCCTGTTCTCTCTTAAGTTCTCAATTAACAAAATGATCTAAGGATGGTTAGTTTAAATCACAACACTTAAGCTGCCCAATCAGGTTTTACTCTCTGTTCAAACATGCCTCACAACCGGAAGTGTTATTCTACCTGTCAGTTCTGGATGCCACTTTCCTAGGCTTCCATTCCACACCTAACATTCCCCGATCCATTCGGTTAATAACTCATTTGCACTCACCTTGACACACTCCACAAATTACAAACTTAAACCTATTTTGAAATTTTTTTACTTCAACCTCAGGTCTTCATTTAAATCAGTCTTGGAAAAAAGTGATACTAAGGCACTCATTTGCTGCCCTCCAGCCGAAGTCATGATTGGCTTGCTACGGCAAAATTTCAGACCAACTTAAGAGGAATTTAATTCTAAAGACAAACAAACTGAAGAGCATGCTTTAGCAGTCTAAGATATATGGATAAAATTAATTGACAGAAGATAATTTTAGATATGGCAAGAAATGGACAAAAGCAGAGTGGTAAAGTCAATAGAAGATATGAAATTTTAAAAAAAAACAAACTAAGTTTTACATGCTCAGATGGGTGTTATCTGCAGGTGGGCGCTTTGGGGACTATATAAGCAATAACGGTGCTGCTAGAGCTTAAAACACTGAGGGGTTTTCAGAATTTCTTTAAGAGCCTAAGGCAAAATTGTTAATATTCTCACTAAGGATACTTATCCATTAATACTTCCCATTCTGTGACATTTCATATCTACATAGTTTCTTATGAATTACAAAGTTCTTTCAAATGAGAGAGAGAGAGTATCTCATTGGACTTTCTTCGCCCCCTCAAAGATAGGCTGGATTTTCAGTCAAATAAAAACAATAATGCTGATTTTTTATATGGCTCAGAATTTTCTTCTGGAGAGTTTTGCATTAATAAGGTCTAAGAAAGTTTTGAGCAATGATAAAAGTGTTGGATATATGTCTACTTTCCAAGATTATTTAACAGATTACATCAGACTGAATGTATGTATTTAAAAATATCACACACATCTTATAGTCACATTTTATGCTGGTGTAATTTTTAAAAGAGCCATATTCTTGAATCCCTGAGTTATTTTTATATGAGTTTAAGTAATTATAAAACTTAGTCTGATATTTTGCATATATTGGGGAGACTAGGTTTAGAAGCAGAACTAACATTTACTTGGCCATTCTTTGTATAGGCACCATGATAAATGCCTTTATGCACAATGTCATTTAATCTCCCCAAAAACACTGACATTTCCATTTTACCAATGAGAAAACTGAGCTTATAAATATTAGGGAATTTGACAGATGTCATACAACTAGTCATAACAGAGTTAGATGGTGAGTATAATACCTTTAAATAAACTGTGTACCTTCCTGGTTCAAAGATACAGTTTTGGAACAACAGCAAGGAACTACAGATTAGCACAAAAATCATTCAGAGACTACTTAAGTCTCCAAACTAGGATTTAACAAATACAATTGGCTATAGAATAATTGTCTAATTATCAAAATGCACATTAGTGTAGAAACATAATAAAAAGGAGAAGTGTAAACATGGACTTTTTTTAGTACCGTTCATTACCCTCCCATATATTCAAATCCACTCTAAACACATCAGCCCTGAAAATAAATAAGCTGCCGAGAATGAGAAAAAAAACACAACTGTTGCAACTCTAATGGAATCATGAAGTTTATTTCAGTTTCCTGTGCAACAAAAAGGTATAAAACATTTCTCTGGCCATAGGATGGCATAAAAAAAAAGAAAGGAAGGAGAGGAGGAAGGAGAGGAGGGAGGGAGGGAGGGAGGGAGGGAGGAAGGAAGGAAGGAAGGAAGGAAGGAAGGAAAGGAGGGAGGGAAGGAAGAAGGGAAGGAAGGAAAAGGACATGGCAGAATATTATTTTTTAAATCTTAGATTTGCCTTTATCCTCTATTTATTCAGGAATATCTTATCAATGAAATAATGTCTGCATGGTTATATTCTCACTAAAAAAGGACTGAGGTTAATAAGCTCTTTCCTCCCAACACTCAGATTTTCTGAAGTGCTCAATAATGATGCTTTGAAAAGGACTAAATTCATTTATTACTAACTGTTTGCTATCATATAAAATATTGTTTCTAACATCAGAATCCTTCAAGGACAATAAAAATGATTTTTTTTCTTGAATGAATATATTCAACCTAGACGTCTCTTATTCTGAATGAGAACTTTGTTGAGCAGGCTACATCACTATTGTATTTACTTTGCAAACTTTAATGTCATTTATGTACAATTACATGGGTTATGAAAATTCAGAAATAATAATTTTTAATGTTGTTAGGTATGAATGTGAATGTATCAAGTTATTCTTTAAATGAGATTGTTGTATACAAGTCATTTTTGATTAAAATACAGATAAAACATATTTCTCAAGTCAAAAGTCTGCTTTCCTTGCCTTTACTAAAATTAGAGTGACTGAATTACTGTTATAATTATTTTATGAATAGAGATCTAATCAAATATAATTATTAAGCTATCCTTTCTGCCTCCTTGCACAGAGAAAACTGAGTAATTTCATCAGAATATAATTTATATTTCTGTAGCAGAAAAAACAATAACTTACCTGGAAGAGAGTAGAGTAGGAGTGGATGTCCATGGTTACTTTTTGGAAACATCTGATTTAAGACACTTTTGCCTTCCTGCACTTGCCAGTTGTCACACTGGAATCAACTTCATGAAAATGTTTGTGAGAAGATCACGCATCTTATTTTCCCCTTAAAATTTTACTTTGACTACATTGAAGACCAGAGTGAAAGACAATATACCAGAATTTGAAAGACCATAGAATTAAGAACAGAACAGTGAACGTTTAAGGATTAAAACTGGTTGGAGACAGAAGGAATGAGATTGACTGCAGTAATAAGTAAATTCTTACTTTAATGAGTTTGATAGCCACCTTTGAAAACGTTGGATTAGAAGGAATGAAGACTCTTAGAAAAAAAGGGAGGTCTCTGATTTTCCTGAGATTACTCAGCCAAGACCACTAGCATAAGAAGAAGAAAGAAAAAAGAAGAACAAGAACAAGAAGGCCCAGCTTTAAGACAAATGCTGTGAACAGTATAGTATGTTCAAGAAAGAGTGACTCCATAATTGTGATCAAAGAGTTCCAGGACTCAATTTGCAAAGTCGATGTGATTTGCTCACCCAGGGCACATTCTCACTCCTCTCCTTGACACCCCCCACCCTGCTGCCCCATCTATATACATACTCATTCCCCACAAACATTTTCCGGCTACTGTCTCTATTTCCTTTCTGTTTTCTTATCCGTAAAAATTGAGATAACTGTATCTACCTCACAGTGTTACTTAGAGAACTAGATAATCCAACACCTATTAGGACCCTGCTGGCCCATGATGAGCCATAATGATTCGTGTTTGTTCCCTTCCCACAGCACTTTCTGTTAAAGTGCACATGTTTCCAGGATAGGACAACATTAGAATATTTAGTTATGGATTCTGCCTGTCAATAAGTTTTTGACAGGGGAAGAGAGCTGTGTTAGTCTGTTTTCACACTACTATAAAGAACTTCCTGAGACTGGGTAATTTATGAAGAAAAGAGGTTTAATTGACTCACAGTTCTGTAGGTTGTACAGGAGGCATAGCTGGGAAGGCCTCAGGAAACTTACAATCATGGTAGAAGGCAAAAGGGAAGCAGGCACAATCTTCAAACGGCAGCAGGAGAGAGAGAGTGAATGGGGAAGTGCTACCCACTTTCAAACAACCTGATCTCGTGAGAACTCACTATCAGGAGAACAGCAAAGGGGACCTCCAGCCCCATGAACCAATCACCTCCCACCAGGCCCCTTCCTAACACTGGGAATTAAAATTCAACATGAGATTTTGGTGAGGACCTAGAGCCAAACCATATCCAGAGCATAGAGAAGATGGTTGGAGAGTGAATGAGTAGGGTTTAGGAAAGGGAAAGAGAAGAGAAGCGATGGACTCTGGAATGCGCAAGGAACCCATCCTGCCTGCTTCATGTTTCATGTTTTGCCTGGACTCATCCTGGCTATGAGGCTTATTCGCTGAAAGTTTATTTTTTTAAGTATTGGGAATAAGTGGTCTTTCTTTCATTGAATATAAAAGGATATTAGCTCTGACCCAGTATTCAAATGTGAATTGGTGTCTACAATGACAAATTTAGAGACCTCCAAACCTTGCTTGAAGGTCTCCTTGACTGGTGAATGTAGACCTCCATCTCTGTGTGATTATTATACTGTGGGGTACCAGCACAGCCCAAGCGGTGGGAGGAACAAATATGAGTAAACAAGAAGTGTGTTGCTCAGTATCTCACCTAAGTTACCCCCAAGTGGTTATCTCTGAGAGGCAAAATCACTTCATAAAGGTCACATTGCCAATAATTGACAAAGCAAGCATTCTAAAACAAATCAACCTTCAAAATCCTTTTTTCCACTGCACCAGTCAGTATCCCAGGGTTCAGAAAACCTTTGATAGGTCAATTAGGTTAGGTTAGGCTACTTGCAGGTTGTATAGGCTATTTTTAAATGTTCCCTCGTTTCATTCACTTTCTAAAATGTCTTCTAAGATACTTTATTTTTCATTTGTCTTTCATCTCAAATTTAGCTCTAGTAATAAAGGTGAGGATCCTGAGGAGATTCCATATGCCAGGTGCCCTAGTGTGGCCATCTGATGGGGTAGCTGGCTCGTTCATTGACTCACAAGCATCCAAAAATGCTGGAGAAAACAGCAAATGGAGCTTCAAAGGCTTTAGCAGTAATTTTCTGTATGACCTTCAGCAAATCCCATAACTCTTTGAACTTCGGTTCTTTATTTGTAAAATAATGTGGTTGAGCCAGATAATCCCTAAATTTTCTTCTGTATTTTTAGAATTCTAGATTTCTAGGCCAAAACAGAAAACATTATTGATGCAATAAGACAGAACATTTGTTTATTTGATGTCACATAATTTACCATTTGCTAATATATAAAAGGCACTTGAAAAAGTAATGCCTGAAATACAATTTTAGTTGCAACTTCTGCATAGGTTTAAAACTCCAATTTCTTTATTACATATAAGGATGGGGCTTTTCTATATAACATTTATCTTTTGATGATTAAAGGGAAGAACCATCATAGCAAACATTCTTCACTTTTGTTTAATGTATAAGACAGTATGAGCCAAAAAAAAATCTATCATACGATTAAATATTTAGTCACTAACTATTGTTTTTCTAGCTTGTCTTATAGGAGTTAAGATCCAGGGTCCTCACTAATCCAGTTGTGGTGTCTCATAATATTCAAAAAGAAATAATGCATAGACTGACTCCTATAAAAGACAAAGATAAAAGGACCTGGAAGTAAGAGATGAAGTTACAAAACAGTTGACAGTACTTTCTCTTCTCACAGATTTTTCCCAGGAGACCCTTCTAAATAGGTGTAAACAAATGTTGTTGCCTCTGATGATTTATTGCAGAACAAGCTGACAGAACATAGGAGCATGTTATCTGGGCCTCTGTATTGCAGGGGCTCGCTCAGAAAATGAAGAAAGACCAGAAGTGCAGCAGAGGAAACAAATGCTCTATGTCATTCAGCAAGAAAGCAGATGGAAGCTTAGAATCACAGCTTATTTAAAAAGAAAGCTTATAAATATGGTGTGTTTATAATTGTAGTATTTCATTTTCCTCATTTATAAAAAAATTAAAGAGAATCCCATGAGAATTTCATCACAGATGGTTAACTGCAATAAATTTATATTGAATAATTTCATTTACTTCTATTTTGGCTACACATCTATTATAGTATGGGTGTGATTGAATTTAAATCCACAGACACATGTACACATTTATCTATATCTATCCATAATATATTCATGTTTATTGTTGCTATGATTGTATTTATGCTTATATTTATATTTGTATAAAATTTGCCTTTATGTCAGTTATTCCAGGCTTTTTGTTTGAAATTTGAGAAGGTTGATGAAATAGATAACTTTTATCAAACTGCAAGTTACTATTTTTCCATATGGGCTTTCATTCTAATTTCAAACCAATAAACATTAAGCAAGCTCTCACTATACACAAGACAATGTACATGACCACTGAAGCAATAAAAAGACATGCATAAAGATATATTTCAGAAATCCTCACTTATACAGGCTTAGGTAAAAATTCTGCTTTTCTTAAAAGACTATTTCTTCTGGAACAAAGCAATACAACACAAACTGTTCACTTATTAATCTTATGAAAAATATACAAGTGTAACATTTCACCACCCACTTGCTTTTAGGCTGTTAACTAATTGGAGTTAAGCTGACCAAGGAATAAATGATAATTCAAGGGAATTAAATAGTCTCATTCTCCTCCTCAAGTCACCAATTTTTGTGCTTTTTCTCCTTCAGTGATAGTCAGCTTTCAGTGCCCCCAAAGTCTATATCGTCTCTACCTCAGCACCTGCATAGGAGACTATGAGTAAAACTATAACTCGGGCTTGGAAATAAGACTAGTCCTGGTTTTGAATGCCGGATATCTCATGAACTAGTTGTGTTACCACAGGCAACAATTTGACTTCTCTGAAATATTCATGAAATGAAGATGATTATATACCCCCTGACAGGTTTGTTGGAAAGATTTAATTACTCATTGTGTCTAGGTATGATGATTAGCACACTGTGGTGTTAAATAAATATTAGCTGACATCTTATCAAAACTTGCTTTTAGGTAAAATCTTTCGCACTAAGTTATAAATGATTAATATCATGAAGTCATTTTATTTTAAAACTATATGAAATTTAAAGAGTATGTGTTTGTAGCGTTTTGCAGAAAAGAAAGACTAAAATCCAGAAAGGATATGTGAATTACCCAAAGTAACACAACTAGTTTGAACTAGAAAAGACCAACGACTTATTTTTTAAGAAAACCTCTATGTACACTGCATTGAATCCAAATTGTTACTTCAAAGCAACCAAAAGCTTCAACAGAAATTACTTCAAAGCAACCAAAAGCTTCAACAGAAATTGCCCCATAGCCACAGGGACTAAACCAATAGAAATAGGCAAATGTACCAATTTGAGAGACTAAGAACAGACACTTGTAGATTCAATGAACTTAAATTTATAAGAAAAAATCCAAACAACCCCATTAAAAAGTGGGCAAAGGACATGAATAGACACTTCTCAAAAGAAGACATTTATGTGGCCAACAAACATCATATATAAAAAAAACTCAACATCACTGGTCATTAGAGAAATGCAAATCAAACCACAATGAGATACCATCTCACACCAGTCAGAATAGTGATTATTAAAAAGTCAGGAAACAACAGATGCTGGAGAGGATGTGGAGAAATAGGAACACTTTTACAAAGTTGGTGGAAATACAAATTAGTTGAACCATTGTGAAAGATAGTGTGGAGATTCCTCAAAGATCTAGAACCAGAAATACCATTTGACCAGCAATCCCATTACTGGGTATATACCCAAAGGATTATAAATCATTCTATTATAAAGACACACGCATGCATATGTTCATCACAGCACTATTCACAATAGCAGAGACATGGAATCAGCCCAAATGCCCATCAGTGATAGACTGGATAAAGAAAATGTGGTACATATACACCATGGAATACTATGCAGCCATAAAAAGGAACGAGATCATGGCCTTTGCAGGGACATGGATGGAGCTAGAAGCCATTATCCTCAGCAAACTAACACAGGAACAGAAAAATCAAACACCACACGTTCTCACTTATAAATGGGAGCTGAACAATGAGAACACATGGATGCAGGCTGGGGAGTAGCACTCACTGGAGCCTGTCACAAGGAAGGCAGCGGGGGCGGAGACCATCAGGATAAAAAGCTAATGCATGTGGAGCTTAATACCAAGGTGATGGGTTGATGGGTGCAGCAAACCACCAAGGCACACGTTTACCTATGTAACAAACCTGCACGTCCTGCACAGGTATCCCAGAACTTAAAATTAAATTAAATTTAAAAACAAAGAATAGACTCTTGACTTTAAAGGGAAAATGAGGCTATTGAGAGAGGTTGTAAAGTATTACTATACCTTGATATTGATTCGAAAAGTAGAAATAATCTAATAGAGTTTTCAATATAACGCGTTTAATATAAACATTAATCTCTTTTCATATTCACAGTCTGATTCTTAATAGATTGACCAATTTGCTAAATTATTCAGGATATCTTGACAAATAACATATTCTAGTATATACATCATAATTTTTTAAATGCCAGCAATTTACTATGAAAATATAGAAAATAAAATCAAAATAGATTTTATGTCACATTTCAAGGTTAAAAAACATTTCTTCTTTGCTACTAATATTGTTTTCTATGCTAGTATTTTGCCTTGCAAGCTTTAGATTTACCCATTTCTGTACCAGATTATAATTAGGTTGTATCTTGAAACATGAAGATCAATAGAATATTTTCATATTTAACTGAAGATTCTTTGTCAGTATTTAAAACACTTTATTGTGCTATGGCATATTCTAGCAATTTCAAAATATTGAGAAAATATGAACAGTTGAAATCTTTCTAAACAACTTTCCTTTAGAGGAGGGTTCCTTCATTCTGTTGAAAAACATAAGGACATGTCAGCTATAGTTGAAATATGTGGCCTTTAATTTCTAGAGTTCTATTCTTCTTTTAAAATCCAGAGAAATGTTAGCTATTTGTCTCCATTGGGCCTAAAAAGAAAATATTTTTATATTTCTCTTACCAGAGAAATAGAAAACATCGAATGAATTATCTCCATATTACAGGAAACCTTTTGTTAACATCGAGTGAATTGTCTCCATATTACAGGAAACCTTAGTAACCAAAGGATGAATTTCACTGTAAGATAATAGAGACAATAATTTAATGGACAGTATATTCATAAGTATTAACACTGATAGAACAATGGCCAGTTTACATCCCTATTGTCCTTTGTGATTTACCTAAAATACAATGTCTTTTATAAAACCTTATTTTAAAAACTTTTTTCTAATGAAAAATATTTTTACTAAAATTATTAGAAATAGTAAAGCAGACTCAAGATCCCCAAAACTCTTCTAGCTCTGTTAGTATTCCGTAAGCTTTTATTTATTTATTTATTTATTTTCTTTGAGACAGAGTTTTGCACTCTTGTTGCCCAGGCTGGAGTGCCACAGCTCACCACAACCTCCACCTCCCGAGTTCAAGCAATTCTCCTGCCTCAGCCTCCTGAGTAGCTGTGATTACAGGCATGCGCTACCACACATGGCCAATTTTGTATTTTTACTAGAGACGGAGTTTCTCAATGTTGGTCAGGCTGGTCTCGAACTCCCAACCTCAGGTGATCCACCCGCCTTAGCCTCCCAAAGTGCTGGGATTACGGTCGTGAGCCACCACACCCAGCCAATATTCTGTAACTTTTAAAAAATATCATACCTATTTATAGAAATAGAGCTACATAAAATTTACACATACACATCTAGATATAGATATCTCTATAGAAGACATATAAAGAGATGAGAGGAATAGAATGACTATATATTTACATAAGTATTTAAAAATATGATGATGCTATGTCTATTTAAACCATGTGTACTGCTTAACAATATATCATCAATGATTTCTGGGTCATGAAATATGCTGAAAATAACTATAAATGATTCATAGTATTCTTCATATGAATATCACATTTAATCAATTCTCTATTGAGAGACATTAAATTATTAATATATCATAAACAAAGTTCCAATAAAAATCTCAATAAAATTTTACACTCCTTCATGATTTCTTCTTTGCTTAGTTATCATTCCTTCAGTGAGAAAAAGAAAGGAGGTAATTTATTCTTCCTTAACCAAAAACAAACCATCAACTTAAACACAAAATTAGATTACAATCATTGGTGTATTTGTGTTATTTTCCCTAGTAGACCAAAGTTTATTAAAGGCTTTTTAATCCCTCTTGGTAACACTGTTCTTTAAGTTAGTACAAGTCCAAATATATGTATTGAATCAAATCTGGTCATAAGAAGACTCAAGAAAAAAAGGATGCCATTTTACTGTATTTGTTCTAATTAACCTTAAAAACACCCTAAAAGAGTTATAATATTAATAATTACCACCTTTGCCAAACAAAATGGGGGTAAAAAAATGAGATATATTAATATGAAAATATTTGTAAATAAAAAACTTAATACAGATTATAAATATTATTGTTATAGCCAAATAGACTAACTTATACATCTTTTTGGTTTTTTGTTTTTTGAGATGGAGTCTCGCTCTGTCACCGTGACTGGAGTGCAGTGGCACAATCTCGTCTCACGGCAACCTTTGCCTCCCAGGTTCAAGCGATTCTCCTGCCTCAGCCTCCCGAGTAGCTGGGACTACAGGCACGTGCCACCACACCTGGCTAATTTTTTGTATTTTTAGTAGAAATAGCGTTTCACTGTTTTAGCCAGGGGTTTCACCGTATTAACCAGGATGATCTCAATCTCCTGACTTCATGATCCAACCACCTCGGCCTCCCAAAATGCTGGGATAACAGGCGTGAGCCACCTCACACGGCTACATCTTTTGCTATTCCATATCTGAGCTCTTAATGTAGTGAAATCCATCCTGAAAGCCAAAAAATTTTGAAGATGTCCGTACTGAAAACTAGTCTATTAAATCTTGTGTGCCTGCTAAGCTCACAATCCCTTCTGAGGAAAACTGATGTATTATTGATTCTCTTCTCTTCACAGCTGATTGCATAGGGTGATATAAGGCAGCGCTGTCCAGTAGAAATATAACGTGAGCAACATATATAATGTAAAATTCCCAGTAACCACTTAAAAAAAAGAAAGTAAAAAGTCAGAGCTCAAAATAATTTAGTAACAGATGTTATTTAACCCAACATATACAAAATATTACCATTCCAACACATAAGCAACATAAAAACCATCAATGAGATTTTATATTCTAATTTCAGTAATTTTTTGAAATCGAGTATGTGCTTACTGTACATCTCAATTCAGACACACCATATTGCATATTGCAATATGGTAGTGGCTACCATATTGGACTGCACAGATCTACAGGTAGAGACATCAAGACACCTTGGGGAAAATTATTATTTTTTTTTATTATTATACTTTAAGTTCTAGGATACATCTGCGCAACGTGCAGATTTGTTACATATGTATACATGTGCCATGTTGGTGTGCTGCACCCATTAACTCCTCATTTACGTTAGGTGTATCTGCTAATGCTATCCCTCCCCCCATCCCATGACAGGCCCCAGTGTGTGATGTTCCCCACCCTGTGTCCAAGTGTTCTCATTGTTCTGGATGAAGCTGGAAACCACCATTCTGAGCAAACTATAGCAAGGACAGAAAACCAAACACCGCATGTTTTCACTCATAGGTGGGAATTGAACAATTATCATTATTAAGAAAAAAACTTCATTAGTCTTCCTTAGTCATAAATCTGAAGCAAGAAAGTATGTAGTAACCTGGAGAAATCTCCTTTTATTCATGTATTAGCAAAACGTGTCCTTCTAAATACCCCCTAGGTACTGAAAACTCTAAGAAAGGGTAGGAAAATCACAACTTCCAGAATGGCAGTGTGAAGGGCTTGCAGAAAACTTTCCCAGGAAATCATCTATTAACCTGGTCAAAATTAGCAATGGTAATCATTCAATGTCTGGAGATTACTCAAAGGGCTTACAGCAAATTGAGAAGCATTTACTCCACAAAATCTAAAGAAGCTCAGTAAAAGCAGCATGAGGCAGTGGCATTCCAGTTAGGTACTGCACCTGTCCCCCACAGCTAAGCCATGTGGAAAAACTGCTCCAGCAGCTCCACAGCTGGGTGGCAGCTCTCTTTTCCCTGAACTCAATGAGCTGGAAAAGCAATTCCAGGTAGATTTGGTAGCTGGTGGACATCAGCAGATTCCATCGTTCCAGACTCTGCAGATCTATAGTGGGCTGTCTAGGTAACCCAGCAAAAGTACCAGTTCAAGGCAAGTACTAGTGCAGCAAGAACTAAACAAATAAAAGGCAACAAAATGAACAATAAGGACAATCCTTAAGAGGAATCCGTATTCAGAGTTGCTGTAATAGAAGGGAACTTCCTTAATCTGACAAAATGTATCTATAAAAAACCCACCTCCAAAATCATATCTACTAATAAAAGACTGAAAGCTTTCCCTCTAAGAGCAGGAACAAGAAAGGATGTTGGCTCTTTCAGCCTCTATTCAACATTATAGTGGAGGTTCTAGCCAAGACAGTTGGGCATTAGTCAGGAAAAAGAAAAAGGAATCCAGATTAACAAAGAAGTAAAGCTATCTCTAATTACATATGACATAAACTTGTAGAGATACAGAATTATGAATCCACTAAAAATAGTAAACTAATGAGCTCAGGATATAAGATCCTCACATAAGATCAGGATTGAAAGGTTGCAAAATACAAGATCAATGAGATTTCTCTACACTAGCAATGAACAATTATAATCCAAAAGGGAAATTAAGAAAATGATCCCATTTACAATAGAATCAAAAAGATTAAGCCTTAGAAATAAATTTCATGAAAGGAGAATAGGACTTATTCACACAAAATATACACAAAATCATAAACGTGTTCGGAAAAATAACTAAAGAGGACCTAAATGAATGGAAAGACATCCCATGTGCTTTCATCAGAATGTTTAATAATACTTAAATGGCAATAATCCCCACATTCGTCTACAGTTTCAGTGCAGTCTCTATTGAAACCCAGCTGCTTTTTTTTTTTTTTTTTTTTTGCAGAAAATGATGTTGATCCTAAAATGTATATGCAAATGCAAGAGACGAGGAATCCACAAACAATCTTTAAAAATAACAAGGTGGGAAGACTCACTCTTCCCGATTCCAAAACTTAGTACACAGCTACAGTAATCAAGACAAGTGTGGTGCTGGCTGGCATAGTAAAGATGTACAGATCAATGCAATAGAATTGTAACTGAATTCTATTTCACATCATTCACAAAAATTAACTCAGAATGGTCACAGATCTAACATAAGAGCTAAAACTATAAAACTTTTAAAAAAAAACACGTAGAGATAAATTTTTGTGGTCTTGGAATAAGAATGTGTTTTTACATATGACACTTAAAGCATAAGTGAAAAGAAAAAAGAAAAAAATGATAAAATGGACTTCATCAAAATTTTTGTGCTTCAAGACACCTTGAAAGAGAAGACCATGTGTCTTGTTCATACAAACACTCCATTACTACAGAGATATTTCCTTGCCATAAATAATACTTCTCAATATACAATGAAGTTTAAAAGAGACGAAATCTTAGGAGAAATCATTGAACTCCTTGATTGAGAATAACTAAGAAAGGGTGCTGATTCTCCATACTGGAACCCACCATCTCCCAGCCACTGATAGTCCTTCTGAACTTGCCTCCTGTTATCTGGGGCACCAGTTCTCTGGGATGGTGCTATGGCAGTCCTTCCCAACACAATCTCTGGGTGTAGTTGCAACATCCAAGGATTTTAGCTGCATGTCAAAAAGTCATTAGAATTGCTTCTCCCCTTCCAGCTTCCCCATCCCAGAAATTAGTAAACACTTTGGTTTACCAAATGTTTAAATGATAAGAATAGCTTGAAAGGAATAGACTTTACATCCTGCAAATGCATGTATCAAAGTGCATTTCACTTTAGAATGCTACTTGTGGATGTTATCTGCATCCTAGCCTATGAAATCGGCCATGCCTGTGCTATTCACGCCTTGGCATCTGTGTTAGGGCATAGTTTCCAGTAGTCAGTTCCAAAATCCTTTGACACTTTACGTCTGTTTTTTCTCATCTCCTCCATTCCCTGTCCTCATGCACATTAATCCAATACAAGATCCTTTGACCCCATCATGCTTTGTCAGCATGGGACCTCTGGACATATTTCCTTGACACAGGACCATTCTCAGACAGAAGTCTATACAGACTGATTAACATTTCACCATCACTTTCCATGCAGTCATGCTTTTATCTAAGGCAGTCTGTTATTCCAATTAATAAGACCCCAAAGCAGGACATGAATAATAAAATCAGCAAAGCATATTTCAGCAGAAGCCTATGGGTTGATCTGGCTCAAGAATTCTGGCCACCCTACCCTTTACCCTCAGGTCTGCTATCACCCTTTTTAAATAAGATAAGCTGAACAAGTTGCTATCCCTTGCACTATGAAAGAGCCCAATTAATACACATTTGTTTATGATATAAAAGCGCATTTATTCAACAGACATGTATTTGCTCTGCACAATAGGGCACGCCTATGCTATACACTCAGAAAATGCAGATGTGTTCCCAATCTCAAAGAGAATATAGTGTTTAGATTCCCAGATTTGAATCCAATCTTGCTACTGTATCAGAATCACTGAGGGTGGGGTCTAGGGAGAAAAAGGTTTCCATGACGAACACATAATTAGGTCTACAATAGGGTTTTTCAAATTTGCTCATCTGTGGTTCCTTTTAATAAACATACAAACTTCACACTCTTTGAGTATGGACTAATTTTCCATTCAAAATTACCCTCTTTGAGAATTTCCTGGATGGGATATGAGTGCAGGGTTTTAGAAATTAAGTATTGTCACCAGCTAGGGATAATTTGCCAAGCTGTGTTTTTTTTAAATAAGTGTTTCCCAGACAGATAATAATGGGTTCTTCTTCTTCACTTTTTGCTAACCAGTCCCTCCTGCTATTTTGAAAATTACTCACTTATAATATCTAAAAGTGATGAGATACTAGGTCTTTACAGTCTTTTCTCTAAATCTCTTTTTATTCTTTCTCTTGCATAACTATTCTATACAATTTAAAACTCATTGGAACTCAGCATTTTATAAAATTTTTTTATTAGTTCTAATGCCTTGTGAATAATTAACTGACAATTTATAAGCAAGATGTGCTTGTAACATTTATGAGGACAAAAAAATAGGTAACAGTAAGAAAGAACCCAGGTTAAGCTGGTAGTTGTACAGGCGAGTCAGGTATAAAGAGCAGATGAACTCCACTGGGCCCAAATGGACTACCTCACATAGTATATGCTGCTCAGATGGTGAATAGGTCAATCTGATTTCCCTATGACAAACCTCTACACATACCAGTAAAGACCAACGTTTATTCTTGTATAGATAAGATTCCACGTTGCTCACTTGGTTCACATCTTTTAGTTAATTCTGAGACCAATATTATTCTTAGTAGAAAGTTCAGCATTTAGATACATGGTAACTTGAACTTCCAATACTTTAGGGCCAGCATGTCACTTGCATGAAAATGCAACATGTCCAAGTTTGTATTTTGCATGAAAATATCACTCAGTTTTGCTTTTTAGAAAATAACATATTGCCCCTGATTTTCTACTGTCGGTGGATTTGTTGTTACTCTCCTTTGGTCATATATTTGGGAACAAAGATTAAAAAAGATAAAACAGCATTTTGCTACCCAGCATCCATTAAGCCATTTTAAGCAATCATTATCTCAAAACACTTTGGGGTATAGCTGTCATTTAGGCCTTGATTGTTTTTAAAAAAAAAAAAAAGAAAGAGAAATAGAAGAGTAGGAGAGAGGAAGGCATGGAGGGATATAGAAGAACATGAACATATTACAAGACTTTACAGAAGAATACGAAAAGAGAGCAGGGGTTCATGTAAATTCAAGTTACAGACAGCTGCCTCTGCTGCTCCCATTCATTTTCCTCTCCTTCTCCCACACCACAGGGGCTTCTAGAATATGGATATTCCTTTCTAAGAATCATTCTAGATAATAATAATAGACGAAGAGTTTTTTACCTGAGATTTAATTAATTCCAGAGAAAATATAAACCACTCCTTTGTAGTATATTTTATGTCTCCAAAACTTAAGCACCAATCAGGATATTATTTTGTAAGTATACCATAACGGTTAAAATAGAAAAAACTCTACAGGAAGCCTCCCAAACTTGGAAGAAATAGATTTCCCATTGAGTGGTGAGATTCACACTTACTGTGTCTGAGAGTCACTTATTAAGGAGTCAAAATCTCCCTGGCCAAAAATCTGATTGAATAGAGCATGGAAAGAAGAGCTAAGAAATATAAGAGAAATTAATTGGTATTCGTGTATCTCACTAATGTGTGAACAGAAAGATGAGTTTACCATAAAATCAATCAAAGAAGTCAGCGGGTAAAAACTAAGCTGTGTTAACCTGACTCTATGCCTGGGGAGAGGCAGAGTATCTGGGGGCCTTATCATCAGCACTAGAAAGATTTTCACTTTGGGGGGTGGGAGGAGATGCGGGCAGGGATGCTCATCAAAATCTCCAGGGTTTTAGATATTCCTCAAGACTATCACTTTCATTTTGTTCTGCTTGACTGATTACCAGGAACATTCCAGTTACTAAGGGAGATTTCCATGCATCATGACATTTATCAATGCAAAACAACAAACAAAAGTATTACAAGCACTAAAAATGAGCCACAAATTGCACAGAATAAATTCAACTGGAATTCCAGTTTATATGCAAGTTTCTTGTAAATTTCGAGAGCATGGGCCACTCTTTCTCTGTTAAATGAGCTCCAGGTACCCTGACAAAAATCTAGTTTCTGGCCTTTGTCCTGACTTCTGTTTATCCTATGAAAAACCTGCCATCCTGTGAGGTGCTGTTAAATGGAAACTGGCATGTTTCTCTCATTGCTCTCAAAATAAAACCTGTTCTGCCGCTTCATCTTGTTATTTTCTAATATCAGAAGTGCAAACATTGGCTCCAAAACTTATGTATTTGAAAGAATGACATCAATGCTCCAAATGAGGTAACCTTCTATCTTCCTTACAAGGTTTCTGAAAATGTGTGTTTTCTATCCATGACCCGTTGCAAGGTATGTGGTGAGTTGACATCCCTGCCCTCAGGCAACTTACTATCCAGCTAGATATTTTAAAATGTGTGGCAGAGACTGTTAACACCACTTCCCCTAATATTAAATCTTTTTTAATACAGATGCCCAGAATGTCCCTGCCTCACTCACAGCTAGGTGAGGCCCCCATGACGGAAATGTAAGCAGTGCTGTGATGTGGCAGCTCCCAGACACTGTCCTATGAAGAGTTGGAGCTTGGGCTTTCTCCACTTTCCTACCTTCTCTAAACTACTGCAATAGAACATGGACCCAGTGGCTGGACAGGGAGGACTGGAATACACTACAGAGATGAAGGAACAGAAAACCATCATCAGTGTGCTGGATCCTACATGATCCACATTGCATGGGTGCCACACCAGCCTGGACTGCCTCAACTCAACTTTTGCAAGAGACTTTTCATGAAGTGCTATCTTGTTTAAGACATGATTCTTCAGCTCTGACTGAGATCACAAAACAGGTACAAAATAATGACTAAACAATATCCAAAATAATTATGCTAAGAAAAGGCATTTTTCAATAAATATGAACAGAGGGTGTCTTAGGTACCTGGCTCTGCATGAGTAAGAACTGTATTCCCAGCTGTCACTGATATTACTAACATAAGGCTTGGTATGATTACATACCTAATAAGCTGTGTAGGCAATAAGTGCTGAAAAGTCACAGAAAGCAGACAACTGTGTGGATTTGAATCTGTAGATAATCATAAAATGATACCCCATCAGCTAGACCTTACCAGAAGAATGGTAATTAAGAGGAAGGATGAAAAACAATCTCACCAAGAAAAATAAGGACAAAAAGATATCAAAAGTAGGGCCCAGTGAGGATGTCCTTTGGTTGGAATAAAGTTACTTTTAAGGGACTGAGATATGGCTAGAAAAAAGTTTAGGGCAGGATCCCCAACCCCCAAACCATGGATCAGTATCCATCTGTGGCCTGTTAGGAACCGGGCCATACAGCAGGAGGTGAGCAGTGGGTGAGCCAGCAATACTGCCTGAGCACCATCTCCGGTCAGATCGGCAGGCATTAGATTCTCATAAGCACATAAACCCTATTGTAAACTGTGGATGCAAAGTATCTAGGTTGTGTGTTCCTTATGAGAATCTAACTAATGCCTGATGATCTGAGGTAGAACAGTTTCATCCTGAAACTATCCCCTCAAACCCCCAAACTCTCATTCATGCAAACATTGCCTTCCATGAAACAGGTCCCTGGAGCCAAAAAGGTTGGGAACCAATGGTTTAGGGGCAAGCTGAATTTGAATTTCCGCCTTGGGTAATGATGGTGGGGAAGGCTAATGAAAAATGTTGGTGAGTTCTGAAAATTTCAGGATGACCACCTCTCTGCTTCACTTTCAAGTTCAAATCTGTGCGTAACACAATAAAGAGAAGCAGCATTGCCTGCAAATCTCCTCTGTGAAAAGTCTTCTATTATCAATTATTTTATTTAATCCTCACAATAATCTCATCAAGTAAGACTTATCATCACTGACTTTATAGGTGAGAAAACTGAAGTATTAAGTAGTCAAGAAAATTATTTGGCATTATTCAAACAACAAATGGCAAAAGCCAACTCTTGAACCCAGTTCTGTATGGTACCCAAATTCTACCCCTTTCCATCTTACCCCATGATTGTTCTTGATACCTAGATGACAAATACAGAGCTGGCAGTGGGAATTATACTTTGGTTATAAAATACTACACTACTAATAACATGTTTTAAGCAAACATTCAAGTCAACCATCTTGACTGAATTTTTTCTAAGAATAGAAAAGGGTGTAATTCTATGAGTTGATGAATGTCTTCTTGGATTACTTTATTTGATTTTTAACATAAAAGCATTAAGCCATAAAAATCACAAAGAGTAAAATTAAATTAGAACAGAATAAAAGTAATCAATTCTTATTAGATATTCCATACCCAAGATCACAAATCTTCAAGGCTATTTAAAAAATAATTGCTACATTATTGAGAGGCCTTGGCTTTGAAACATATAGTAAAAAGAACTTGGCTTTGAAATCTTTCTCTGCTCTACAAGACATTGCTGGGCATTTAGCTCAAATTCTAAGATTAAAAAAAAAAAAAACATAAAAATGCTGATTCAACACTATAAGGACAATGATTTCCTCTAGCCTTTATTGCATGCCTAAGCACTTACAATTTTTAAAGTGTAGCTGTTTTATGAATGAAACCAGAAGATATAATTTCAACTATGCAATCAAGTCATTTTATTATATGACATCACTTATATCAAGTGAATTTTCTTCTGGTACTAAGCAAACATAAATAACTGTAAATGTCAATGAGCTCATTGAGAAAGCAGGATTTAAAGTAATGAAGTAATCCTTGATTATAGTATTGATTACAAACAAAAATTTGTAATGGATGTTTGCAAGTGAGATTTATTTCAGAATATCTATATTTTGCCTTCAGATATATCAAGCTCTGGCTCTTACATGAACCCTTTAAAGATCTCTAATTCATATAATCACTATATAACTTACCATTTCAGGTTCTCCATTTCCATCTGAGAAGTCAAGAGTTTAGATATTCACTGCCCATGCACCTTCTCATGTATCTAACCAGCTCATGGGGCATGTTTTCCTTTTGAGCTCAAAGCTAGGTGAATGGGTTACTTAAATAGTAACCCTATTGATTTTGAAAACTACTAAAAGCTATAATAAACACATCTGACCTCAGAGGAATATACACTGCCTGCAAAAAAAAGTATATAATTTTTTTTAATTTTAACAATATATTTTATTTAACAATATACATCCAAAATGTAATTTATGTGAACTATTGATGAGATATTTAACTTTTTTCATGCTAAATCTTCAAAATCTGCTGTGCATTTCATGCTTCCAACACATATCTCTATGGATGATAAATTTTCATTGGAAGTCTCTGACCTCTATTTAGATGTCATAAAATGTATGATTGAAAGAGTAGATTCACATACTCAAGTTGTTCCAAGTATACAGTTATTTTCTACTAACTGAATTGAGTATGCGATTTTAGTTGTAAATTAATTGAAATGAAATGAAATAAAAAATTCAGTTCCACAGTTGCACTAGTCAAATATCAAATGCTCAGTAGCTACATGCAGCTAGTGGTTATTCTATTGGATGGCACATGTATAATATTTTTAACTTTATTAAAATCTAAATAGAGAACTCTCTAGAAATTCACATTGACACCTACCTGTATAACGAACATTTATACCAGCTGTATGGGTAGGCAGATAGTGGAAAGGAACTCACAAGTATCTGAATCAAAGAATTGACAAATATTTACTGACTACCTTTACTTCCCAAATACGTTTAGAACATTTATTTGTCACTAATATGCACCAAGGACTATTATAAGTGTTTTAACTTAATCTTTATGAGATGTGTACTATGGTTATCAGTCCATTTTACAGTTCTATATCCTCAAAGGGATACCTAGCATGGTCTTAATCCCTCTTTGAAGAGTATAGCAAGACTATCAAGTATGGCTATATTTGCCTACTGGAACCTAGAAGCCAAGTTGGGGGAGGGAGGAAAAATAAAAGCCAATGATCATTTAAAGAACAAAATGTCATAAGAGAATACATCAAGACCTTGCAGAGGAGCTGAGAGTTAATAAACAGACAAAAGCCAAGCCCAACAGGCAAAGACCCAGGATGGTGGTTGAAAACATCAATCAGAAGACAGAAGAAATTATAATAAGAGCTTCAGTAATTCAGAGAAAGGCAAGAGGATCTAGGCCAACTTCCTAAGACAATCCCACAATCTTTCTGTAAGGTATGTGGATAAGCTGGTCTGATTAAAAGCCCAGTGGGAATATACAATGTCCCCCCGATTCATGTCCTACACTCTTCCCAACTAGTGTTTCTCATATTAAATGCTTCTCTAGGTAAGATAACGATGCTGATTCAGTAGGTCTAGGGTGGGGGCAGGGAGTCTGCTTTCCTAACAAGATCCTTGGTGATGCTGATTTGTGGGCCACAAGACCACTCTTTGAATAGCAAGGCTCCCAAAACCTTCCACTGACATTGACATGTTTCTTCTACCAGAGGTAATCTGACTTCACGAGTGGAATTTCCTGACCTTCCATTTCTCAAACCCGTATCCCCCATCTCAACCCCTAGAAGACCTTAACCTTAGTAGTGAGGGACCTCTGTCCCTTTCTTTACCAATTCTGCAGCTATGCACATTCAGCACTTGTTCCTGGTAGAACTCCTGATCTTGCACATGAGCTGGGGAATGGTAAGAGCCCAGGAGCATACATGGGGAGTGGAAGCAGGCGAACAAAAAAAAGCGGCTGTGAGTCAAGGCATATCGCTAGTAAAACTAAGAAGGAACTTTGAGAAATATTGTTATAAATGACACCTAAGGTTTAGAAAAGCACTGTACTTCAGCCAAACACAGGGTGTAAAAATAAGATTCATCAGGATCTAGATCACTGCTTAAATCATTGGTTCTACAGCATACTGTTTTGATTTCCAAAAGTAACCAACAAATTACATTTAGATGTAACTAAATCATAGTTTGGGGCATGCTTATACGTATAATGAAAAAATAAAAACATGTACTTGACTCAAAAGAAATTGTACCAGCCAATTCAACATTACTGGACTTTTACTTCTATATGTAAAAATAAGCACACCACCAGAAGCTGACTTAGAGCAGCTATAAAAGTTACAGCAAAATTTCAGTTTTAATAAGCATATTCATTGAGTTTTTTAAATTTTGGAGAAAGTTTAGATGATTTACTTCTTCTTTGTCCATAATTTTTAATATTTATAATCAATTTTAATAAGACTTTTGGTTTGGGAAGTCATAAGCTTCTCCAAATTTTTACAATTTGACCAGATTTAAATAATCAGTGATACTCATCAATATTTCAATTATTTAACAATTTAACACCAGATGTTTAAGTCCCATGAAAAGAAATCTCCCCCTCCCATCAAACACTAATTTTCAAATTGGCATTTCATATTTTACCCAAATTCAATAGCACAGCTGCTTCCAGAAAGTTTACCAGACTGAAAAGTTGGAACACTTTTATTACTACTGCAAGTTCCTTGACAAGATTCTTTTCTTTGAAAATATTCTGCTTAAAACAACATTTATTTTAGCTCTAAAAATTCTCTTCATCAAAACCCTTTTAGAATTTAAATGCATTGCCACAATGAATGTGCCAAAATATGAAACAATTGTGTTAAAAAATAAGGCCTCAGTATCATCTATTTTTAATAACATATCAATATTTTTCATATAAAAATGTCTGTGTATAAAGCTAATATATATTTAGAATGCCAAAATGATCTTGTCATAATGAAGTAACAAAGTTAAACTTCAGACAATTTCCTTTCTTTCTGATCTATACTCCTGAAATACAGAAAAATTAACAAATTCTTCACACATACCTGCACCCTAGTTGCTAGATACCTACAAGGAAACATAAAATATTACCATCATTAAAATATAAAACAAGGAAAGTAAATAATATTCTTTTCCTTTTTGCCCTTTATTTTAAAAACTATGGATATTATAAGCTTACAATATACATAATCCTCATATGACTTCCAAAATTTTTCGTATCAACTCACTTAGTTCTATTAAACTCATCTCAAGAAGAGGGATAATTCCTGGAGAGCAGAGGGAAGAAGACACTTCCTCCATCCTCCCACTGGACTCCTGTTGGTATCTGTGCAGGTCACTAAAGATGCAGTGCTTCTGATGCAAAGTTCACTGATGTGAGGCAAGTTTCCTGCCAGTTGCTTGGGCTCTACCAGGGTCCCTATCACAGGCGTATACTTCACGGCTGCAATTCTGCAACAGATGCCTCAAGGTGCCCTGTTAGCTGGTGTCCTACAGAAACATTGCTGTAGCAGCAGCTTGGCCCCTTTATTCACAGTGGAACACACCATTTCTAATCTGTTCAGGATAGAAAACCTGGATGAAGAAAGACTGAATACAACTGTTCTGCATGTCACAGGGAAAGAAAAACATTGTTGAATCTCTGAAAATGTTTCTCTGAGGAGAAAAGAAAGAAAGAGATCTAATATTTTAGGTACGGAGTGGCAGTGTCTGTACAAACAGACCACTTAATTCACAACAGCTTGAGGGTCAAAGGAAAAATTAAGATGATTATGCTTAAAATTGCCAATGTAGGATTAAAAGTTCATTTCCATCCAGGTTTCTTGGCTCACATGGTCTGCCAGGATAAAATTATTAAAATAAAAATAATTTGCATCGATGTTTATCAGGGATATTGGTGTAAAATTCTCGTTTTTGTTGTGTCTCTGCCAGGCTTTGGTATCAGGATGATACTGGCCTCATAAAATGAGTTAGGGAGGATTCTCTCTTTTTCTATTGTTTGGAATAGTTTCAGAAGGAATGGTACCAGCTCCTCCTTGTACCTCTGGTAGAATTTGGCTGTGAATCCATCTGGTCCTGGACTTTATTTGGTTGGTAAGCTATTAATCATTGCCTCAATTTCAGAGCCTGTTATTGGTCTATTCAGAGATTCAACTTCTTCCTGGTTTAGTCTTGGGAGGGTGTATGTGTCGAGGAATTTATCCATTTCTTCTAGATTTTCAAGTTTATTTGCGTAGAGGTGTTTGTAGTATTCTCTGATGGTAGTTTGTATTTCTGTGGGATCGGTGGTGATATCCCCTTTATCATTTTTTATTGCGTCTATTTGATTCTTCTCTCTTTTCTTATTAGTCTTGCTAGTGGTCTATCAATTTTGTTGAATGCTCATCATCACTGGCCATCAGAGAAATGCAAATCAAAACCACAATGAGATACCATCTCACACCAGTTAGAATGGCCATCATTAAAACGTCAGGGAACAACAGGTGCTGGAGAGGATGTGGAGAAATAGGAACACTTTTACACTGTTGGTGGGACTGTAAACTAGTTCAACCATTGTGGAAGTCAGTGTGCTGATTCCTCAGGGATCTCGAACTAGAAATACCATTTGACCCAGCCATCCCATTACTGGGTATATACCCAAAGGATTATAAATCATGCTGCTATAAAGACACATGCACACGTATGTTTATTGCGGCACTATTCACAATAGCAAAGACTTGGAACCAACCCAAGTGTCCAACAATGATAGACTGGATTAAGAAAATGTGGCACATATACACCATGGAATACTATGCAGCCATAAAAAATGATGAGTTCATGTCCTTTGTAGGGACATGGATGAAGCCGGAAACCACCATTCTCAGCAAACTATCACAAGGACAAAAAAACTAACACCACATGTTCTTACTCATAGATGGGAATTGAACAATGAGAACACTTGGACACAGGACGGGGAACATCACACACCAGGGCTTGTTGTGGGGTCGGGGGACTGGGGAGGGATAGCATTAGGAGATATACCTAATGTAAATGACGAGTTAATGGTCGCAGCACACCAACATGGCACATGTATACATATGTAACAAACCTGCACGTTGTGCACATGTACCCTAAAACTTAAAGTATAATAAAAAATAAATAAAAATCAATAAAAATAATGCAGAAGTTTAAAAGTTTCAAAGAAAAAGTTCTTTTTAGAAACTCAGAGTTTGTCTCAATATGATATTTATAAGGGCCCTTTATCTATATTTAGTACTTCTACCAGAGGTAATCTGACTTCACCAGTGGAATTTCCTGACCTTCTTCCACTTCTCAAACCCATATCCCCCATCTTAACCCCTAGAAGAAGACCTTACCCTTAGTAGTGAGGGACCTCTGCCCCTTCTCTACCAATTCTGCAGCTACGCACATTCAGCGCCTGTTCCTGGTAGAACTCCTGATCTTGCACATGAGCTGGGGAATGGTAAGAGCCCAGTTGCATACATGGGAAGTGGAAGCAGAAAAACAAAAAAAGCAACTGTGAGTCAAGGTGCAACCCTGGTAAAACTAATAAGGAACTTTGAGAAATATTGTTATAAATGACACCTAAGGTTTAGAAAATTACTGGCACTACTCTTCAGCCAAACACAGGGGTAAAAATAAGATTCATCAGGATCCAAATCACTGCTTAAATCATTGTTTCTACAGGATACTGTATTGATAGCAGAAGTACTCCTGCTAGCATGAAACACTGATGATTCCTGAGGGTCTATGGACAAGTCCCATAGTTTCTAGGAGTCTATATGTCTGCATCTCAGAAGACTATAGACATTGAACTTAATGATACAAAAGATGTTTACAAATTCCCTCCTGAGGCTTAGTTATATTTTCCCTTCACTCATTATTACAAAAAGTCTACACCCAATCATCCCATTAACTACTCAATAAACAACATAGTTTCACTCAGCAGGCCTTTGCTCAAAAGCCCAAGTAAATGTCCTGCCACATTAAAAGAAACTGCTATTAAAAATAAACATAAACACACTTTAACTGAATGTATGTCCATGTTGGGTTTATTATTCCACAATTAATTGCCCATCAATAAAAAAATGGCAGGGAAAAAAAACAAATATATTGGTGATATTTAAAGAATCCAAAGTTTCCAGGGGAGAAATGAAGTAATAAACAGTAAGGAGCTAAGCGGAAAGGCAGAATCTAATTGTAAAATTTCCATGTGAATTGCTTTGTAGTTGCTTTAGGGAAAGAAGAGCTAATGACTTGTCAACCTGAAACCATAGCAGCTCTTCTGCAAATATCACTACTCAAATATCAGTTAATGCTCAAAGCTAAACAAGACAGTATCTACAGCATTACAAGTTTTCTGTCACAAACATTATATTTATAGATGAAATTGGCCTTGCTACAAAGAGAAAATTGAATTTTAAAAAGTTAATGAGAAACTTTTTATTGAATTGAACAACATGCACTGTATTACAATAGCATAATACTTCTGACTGCTTCTGTGGCATTTACACAGTTCAATATTATCTAAAATTCATTAGTTTAACAAATTAAAACATTAAATATCATCATAACCATATATTTTATAATTATCTCAATTTTATATTACTAATATACTTCAGAATTAATAAGTAATTAGTTATAACTTTTACGTAATTTGTAGATTTGGATGTGCTTTACTGATTAAATTAACTATTGCTATCATTTTCATGGGGCCATCAAACATTTTAAAAATCAGGAAAAATATTAGCTTAATTTTATTTTATTTTTAAACAATTTCAATTTAAAGTTGAAAGAATAGTATCAAGAATATTCTTAAAATAACCATATGAGAATGCAATTTTAACATGATGCTTCATTACTCCTGAATATTTTATTTGAATCTCCTACCAAAAAAAAAGATATTTCATATATAACTACAATACAATCATAGAAATCAAGAAATTTTCACTTATGTAATATTTTCCGCTATTCCACAGACCCCAATGAAATTTCATCAATTGCACCAACAATGTATTCAAATGGCAAAAACAAGTCCAGTTCAAAAAATATACTTTATTTAATTTTCATGTCTCTTTTATCTCCTTCATTCTAGCAGCACTTTAGTCTTTCCTCAATTTTTATAACGTTGGCAATTTTGAAATTATAGGCTGGTTATTTATTTTTTTAGAATGTTCCTCAAATTGTGTTTGCTTGATATTTTAGATTCAGGTTTTTCATCTTAACAGAATTATGACATAAGTGATGTGTATTTTTTTCATGGCTTAATTTTCCTCTATTCACTGAGTTTGCATTTAGAAAACATGTTTTGGAATCCCTTTTTAATAACTCCAGCTCCCGGACACAGCAAGAACCTAAAGTATTTACAAAACAAAAAAAAATAGTAGATAATAAAAATAATGTTTAATACCTAATTTTTTCCCATCATTTGCCCAGAAAGTGTTTGCACTTTTTAACATGCAAAGATGCTGTTAATATACGTATATCACAGTGACTAGTCTCTAATAGCTTAAAATATTAATAAAATTATCTTGCACGTTAATGAAAAGTACAAGGGTTGATACAAATCATTCCAATAAAAGCCTTTATGTGTGGAAGGCACGATGTTTTAATAAAGAAAAGTAGTTCTCACAAAACCATCTTCAAGTAGAAGAAAAACCTATTTTGCACTCTCTGGTATTCTAAACAACATACATGATGCCACTTTTCCATTTACTTGAATAATAGCTTTTAAAACCTTCGCAAATCCCCTAGTTTGTATTTCCTACAGAAAGTGTCTCAATAAAAGTCAGAAGCTATGTCAAATAACATGATGGATATCAGCCCTGCCCTCTGTTTCTCACAGGCCCCCATCCCAAAGATGTTTAAAGATTTCTCTAAACAGTAGGGATAATGGAGATCCCAGCTCTGACTGAAAACGTATTGAGGCATAATGGACTACTCGGACACATATCATGGGTGACACTGGTGAAAAATCCTGCAGCAAGCACTTGTTTCCCTGGCGGGAGAGTCATTGCTTGTGCTGGGGTTGGTCATCTCACTTCAATACGTTCCTTCACAGGGCTGCACTGCTTGGAAGAGCCAAGCTGCCATATGGCATATTAAAGATCTCGCCTAATAAATCTAGCTAAGCAGGCCATTCCTTCAAGCCGCTTTTTAAAATATATGTGTATAATACAGTTTATTGGTTGTTACCAACATCTGGGCTGGGGACTGAGGACAGTTCATATCCCACACTGAGGATGCTGGTTCCCTATTATCTGCATCATTGACTTTGAATGTTAGAAAGTATATTTTCCTGCTGATGCATGACTGTCTTTATGGGATCTTGTAGAAATACAATGGACAATGAAATGCGGTGCTGACAAAAAGGGACAGGGTGTCTAACTCACTTTTATTGCAATTTTGTGCACGATTATATAGCTAGAAAAAAATATATATTTATGTTGTGAAATCACAGGTGAAGATGAGGAGGTAAGTATGTTTTCTAAAATAGATTGTCAAAGTATTACTATTTAGCTCTATGGTATAAGGCTTTCCTTTGTGGTTGTCTAATAATAACAGTGATAATGTGGTACATTTCAATATGATTTCAGAAAATATGTTTATTAATTGTAAATGCTTTCTCAGATAACTTCTGTCACTGCTAAGGAAAGAACAACACAACAGTGATTAATACTAGGCACCCCACACTGTGCAAAATGAAAAGTACTGAAACTTTCACAGAGACGGCATTTTGACACAGAAAGAGTGGGCATACCATGTTATTGCTATCACAGAAAAGAAAAACTGTCATCTGAGACGCATGATTTTCCATGATGTTTCTGCAACTATGGAGACAGAAAATTGCCAAAGAAAGTAGGACATGGATTGCTGATTACACTCATGTAGATTTATCCAACAGTCTATTGTTGTCTTGTGGCAGACTTTGAGAAACGAGTAAAATAGTCTCTTTGTTAATCTTTTTTTTCTCTTGAGACAGAGTCTTGTTCTGTCACCCAGGCAGGCTGGAATGCAGTGACCCGACCTTGGCTCACTGCAACCTCAGCCTCTCGGTTCGAGCGATTCTCCTGCCTCAGTCTCCTGAGTAGCTGGAACTACAGGTGTGTGCCACCACACCCAGCTAATTTTTGTATTTTGTTTTTCTTTTTTAGTTGAGACAGGGTTTCACCATGTTGGCCAGTCTGGTCTTGCACTCCTGACCTCAGGTGATCTGCTCGCCTTGGCCTCCCAAAGTGCTGGGATTACAGGCGTAAGCTACCGCCCCCGGCCTATCATTGCATTTTTAGGTAAAGGATTTCATTCTTATAAGCACCATGGTCTTTTTTTCTACATACTATCACCCTGATATTAAATAAAATCAGAAGCATTATAATCGATAGGTACCAATGTCTTGGTCCATTTTCTGTTGCTTGTAACAGAATACCAGTTGAAGGCTGAGAAGTCCAAGGCTGAGGTTTCACATCCAGTAAGAGCCTCCTTGCCAGAAAGGACACTGCAGAGTCCTGAGAGGAGATAGGGCATCCCATGGCTAGGAGGTTGAGCATGCTAGCTAAGGCCTCTCTTCCTCTTCTTAAAAAGCTACCAGTTGTACTATCCCAACAGCCCATTAATCCATTAACCCATTAATCCAAATCCATTCCTGCAGGCAGAACACTCATGATTCAGTCACCTCTTAAAGGAACAACATCTCAATGCTGTCACATTGGGGATTAGCTTTCAACATAAATTTTTTGGGGGGAAGGGGACATTGAAACCATAGCAACCAGTTTTATAAATTTTTGGTTGGTTCTCATTTTTATAACTTAATGTAATGTCATGTGTGAGTCATTATCTTCATCTCATAATTTAGATATTTATTATAATATTCATTTTTTCTGGACTTCAAAAGACCCATCTTGTTGGCTTTTGCTATATTATGAAAATACCAACCAGCATTGGAGTATAAGTGTGTATATCTATATCTACATAGATAGATACTTATAGATATAGATTCCTATTTTAGACGCCAAATCTCTTCAGAAACCACAAGTCTTTGAATGACGGCCTTGAAGAATTTACAGCCATGTCTTCAGGGCAATCAAGATATATTCACACATAATGAAGTCTGCCGCCAAATGGACTACAGTGTGTAGAGTCCTAAATCTGAAGCTTTGGTTAGATAGTTTTCCAATACCTTGGAAAACACAGAAGTGAGGTAAGAAGAAAGAACTGAGGTACTTGGAGGAATTGTGAAAATATGGAGGTATGGAAATGAATTCGGGGTAAGAACTGACTCTATTTAACATTTAAAATCATCTGTTACTAAATAAGTATCTCCAATGCCAAAAGTCAGTTGATCCAGTAAAGTAGCAAACCATGCATGGTATTACTGATTCCTCTACCTACATAAAAGGTTAAATCGCTTTAACCACCAGGTGGCAATGACTCACCACCTTTTTGGATGTACACATTTTTACATTCTGCATTCATTCAGAGAAGCTCCTTTGATAACTAGTGAGATCCCAGGCACTAATTTGTCATAACAAAATGAGTGCTGCTCTGTTAAGCAATGACTACTATGGCTACATACTGGATTAAGATGATGAGAATCACAGTCTCCTTCTGGGCCAGTGTAGAAATGCCAAAGTTTGAGTTAATTGCAGCATTCAAGGCGATGAAAGAATGTGTCTAATTTCTCTCTTCACTACAAATATTCCAGGGGAAATTACTGGAAATCCTCATACTTATATCACTCTCGCTCACCTATTGACTCACACCATGCATGAATCCAGAATTGTGAATTTTATCTTAGCTTTTGGAAATATTAAGAACAAGGAACCTTCAGAAGGGAGTAGAAAAGAATATTTTAAGAATATAACAAACAAATAAAAATGACTCCCAGGAAGCAACATGGGGTAGAGATCAAGTACATTTAGCTGGGGTTGGAATCTGGCTTCTCCACTTATAATCAGTACCATCTTGGTTAAGGTACTAAAATCTCTGGGCCAGGTGCCACAGCTCACACCTACAATCCTACCACTTTCGGAGGCCAAGGAGGGAGGATTGCTTGAGACCAGCAGTCCATGACCAGCCTGGGTAACATAACAAGAACCTGGGCAACATAGCGAGAAATAA
This sequence comes from Symphalangus syndactylus, assembly GCF_028878055.3. Lineage (NCBI taxonomy): Eukaryota > Metazoa > Chordata > Mammalia > Primates > Hylobatidae > Symphalangus > Symphalangus syndactylus. The sequence goes on along the minus strand of NC_072437.2, from coordinate 28,759,251 downwards.
AAAATATTAACTGGGTGTGGTGATGCATGTCTGTAGTCCTAGCTACTTGGGAAGCTGAGGCAGGAGGATCACTTGAGCCCAGGAGTTTGAGGCTGGAGTGAGCTATGAGTGCACCACTGCATTCCAGCCTGGATGACAGAGTGAGACCCTGTCTCAAAAATAAAAATAAAAATAGGAATTTCTAGCCAGAGCAATCCTGCAAGGGAAAGAAATAAAAGGCATCCAAATAGGAAAAGAGGAAGTCGAACTATCTCTCTTTGCTGATACGATTCTATATCTAGAAAACCCTAAAGAATCTTCTAAAAGGCTCCTAAACCTGATAAACAACTTCAGTAAAGTTTCAGGATTCAAAATTATTGTTCAAAAATCAGTAACACATCTATACACTAATAATGTTCAAGGTGAGAGCCAAATTAAAAAACGCAATTCCATTAGCAATAGCCACACACATACAAAAAAATAAAAAATCTAGGACTATATCTAACCAAAGAGGTAAAATATCTCTACAAGGAGAACTACAAAATACTGATTTAAAAAATCAGAGATTCCACAGACAAATGGAAAAACATTTGTCTTCTTGGATTGGAAGAATCAATATCATTAAAATGGTCATACTGCCCAAAGCAATCTACAGATTCAACACCCTTCCTATCAAATTATCAATGTCACTTTTCACAAAAACAGAAAAAAAAATTCTAAAATTCACAGGGAACCAAAAAAAAAGCCCAAACAGCCAAAGAAATCCTAAACAAAAAGAGCAAATCCATTGGCATCATATTTCCCAACTTCAAACTATACTATAAGGCTATAGTAATCAAAACAGCATGGTACTTGTACAAACACAGACATATATACCAATAGAACAGAATGGAGAACCCAGGAAACATACCTATAGCCATCTGATCTTCAACAATGTCAACAAAATAAGCAATGAAGAAAGGACTCCCTATTCAATAAATGGTACTGGAATAGCTGACTAGCCATATGCAGAAGCATTACACTCCACCCCCACCTTTCATGATATGCAAAAATTAACTCAAGATAGATTAAAAATGTAAATGTAAGACCTCAAACTGTAAGAATCCTGGGAGAAAAACTAGAAAACACCATTCTAGACACTGACCTTAGGAAAGAGTGTTATGACTAAGCCCTCAAAGCAGTTGCAGCAAACAAAAATTGACAAGTGGGACGTAATTAAACTAAATAGCTCCTGCACTGCAAAAGAAATTATCAACAGAGTAAACAGACAACCTAGAAAATGGAAGAAAATATTTGCAAACTATGCATCTGGCAAATGTCTAATATCCAGAATTTACAAGGAATTTAATTCAACAAGCAAAAAACAATCTCATTCAAAGGTTAGCAAAAGACCTGAACAGACACTTCTCAGAAAAAGACAGCAGCCAACAAACATATGAAAAATGCTCAACATCACTAATTATCAGTGAAATGCAAATCAAAACCACAATGAGACAGCATCTCACATCGGTCAGAATGGCTATTATTAAAAAGTCAAACAACAGATGCTGGCAAGGCTGCAAAGAAAAGGGGATGTTTACATTCCCACTGCTGGTGGGAATGTAAATTAGTTCAGCCACTGTGGAAAGCAGTTTGGAGATTTCTCAAAGAAATAAAAATAGAAATACTACTCTATCCAGCAATCCCATTAATGAGCATATATTCAAAAGAAAATAAATCATTCTACCAAAAAGACACATGCACTCTTACGTTCATTACAGCACTATTCACAATAGTAATGTCACAGAATCAATCTAAATGCCCATCAGTGATGGATTAAAGAAACTGTGGTACAAATACACAATGGAATACTATACAGCCATAAAAAAGAATGAAATAAAGTCCCTTGTAGCAAAATGGACGCATCTGGAGGCTGTTATCCTAAGCAAATTAATGCAGGAACAGAAAACTGAATACCACATGTTCTCACTTATAAATGGAAGCTAAACACTGGGTACTCATGAACATAAACATGGAGACAATAGTCACTGAGAACTCCTAGAGGAGGAAGGGAGGGAGCGAGCAGGGGTTGAAATACTATTGGGTACTATGCTCACACTGGGTGACAGGATTATTCATACCCCAAACCTCAGCATAATGCAATACCCCATGTAAAAAACCTGCCTATGTACCCCCAAATCTAAAATAAAGTTGAAATTCTAAATAAAATAAAAATTAAATTAAAAAATAAAATATCTGTATTTCAGTTTCTTCATCTGCAAAATGGGGTCATTATGGGGAACAAATAAACTAGTAAATGTAAATCACTTTGAACTGAAATATATTTATATGCTTATAAAAACAAACACAAAAACAAAAGTCTTAGTTTATTACACCTACTATCCCTGTACTTACTTCCCAAAGGCTTACCTTGTCAATGATGTTATAAACAGAAAGAATTGCTTTAAAAGACCAAAGGTTCTTTCTCTCTAAACGTGCTTCTATTGAGTCACTATGGTACTAATTGTAGAAATATACGTTGAAGCTGAAAAAACAGAAGACTGCTTCATCAAGCTTTTAAACCCCTACTAAAAATAGAAACTTAAGGGGAGTTACTGACTCAGCTAAACTTTGGAAGCTGATTTAAACAAACACAGCCCTACCTTTGTTCACCATTTTCTATTGCAAGCAGTTGTTTAAATGAAGTTTTAAACAAAATTGCTGAAAAATGCAAACTTGTAGCATGACTGACAATAAACAACCTCCCACCAATGTGACTGTTTCCGCTCCTCAGTAGCTTTACTGGCCACTTTATTTCTCCTTATTATGAAACATTGTAGTGCAGCTGCCATCCTGTAGAGATATCTGGTAAACATTTTATGAGACAGGCGAAGCTTTTAGAATTCCTTTTGAGCTTTGTTAAATTGAACGTGTGAAAATAAAGTTGTCCAGGGTGAAGGAGGAAAAGCATTTTTTAGTCTGGTTGGAAAGATGAAATCATGCCGGGTAGCTGGAGCTGGCAGCCCTGATTTAGTCACTGCCAAGCCCATCAACATTATTCATTCTGATTGATTAAGGAAAACATTCGGTTTATTTTCATGGAGAGATACAGTTACATCTGGTGAGCTCTTGTATCCTATTTCAATTCATATGGGGTTTTTTATTATTACTTTTCAGAATGAAGATGACTCTACAACAAATAAGAAGGAAGTGATTAATAACTCAGTGGTTTGTTTTGTTTTTTATCTTGCAGCGGCAGAAGATAATAAAATAACTTGAAGAAAATGAAAGCTATCATGCCTTAATCTTTCAAGCTTTGTGTAAAGAGCCTACAGTTTAGTTGATTTTGTACAACAGTCTGTTGTTATCAGATTAATGAGATACATACAGCTCTGTCAAACTGTTCACAGGATATTGGAGAAGTATGTATATGTTTTCAATCTTTGGCTTTCCTTAGATAAAAGCTGTTCTATCAAAAATGTTATCCTTTTGAGAGCTGAATTCTTCATCATTAATGAATTATCCTTAGTTGTTATCCTGTGTAACTCTTAACTAGAAAAGAAAAAAGGAGAAGAGCTCTTTCTCCATCTTGGCCTTTCCAAAACTTTCATGCGTGCACCTCATTTCTCAAACATAGCTCATGTGAAATGTTGAGTTGGGAGAGACTTCTGAAAAGGCTAGTTCTAGAAACTGCCTAATTGGAATGTTTTATAGCTAATAATGATTTCACATTTTCTTTATTGAAATGGCAACTCCTTATAACTTAGCGGGGTTTAGACTGACATCCCCCCCAACCCGCCACAAACACAGAAAAGTTATATTTGGAAAAAAGCACCTGTGTCATTAATCTTCATCTCTTTTGGCATACAATAAAGTTACAGGAAAAGTTTTTCCTATAACATTTCTCAACAGTTATTTGGTAGCTCATTCAGAAAGAGGCTAATGAAACTCTTCATGACATGGTGGACAAGCCCTTAAAATGCCTCATATTGAACATCTATATTTGAACTTTAAGAAGTTAAAGCTCTAGAATTATCTCTCTAACCAAATAAAATTTAAATTAAGAAAAGTTTTATGAAAATGTAATAAATTGGAAGTTGCCAATGATTTGAGGGAAGGCTATTTTTTTTTCTGATCTTTCAAAGACATTTTCCTTAATGTTAAAGAAACACCTAGTCCACAGGAAATCTTCACATGAATTAGCAAAAAGCCCCAGCTGGGCAGCTGCACCTTTGTGGTTTGACAGGCAGCCAGTAATAATTCAAAAATCACCCACTTTTCCAAGATGACGCAGCCTCCACAAGGAAACATGGTTTGGAGAGCAGAGCAAGGGTCTTGTGTCGTCACCTCAATTGTTTGCCTATTTTAGGGAATAACCTGTGCAATGCTCAAACAACACGTTTTTTAACTTTATAATCAGGTCCTCATCTTCTTGCTCTTTCATCTACTAATTGAAGATGATTGAAATGGCAAAAATGGCTTCAATAAGATGACCTTAAAAGGGGGTGGGGGCAATCTTTGAAGGTTCCCTGTGTTGATTTCTTTAGAAAAGAACTTTGCAAAGAGTTAAATAATGTCACTGTTATATAAGTCACAATGGATCCTTCAAGCCAGCAAATCAGTTAATTCTAATAACGGTTTAATTGTTTATATTCAATTCATAGAATGAGAGTCAAGATACTGGAAGCTCACTTTGTCAAAGGTGAAACATCTAACATTGTAAATGTTATTGTAAAATTATTTTATATGTTCAACATTAAGAACAAATGACTTGCTCTGTGGTGATAATACAAACACAAATTTCGGTAGAACTCAGTGGTAAGTGCCATGATGCAAACAATACTCTTACTAAATTAAGAAAGCCTACAGAACAGAAAGGTTATTGGAGTCGGTTGCAGTGGACATATATTTCATAATTGTGTCCAAAATCCTAATACTCTTCAAATTGGAATAGAAGTGCTGTTGTAAAAATCTACATGCATAAACACACACACACAGACTAGCTGAACTACAATTTTTGAGATGAAGTTGACATTGAATGTAAAGCATATTTCAGCATGGTAATAGATTCTTTCTCTTTTATCTGCCTATATTCAATAGAATTTTAGCAAGTTTGAACTTTTCAAGAAATACTTTATAAATCAAGGTTAGTGTCCTATAATTGTGTTGAGTTTCTTGTGTGAATGAGTCCTTCAAATTTTGTTCTCATTTCGTCCAAAATCAGTTGGAAATACTTAATCTAATTATTAAACAAAAGGAGTCTTCCCTAAAGTCTACGTTTTTAATATATTATCTTGTGGGAATAATCTTTTATTAGAAATCTTATTCAGAATTATATAAATGTATATTTATTACACAAATTCAAATGAGAGATTCCCCATCTTTGCAACATCTAAAATTGGTGAATACAAATAATTCAAGGCATTTTATTTGATAAGTTTTATCTTGAAAATATTTCTCAAATGAATTTTATGACACATAAAATACAACTTTTAAAAATATTTTTAATTAAAGATTACTTTATAAAATATATTCTACAGAAAAATACCATTGACCTGGTATTAGACACATGGCAAGTGAATCAAATTTGTGAATATATACAAAGAATAATTATTTTATGTAATTATTTAATGACAAGGTAAACATCACAAGAGTTTTATATTGGTTTTTATTTCTTAGTTGTTTGTTTTTTGAGGCTTTTGGCTGTAATGTGCATGATTATATATTTAGACTTTTAGGAAAAATATTTTTCAAAGTGTTTTTTGAATTGAACTATATTAGAGGGCCACCAGTATAGTAAAAGCCTATTTATATGTCGATACATACATGTTTCAAAAATTTTGTGGCTTAATTTTTCTTAGCATTCCTTTTTGCCCTATAAAACAATGTTCTATGAGTTCATTTTAAATTACATTTTACCTAAAAAGAATAGTCATATTTTGAATGTGATGAAGAGTGACATGCTCTTTCTCTCTAAATTCATTTTCAATAATTGACCAAAATGTATTATCCCAATGGTCTGTAGTAGAGACTGAATCTCAGGAACATATCCAGGATGGTAGAAATTCATGAAGCAAGCGAAGGAGGATGAAGGTGGGACACAGACACACAAGTTAATTGCTAATTGGTCTAATTGGTTGCCATCTGTCAGATGTTACCATTTTCAAGCTACCAATATTGATGTCATGTTATTTCAGATCGGTATTTAATGAATCCATGCAGTGTTTCCATATGTGCTTTTGTCCCTAAAGAGTGATGATGATGTTGGCTCCACATACCTCATTTATAACTTAGATTTTCCACTGTGCTCTAATAGAATTACTTTAGCAGTTTGGAAATATCCATTGTTGTATGGGAAAAAAAGTGGTTCAATAGATATGACTTTGGTGTCTAGATTTTAAAGAGGGCATACTACTTTACTATTAATTTACAAAGAAGTTCTAATTAAAAGAAAATCTGATTTTTCCAGAGCATCAACACCAATCATTTCAGAGGAAGTTCTATTTGCCAAAACACTACAAATACTAGTTTCCATAAAAGAGAGAAATTGCATTATAAATGAAACAGAATATAATTGATAAAGATGTTCACTGAGAAAAGTTATTCATAAGAATTTTTTTCTCATGGGATTCTTTTTCCTTCCCATTTTTAGTAGATATTTACCTATGTAGAAATATCTGAAAGTTACTTGATAGGAAAAAGATTCAGTTAGTATCTGAAGCAGGAATCTTTTATATGTAGGCCTACATGCATGTAAAATATCAAAGAAAAAAATTTTAAGTACATTCAATTAAATGCACCTAATCTGTGTTTAATTTAGAAGGGACTTCCCTTGATGTTAAAAAGGCAACGTTTAAATTCCTATCACTTATGGACACCTACTGTCAAATCATTATTTAAAAGGAATTATTTGTGTAAATAAAAGCATAAAAATAACTGGGAAACAAAAGAACTAGAAATAAATACATATGCCAGACTACTACCTTTTTTTAAAGATAATGTTTACAAAAATTAATAGAATATGCTGGCTTCTGGCCAAACATGCAAAGAGCTTCGAAGTCCTCACTCCCATCCACACAATTTTTTTTTTCAAGTGGAATGAACCAAAACCCAACAATTTTTAGATCCATCAGAATATTAAGGTCACAGAGCAAACCTCTGACCCAAATTTGGAGAGATGGGCAAATATAAAGAATCACATTTTACTTGGAGTAGAAGCTTTGCTGGAGGAGCAACTGGGAAGAATAATTTCAATTGACTAATGGCTGGCAACTGAACATGGACTAACTTGAGAGAGAAACATTTCTAGGGACCCAGTCTTAGGGGAGAACCCATATTTCCATGAGGTTCCATGAGAACCCCACCAGGCTCTCACTGCAAGGAGAAAAGTCCCCTAATACTTTAGTTAGGGGGAGGTAAAAAAGTAACCATTGTGTCATACACCTAAAGCTTTGTCTTATACTCAAAAAAGGCCTTTCCTTAAGGAAAACTTTTTTTTTTTTTTTTTTTGGCTGGGTACGGTGGCTCACACCTGTACTCCCAGCACTTCGGGAGGCTGAGGCGGGTGGAACATGAGGTCAGGAGATCAAGACCATCCTGGCTAACACGGTGAAACCCCGTCTCTACTAAAAATACAAAAACTTAGCTGGGCGTGGTGGCAGGCACCTGTAGTCCCAGCTACTCAGGAGGCTGAGGCAGGAGAATGGCATGAACCCGGGAGGTGGAGCTTTCAGTGAGCTGAGATCGCGCCACTGCACTCCAGCCTGGGTGACAGAGCAAGACTCCTTCTAAAAAATAAAAATAAAAAATAAGGAAAACTGTTTTGCCACTTAACCCATTTGGGTTTTTCCATACCCAAATTGACCTCAGGAAAGAAAATACCTAAACTCCAGTCCCTGCTAGTCTTTGAAATGAAAGAAGGAAAGTGCTCAACTCCAGCCCTTCTAGCCTTTCTGCCTCATCCAAGGGAGTGAAGGTAGGAGTTGAGAAGCATTTGAGAAGGTCACATCCCAAGTACCCAGCCTCACTAAAACATTGAAACCTAATCAAAGGATTATAAAACACTTCCTGCTTTCCATGACTTACCACTACATCAATAGAGCTACTGAATAATAACAGGATTACAGCTGAAAGAGCTGAAAGCATAAGACACTATTTAAGAAGGAATCTCTAGGGAAAGCCAAAGACAGCAATGGAGATAAAAAAAAAACAAGGATCCTAGAGGAAACTTTAGTCTCTGACAGTACAGCTACAGCCAAGAGTAAACAGACCTATACTTCTAGCCAGATAACATAAAGCTTCAAAACAAAGGCCTATTTACTTAAGTACCTTATTCTATACATCATATCCAGCTTTCAACAACAACAACAAATTGTGAGGCATGCTAAAAAGCCAAAAACACAGTGTGAAGAGAAAAAGCAAAGATAAGAAAAATATGCAGATATGGAAGAGACTTTGAAATTGCCACTGATAATTTAAAATAACTATGAGCCAGGCGCGGTGGCTCATGCTTGTAATCCCAGCACTTTGGGAGGCCGAGGCGGGCGGATCACGAGGTCAGGAGATCGAGACCACAGTGAAACCCCCTCTCTACTAAAAATACAAAAAATTAGCCGGGCGTGGTGGCGGGCGCCTGTAGTCCCAGCTACTGGGAGAGGCTGAGGCAGGAGAATGGCGTGAACCCGGGAGGCGGAGCTTGCAGTGAGCCGAGATTGCGCCACTGCACTCCAGCCTGGGCGACAGAGCGAGACTCCATCTCAAAAATAAATAAATAAATAAATAAATAAAATAAAATAACTATGAATAATATGCTAAGGCCTCTAATGAAAAAAGTGGACAACATTCAACAACAGATGGGTAATGTAAGCAGAGAGATTAAAAAAAATACTAAGAAAAAAATTGCTAGAAGTCAAAAACACTACAACAGAAATGAAGAAGGTATTTGAAGGGTTCATTAGCAGAATGAACATGACTAAAGGATCAGAGAGCTTGAAGATTTGTCAACAACAACTTCCCACTGAAAAATAAAGAGAAAAAGGAATTTAAAAAACACTTAGTAGCTATCTAAAAAACTGTAAGACTACTACAAAAGGTGGAACATACATAGAGACACCAGAAGGAGGGGAATGTGGGAAAGGAGCAAAGAATAATTTATAATAATAACGATTGAGAATTTTCCAAAATTAATTACATATACCAAATGACAGACCCTAGGATCACAAACACCAAACAGGAAAACAAAAAAATTACACCTATGTTTACACCATGTTCAAACTATAGAAAATCAAAGACAAAGCAAAATTTTAAGAGAAGCCAGAGGAAAAAATACATCTTATTGGGAGAAGAACAAAGATAAGAATTATACTGGACGTCTCTTCAGAAACCCTGCAAGCTAGAAGAGAGTGGAATGGAATATTTAAAGTTTTGAAGGAAAAAAAGCAACTAGCCTAAAAATCTGCATCCAAGAAAATTATTCTTCAAAAATGAAAGAGAAAAAAAGGTCTCAAATGAAAATTGACAGAATTTGTCACCAGCAAACTTATCTAGCAAGAAATGTTAAGAATTCTTCAGAAAATCTAATATAATACAGACGTATGCATCAATACAGAAAAAAGCATTATTGAATAAATAGATGAAGGTAAAATAATTTTTGTATTTTTATTATTCTTAATTGATCTTTTTTTTTTCTTTTGAGATGTAATCTCACTCTGTTGCCCAGGCTGGAGTGTAATGGAGCAATCTCGGCTCACTGCAACCTCTGCCTCCCAGGTTTAAGCGATCTCCTGCTTCAGCCTCCAGAGTAGCTGAGATTACAGGTGTGTGACACCACGCCTGGTTAATTTTTGCATTTTTCAGTAGAGACAGGGTTTCACCATGTTGACCAGGCTGATCTAACATTTAAAGTTTTGTTCAAAATAATAATATCTACAATGTACTGAGTGATTAAAGATTACGGATAAGTGAATAATGTTTATAAAAGGATAGACAAAAAGACTGAAAGGTAAGATTTCAAAATATATTGCCTCTAGATGGTGCAACTCTATTTCTATTCTATACTCTGCAAATAAAAAAGCATGGTACTTTTACAAAAAAAGATGTAATCATTAATATTTTAATCACTAGATTAATTCAGAAATAACTGTAGGTGACACAACAAATGAGTTTAATTCTTTACATCATATTCTGAAATATTTTTACAGTACCATATGTGATTAATATTAATTCACAAAGGATTATATCTTTGTGAAGTTTTATCGTAGGTTTTCACCCAATTATGTTAAAAGATAGCCAGCAAAGCAAACCTTTAATAATCATCTTTAAACATATGAAAGGATGCTCACCCCCACTCATATTGAAAAAGCCAAAGAAACTATTAATAACCATTTCTCATACATCAGATTGGTAAAATTTAAGTGACGGTAAACTGGGTTGATAAGGCCATTAGAAAGCATGTATTCTAATATATCAACAGTGGAAGTACAAAATAATTCCACTTTTGAGAAGAATTTGGGAACATCTAGCAGTACTACCTATGAATGCACCCTCTGATCCAGCAATGCTACTTCTAGGAATCTATCCTGATGGCATATTCTATAAATGCAAAATGACACTGGAAAAAGATTATTTATTGCAGCATTATCTGTAACATTCAAAAGTTAGAAGTGAATGTTGACAGAAAAGAAGACTGATGAAACAATTTTGGAAAAATCAAAGCAAAATAGCAAAAATTAAAGGAAGTGGGAGATCTCTACTGGTATGGAATAATTTTCAGGACCATTGTCAAGTAAAACTAGCAAGATGCAGAACAACAGAAATTACATGATATGTGTAACAAGAAAGAAGAATACACACTGATGGTACAGAGATGCTTGCAACAACAGCTACAGAAAAACCCTAAAGACAATCTGGAAATTAATAAATAATGGTTACACATAGCACATGATTGAAAGGGAAAAGAGTGTGGAGACACAGATAAAGATAAACTTCTGACTGTGCCATTTTACATAGCTCTGATTTGGGGACTATGCTGATACTTTACATATTAAAATTTTAAAATTCCATCAAAATGAACCAAGAAAATGTACCTTAACATTGAAACCAAAATAAAACAAGCAAATCTAACTATGTCTCAAAGTGGTAACAAACCACCACAGAATAAAAGAACAAAAATTTAATTGATACTATTAACTGTTCACCCTTAGTAGAATACTCCAAGGTAATAAAGAACAATAAGAAAATCTGAAACTCCTTTTGGCAATTAATTGATAATTATAATACTGGCATTATTATTTGCAAAACATATATATATTAATATATCCATATAAAATGTACATACACATACACACACTATATATATTCACATATATATGTGAAAAAGTAGTAATTTGATTATTAAAATTAGATTTTCAATGTTGGACAAATATATTCAAGAATAAAAGTAATGAAGTTTGAATGAACCTCTGATATCTTAAAATGGGAATACAAATATCAGAATGATTTGTTTTCCCCACGGAAAAGGCCTGACAATCATAGCATTCCCTAGGATGCTGGTCCAAGATAATGGGATAACCAAACTGAGGCCACAAGGAAGAGGACACAAAAGATGTAGAGATTGGTTTACTCTTGGTGATCTTGTTACGAGCCAAGCCCTGGGCACTTTTCTAAGGAATCGCTGGAGCGTCCAGGGGCCTCTCCGTAGTCTGAAACAGGAAGGGTCAGCATCTCTCTGTTGATGGGCATGTAAATATTTCACCCTCTCCTTTTCTGCCAGATATGCATAAGTTCCAGGTGGCAAAATGTATTTCTTAATAGTCATATGACCATAAATGTATGGAGGTTCATAGAGGAAATATAATTAATCATACAAAGGGATCAGTGGAATAATGGCATAATCCAACCAGCCTTGAAAAAGGTATGAGAACTAAGTCACTGACTCTCTAGAAGTTTCCATTTGTTTATTTGTCTGTGAAATACAGATATTAAAATGCGATTTCCAAGGTTCCTTTTAGTAAAAGAAAAATGTTTGTACTTTCAATACAGTTTACATTAGCAGAAAACTTGTTATTATATCAATCTAACCAACACTCAATGCTCTAGGAAGCCTGGGGAACAAGGGGCTTCTTTTATTTTTTGGTTAAAAATAATTTACTTTACAATAAGAGAAGAAAATGCATTTTCTTAGCATAAAAAACATGCAACCCTATTTGTTTTTAAATAATCCAAGTGCTGGATATCAGAGTACAAAAGCAACTCTGAAATTGTAAAAACAATTTCTCTCTGTCAATTAGATCCTGACAATCTTTTCCTTTTTCTTCAGTGTGTATATAAGCACAATACAGAAGTGTCTCTGTCCCATACTTTCAACAAATAATCACCATGAAAGTGTGAAATTGAGACTGGAGGGAAGTGATACTTTGTGCAGATTGCACGTTTCATTTCTACCTCCTTTTCCTGACAATTGAATTGCCATTTGGTTTTCCTTTAACAGTTTGTCTGTTCCTTTTTTGACTACCTCAAAGGAACTATGCTCCACACTAAAACAATGTAACCAAAACAACCACCCAGAGAATATGACTTTGTTTGAACTCTCGGATCCTAAGAGGAACAATAGCAATGCAAAAGTCTAACTTGTACATAAGAGCATAACCTGAAGCCAGCAAAGTCTTTTTCTCAGAGAGGATGGATGGGCTATCATACCATTACTTTCTGCAGCAGAACACAGGGTCTACTGCCAAGAAAAATTAACTACACTTTCCTTGAAGAGTATTTGATTTACAAAAGATTGGCTTGGTGTATAGATCAATTAACTCATACTCCTCGCACTACCATTCCTACTGTCAATGGCACAATTATCTCATCGCTTCTGCCTTTTCCAAATCTGCCTGATGGTGCTCATTAATCTACCTTGACAGCTATCATTTTGAGTGTGAAAGGGCAGTAGGTGTCCTGGTTTTGAAAACAGAAATAGCAAAGATAATTAATTCCCTGTGCAAATGAAGAATTCAGTGCAAGTTTGTTCAAAACTCAGTATCCTCTCTCATAAAGAAACAAAACTCAAACCTACTTGAAGACATACACATAATATACATACCCACAAGAAGGGTATCTGGCTACTTGAAATAAAGCAAGGAGAAAATAATCTTTGATACCAGAACTGCATGCTTCTTGGAAAGTTGGAGATTTCTGAGAAAAAGACTTTGCCTTTGTTCTATGCTAATTGAAACACGAGCGTTCTTGGCCTGTTAGATTCAGGGGCAACAGAGGTAGGAGGGTATACATATCCCTGCAGAGAAGATGAAAAACTTTATTTAATGGTTAAGAATAAGAGGTTTTATCAAGGATTCACTTAGGACCATTTCAAGGAAAGAGCCCTCAGAGGAAGACTGAGGGAGAAGAAATATCAGGAGAACCAAGCCCAGGTCCAGGTAAGAACCAAGGTGACCAAACGAGTGGCTGAGATGATTCCTGTGGGTCAAGTCTGGCAGGCTAGACACAGGGACCAGTGGAGGCCATTAATCTGAAGCTCAATCTCAGAAATACTGGACAATTTTTTTAGAAATATGGGGCAGCTGGTAGCAGGAGAAATGGAAGGGAGAAAGCGGAGGCAGAGAGAAAGAAGGACATCTACTGGCAGAAGGAGCTAGAAGTAGGGAGTGAATGTGGTCAGTATGCAAGCAACTGAAAAGGCCTTGGGTTACAACTCAAGGTATCCAGGACTCCTCTAAGGAAGCAGCAGAGCTTAGTGTGGTTTTCAAAGTGCATCAGCCACAAAGGAAGCAAATCAGCATGCATCTCCAGGTTAGTCCTCCACTCCACTATCAACTTGGGGCAAATTACTAACCCTTCTGCATCTGTTAAATGAATAGTAACCCACACTTCAGCAGTTCTTTGAAGTTACTAAGTGAAGTAATCGTTTAAAGAATTTTGTGTGAACCCTTGTACATGGTAATCATATTTTTGTGAATGCTAGCTATACTGCTTATTTTGTTTATTGACATTTAGGGATTTAGGTCTAACTGTCTGTAAATGAAATTTGGGGAACAATGCCAGAACTTAAAGGTCTTGGAGTATTCATTTTTCACTGAATAAAAAAAGAATTGAAGAGATTGAAGTGTGAGGCATATCTGTAATAAATGCCTCAGTACATGTCCACTGAGTAACCATGGCCAGTTGGGCTCATATCTATATACAGAAACAGGAAGGGCCCACCAGAGAAGATCCCCAGACCTTTGAGGATCTGGGTGGTTTGTTCTCTTTAACTTCACTGTGGGTCACTGACAAAATTTTGAGTGCTATGCCTCTAACTCCATTTTTTTTCTCAATAAGCCCTGTGGTTTTGTGATGAGATTTTTCTCAACATGATGTTTTTTAGTAGCACATGTGCCATAATAGCAAAACTAATCATACAAAAAATCCTAGATTTAATTTATATTAATTTTTACTATTTACTTTATTTTAAAAACAAAAATAAAATGAAAAAAATAATAGAGCAAAAGGACCCAAATAGAACAGCTGGTTCCTGATTTATAAAAAAGAAATGCCTCTTTATCAGAAGTAACCAAGGTCTGGGCCTTGGACCCTATGCAGACTTCAGCCAGAGCAGCTTCTTTGCAAATAGCCTGCTGCTGTATGTATTTATGAAATCTAAGATATATTAAAGTTTTTCATTTTACTGAGAAAAATCAGAGCTGTGAACAGCGAAGTGAGATTTGTTCCAGGTCACATTCCAGAAACCTTTGTCTTAATCAGCCTGAGAGAATCCAGCTTCCAGCCAGAGGGGGGCAAAGGAAGGGTGTGTGAGGGGTGAGACTGTGCTGCAATTGAGCAATTAAGAGTAAACAGCATGAACCTGGGATTCTACAATTACTCAGGCAAAAACATGAATCATTGTGTGTTTCAGTCTTTCTACATTAAATGAGAATACAAACTCATTAAAATAGGTACTCCCAACATATTGAAGAAAAGAACTCATAAGAATTGAAAGAGATGTCATAAATACATTGATACATAGGGCCTGGCACATATTTAAAGTGGGTGCATGCTGTATGCACATGTGTGTACCTGTTATTTATATTTTCCCCACAAATAACTATGTAGTATATTGGCAGGGAGGGCCTCCTGCATGCCCTGTACTTGCTGCTGGAATTAGGAAGCCCTAGGTACCATGATCAGAAGGAGAAGACAAGTGAGTCTTTAGTTCATATGCAGTTCATTCCATTTTTGACATACTGTAAAGATCTTCATATCCGTTTAGTCCCACCCATATGTAGAGAGAATCAAAGTATTATAATTATTTTCCCAACAGCCAGCCTTCTAAGATCCACCCATGTTGTACACGGAAATTTCTAAGTGCACATGGTACAGTACAAGACCAAATGAATTTCAGCAATGAAGGGAAAAGGCTCCGTAAACACTTGATTGTCATAATCATTGAACTTGCACTGGTATCCTTCCATTTATTCAAAATGGTTTCCCATGTTAGCTGTACAATGTATTTTACATGTCAACAGTGAAAGTGAGATTAGTAGTGGGTGCATTTTGAGAGACTGATAGTTTAAACACTTTAACCATCCACAGAAAAAATCTGAAAGTACCACTCCTGTGAGAATTGGTGTTCTCTCTCATTTCTTTCCTGTTCAGGCAAGAGGATGACAGCAACAGGAGAGCTGCAATCATGCTACTTCTTTCAAAGTCGTCTCTATGCTGGGTCACTGTCTGCGGTAAAAATGTGAATGTCTGCTTCCGTCTGATTAGTTTTATTCAGAAAGTCAAGGAGAGGGATGAAAGGGGGAAGCCATAGGATAATTGCTTTTATTTCAACTTATTGCAGAGAGGAAATGTGCAGCAGATAATATAATACATATGCATCAAAAAAGGATCATTCACTTCTGATAAAGTGTGGATGGGGAGGAAATAAAGCTGATGCAAACTCCCCACTGTCTGAAAATCTATTTAAAGTATGAGAGAATTCCAATGGAAGTGGTGCAAATTCATCTTTAATATAGGAATTCATCTTTAAAATATCTAAAATATCGTGGCTTTTGTAGGATGAAATAGGACCATAGAGACCACCTTTCCTTTATTCTCACCATAAATCAGCATTTTCTGGCCGGTGTACAACAGGCAGTCTGAGAATTGAATTCAGCACTATAGGCCAAATCTTTAAGCTGCCCAGCATGTATTTCTCTGTGATTTTCTTTAAATTTTTTCAATTTTTTTTATTTTAGAATCTAATTTTATTATATTCACCCCAACTTCTCCAACAAATATTTAAGATCAGTAACTAAGCATGGAACAATGTCCAAAGCTGTTCCATTCCCCACCTTATCGTGTAAGCTGGTTCTACTTATGTTACTGAGTGGTTTAGGCCAGCACCCTTGAGGTCAGAGTCTCTGCTCACCCAGTGTTGCTGGTGGGGCAGCTACCATGCCTGCAGCTGTGGTCCAGAGGATGTCTGTGCTGAATACAGATCCTGACACAATGGAAGCTACTTCTTCTTGAATCAAGCAAAAACAAAATCAAAAAAGATAGAAAGAAGTCCCAATATCTAATAGCTTGTCAATGTAATTCAGGATATACATTGATGTTATAACCACTTTAAAGGTTGCTTAATGAAGGAACTGGCCTAGGCCCACTGCAATGTGACTTTCGGATAAGGTCCAAACAGATAAACACTCTAGTTAGATCTGAACAGCAGCAGATACTTTTGCAAGTAACATCAGAATAGTAGAAGTTTATGTGCTATACTTACTTGAATAACTACTTGGGAAAGATGTAAGAATAAAAGTGCCACGTTTAAAAATGTTCCGTCTGTTTTGTGTTTTTTTTAAAGAAGCTTCCACATAACTCAAGGAGTAACTTGAGAACTGAAAGATTACATATCTGTACCTTGTACAAGGCTTGTAAAACCACAGCTTTCTATAATCTGTGTTTAGGAATGAGCATGAGAAAGCTGCAATTAGGTAGTGTCCTGTTCCCCTTCAAATTTTTACAGTTCATTAGAAACATATACTTTTACCATTCTTTTTTTTTTTTTTTTTTTTGTCACCAAGGTATCTGAAGGTGGTTTGAACAGAAGCAGCCAGACATTTTTTTCCCCCTCAGAAGTAGATTAGAGAAACAGTATTGAAGAGAACAATTCTGAAAGCAGCCAACTATCAACAGACTTGGGCATTTGAAATAAGATTGGAAGTGTTTTCTGGTGGCGTTTATAGTTTCTGACTGAAACAACACCGAACACTGGTAGTGAACATCCAGTAATTACAATAACAATTTCATAAGAGAGCTAGGAAACGGTAGCACAAACATCTGGCACATTCTTTACAGTCACCAGCTCTACAAAGAAATCTACAAAGGTCATGGTCATAGATTTTTCAACTCTTGTCAGAACCAGGCACTAAATTTAATCTATCATCTAGGGGGATATTGTAATAGCCAAATAATTTTGATTTTATTTTAGATTTATTTACAGTCTACCACCATTTTTTAAATTATCTTTCATGTCTTTGTTATTGAGAGGTGACAGTGTGCTGGCAGCCCTCGCAGCCCTCCCTCGCTCTCAGTGCCTCCTTGACCTTGGCGCCCACTCTAGCCATGTTTGAGGAGCCCTTCAGCCCACCGCTGCACTGTGGGAGCCCCTTTCTGGGCTGGCCAAGGCAGAAGCCAACTCCCTCAGCTTGCGGGGAGGTGTGGAGGGAGAGGCGCAGGCGGGAACCGGGGCTGTGTGTGGCGCTTGCGGGCCAGCGCAAGTTCCAGGTGGGCGTTGGCTCAGCAGGCCCAGCACACAGAGCCGCCGGCTGGCCCCACCGGCCCCAGGCAGTGAGGGGCTTAGCACCTGAGCCAGCAGCTGCTGTGCTTGATTTGTCGCCGGGCCTTAGCTGCCTCCCCACGGGGCAGGGCTAGGGACCTGCAGCCCGCCATGCCTGAGCCTCCCCCCGCCGCCGTGGGCTCCTGCACTGCCCGAGTCTCCCCGACGAGCACCACCCCTTGCTCCACGACACCCAGTCCCATCAACCGCCCAAGGGCTGAGGAGTGCGGGTGCATGGCGCGGGACTGACAGGCAGCTCCACCTGAGGCCCCGGTGCAGGATCCACTGAGTGAAGCCAGCTAGGCTCCTGAGTCTGGTGGGGACTTGGAGAACCTTTATGTCTAGCTGAGGGATTGTAAATACACCAATCAGCACTCTGTATCTAGCTCAAGATTTGTAAACACACCAATCAGCACCCTGTGTCTAGCTCAGGGTTTGTGAATGCACCAGTCGGCACTGTGTATCTAGTTAATCTGTTGGGGACTTGGAGAATCTTTATGTCTAGCTCAGGGTTTGTGAATGCACCAATCGGCACTCTGTATCTAGTTATTCTGGTGGGGACTTGGAGAACCTTTATGTCTAACTAAGAGATTTTAAATACACCAATCAGCACTCTGTATCTAGCTCAAGGTTTGTAAACACACCAATCGACACTCTGTATCTAGCTAATCTAGTGGAGACGTGGAGAACTTTTGTGTCTAGCTCAGGGATTGTAAATGCACCAATCAGCAACCTGTCAAAACGGACCAATCAGCTCTCTGCAAAACAGACCAATCGGCTCTCTGTAAAATGGACCAATCAGCACGATGTGGGTGGGGCCAGATAAGAAAATAAAAGCAGGATGCCTGAGCCAGCAGTGGCAACCCGCTTGGGTCCCCTTCCACACTGTGGAAGCTTTGTTCTTTCTCTCTTTGCAATGAATCTTGCTACTGCTCACTCTTTGGGTCCACACTGCCTTTATGAGCTGTAACACTCACCGCGA
This sequence comes from Symphalangus syndactylus, assembly GCF_028878055.3. NCBI lineage: Eukaryota > Metazoa > Chordata > Mammalia > Primates > Hylobatidae > Symphalangus > Symphalangus syndactylus. Next base: position 28,740,505 of record NC_072437.2, on the reverse strand, counting down.
AGGTCTGCAGCTTCACTCCTGAAGCCAGCGAGACCACGAACCCACCAGGAGGAATGAACAACTTCAGATGCACCACCTTAAGAGCTGTAACACTCACCGCAAAGGTCTGCAGCTTCACTCCTGAGCCAGCAAGACCACGCACCCACCAGAAGGAAGAAACTCCAAACACATCCAAACATCAGAAGGAACAAACTCCGGACACGCCACCCTTAAGAACCGTAACACTCACTGCGAGGGTCTGTGGCTTCATTCTTGAAGTCAGTGAGGCCAAGAACCCACAAATTCTGGACACACTATTACAAGGGTGGAAGAGCATAAAGCCAAGGAACTCGAGTCTTGTCCTGGCTTTGTCTTTAATTAACTGAGTAACAATGAGATAGGTGATCATGAAAGAGATGGACTCCGTAATTTCTGAAGTCCCTTCTAGCTTTATACTTTCTCAAAATATTTACATTGTTTCCATCAAAACTGTTGGTGATTCAATGATGATTATCTGTCCAAGGAGCTAATGTTATATTTGATATATTGCCTATGTCAAGATCTATAAAAAAGAGAATAAAAGGAAACTGTTAAGTTTTACAATGTGTTTTGTATTTGTACATAGATTATGTTTTTTAATTCTAACAACAAGCCTGTAGGATACTTATGCCTGTAGAAATTGGGATTAGACCAATAAGAAACATTTCCAAGCCCGATCGGTCAGTAAGTGGCAAAGGCAGGAATTAAATTAAGGCTTAAATTGCGCCCAAGTCTGCAAGCCATTCCTCAACACCCTACTCCCTCTGTGCATTAACATTCTCTTGAAAATGTGGAAATGGAAGAAATATTTTCCACATTTCACTTTATGAAAAAGGAGAATATCAAGAATGAAATTTATCTTAGACACCAAGCACCTTGAAAGCAATTATTTGTATCAATTAGGCCAGTAATGATCTGACACATTGAATATTTTCAATAAATGTTAGAATACATGAATTGCCTTTTACTAAGTACATGATATATGAATGACTTAAAATTTATTTAAAGGTTCGTAAGTTTTTCAAAGACATATTTGATTTTCATTCCTGGAAAAACAATACAATTTGATTACTTGATTGTTATTGCTGATAATACATTTTTCAAAGTTTATATCTCAGCCCCTAAAAATAATTTTGACATTTTAAAAATGAAAGTTCTAAGAGTTGCACATTCTAACATTTAAGTTGCACAATTTTAATGGAATAAGATATTTACATTCAAATTAGATATACCAGAAGTCATAGATGTAATTAAAATATATACAATCTTGCTAAGTTGAAATGATTTATATATATCTCAAACAAATTCCTAGCAGCCAGGGAACAGTACTTTCATGGGAAATCTTTAAAATAGCTGATAACTTAATTCCAACTTCATATCTCTAAATGAACTATTGAAATATTTAACAAATATGAATCAATAATTTTCTGTAAGCATTTAAAAGTCCAATTTTTCTACGTTAATATCTCTTTTATCTTTTTTCTTGAGTGCATTTATTTTAAATTGATTTAGGAGATAAATTACCAATCTCAGTTTTATAGTAGTTAAGTTTTTCATTATTTGAATAAAAGTTACGAAATCATGTAAACAAAATTAATTTTAATCCACTTCTATGAAAACTATTCTCAAATATTAGTCTGTGAACCACTTTAATATCGTGTTACAAAACCAAACAACCTTTTAAAAAAACTTGTTGACACACAACAAATTTTGCCACACGGTAGAATTCTTCACATTCTAAATCCACTTTGCAGAATACATTACTCGTTTTCTATTGTTTTTATTTACCTAATTCAGAGTCAGATTACCCTCATAGCATTGTTTCTGTCCAAGTGAAAAGTATATTATAGGCTTGCCCTAAATTTCTGATGAATAACAATAAAGAACTTAGAGGATATATTGGAAAATATGGTATATTAAACATATTTAAGACACACACATACACACAGAGCACACATGCTTACCAGCAAGGAGATATGTTTAAAGATGTAGCCATACAAGGATATATGAAGTGAGAGACGGGATGACAGACACAAAATTTCGAGAGGTGGAAAGCAAAAAAACAAATAGTAATGGATCAGCAGACACAAATAATTTGAAACTCAAGCAAAGAATGAAAAAAGCCAAGAAGCAACCTACCTGAAAATGCACAACCCCCCAGACATAGTATTACCTTGTACCTCCGGAAGTGGATATGAAAAAATCAGAACAAAATGTTGAAATGTAATTACACTGCTCAAACCAAACTGCTGAGAAGTAGTTAAAACATCCAGTTCTCAGCCGGTTGCGGTGGCTCACGCCTGTGATCCCAGCACTTTGGGAGGCCGAGGTGGGTGGATCACGAGGTCAGGAGATCGAGACTATCCTGGCTAACACGATGAAACCCTGTATCTACTAAAAATACAAAAAATTAGCCGGGCATGGTGGCAAGCACCTGTAGTCCCAGCTACTCGGGAGGCCAAAGCAGGAGAATGGCATGAACACAGGAGGTGGAGCTTGCAGTGAGCCGAGATCATGCCACTGCACTCCAGCCTGGGCGACAGAGCGAGACTCTGTCTCAAAAAAAAAAAAAAAAAAAACCAGTTCTCAAACCCCCACCAATCCCAGATGCTAGCAGAAGACAAGAGATATGTTCTCTGCAGTGGGTAGAACAGAGTTCCCTAGATGACAAACACAGATGCATTTAGAATATAATTGGCCTGGAAACGTAAAAAGTTTACATGATGAGTTTTGCGAAACCCCAGCCTTCTTCCTCACTTAGCTCCCTAATTGCTGGCAGCCAAGGCTGTATCATCAAGGCAAGAGATGATAAAAATCTTCTCAGGGGTCTGATCTGCCCAAGTAGGAATGCCTGTATATACTGCCACAACCAGATCATCCTACAGTAAACCCGACCATGGACAGGATTCACCAACACACTCAGAGTTTACACTCTTAAATAGAAGCAAACATGCAAATGTAGAAGATATCTCCAGAGAGTTTCCAAAATAAAAGACAGAGGTGAAAACTAACTTGGAAAAAACTTGGAAGGGACAGAGACTAAGACACCTTTTAAAGGGCATAAACTTTTTTATTAATATATTCAGAGAGATGTGAGAAGATATGAAAATAAAACCATATACAATAAAAAGGAATTATCAGAGAGCTAAGTAAATCTTTAAGAATTAAAAATAAACTACACAGAAGGATCGGAAGGCAGTTAGGAAATCTTCCAGAAAAATGTAAATTATGAAAAGATGAAATGTAGAGAAAAACAAATAAGAAAATCTGTGTTCAAACCAGATTTGATATGGGAGAGAATAAAAACGTAATTCAAGAAAAATTATCAAAATTAAAAGACATGAGTTTCAAAAGTGAAAGCAGGCCAAGTGTTCAGAATCATGAGTAAGATAGGCCCATATCAAAGCATATTCTTATGAAAGTTCAGATAAAGAGAAAGCCCCATAAGCTTCCAGAAGAAAATACAAAAAATAAAATAAAATCAGATCATATGTGAATGAAGGATCAAGTATTACAAGGTCTTTGAATTTCTCAACACCAGCACTGAAAGCTACAAGAGAATGAAACAGTAGCTAATTATAATAAAATCATTTCCAAATTAAAATTACTTCCAAAAATGTGGTAATCAAGTGTGAATGTAAACTTACTGTTTTCTTTTTTTTTTCCTGAATGTATGTTCTCAAAAAGTTTACCAACAATGCAGTCTTTCTAAAGAAGCTATTAGAGGAGGAAGGCCAAAATAAACAAGGAAAGAAGTTTCAAAGGGAGAAGCACATGGGATACAGAAAACAGGGGTTCTCACCCAAGAAAGAATGCACAAGGAACCCCTCAGTGAATGGGGAAAGGGTCTCAGAATGTTGGCTTCCATTGATTCTCATTGAAGTGAAATGTCTTGGGGGCAACTGTTTTTAAGGAGAGATACTGATAAAACAAATGCCCGATGAGCTTTGAGAATATTAAGATAACATTTAGAGAATTAGGAGGAGGTAACAATTTGAGGATGAATTAATTTTAAGTTCACAGAAAACTAAAATAACTTTTCTAAACCTAGACCATTATTTACCCCATAGGAAGTAAAATATGCACAAAACAAAGACAAGAAGATACACTACTTGGCTGAACTGTAAATAATATTTGCTTAACCAAAATCATACAACAGGGTTGGAAGAATGAAAGATGGCATATGTGTGAGTGGTTGATCTGTATCATCTTTCATAGTAGAAGGTCAGTACATAATACTTGAAACTGAGAAAGCAAAGAATAGAAAAGCATATTATTTAAATATAAGGAGATAATAATAAAGCTAATGGGTTGTTTTTTTTTTCATTTTGAGATGGAGTCTCACTCTGTCTCCGAGGCTGGAGTGCAGTGGCACTGTGTTGGCTCACTGCAACCTCCGTCTCCTGGCTTCAAGCAATTCTCCTGCCTCAGCCTCCTGAGTAGCTGGGATTACAGGCTCTTGCCACCATGACCTGCTAATTTTTATATCTTTAGTAGAGACGAGGTTTCACTATGTTGGCCAAGCTGTTCTCGAACTCCTGACCTCAGGTGATCCACTCGCCTCAGCCTCCCAAAGTGCTGGGATTACAGTTGTGAGCCACTGCGCCTGGCCACTAATGGGTTTCTTAATAGGTGAAAAAACATTGTTTGCCTGTTAGGAGCAGGAGTTGGGGTAAGAGCAGAACAAAGGTGTTTAGAAGCGCATCTGTAACTGTGACAAAAATAAAAACTAAATTCAACAAAACAATTTCTTTGGCTGTAATGACAAATAAGATAAAAACATTCTAATAGTCACATACCTATATAATTCTTTAAAGTGTACTTCTTCCATATCACATTTATGGAATATTGCAGTAGACTCAATGCTCATAAGACAGCTAAATACTTCCTCTCCCATTGATAATATGTGACCTCAGAATAGTGACTTAACCATTTAGGAATCCATATTCCACCAACCAAAAAATAGTGTAGTCATTAATTGATACCTAAAGACTCCTGCTAGAAAATAAATGTCCCATAATAACACTGATTTTGTATATCCAGTGTTTTTGTTAAAGGATTGTTTTTATCACCTATATTAATTGTCCTCCTGTCCTTCTGTCCTGGCCTCTCTATTTACATTATTATGCCTGGTTGTTACTCCTACCAAGTGAGCCAAGTGGGAAAGAAGTAGGCCAGCATCAATACTGAGCCGGAAAACGAGGATAATACATTGTGCCTTCATGTAACTCACCAAAAACACTCTATTGAGAAGCAATATAGTAGAGCAGTTAAGAAGTTGGACTCTAAAAGTCAACTGCTTGGGTTCAAATCTCAACTCTACCACTGACTATCTCTGTGATCTTAGACAAGTTACTTAACTTCTGTCTGTGCTCCTATTTCCAGATCTTTAAATTGGAATTAATAATACTTCCCCATAAAATTGCAGTGAGCGTGAAATGATTTGATGTATTTAAATTCTTAGAGCAGTGTCTGGAGCACAGCTGAGATACTCTAATGTTAGCTTTATTATTATTGACATCAGTGAATAAGCATTTGGTCATGATATCCCTGAGAATAAAGGAAAAGAATGGGTTTTATGAGAAAGTTAAAACCCCATTCATACATTCAAATAGCATCTTCTTTATTAATGAAGCTTTTTGTTATGGAAGAGGTGTATTGCTGGTGGAGGAGAGCATAGGTTTTGTTATTCTCATGATATTAGGGTCCTGGTTTATTATTGCAGATGCTTGGCCTTTGGTTGATTTTTGTTCTAAAGTCACAAGAGTTCATACACTTCCATTGGATGCTTAGTAAACGTGAGTTTAAATGATAATATGATCTGTTAGATCCTAACTTTAGAATATTTAAAGTTATTTTTTTCTTTTGACTACTTCTTAGTTTTCAGGATTTAATTATACAGCTTAAAAGTAATATAAATCTTGAAAAGAAAATATCTACAAAGGGCAGATGGGAGAATGCACAGAAGAATTGATCATGTATAAAATCAGCATGCCAGAGGGCATAAATGGACGTGTCAAGTGTACTTATGGTGTTACTTATAAATTCCTCTTTGAAAATAGTAATAGCTTCTTAAAGGTCTATTTATTTCTAATCTCTGTTACATACAACTGCCAACAACTGCCCCCAGAATCCTTTTAGGTACAACTGTAATCATATCCTGTTCAAACATCTTTAATGTGTCCCCACTGGCTACAGGAAATACATTTCACCTGCCTGGCATGGTATCCAAGGCACAGCACCATCTGACTCACTCTCTTTTGAGGATAGAACATGGCTTTGCTTGGCTTTGCAAAATACAGTCAAAATAGAGTATCTGACTCCTCTTAAATATGCCCTGAACTAGTTACTTTGATGTCTGTATTTATGCTTTATACCACAATTTCACCACAGAACTTTACACAGGAATCCACCTTTGTCTTTCCAAATTATAGCGATTATTCGTTTAGTAAGTCAAAGAACACTTCTTTATGAAGCCTTTCTTGTTTCCCTCAAGCACATAACATTTTTCTTTTTAGTGCTTTCACAATATTTTGTAACTATATTTTAATGTTCCTTAACACTAAAATACTGTCATACATTATCTATATTTACCTACTTCTATGTGGTAGGTTCATGAAGGACAGATTATCTTGTGATTGTCCTTTAGAAAATCATCCATAGAATTTACTAAGCTGCTTCAAACATCAACAATGTTTAATATGTATTAAATTAAATTGAGTTGTATTGACCAGTGATACACTTCCTCAAGTTTTATTTTACCATTAGTCATTGAGATTAATTTTCAAAGTTGTAATCTGTCTCCTATTTTATAACATAAGCATAAATGATTTTCTGAAAGGAAAATTCTGAGATGTATTCTCTTAGCAAATTTCAAGCATACAGTACAGTATTAATAACTACAGTCAACACAATCTACATTGGGTCTACAGTATTTTATAACTGAAAGTTTGTACTCTTTGACCAATATCTTCCCTTTTTCCCCAAGCCCTAGCCTCTTGTAACTACCATTGTACTCCCTGTTACTATAAGTTTGTTTGTTTTGTTTGTTTTTTTAAGACTGAGTCTCACTCTGTCACCCAGGCTGGAGTGTGGTGGCGTGATCTCGGCTCACTGCAAGCTCTGCCTCCCTGGTTGATGCCATTCTCCTTCCTCAGCCTCCTAAGTAGCTGGGACTACAGGCACCCGCCACCACACCCGGCTAATTTTTTGTATTTTTAGTAGAGACGGGGTTTCACCATGTTAGCCAGGATGGTCTCGATCTCCTGACCTTGTGATCCACCCACCTCGGCCTCCCAAAGTGCTGGGATTACAGGCATGAGCCACCACGCCCAGCCCTAAGTTTGATTTTTTAATTAGATTTCACATACAAGTGAGATCATGAAGTATTTTTTCTCTGTGTCTACTTTTTCTCATTTAACATAATGTCCTCTAACTTGATCCACGATGTTGAAAAGGGCATGATTTTCTTCTTTCTAAGGTTGAATACATCCTTTAAGTTTAAGATACCCATCTGTTCACTCACCAATGGACACTTAGGTTGTTTCCATTTCTTGGCTAATGTGAATGATGCTGTAATGAACAATGGGAATGCAGCTATCTCTTCAAGATAGTGATTTTATTTCCTTTGGATATATATATCAAGGAGTTAATTTCCTGAATCATAGGTTAGTTCTATTTTTATCTTTAAAGAACAGCATAGACAGCACACAAATAAACAAATGCAAAGCCAACAAAGCTGAGCTGCATTCTTCTCATGCTGCCATTTCTATGGTCCTCATTCTTCTGACTTTCTCATCTCCTTATAAAGGCCCTTATGATTACATTGGATCCAGCCAGATATTCCAGGATAATCTCCCCATCTCAAGGTCACCAGATGAGCAATCCTAATTTCAGCTGCAGCTTTAGTTTCTCTTTGTCATGTAACCTAATATAGATGCATATTCTGGAGTTTAGTACCTGGACATCTTTGATGGGACATTATTCTACCTACCACAGCTAGTATCAAGGTTTACTAATAATTTAAAGGACACAATTAAGAGTCACATGTGAAATAGAGATCTGGGCCATCCATGTGGTTCCCCACGTCTTTTCCATTTTAAACATGCACTCTGGCCCATCCAAAGTAACACGGGTGGTCTCTAAGTAAGGTACATAAGCTAGTTTCTCAGCAAGCAAGGAACAGTTAGGTTATTAATTATCTCCACTTTATGATAATTAAGTTAAATCATTACATGGCTTACATGATATTCTACAGGGAAACTTGCTTCATAAATCTATTCATATTTATTATATGTAATCCTAAAACAGAGACAGCTTGATAAGAGCATTCTACTGATAAGGACTCTCTTCCAAGCCATTATCATTAGTTATCATTATCAGCATGCTTAAAGGAAAAGTAGACTAGATTACCTGCATTCTTTCTTTGGGAACATCACTTTGTAATGAGAGGAAAATGAATCACAAGCCAGATGCTTTAACTACTGTTTTTATAGTCACTATGCCAGGTGCCAATGCCGAAAAAGATATAATCAAACAAAGATAAAACTTCTGTACTAGAGGAGCTCACAGTACTAGTGAAAGTAGGTAAGGGATTATCAAAGTGTGCTACGGTATGCTAAAGAAACTGGACTCAGAGGTGAAATAATGGAAAGCCATTGAAACATCATTCAGTCAAATGGGTCAGGAAGTGGGCATATATGAGGTGGGAAAAATACACTAATAAATTCATTACCATAATACAGAAGAGAGCTGATGGGTGTCCAGAAGAAAGTGGAGAGCATGAAAAAGAAGAAGAAGAAACAAACATTTTTACAAATAGATAATCTGTCATACTTGGTGAGGGTTGAATATTCCAGTAATTCTGCATTGAGAAAAAAAAAAGAAAAAAAAAACATATGAAATGGAAGGAGCAGAAAAGAACACAGGCATGTTTTCAGGAGTGGTATGTGCCACAGGGTAGTATGTACAGAGAGCTTTGAAAGCACATAAGGAGGACACAGAACACAGTTGCAGAGAGGTAGAAAGGAGCTTGATCAGGAGAAGACATAATCCGAGTTGAGTCTAGAAGCATATGTAAGAGTTTACCAGGACAAAATGAAGGGAGGACACACATGCAAATTCTTAGGGAGTCTAATCGTTTAAAATAATCACATCTTTCTTCCAAAAACTTAATAGTTGTATTGACCATATGTTTTATTAACTTCTCAAATATAAGTAGCTTAGTCAAAACCTTCAGGACTGAATTTTTATCACAGAAGATATTCTGAAATGATGAATCAACTTTTGAAGAAGATTCTTCTAGTTTTAGAACTTGTTTATAACATGCCTGTAATTTTTGTTGTGCAGTTGTGAGCACTGGATCAATGTTAGCCGTTTTTATTTCTGTTTAATTCTGAAATATTAACAGTGTTGGAACACTACTATTACTTTGAAAGAGCATTACTATTTAGATGGTAAAAATTCATGTTTACCAATAAGTGACAGGGTTTATGCCTCACTAAGAATTAACTGCTACAGCAATTGCCTTCCCACCATTAAAAACTAGAAAATGAAACAAAATATATGAAAATGATGGCCCCAGTTTACTGCATAGAGGCAGTTTGAGACTGCAGTGAATAGAGAGGCAATTCATTTTTTTTGTTTGTTTTCGTTTCTGTATATGTTATTTTTGGATTTTTTTCTTTAGCCTTTAAGTTCTGAGGTACATGTATAGGATATGCAGATTTCTTACATAGATAAACGTGTGCCACGGTGTTTTGCTGCACAAATCAACAAGCCCAGGATCCATTCGCTATTCCTCCTGATGCTCCTCCTCCCCATCGCCCCACCGACAGGCCCCAGTGTATGTTGTTCCCCTCACCCATCCCCCCATCATATGTCCATATGTTCTCATTGTTCAGCTGCCACTTATAAGCGAGAATATGTGGTGTTTGGTTTTCTGTTCTGGAGTTAGTTTACTGAGGATAACAGCTTCCAGATTTATCCATGTTCCTGCAAAGGACATGATCTCATTCCTTTTTAAGGCTGCATAGTATTACATGGTATATATGTACCACATTTTATTTATCCAATCTATCATTGATAGGCATTTGGGCTGATTCCATTGTCTTTACTATAGCGAGTAATGCTGCAATGGACATATGCATGCATGTGTCTTTATAATACAATAATTTATATTCCTTTGGGTATATACCCACTAATGAGATTGCTGGGTCAAATGGTATTTCTGCTTCTAGATCTTTGAGGAATCACCACACTGTCTTCTACAATGGCTGAACTAATTTACATTTCCACCAACAGTGTAAAACCATTCCTTTTTCTCTGCATCCCCACCAGCATCTCATTTCTCAATTTTTTAATAGTAGTCATTCTGACTGGCATAAAATGGTATCTCATTGTGGTTTTGATTTGGATTTCTCTAATGATCAGTGATGTTGAGCTTTTTTTTCATATGTCTGTTAGCTGCATGAGTGCCTTCTTTTAAGAAGTATCTTTTTATGTCTTTGAACACTTTTTAATGGCTTTTTTTTCTTGCAAATTTGTTTAACTTCCTTGTAGACTCTGGAAAGTAGACCTTTGTTAGATGGATAGATAGCAAAAATTTTCTCCCATTCTATAGGTTGTCTGTTCACATAGAGAGACAATTCAAGCAGAACTTAGCAGATGTAAATTGAATCAAACAGAACAAGATTAGATGTTGGAGAGGCTGACATGTCTAGAATTTCTGTGGCAGAATACAGAAGAAAAGGAGTGGAGAGACAGGTTTTCAGAGATCCACATAGAACCCTCTGAGTTTCTGGCTAAATCTTTGTCAATACGTGAATGAGAGGAAATCACTTAAGGCCAGAAAAGAATGACTGGAAAGAGGCATAGTAAATAATCCTCACAGCTTTTACTGTTATGTTCTTACTAGTGAAAGTGGAGATCTTTTGAACATATGGGCCATTGAGTAGAGTCCTCAGAACAGTCGTCTCAGAAGTAAGGTTAAGTTATTCTCAGACTAAATGCTTCTCAGAATGCCATAAGAAACTATGAAAAGGTCCAACTAATTAACATGTTTTTAATCACATGCTAGGACAAAGTTCAACATTCTTTTTTTTTTTTTTTTTTTTTGAGACAGAGTCTCGCTCTGTCACCCAGGCTGGAGTGCAGTGGCGCAATCTCGGCTGACTGCAAGCTCTGCCTCCCGGGTTCACGCCATTCTCCTGCCTTAGCCTCTCAGAGTAGCTGGGACTACAGGCACCCGCCACCACGCCCAGCTATTTTTTTGTATTTTTAGTAGAGACGGGGTTTCAGCGTGATCTCGATCTCCTGACCCGTGATCTGCCCACCTCGGCCTCCCAAAGTGCTGGGATTACAAGCGTGAGCCACCGCGCCCGGCCTTCAACATTCTTAAAAGAAACATAAAAAAAAATCCATCATCTGTCCATGTAAAATGCACAGTTTTCAACATCAGTCCAAAATTATCACATATGCAGCAAAGATTACTCATAACCAGGAGAAAAGTTAACAAAAAGGGATCCATAAAGAGAAGATAATAGAATAAAAATAAACACACATTAAAACAGCTAGCATATGTCTTATGAACATGCTCAAGGATATACAGGAACCAGGAACACAATTAGGAGGGAAATGGGACATGTAAAAACAGCTAAACTGGAATATCTAAAGATGAGTAATTCAACATATAAATGAAAAATGCACTGGACTTAACAGGAGATAAATAGTGAATTGAGCAGGAATTAGAAATTATTCCAAGTGGTATAAAGAGAGAAGACATATTAAAAATATTATCAGAACGTCAATGACCTGTGGGAATATACCAAATCACAAAAAGTTTGTGTAACTGGAATTCCAAAAGGAGAAGAAAAAAGAGGAGAAAGTACTTGAATAAATAACAGCCAAAATTTTATAAAACTGTTAAAAACTGTATTTTCAATCATCTAACAGTGCCAGTGAACCCCAAACAGAAGCATAAATGACATTAAAGCACATAATCAAATTGTGCAAATGAGAGATAAAGGGAATCCTTAAGGCAGCCAAAAGAAATGACGCATTATATAAATATGACAAGAAAAGAATTATGGCAGTCTTCTAGTCACAAACCACGGAAGCCTGATGATGACGGAAAGACTTCCTCAAAATCCTGAGGGGGAAAAAATAAAAACAGAATTCTATGTCCAGCATATATACATATATGTCACTCAACAATGGAGGTGAAATTAAGACATTTTTAGATTCAACAAAAGAATATGTACCTCCAGAATTCTTCCAACTCTTCTACACTGCAAGATAAAGTAATACTTCATGAAGACAGAAAAAAGATACCAGATCAAAGTGTGGATTCACAAAAAATAATGAGCGATGCTAGCAATGGTATATGTGTGAGAAAACAGAAAAACATCTTTTATTAATCTACCATTTAATTTTATCAGCAGTGTGAAAACGAACTAATACAATAGGTCATGTTTGAAAGCAGAGCAAACTCATAGGCTCCTGGTACAATGAAAGCAATCTCCAAACTGCACAAAGATGCAACAATAAAAGCTGAAAACTTTGGTCCCAGAAGACACAACCTCTGATGGTGCTGACGCAGAACAACTCTAGAAGGCCAGACTAAAAACAAAAATGAGGGGGAAAAATGAGTAGAGGCATCACATATTCATGTAACAATAGACCCCCAGAATTGAGGAAGCCAATGCTGACAGTGTTGAAGGGAGAAATAGACAAAAAAGAGAAGAAAAATTAAAAATAAAACTACAATTAGAAATCAGTAAGAAAGTCATTTGGAAAATTCTCAAATATGTAGAAATGAAAAAACAGATCCCTAAAATAACAAACGAGTCAAAGAAGAAATCACAAAGATTAGAAAAAATGCTTTTAGATGAATAAAAATTTAAAAACAACATGTCAAAATTTATGGGGTTAAGATAAAGCAGTGCTCAGAGGGAAATTTATGGTGATAAATGCCTATATAGAAAAGAAGAAAGAGGCTGGGTGCAGTAACTCCCACCTGTAATCCTAGCACTTTGGGAGGCAGAGGTGTGTGGATCGCCTGAATCCAGGAGTTGGAGACAAGACTGGGCAACATGCTGAAACCCTGTCTCTACAAAAAAAATGCAAAAGTTCTCCCACCTGGGAGACAGAGCAAGACTCCGTCTCAAAAAAAAAAAAAAAAAAAAATGCAAAAGTTAGCTGGGTGTGGAGCACCTATAGTCCCAGCTACTTGGCAGGCTGAGATGGGAGGATTGCTTGAGCCCAGGAGGTTGATGCTGCAGTAATCAAGGACCCACTTCACTCCAGTCTGGGTGACAGAGTGAGACCCTGTCTCAAAAAAAAAAAAAATGCTCAAATAACCTATTATTACATTTTAGGAAACCAGATAAGAGCAAGTGAAACTCAAAGCAAGCAGAAAGAAAGATAAAAATTATAACAAATGAAAGAGCATACAAAAATGCTATAGAAAATAAAAAACAAAAGCCAAAAGTTGATTCTTTCAAAGATCAGCAAAATTGGCAAACTTTTAGCTAAACTAAAGAAGGAAACATCAAGACTTAAATTACTAAATTCAGTAATGAAAGAGGAAACATCCCTACTGACCATAGAGAAATGAAAAGTTTATATGGGAATACCACAAAGAACTATATGCTAACAAACTAGATAACTTATATGATAGGACAAATTACAGAAAGACACGAACTACCAAAACCGACCTAAGAATAAATAGAAAATCTGAATAGACCTATAACAAGTGGAGAAATGAAGTTAGTAACAGTAATAACTTTTAAAACACTACCCAATAAGAAAAATCCAAGTCCAGAAAGCTTCCCTGGTGATTCTACCAAACAACTGAAGGATAATTAGTGCTCATTCTTGACAATCTCTTTAAAAAAAAAAAAAAAAAAAACCATCATAAAGTAGGCGAAGGATATGAACAGACACTTGTCAAAAGAAGATATTTATGCAGCCAACAAACATGAAAAAAAACTTGTCATCACTGGTCATTAGAGAAATGCAAATCAAAACCACAATGAGATACCATCTCATGCCAGTTAGAATGGTGATCATTACAAAGTCAGGAAACAACAGATGCTGGAGAGGATGTGGAGAAACAGGGATGCTTTTACGCTGTTGGTGGGAGTGTAAATTAGTTCAACCATTGTGGAAGACAATGTGGCGATTCCTCAAGGATTTAGAACTGGAAATACCATTTGACCCAGCAATCCCATTACTGGGTATATATCTAAAGGATTAAAAATCACTCTACTGTAAAGACACATGCACTCATATGTTTATTGTGGCACTGTTCACAATAGCAAAGACTTGGAACCAACCCAAAAGCCCATCAATGATAGACTGGATAAAGAAAATGTGGCACATATACACCATGGAATTACTATGCAGCCATAAAAAAGGATGAGTTCATGTCCTTTGCAGGGACATGGATGAAGCTGGAAACCATCATTCTCAGCAAACTAACACAAGAACAGAAAACCAAACACCCCATGTTCTCACTCATAAGTGGGAGCTGAACAATGAGAACACATGGACATAGGGAGGGGAACATCACACACCGGGGCCTGTCACAGGGTGGGGGGCTAGGGGAGGGATAGCATTAGGAGAAATACCTAATGTAGATGATGGGTTGATGGGTGCAGCAAAACCACCATGGCACATGTATACCTATGTAACAAACCTGCACGTTATGCACGTGTACCCCAGAACTTAAAGTATAATAAAAATTTAAAAAATGATACAATGGACTTTGGGGACCTAGGGGAAAGTGTGGAGGAGACGAGGGATAATAGACCACAAATAGGGTGCAGTATATACTGCTTGGGTGATGGGTACACCAGAATCTCACAAATCATCACTAAAGAACTTACTCATTTAATCAAATACCTCCTGTACCCCAATAACATATGAAAAATAAAACGAATTAAAAAATGGAAAAAAAGTAAAATCATTGGCTGATCTAAAAAAAGCAACATTCAAAAATTAAAAATAAATAAAAATATGAGAGAACACTTCTCAACTCATCCTATGAAGCCAGTATTATCCTGACACCCAAATAAAGACATTATAAGTAAAAAAGCACAATATTGTTTATGAATATAGATGCAAACGTTTTTAATAGTAGCAAACCATACCCGCCAGCATACAAAAAGATTATAAAACATGACCAAGTGTAATTATCCCAGAAATAAAAGGTTGGTTTCCCATCTGAAAATCGATTAAGGTAATACATCATATTAATAGAATATAGGACAAAAACCGCATGATCGTCTCCATAGACACAAAAGCATATCTATCTCCAAAATTCTAAAATTTATATGGAACCACAAAAGACCCAAAATAGCCAAAGCAATCTGAAGCAAAAGAACAAAACTGGAGGAATCACACCACCTGACTTTACATTATACTACAGAGCTATAGTAACCAAAACAACATGGTACTGGCATAAAAACAGACTCATAGACCAATGGAACAGTATAGAGAATCCAGAATCCAACACTCTTTCATGACCAAAAAAAGAAAACACTTAAGAAACCAAACATGCAAGGGAACACTCTCAATCTAATAAAGGATATCTATGAAGAAAAACACAACTAACATAATAATCAATAGTAGGAAAGATTAAACATATTCTCGCAAATCAAGGACAAAACAGAAATTTCTGTTCTTATCATTTTCATTTAACATTGTACTATAGGTTCTAGCCAGAAAAATTAGACAAGAGAAGTAAAAGACATCTAGAGCAGTAATGAAGACAGATCAGAAAGGAAGACATAAATTTATCTCTATTCACAGTTGGCATATTTTTATATTAAAAAATCTTAAGGATTACAGTAAAAGACTATTAGAACTAATAAGTTTAGCAAGGTTGCATGGTACAAGATCAATACGCAAAAATCAATTGTATTTTTTTCACACTAGCAATTAACAACTTGAAAATGGAATTAAGAAATCAATTCCAGTTTCAACAGCACCAAAAAGAAGAAAATACCTATGGAGAAGATATTTATAAAACACAAATATCAGATAAGACTGCTATCCAGAAAATGTAAAGAGCTTTTACAAATCAATATCAAGAAAAAAAAATCTGACTTTTTAACAATGGGTAATAAATTGGAAGAAACATTTCATCAAATAAATTACACAAATGGAATAGTCATCATTAAGGGCACATCATAAGTCAACAGGGAAGTGCAATTTACAACTGCAATGAGAAACCAACACACCTACTAGAACAGCTGAAATTACGATGAATGCAGTAGCAAGTGTTGGCAGGGAAGGGGGGCAACTGAAACTCTCATACATTGCTTGTGGGAAAGCAAGTGGTACAGATACTTTAGGAAACAATTTGAACATCTTTTATCATCAAATACCTGCCATATATCCCATCAATCTTCATCCTAGATATTTGTCCAAGGAAAACAGAAGCATGCATTGAAGTAAAAATAGCCTAAGTGTCAATCATCAGGGTAAAGAATAAACAAATTGTGAGAGAGAGATATATATATATATATTCCACATATATATACTCCACATATATACTTCACATATATATTCCATATATATATCCCATATATATATATCCCATATATATATATCCCATATATATATATCCCATATATATATCCCATATATATATATCCCATATATATCCCATATATATATCCCATATATATCCCATATATATATCCCATATATATCTCCCATATATAGCCCATATATATCCCATATATATATTCCATATATATCCCATATATATATTCCATATATATATCCCATATATGTATTCTATATATATATCCCATATATGTATTCCATATATATATCCCATATATGTATTCCATATATATATAGCCCATATATGTATTCCATATATATATAGCCCATATATGTATTCCATATCTATATAGCCCATATATTCCATATCTATATAGCCCATATATATATTCCATATCTATATAGCCCATATATTCCATATCTATATAGCCCATATATATATTCCATATCTATATAGCCCATATATATATTCCATATCTATATAGCCCATATATATATTCCATATCTATATAGCCCATATATATATTCCATATATATAGCCCATATATATATTCCATATATAGCCCATATATATATTCCATATATATAGAGCCCATATATATATTCCATATATATAGAGCCCATATATATATTCCATATATATAGCCCATATATATATTCCATATATATAGCCCATATATATATTCCATATATATCCCATATATATATTCCATATATATATATCATTGATTCCATTGAGATATATATATATTTCCATTGATATATATATACATTGATATGTATCCATTGATATATATATTTCATTGATATATATATTCCATTGATATATTCCATTTATATATATATATCAATAGAATATCATTCAGCAATTGAAAGAATAAACTACTGACATAAGCAATGACATGGATAAAGTTCAAAAATATGTTAAGTGAAAGAAGCCAGACAAAAAGGATTGCACTGTAGTTGTAGAGAGAACAGGGGCCGCTAGTCAGGAGCCACATGTAGAGGGAAGGCATTAGCTGCAAATTTACATGTGAGAAATATTGGGATAAGGAAAATGTTCTATATCATAATTGTGGCAGTAATTACATATTTGTCAATTAACTTATCAAACTTACAGTAGATAAATTTTATGTGATCACACTATACTTCAATAATGATGAAAATAAGCACATTATCTTACAGGCATGTCTTATGTCTAAATCAAAGAAAAATATTAATTGAAGCCTTAAAATGTATTTAAACTTTAGTACAAAATAATAACAGTAATTGGTATATAAAATTTATTTCTACTGGATTATGATGTTCATATCTGATTAACTCACCACATAATTTTGTTTTTGCTTTTTAAAATAAAAATTACTTGGTTATTTCTCTAATGCATCATTAAACAATATATCCATCCCTTATTGTTTTTCCCAATTTAAATAATGAAAATTAAAACAGAAGTCGAGATAAGTATCAACTTGTGTTTATTTTTTAGAAAGCAGTGGAAGACATTAAAAAAATTGATTTCTAAAATTCACTGTGAACTCTATTATTTTCCTTTGCGAATGTTTTAATGTATTTTTTAACTTGTCCTTTTGTAAAGGTATAAAAGTACATTGAAAATCTCTTTATAAAGGAATAGCTTCTTTAAGTATATTCACTTTTCAACTCACTTCATTTTTTTAAATACCCTATCACCTCTAAACACACACACACTCCACATACATACACAATTAAAGTCTAAATTTATCTTCAAGGGTAAATTTGGTAAGTTTTATTCATTGTTTTTGAAGCTTTGGTAATTACCTGGAAACTTAAAATCACCTCAATACAGAATTAAGGTTTCAAGAAAAATCTCTACTGAATATTCCACAAGATAAAGTATTCCTGTGTAAATTAATAGTTCAATTAATAACTTATGTATTTTTTCTGAAGTGGAAAACTGACTGCTCCAGGAATTGCACCTCCATCTAGTCAAAAGAATGAAAAAAAAATCTTTTCCTTTTCTAGGAAATTAATTGCTCCGTATTTTCAATGTTTGTAAGGACGTGGCTGATAATTAATCTATGAATATTCTGAGTACATAGGATCTAAATAGATTTGGTAGGTGAAATAGACATAATTTGTGACTTACGGGCTTCTAAATTTCCCCTTAAAATCTAGATTTCCACTGTATTTTTAGTACCTCTCCCCTCAACAAATAATTATTTACCATTGTTTTCCTTGAAATATTGAAAATCACCTTTGAAATGTGTTTCCCAGACAAAATTGGCAAGCCATTATTAGCCACTAATAGCTAAATAAAAATTTGTTTATAAAGATTAGCATCCACAAAAATCTTCAGTGCACAAAACAAGATACAGGATGAAGGCAACAGACAGCAATATAACTGATGACCCAAACCTTTGCATTTTGGCTTCTTTCCCAAATAGCCTACTTTATTTCTTAATAATGATGGGTGTTTTTCAACATTAATCCTCATGCTCCTTTCAAAGCTTTCCCTCTTTCAACAACCCCCCACCCTACTGCTGCTCCTTAAAAATTCCACAGCATTTGGAATTGTCAGCCAATCTTGTTTTTAAATTTGCATTTCTTATTGCAGCTATTATTTCTGATATTCTTTCTCAGTCTTCGACCATTTCTCTTTTCTTACTTGTTCCTAATCCTATGGTTTGCTTTAAAAAAAAAAAAAAAAAAGTAGGCATTGCCCAAGGTTTTGTCCACAACTTGCTTGCTCTCTCTAAATCTATCTTGTGTAGCCTGATCATTTTAACACTGTGACTATCATACCATGTGAATGACTCCAAAATGCATAGTTCCCAAGATAACCAGTCATTCCTGTTGTATTGTGATATTTCCTACCACCTGTAAGACATTTATATCTTGAAGTACCACAGGTTATTTCAAATTCTTCATGTAAAAATGAAAGTCAATAATTTCTGTAGTCCCCGATCCTGAATATTTTTATTTTTTCCCTCCATTATACGACAATTCCTCTGAGCATTCATACTCAAAATCCTAGCATTAAAGTTCCTTTCTCACAATCTGTCACTGAGTCCCATGGAGGTGATGCCACTTTTATCCTCTCTCATTCCATTTCTAGGACCACTTTCCCCTTTCAAGTACTCATCTGAACTGTTGCATTAGCATTCTGGCTTGTATTTCTATATCCAGCTTCCTTAATCTACAATCAAAACAGTACATAGTCACAAGATTAAATCTCTACTTGTGATATTCATCAAAAAGAATCCAGTGGCATCCCGTTTTTAATGAATAAAGTGCTAGCTTCCTTATTGGACATTAGGGGTTATTCAATATTGGGTTCCCATCTAAGTTCTTAGCCTTGTCTCATTCTACTCATCCATCTTCATCACAACCAACCTGGGTAACTCAAATCTTTGAGGATATTGATATCCAATCCTTCTTACTAGTGCAAGCATGAGTTCTCCCATTTTCTTGTAGTTGAAATCCTACACTTATTTGATGATTTAATTTAAATGGGACTTTCTTCATGAAACTTCCTTTATTCTCCAACCAGATAGGGTCTCTCCCAGCACAAATAACACACTTTTCATAGATATTTACAGCAATACCTTCTGTGCTAGAGGATGTGTGTGTCTAATCTTCACTATTTTACAAGCTTCTGAACGTAGATAATCTTATTTTTGTGCCTCCTATCTAGGTAATAACATAGATGATCAATAAATGAACTGTTTAAGTAAATCACTAAAGAGGCCAAGAGGATCTGTGATAGTAAGTAATCAATACAAGAGACTGGACTTACTTATATAATAGCAACAAATCATATTATGTGTCTAATATGCTAACAGCAGTGCTCTAGGAGCTGTTAAATTTTAACAAAGTAATTTGAAGTGACTTATGGTAGACTAGATGAGATCTTATCATTCTTGCGGATCTGATATTTTATAATTCTATGAAATGTCAGCAATGCTATTTGGTAGACAAAAGGAAAAAATACACATGACATTAGGCTCTCCCTTCCTCAAAAATTTGTCCACAATTTCCATGAAGTTCATTTTGTGGATAATTCTCAAGTATATAAAGTGCACTTGAGATTTCCAAATGAGGCCACCAGAAACATTCACCCAGTTTGTAAGAATTTTCAGTTTACTTCTTTTTCCAGTTTTGCTTATACAAATGATGAGAGGGAGAAAAAGTACAAGAGCCAGGCTGAGTTCATCTAATGGAAGACCTATGGTACCTTGTGGGAAGTAGAACGTGTTGCTTAAATTTAGGTGCTCTGAAGTTAGACTGCCTGGCTTCTAATCGATGATTCAGTATTACCTAGCTTTATGGCAATTGTCAGGTTACTTTGTGTTTCTAAGCCTCAATTCGGTAAGATAGGGGTAACAAGAGAACCCATGATGTTGACAGGAAGATTAAATAAGTTAGCAATACTAAGGACTTAGCATGCTACCTGGCATATAGTATGCCTTGAAAATTCTCACCTATTATTTTTTCAGTTTTCTTTTTTGTGTGCTAATTTGTCTGTTTACTTTTTATAATTACCAAAATACAGATATGTGAAAATTAAGAGAAAGGTCTCTGAAAACCTAATCAATCTTGAGAAAATCATGCTAAAATTCTGGCATTTATTTATTCCTTTCCTATTTTGTCTGCATCTTTAAAAAAAAAAAAATCTGTCACTGTCTGTCTGGTAAAAACTCACTGTAAAATCCAGATGCTCAAAGAAAATATAAACTCAGTTATTCTATACAATGAATCTAATCTGGTCTTCTTCATGCCCCTTCACCAGTTGGTTTGTAGGAATAAAACAAGTAATGTTCAATCTGATGTACAGCTTAGTCTCGTTCCATGCTTTAAGTAGGTTTGCCTTTTGCTTTAGCAGTTTTGAGCATCCCTCAGTACATGTAATCTGTGCTCAGACTCTCCTAGGAAAAAATAATGCTCATTCACTCAGTTTTCTCAGGTTTCGCTTCTCCCAACCCAGCTTAGGTCCAAGACGGAATTTTTATATGAGGATTGGGAGGGAGAAGGGTGGCTTTGATACCCTCACAGTGTAGAGAAGTGTTAAGGTTATCCGGCTTCTATCTCCTCTGGCCTCTTGTCATGTTCCTTGCCCAGTCAGATGCTGCTTGCCCTGCTGGTATTTGTGAATAATGTTTGTGGCTGGTGAGATTATGATTGACTCCTATGTCTTGGACAGTTCTCAGGGATCGTCAGTATCATCTGCATTTGCTTCATTTTCACAGGCTACATATTTATATTATTGCAGGTATGTTGACTCTCATTTAATCTCTCATGATTGTATATAGAAAAGTTAATGGTTTTGTAATAATTTAAAATCTCATTAAACTCTATTATTATGTACATAACAGTTTTATTTTTAGTTTATTTTCTTGGATTTCCACCAAGACTGTTAGTATAGCTTTTACTGAGAGGATCCTAGAGCCAGCAGGAGTATCAGGTGAATAGCTCTTTTATTGTCTTTTTTATTCTAGGATAGAAAGTGGGATCTAGCAGAGTTGAACCTCAGATTCTGAGAAAATAACCCCAGATCTTGAGCTATAAATCTTTAAACTGCAATGCTGAAGGAGATACCAGCTTGTCTAATGGTAGGATAAATATACTGGAAATCAAGCTTTGAAGCTGCAGCTGACAATGAACCCGTGACCATCACCACAGACATATCTGCTTTCCATAGACCTTTCTAGGATCCTGCAGGTAATCAGTCTTAATTGTTACCTCTCACATAACATCTGAAAATAATTTTTTTCTTTCTCGTTTTAAACATTTTTGCCTCTTCCTTTTTTTGTGTGTTGCTTAATTGGATTGGCTAGTATCTGCAAGAAAATGTGGGAAAAAAACCCACAGTGCTAGGGCAATAATTTTCTCATTTCTAAAAATGTTTCATCACTGACCACCTGAGAATCACATACATTGATATAACTGCTCTCTCTATATATATTTTTATATTTTTATAAATTGACTTTCATATGTTTCCCAAATGAATTTATCTGATTGTTTTTCCTAGGTGATATTTAACTTACTGCTTTATCATTTCTATTTCCTACAAACTGGAAATTAGATTAAGAGGCTTAAAAAAGGCTTCTGAAGTATTGTTTGAAGTTTTTGAGGTTTTTTTTAATTAATTTGAGGTGTTTGGCGTTTCTACTAAATAATAAATATGAGGAGTTTTATCAGGAACAAAGATGGAATTATATCAAAGGCTTTTCCTATCAGAATTATTATATAGTTTTTATCTTTGAATTTAACTATAAGAAATTATACCAAAAAATGTCCTCCTCTGCAACCATATCTACCCCTTGGAATAACCATACTGGGGTCATATTCTGGTTATTTTGATATATTGCTTTTTTAGTATCTTTGGATACTAGTCTTTAGTTTTGTGCTGTATATGACAAGTTTTGACGTCATAGTCACATAGTTTGATGACAAGAAATAGAAAGCAGAACTTTCTTTTGGCTCTTTTGATGGGATTGTTTATTTCCCATAAACATTAGATGTTCCATATTGGGCTTAACAAAGTTTAACCATTGCAATTATCAGAACATGGTGATTTATTTTTAGGTATAGTTCTTAGACAATCTCATGAGTTTTGACCTCTGCTTACTTATATTTTTGTGTTTTTATGTTTTCTTTCCCTTCTTTGGCCCATTTTAAATAGTGTAATTTTCATATGATATAGTTTATCTATCTAGATTTATTAATTAACATAGAATTAAGAGAAACAGTAAAATATTCTCTTAAAATTCTTTAACTTCATCAGCATTTATTTTTTCATTTCTCACATCTAATGTTTTCCTCATTGTGCATTTTCTTTTCCTTTGAATGGGAAAGTCAGTGATTCAATTATTTTTCCCCAAGAATGGGCTGTGAGCAATCATACCATTTTTCTGTTCCTAATTCATATATTTACTTTTTAATTTTCATTAGTTTTGTTCTTTGTGTTCCCAGAATTGTTTTACATAACTTATGAATGTATTTCATTTGAAATTTCATTTTTTATTTGAAGTAAAAAAAAATTTAAGATCATGTTATTGTCATTATTTTAAAAATACTCCGCAATTGTGATCCATAAGCTCCTTTTGCCCCAAGAGTTTGTCAGAAAATAATGTTATTAAAATGTCAAATATGGCTGGGCGTGATGGCTCACGCCTGTAATCCCAGCACTTTGGGAGGCTGAAGTGGGCAGATCACTTGGGGTCAGGAGTTTGAGACCAGCCTGGCCAATATGGTGAAACTCCATCTCTACTGAACACTACAAAAATTAGCCAGACGTAGTGGTGTGCTCTTGTAGTCCCAGCTACTTGGGAGGCCACAAGGGGAAATCACTTGAACCTGGGAGGTGGAGGTTGCAGCGAGAAGAGCTTAAACTACAGCACTCCAGCCTGGGTGACAGAGCAAGACTCCATCATAAAAGAAAAAATAGTCAAATACTTTAGAGGTTTTTGTTTCTAAATTTAGCATTTATTTTTCCCAGTATTAAATTGTGGTTTCAGAACATGAACTGAAGTATTTTTCTTCTTTGGAATTGAATATTTCTCCTTGGCTACTGTGTGATTACATTTTTGTAAAATGTTCCAGGGGCTGTTTAAAAATAAAATTTTGCTTGCAGATTATAGCTTTTAATATATTATTTATTGAATAGAATATATTTATATTTTACTATATATATTTAGACTACTATGTAGGGACAACTTTTACACACATAATATACCAAGGACAAGATCTGATTTCTTAATTTTTTCCCTCCTGTTGCTGTTGCATATGTTTCTCATTTCAGTTTCTGCAATGTTTTTTTCAGGTGTTCTGATGTCAGGTTAGTTGTTACATAAAGGCTTATTAAGAAATTGTTTAGTTTATAATTTTTTTATTATTATTATACTTTAAGTTTTAGGGTACATGTGCACAATGTGCAGGTTTGTTACATATGTATCCATGTGCCATGTTGGTGTGCTGCACCCATTAACTCGTCATTTAGCATTAGGTATATCTCCTAATGCTATCCCTCCCCCCTCCCCCCACCCCACAACAGTCCCCGGAGTGTGAGGAATTCTATTCTCATTTAATATTTTCAAAATTGTATTTTATGTAATTTTGATCAATTCTCCCTTCTTTTTACTTACATTTGCTGATTGTGTCTTTACCCACTATTTTAAGTTTTCTGAGTCACTTTGAACGTTTTATTAATATGGATTTGGATTTACCTATGAGCCCATATGAGATTATTGTGCATTTAATAGAAAAAGTCCTTCCACTTGCATTTTCAGTTATGGTTTGTTTTCATTGCCCACAGGAGGAAAGACCGTTTTTAATATTGTTAGAGACTATGTTTATACTTTTAAATAATTGAGTTAGGTGCCTATATATTAATATACCATCTTCAGAAAAATTATCCAGAGAGGTCATCCTCTGCAAGAAACAGAACTGAAAGTCAGCACACTGCCTCTCTCTCTTGCAACTTTCTAGTCCCAGCTCTTGTGGTTGTATTTGAAGCTTTGTCTTAGTCTGGTATTTTCAAATCCTAAGTATCTTAAGATGTATTTCAAGAATCATCCTTTTTGTAACAGTATTAACCACATAATTACAGAATGTATTCACATTATTTATTTTTTAAAAGAATTTTGTTCTTGCCTTTGGTGTTTCTACCCGTGAGCATTCCTATTTGTGTTATATTTTTAATGTACTTTAGGAATATATAACATATTCACATATTTTGAACTTCAAAAATATATGAAAGTGCATGTAGCAAAAGTCTGACCTTTACCCCTGGCCCCGAGTCAGTTCTTTTCTTCATAGATAATAGGATGAGTGGTATGTGTGAGTGAGCGGGGGTGTATACTTCCAAAGATACTGTATCCCTGTGGAGACTCCTCCACAAACTGGTTGTGTGATGGGAGTCAAGTTACTTAACCTGAGCTTCAGTTTTTTTCATCCTTTCATAAAGAACCCTTCATTTCATCAGCAAACATTTAGTGTCAGCGTGTCTCTTTCTGACGTCATTCTATAAGCTTACCTTTTTAAAAAATTGGTATTGCATTGTATTCGTCTAGTTCTCATGCTGCTAATAAAGACATACTGCCACTGGGTAATTTATTAAAAAAAAGAGATTTAACTGACTCACAGTTCCACATGGTTGGGGAGGCCTCACCATCACGGTATAAGATGAAGGAAGCGCAAAGGGCCTTCTTACACGGCGTCGGCCATGAGAGAGAGTCAAGCGAAAGGGGAAACCCTTATAAAAACATCGGATCTCGTGAGACTTACTTACTACCTTGAGAACAGTATGGGGGAAACTACTTCCATGAATCAATTATCTCCCACCGGGTCCTTCCCACAACAGGTGGGAATTGTGGGAGCTACAATTCAAAATGAGAATCAGGTGGGGACACAGCCAAATCATATCATGCATTAAATGTGTAGATTAATTTAGTGATAATTGACATATCTATGGTTTGATTCTTCCAATCCAAGTACTTGCTATTTCTCCTTATTCAAGAAAGTTTTACCAGAAAATGTAATCACATATTAGCCAAATAAAAATATTCATTTAATTCCAAAGAGAAAAAGTACTTCAGTTTATATTCTGAAAACACAATTAAGTAAAGTGAAAAATAAATGCCAAATTTAGAAACGAAAAGCCCAAATCCTGTGCTGGGTGCTAAAGATAAAGCAGTAAACAAGACTGGTATATTGCTTACAGTCTAGGGAAAGGAATGAAAGTACTTGCCTTACAGGGAGATTTTGACAAGAGTGGATAGAAAGTGCTTTCTAAATATTAGTCAACTATCACATATACATTCTTCATTCATTCTTTTTTTACACCGATAATACCTCAATGCTATACACCTTGTTGCATTTTCTTTTTAAATCAGGTGGTCTTTCCATACCCCCACGTAAAGAATTTTCTCGTTATGCTTTATAGCTATAGTATCCATAGTGTGATGTACGATAATTTCATTACCTAGTTCTCTATTGATAAATATTTTGATGTTTTTGTAATATTTTGCTATTAAAAAAGGATTGCTGCAATGAATAATCCTTTCACTTGATACATAATTGAATATGTTGCAGGGGTGGGATTGCTGGGTATTAAGGTATGTGCTGTGTAATTTTTATAGACCTTATCCCTCACAGGGATTATGCTAATTTACATTCTCACAAGCAACAAACCAGAGTAGCTTTTCTTCTCACCCTCATCCACAGATTAACTATTAACCTTTTGTATCCTTGGTAACCTGAAATGTGACAAATAGTATCTCACTGTAGATTTATTCTTTATTTCTCTTATTAAAGAGATAGTTTGGTTTAGAATCTCTCCCCATATCAAAAATTCAAATTGTCTTTTCTTTGCTATCTTTTTATAATACTTTAAATTTTTTTATATTTATTTGTTGGTCCCTATTTTTCCAATTCGTAGAAGTGTTCTATATATTAAGGAAATTAGACTTTGTCTCAGTTACAAATAGCTTTTACCAAACTTGAGGTTTGAACTGAGTTTTGATGAATTTTGCCTTTCTTTTTCATTGGTGTTATTATGTTTAAGTAGTAGAAAGTTTTCTATCATTTCCCTTATGGCTTCTGGGATTTTCATTATTATTAGAAAGTACTTCCCTATTCTGAGATTACAACATTTTTAACAATGATTTCTATACTACTTCTATAGCTTTATTTCTATTTTTTTATTCATTGAAATATACCCTGATATAAAATGAGACATGCAAGAGAACTTTAGTCCAGATTACTACCAAAATGCCATAACGTGATTTCGTTTTAATAAACAATCTTTTCATTACTGTCTAAAATGCTGTCTTTTTCATTTTGTAAATTTCCATATGCATTTGGGCCTATTTCTGGAATTTTAATTTGGTTCTATTGGTGTGTTTATTCATAAGCAATATCACACTGCTTTAATTATTGAGGTTTAATAATATTCCTTAACATCTGGTAACACCCCCATTACTCTTCAGAACTTCCCTGGTTATTCCCGCTTGTTTTTGTTTCCATATGTATTTTGTAATCAGCTTTTCTCTTTCCAACATCATTCGATTAGCTTGCTTTTAAAAAAAAATGGGATTGCATTAAGTGTGTAGATTAATTCAGGGATAATTGACATATTTATGATTTTGTTTCTTTCAATCCAAGTACTAGGTATTTCTCCTTGTTCAAGAAAGTAGTATGCCTTTCCATTTGTTCAAGAATTCTTCTGTAGCTCTCTGAATCATCTCAAAATTTTCTTGTAAAAAACATTGCCCTTTTACCGTCAAATTTATTACTAAATGAGGTAGGCAGATGCCCTCCCCACTAAGGATGTTCACCTCTTAAAGCTCAGAAACTGTGAGTATATTAGGAGGTTCCATGGAAAAGAGAATTAAGATTGCAGATGGAATTAAAATCACTAATCAGCTAACTTTGAGATGTAGAGAGTATCCTGAATTATTCAGGTGAGCCCAATATAATCACAAGGCTACTTACAAGTTGCACTTGCAGAAAAGAGAGTGACCAATACAAAAAGAACTTAGTCTGAAGTGGGTTTGAAGAGTGAGGAAATGGCCGAGAGCCAGGTAATATGAGCAGCCTCCTTAGAAACCGTAAAAGACAAGGAATGTGTTTTCCCCCAGAGCTTCCAGAAGGAATGCAGTCCAGCTGACACTTTGATTTTAGTTCAGTGAAAATTATTTTGGACTCTCAACATCCGGAACTGTGAGATAGTTAATTTATGTTGTTTTGAGCCCCTATATTTGCGATAATTTTTTTCAGCAGCCATAAAAAAGTAATATACCAAGCATCCTTTTATTGTGGCCAATATAAATAAGGTTTTGTATTCCATTATATCATCTTATTTTTTTGTGTTAGTGGAGGCTATTAATTATTGTATATTTATTTTTGTACCTTACCAGCTTACTTCTCTTATTACTAGTGGTTTTCAGTTGAGTTTTTCAGATTATATAATCATGTTGTCATTATATAGCAATACACTTTTACCATTTTCCCCAATATTTGTAATTTTTTTCTCTTGTCTAAATATGTTGCTTAGTTCCTCCAGACTCCATTCAATTAATCATGGTGATAATGGAGACATGTACCTTGTTCTTGGCTTATGAGAGAATGCTTCTAAATTTTTTTCAACAAGTATTCCTCTGGCATTTTTATTGAGATGCTTATTTTATCATGTTGAGATAATATTTATCTGTTCTGAATTTATTTGTAAGAATTTATATCAAGAATAGATATTAGATTTTGGAAAATGATTTTCAACATTTATGGAAATGATGATATAATGTTCCTTCATAGATCAATTCATTTTGGTCATTATTGAACTAGCCTTTCATTTCCGGAATAAATGCCATTTGGCAATAGCATATAATTACCGTAATGTGTTGCTGATGATGTAGGAATTTTGTTTCTATATTCATAGTGAGATTGGTTTGTAGTTTTTTTTGTATATAACACTTTCCTATTTTATTAATGTTATTTTCACTTCATTACATATTTTTTTTTTTTAAGACAGAGTCTCACTCTGTCGCCCAGGTGGGAGTGCAGAGTGCAATGGTGCCATCCTGGCTCACTGTAACCTCTGCCTCCCAGGTTCAAGTGATTCTCCTGCCTCAGCCTCCCGAGCAGCTGGGATTACAGGTACCCGCCATCACGCCCGGCTAATTTTTGTATTTTTAGTAGAGACAGGGTTTCATCATGTTGGCCGGGCTGGTCTTGAACTCCTGACCTCAGGTGGTACACCCTCCTCAGCCTCCCAAAGTGCAGAATTTTGATGTGTCTTGTAACAGTTTAAATAATCCTGGAAGTGTTTGTTATGAAAGGCTTAATTAAATTCTCCTGGGAAACTTAGTGTAGCCTGGTGCTCTTTTGTGTGTATTTTGGTTAATTATATTTTCCTACTAAAAAATCAGTTTGTCAATACTTTTTAATAACTTTGAGTAGAGTAGATCAAAGTAATCTTTTATGAGCATTTAAATTTTCTGTATTTAGGGTTACTTTTCTCCTCTATTTTGGGTTTTGTATGTGCTCTTCCATTTTTTCTCAGTCAGATTAGTTAACAGTTTATCTGCTTTACTTGTTTCAATGAACTTTTGCATCTATTTATTGGGTCCACTTTTCTATGTTCTAAGTCATTAATTTCTGCCTTTGTTAATTAATGTCTTGTTAATCATTTCAAGTTTGTATTACTGCTCTTTTCCTGCATTTTCAGTTGAGTCGTGATTCAATTGTACTGTTTTCATTTATTCATATATTTATGTAAAGATACAAATTTTTCTCTAAGATCTGCTGTGGCTCTACTCTAAAGTCTCTACTCAGCGTGTTCTCATTTTTATAATTTTCTAAATGTTATACAATTTAGGGTTAGGTTTTCTCTTAAAGCAAAAATTGAGGAAAGAAAAATTTTGATGTTTTTGTTTATTATTTAATTTACAGGAAGGAGTAACTTTCTGTATATTTTATAAATATCTAGATCTATAACTTTGTTCACCATGTGTGATATTTAAATGTTTTCTTAAATCAATGCTTTGCAATTAAGCATTTCCATGAAGCCTATACATGACCTGTTTTTATAAAATGTGATATATTTCAAAGTCTAATTCAAAGACCCATTTGGGTCTTTGATAACTTTACATAATTTTGCTCACATCTATAGTGGACTGAAGCTATGAATTAAAATCCTTTACTGTGAATGATATCTGATCATTTTTTCTTGTATCTTCGGTAATTTCTACTTTCTACATTATGATGTTAGTGTTTGTTTATTCATAACTGGTAGCTCTCCTTCATTATTAATCACAAACCGAAGCCTTGTTTCTTTTCACCTCAATTAATTCTTTACATACCTGATTTTGCACACAACAGAAAGTAAAGTCATAACTCTGCTTTTTTTTTGTTTGTTCATTTGCATTTGCCTGTCATACCTTTGCCTACAATTTTATTTTTTAAAGTTTCTTTTAAATATATTTTCTGTGAGATTAAACTGTCTAAGTTACTTTGGAAGTCAATGATTTTGTAAACAGCATGGTATAAAGTTTTTTTTGTTTGTTTGTTTGAGACAGAAGACAAGAGTCTCACTCTGCCAGCCAGGCTGGAATGTAGTGGCACGATCTCGGCTCACTGCAACCTCCGTCTCCCAGGCTCAAGCAATTCTCCTGCCTCAGCCTCCTGAGTAGCTGGGATTACAGGTGCGTGCCTCCACGACTGGCTAATTTTTGTATATATATATATATTTTTTTTTAGTAGAGACAGGGATTCACCTTGGCCAGGCTAGTCTTGAACTCCTGACCTCAGATAATCCACCTGCTTCAGCCTCCCAAAGTGCTGGGATTACAGGCATGAGCCACTGCGCATGGCCACAGCATGGTATAAAGTTTTGCTTTGAAAATCTTTTTTCAATGATGTGTCTACTTATTTACAATTATTGATAAGATGATATTTGGGGCTGGGCGCAGTGGCTCACACCTGTAATCTCAGCACTTTGGGAGACCGAGGCGGGCGGATCACCTGATGTCAGGAGTTTGAGACCAGCCTGGCCAACATGGCAAAACCCTGTCTCTACTAAAAATACAAAAATTAGCCAGGCATAGTGGCACATGTCTGTCATGCCAGTTATTCGGGAGGCAGAGGCAGGCGAATTTCTGGAACGCAGGAGGCAGAGGTTGCATTGAGCGGACATCACACCACTGCACTCCAGCCTGGGTGACAGAATGCGATTTCATCTCAAAAAAAAAAAAAAAAGATGTTGTTAGATTTTAATTGTCATTTTAGTTTGTGCTATTCTTTCTGATTTCACTGCTTTTAAAACATTTCACTATATCATCTTTTCAAATTTGTTCATGTGTTATGGTGCTTATGCTTCTAACTTAGTGTATAATCTTATCTAATTGCAGTTGACACTCCATTTTGTTAGATAATAAATACTAATTCCATATTATAATCAATAATAAATTTAGTGTTTCCCTTTTCGCTTCTCTTCTTGCCTTAGCCCCCAAATTTAGTCAGTGAAAATCAATCGGTATTTACCATGTGACTTCAAATTTGGCTGTATATCAATTTATTGATTGATCAATTTAAATTCTTTCCTTTGATCTCCAGTTACTAGCAATAAGGAAACCAGCATACTTTACATAACACCTTCTGTTCTCCTCTTTCCTAATTTTTGTTTTATTCATTGTTCGTGCATTTGGAATATATATTTTATTGTTACCTCATCCCTACTTTTTGTGTTATAAACGCATTTAAATTGTAAAAGGAACTTGTAATGTTCCACAAGTAACATTGTTATTTTCTATTTCAATAATTAGTTCCTTTTGTTTTAGCTGGGCTCGTGGTGATAGGCTCTATTTCCCAGCCTCTTTCACAGCTAACTATGCCTTCCCAGCTCAGCACAAGCCAGGAGAATATGAACCACAGTGATGTGTCCTACTTCCAGGACATTTCATTAAAGAAGAAGTTGCCTGCTCCTGGTTTCCATACTCTTCTGGGAGCATGGATTGTGGATGACACAGTCTAACCCCTGTAGATGAAGACTACATCCTGGGAGATATAAATACCTAGGTCCCTGAATGGCTTCCTAGAGTATAGCCACTGCATCAGCCCTGGACAATTCACATCTGAATCATTTGATGAAAACAGGACAAAACAAAATTTTTATCCAATTTAGCTCACTGAATTTAGTGTCATTTTGTTACAATGATTTAGCCTCTAATGGTGCTACTAAAAGAAATACAGGCTGGGTGCGGTGACTCACACCTGTAATCCCAGCAACTTCAGGAGGCCGAGGCAGGAGGATCACTTGAGCCTAAGAGTTGGAGACCAGCCTGGGCAACATAGTGAGACCCTGTCTCTACAAAAATGTTTTTAAAAAAAGCTGGGCATGTTGGTGCACACCTGTATTCCCAGCTAATCAGGAGGATTAGCTGAGGCAGGAGGATGGCTTGAGCCTGGGGAGGTCAAGGCTGCAGTGAGCCGTGATGACCACTGCACTCCAGCCTGGGTGACAAAGCGAGACCCTGTCTCAGAAAATAATGATGAAGAGAATGATAATAATAATAATACAGAAATTCAATGATTATCACTGATGCTTTTGCTGTAAATTTTCCAATCATCTCTTGATAAACTTGTCTTCTAGTAAATCCCTCAAAAAGAATTCACGGGATAAATATTCTTAAGTTTGTGTAACTTCAAAACTGTATGCTAAGCTTCTAAACTTAATTTCTAGTTGACCAAAAATAAAAGAGAGGACAGCTTAAACAACACCAAATAAGACACTCAGATAATTCAGATTTGGAGAAAATATGAAAGTCAATTGTCCTGAATGCTTTGAAAGTGAATGCTATCACAAAAATTATTTAAAGCAGAAGAATTTTATTTCTTAAAAAAACTAAACAGACAAAAATCCCCAACTGTAAAGCATTGATCTAACTAATTTTTATCATAGTCCCCTCCCACAAAACCTGTAAAATATATTGTTGTGACAATTTAGAAACTTTTCACATAGACTGGATACTAAGAGAAATTATGAAATCATTTTATTTGTCTTAGGTGTAATAGTGGCATAATGGTTTTTTGTTTTGTTTTGTTTGTTTATTTTGATACGGAGTCTCACCCTGTCACCCAGGCTGAAGTGCAGTGGCACGATCTCCACTCAGTGTAAGCTCTGCCTCCTGGGTTCACACTATTCTCCTGCCTCAGCCTCCCAGGTAGCTGGGCCCACAGGCGCCCACCACCACGCCTGGCTAATTTTTTGTATTTTTTTTTAGTAGAGATGGAGTTTCACCGTGTTAGCCGGGATGGTCTCGATCTCCTGACCTCGTGATCCACCCACCTCGGCTTCCCAAAGTGCTGGGATTACAGGTGTGAGCCACCGCGCCTGGCCAATAGTGGCATAATGGTTTGTCTGGCCAATAGTGGCATAAAGGATTGTCTCATATATGAGACACTATGCCTGGCCAATAGTGGCATAAAGGATTGTCTCATATATATACAAACACACACACACTTACACAGTGGGAGAGAGACAGCGAGGGAAAGAAACAGTAAAACAGGTGAGCGAGGAAGAGAGAAAGAAGAGTAACAGGAAAGGAGGAAAAGGAAGAGGGAGGAAGATAGGGAATAAGATGAGGCTGGAGATAAAACAAATATGCCAAAAAGGTAACAATTATTAAATTCAGTTGAAGGATATATATGAATATTTATCAAATTATTCTTTATTTTTTTAATTCTAAAATAAAATTTGGGGAAATAAATAAAAGAAGTGTTTAAAACACTCAAATGTACTATACCTTTATACTTAATTGACAGGTGGTTACACATTAGGGTCCATTCTGTTTCCTATAGTATTTTCTAGGTATTATTCTACCAACTGCATAAAAGGTTGCTGTGGAGAAGAGTTAATTGATGTGATTTGTACATTGTATATTTTTATCTGGTTTCTCAGTAAATTCTTCTTATACATTAAAAGGCAAATAACTTTTCTGGACTATGTCTTCTTGTTAATCCTTCTTGATTATTTTCTTCTGGGAACAACACAATATGTCCTTTCAGTTTGTAAGTTCAGGTTTTTGTATCTCAAAAATAGTTAATAATTATTTATATCCTTAAATATCTGTTCTGTTTTATTATTTCTATTCTTCATAAAAGGTTGCAATTATATATATTACTTCCTATTGACTTTCAATTGGTCATTTTTCTTAATTGTAAAATTTTATATTAATATATTTTTCTATTTTATGCCTTTTTCCACTGTACCTTTTGATTTTTAGAATCCATTTTTCAATTAACTTCTTGTAATTTCAGCTTACTCTTTAATAATTCGGGTTTTTTTCTATACTTCTTTCCTCAGCTCTACAAGCTGATAACTTTTATTGTCTCCAAATATCTTTCTGGAGCTTTGGAATTTTTGCTTTTTACCCTTACTTGATGGAAGAGTTAATGTATTAATTTTTAAAATTTATATGAAAAACATTCTCTTTTCGTTTGATTTTGTCTTAGTGCAGATCCTATGCTAGTACCTGCAGGTATCACTGAAGAAGGTGAATTTTTCCTGTACCAAATATTTGCCAGGAGTATGTGTCAGAAAGGGAAAAGAATAAAGCTTGAATGATTTTTATGATCAAGGTCTCTGGGTGTGACATTTCCCCTATGCAATGGAGACAGGCATTGTTGAGCCTTTTCTCATGCAAAATCTCTTTCCAGGCTGCAGCAGAGAGGGTACTACTTGCATATGATTATCCATATGATTACGCATATAGTCTCAACTCTTCTGCTTCCTGGAACCATGAGTGAAGTAAAACTCATTCCAGGTGTATCACTGTTTCTGTTGCTGAAAATAAGAAACGTGGGTTTATGGCCTAGCATGGTCTTCATTTTGCTGCTGTGTTTTTTGCTAGCTGTTTCTCTGAGCTGAAGCTCTCTAATGCCAGCTCTACATCATCATGTATTGACTTCTTCCTACTCGCTCCACTGCACGATCTTTGCTGTAAGCCCCCTTCCCACATATCTTGTGATCTAGGGTTTTACCGTCTTCCAGTTTTGGCAGACATGGTATTTCTATTTTGCATTCATTGTTTCCCTGGGTGCTTTTGAATGACTTATAGAAGATAATGGGAAAATGCTAATATTATGATATTCAAACAAAAAGATCTATTTTTTTATTTTTGACTATATATTACATATATACTTATTAAAATGTATTAAAATATAAATATATTTAAAAATATATATGTATATATATAAAGAGAGAGAGATACTGACTTACTCTGTCACCCAGGCTGGAGTGCAGTGGCAGAAACACAGCTCACAGCAGCGTCAACCTCCTGGGCTCAAGAGATCCTCCCATGTCAGCCTCCCAAGTGTGTGAGACTACTGGCAGGCACCACTACACCCAGTTTTTTTGTTTGTTTGTTTGTTTGGTTGGTTTTTTTTGTAGATACAGGGTCTTCCTGTGTCACTCAGGCTGGTCTGAAACTCCTGGCCTCAGGTGATCCTCCCGCCTTGGCCTCCAAAAATGCAGGATTACAAGCCCGAGCCACCGCACCCAGCCTTCATGTATATGTTTAATATGGCTAGGTTCGGTCTTCAGGAAGACATTTTCATAATAAATTATATAAATTATATACACCCTGAGCCATATTTAAACAAATATTCCTGTAATCTTTATACATGAAATCTGTGTGTACAGATTAGAATTTTACTACACAATGTAATTTCTCCTCATAACTTCAATAAAAGCACTTTGCTTCCTGTTCTTCAACATTACTATGCAGAAACCTCAGACCAGCCTGCATTTTCCTTCAAAAGTTTCTTCTTCTGGAATGCTTATATTGTTTTTTCATAACCTTAAATTTCAATATCCTTACCAACCAAGTTATGTTTCTGTCTATTGGTCTCTATTAATTCTTTATTAATTCTTACCATATTTCTAGTGACCCTTTTTGAGCTATGTGACAAATTTTTGTAGTTTCGAAAATCACCACAACAATATCATCCATCCCACACGATCTCCTTAAAGTGGGGCATAGTCACTCATAAAGAGGTGGGGCATATGTTTCCTCACCTGAAATGTGGATAGGTCTCAGACCAAGGAAGATGTTCCTCTAAGTGACTTTTGAGGACACGTTACAAAAACATCACGTGTATCTGCCTTGTTCTCTCAAAACATTTGCTCTTGGAAGCCTAGAGTCACAGGTAAGCACTTCAAGTGTCCCAAGGCCCTGATGCTCTGAGGAGACCCAAACTAGCTCATGGTGAGACCACATGGAGAGGCCCAAAGACCTGTCCATGAAGAGAGAGAGACGCCTGGCCCCAGCTGTCCCAGCTCCGCCTACCACATGAAAGTCTCTGAGCTAGAACCACCCAGGAAATCATGAGATTTTTTTTTAAAGTTGTTATTGTTTTAAGCTTTAAATTTGGGGGTGACTTTTAATGCAACAGTAGGTAAGTGATGAAATGCACATATTCAAATCTTCCTTTATTTTGAGGAAGATTTCTTTAAATATTTTTCTCACCCAAGTGTTAGGTCCTCTTCCTGAGAAATTGTAACTCTCCAAGGATTGTAGAAGATACTGCCATTCCCACACGCCTCTTGGTTGTGCTATAGTCACTTTTGCTCTTATAATTTTCCCTTTGTAGCATGTGTGATCTTATCTCTCCTACCTCTTATATTACTTCTTTGTTTTCTAGTGTTCATTGTTATTCATCTTCTTGATTTTTACTGTACCAATTCTTTTAGTTTTTTCTAATGGAGCTTTTAAGTATTTTCATATTTTATGTTTCACCTCAATTTCTTTCCCTGGATTTGTCAGTAACTTGTATTTTGTATCATCTCTTGTTTCATGTTTTTTTTAATTTCCTTGAGAATGCAGAGTGTTTTTCTAAAGTGTTCTTGTCGTCTCTTTCAATAGGGCCTTGCTCTGTTGCCCAGGGTGGAGTGCAGTGGCATGATCACAGTTCAGTGTAACCTCAAACTGCTGGCCTCAAGCAGCCCTCCCACCTCAGCCTCCTAAAGTGCTTGGATACAGGCATAAGCCACTGTGCCTGGTCACTTTTTGCCTTCTTTAATATATGATTTGACACCAGGCAACCTCTGATTAAGAGTGCTATGCAGAATTAAGATGGTATGGGATCACAATATCTCTTTCAGGCCCAATTCCATGCTGTCTCAGAAAATTAGAATAGGCCTCCACTAGAGTGACCCTCACTGCATTTCACCCTTGGCTCCCCATGGCCCAGTTCTTGTCTTTCAAGAATAAGTACTGTGGCCAGGATGATTCACAACTCTGTCATTTACTTTGTTGAAAACAATATCATAATTTTGGAGCAAATCTGCCATTTACTTTGTTGAAAACATATCACAAGTTAGGAGCAACTGTTAAATCTCAGTGTCTTCTTTCATTTTGTTCAAAATTTCCTTTTATCTGGCAGATATACTTTATAGTTGTGTCAAGAGGCTGTTCCAGATACATGGTTTCACTGCACATTATTTTTTCTCTTTTTCATATAGTGTGGATGTTTTGATGAGCTCTGGGGGAGAGAAAGCTCTGCTGGTGTTCAGTAACTCTTTGGTTGTCGCCTAAAAGCCCCAGTCAGCACTTTTGAACATGACAAACTTGTGATCATTTATTTCTCCTAAATTCACATATGCCAAGAAGCCAACAGGTTTCCAGAAATTTTATTAAGAGTTTCAGATATTTCACCGAGTCATTTTATCTCTGCTAATAAGATCAAGTGTGTAACTGGAACTAAACTAAACATGCCTCATTTCATGCTAGCTTGCTGTTCTGTAGAAGAATGTGAAACAGCACTTTGTAGCCAAATGCACAGTTCAATGAAATTGTGTTGCCTCAATTTTTCAAGTGCTTTGTGAGTGGCAAGAGGGGATAGTAAACCTTTCCTGATCGACATCTGTCAACCGTCATGAGCTTTCCAGACACGTACACTGATAAGAAAGTTGCTGACTGTTGGGACCCACAGACAAAATCATTTGCTATAGAATCTACTGCAATAGACACAATGTTCACCCTTCTGAGTTGTGGCCTGTCTCTGGCCTTAAGATTCTGCATTAAGACAGGCTGTCAAAGATAAGACAGGATGCAAGAGAGGCCCTGCTACAGGGTACCTCAGGTAAGGTTTTAATAGCTTTCTACGCTTGAATAAGAATCCTCCTGATGCCTGATTTTTTTCCTAGTACAATGAAGTAATGTCTTCATATTTCTAAAATGACACTTCCACCCGGGAGAAATAATAGTTCAGTGTATTAATTGATGCCAATTTCACATGGAACATTTTTATGGAAAGCACTTAGTTCTGATTTTCCAGGTATAAAAGAATGATGTCACTGTTTGTGTTTCATCAGACCTGACTGTATATCAAAGACAGGAAGAAGGAAGTGGCTTTGGATTCTATGTAAGTAATAGGGTACATGTAAACAAATAAGGCTGGCATTTGCTTTTACCTCCTGTTTACAAATGTATTTGGTGCTACTGAAATAAAATGCTACTGCATTAAGCTAATGCAATGGTAGGTTCTGGGCAAATAGATGATGGGAAGAGTGAGACAGATTAGGAAGATATGAGATGGATGATGAATTACATACTAAATAGACTGAAAGGATAGATCTTTCTGCTTTTCATTTTTCTTCTTTCCACAAATGTTCTCATATGTTTTTCTTCTAAAGCACAATAACATTCCTTGCAATATAATATTGAGTATTTATATCTCCTCCCTAAACCAATTTTTCTTTTACATTGCTTAGTCTTGGCGTGCAGCAATATCTCAGCGATATTCTAAGGATTATCAGTCACAAATATTCACTGAACCCGCAGTGTGTGTGTTGAGACTCATACCATTTATTTTGAAGTGGTTCAGAGAAAGCAGGATATCTAGCTATAACCCTTGTTCTAAAGATAAGAACAGGAAAATAAAAATGAAATAGAATACAATAAAATACATGATTCATGGGAATTTCCAAAAGTTCATCCCAGGTTTCTCTTCTGTTCTCCCTCTGTTTCCTTGCTTCAGAAGGATTTCATCTATGCACAGAGGCATTTTACTTTATGCAATATACAAATACGAATTGAGTGCCTTTAGTGCATCACATCTTGAGAAACAAGCCAAGAATTTAAAGAATAAGCATTATTTTCTGTCCTCAAAGAGTTTGTAGTATAGTGGTAAAGGTAATCACATAAATGAACACATAGAGTCATTCCAAAGAAAGTGCATTGATTACAAGGATATGGACCACAGAGTAATAGCATCTAATCCAGCCTGGAGAGGAGTAGGGAGTGTTTCTGGAGGAGTTGATATCCGTACAGACTTTTAAAGGGTGGAAAAGAGTCATGACATGAATAAGAGAAAGAATATACTTCAAGTAGATAGGAAATCAGGAGGTAAGGCATGAAAAAGAGAAACTTCACAAGTATTCAGTGTTGCTGAAGCCAAGAGTGAAGGTAGAGTCCGAGGAAAGCTTTAATTTATATGTTAGGAGAATTTATTTAACATATAAATTTAATTTATATGTTAGGAAAGCTTTTATTTACATATATAATGGAGAGCTTTAATTTATATGTTAGGAAACTTAGATTATATCCACTGGGCAATGGGTGCCACTCAACGGTTTTAAACAAACAAATGACAGGTCAGATTTCTATTTTAAATCTGATGGTTCAGTGACAGACTGATTTGAAGTGAACAAGGCTGAAGTTAGAAACATTGGTTAATACACTGTTTCATTAGTCAGGTTGCAAGATGATGATCGTGTCATCTAAGATAGCATTCACAGATGCAGAGAAGGAGGACAGATTTGAGAAACATTTAGAGAGCAAAATTGGCAAGAGCTTGTCATTACTTGTTCCTGGCATAATGGACAGAGCAAAGTAAAAGAAAACCCAAACTACCTGATATACTCTGCAAAGAGTCACAACAATATTCACTGCTCTCATGGTCCTGGTTATCTGCCCTGACTGAGTGCAGTTGTCTTTTTTGGTGAACAATTTAGAGGTGAAAGTATTTGTGTGACTGTTATTCATCCTTATTTCTAAATCCTGAGAAACATCTCATTGATGGAATGAAACACTCCATTAATGAAACATTCGAACCACAAAGAAACATTTCATTGTGGAATTTGAGACACAGCAAACGAAAATAACTCAAAGTTCCTTGACTTTTATTAAAAGCTCTGGAGAAGCTTGGCCAGCTACCTGCTACCATGCACAAGTTTGAGGGCTCCTGCATGTGTTCCCCAAGAGTGGCTTACAGACTAGAAGGCAGATGGTGCAGCAGCAAACAGAAGGGTTGATGTGTACGCTCTGTGCAGCAGGATATTTCTTCCTGTGTCTCCTACCACTGCTACAATCATTTACTCTACATCAAACAATGCACCTGTAAAGGAAGGAGACTCTGGACCTCCTTCAATAGAGCAAAATGCAACTCCTGGAACCAACTGCTTCATTATACCTCCATCATGTATGGCCACTGGATCACTCACACCATAGACAGCTCAAAATATTATACATAGGTGTGCAATGTAGAAGACTTTTCCCCATTCATGCTCAAAAGTTTCATTCTCTCAACTAGATGACTGTATTAGTCCATTCTCACACTACTAGTAAAGACATACTCAAGACTGGGTAATTTATAAAGGAAAGAGGTTTAATTGACTCACAGTTCTGCATGGCTGGGGAGGCCTCAGTAAACTTACAATCATGGCAGAAGGGAAAGCAAATACATTATCCTTCGCATGGCAGCAGCAAGGAGAAGTGCAGAGCAAAGGGCAGGGGAAGCCCCTTATAAAACCATCAGATCTCTTGAGAACTCACTGTCATGAGAACAGCATGGAGACAACTGCCCCCATGATTCAATTACTTCCCACCAGGCCCTTCCCACGACACATGGGGATTGTGGGTATTATTACACAATTAATGATGAGATTTCGGTGGAGACATAGCCAAATCACATCGGTGAGAGATAAGAGAGTACAATGTTTTCTTCAAATTTTAGTTAGCTAGAGAGGTAGACTTCCATATGCTCCGTGTTACCCAGCATATTGCTGCTTCATTAATATGCTGGTAGTAATATTAATGAGAATAGCAATATTGAATGCCCTGAAAATATACTTGCAAATGATAAATTAGGAATAGTTCTTCCAATAGAAAATGTCTGTAACCTTTAAAAAAATATCATTAACAAAGTATAGACTAACAGGCTGAGACAAAAGCCATAAAACATCCTTAATACAGAGAGATGGCATGAATTAGGTCAAGTAATTAG
This sequence comes from Symphalangus syndactylus, assembly GCF_028878055.3. NCBI lineage: Eukaryota > Metazoa > Chordata > Mammalia > Primates > Hylobatidae > Symphalangus > Symphalangus syndactylus. Next base: position 28,699,153 of record NC_072437.2, on the reverse strand, counting down.
ACCCAAATCAATAAAGCTGTAAGAAATAGTTGACTGAACATGGAGCAGAGCTACAAAAACTCATCTAGGAAAATAGAAAAAAAAATAGGGATAATTCTTAAAGCCACTCCATAATTGGGAATATCTAATTCAAATATAGCAAAAGAGAAAACAAGTCTGGCAATGTATAACCAAAACAAAAACAACAAATCACAAAGCAACAAAAGCCACAACCAAGAAAATAGCTTCTACTATAGATGCTCAGACAGAATTTTAAGTGTAAAATTACTGCATTATCTTCCAAATTAAGTAAACATGGCTACTTGTGTGGCGCTAAAACTCATCATATGCACAGCATGCTTCTAGCTTGTATCTTGATGATTACTGAACTATTGTAAACAAGTGTGCCAGGAAGAGTATGTCAAGAATGATGTACTCATTTTATATAGCTAACCAAGAAAACATGTTGCTAATGAAAAAAACATTGCACACAGACAAATTCATTTCCCCATTGATATGTGGATGGACTGCATTCATAGTATTTTAGTTCTGCATTCAGAATATAAACAGGCAACCATTCTTAACTAGTTCTATTCCTCACCTTTTAAGAACTTAGTCAATACTGAAAGGAATTAGGAGCTAGCTCAAGAGCTGCCTAGAAAAGCCAAAATAAGATTCATTTGGATCGATAACATCAAAAAATATCTGCATCCAAAGTTTAAGTGGATTAACAAAATTTGGTTCACATACAATAAAACAATTTTGTTTTAATATTAGTTTATTTTTCATAACCAAAGTGCAGGGAGTAAGTTATGCACAGTTTACAAGATATATATATATATGGATCAGGGTCCTCTGATACCAGGGGCAGCAAGATAGAACCTGTAGAAGCCAAAGTCATTGAATATAGTCACCTCTTTCAATGAGAAGCCTTATCTTTTATCCTAGGGTGTTGTGCAAATATTGCCATTTTCTATGCATGCAATGACATGAAAATTTCAGGAAGAATTGTTTTAGAAAATGAGTTTTCTCTTTTGATGCGTGTGTGTGTGTATACATCTGACACCAGTATTTTCATTAATTTCTTTGTTCCTAATTAGTGCTTTGGCCTTGTGTAGGGATGGCTTGGAAAAATGTTCCATAGTCAGTTAGTGTTTCTCAAAGCAGCCATTGAGAGAGAGAATGGAATATCCACACTACAATTTAATAATATTCTACCCAGAAGAATCTTATTCTCTGGATTTCTAGTGTGTAAAAACATCGAGTGAAAACCTAATAACCTTTGTAGCTCCCACTGATCTTATGCATAGAAATGTCATCACAGATTTTTCTCACAATAAATGTACTCACTCATTTTTATCCTTCTTAGTTATTTACTGCAGAGAAAAATATGGTGGTAGAACAAAACTCTATTTGTACCAGTTATAAAACCTTCCCCTTTTACTCTGTCTGCGTTTGTTTTTTGGGGCGTGTGCATGTGTGTATGGGTGCACATGTGTGCGTGGGTGCGTGCGTATGTGTGTGACTGAGTCTTGGTCTGCACCCAGGCTGGAGTGCAGTGGTGCAATCACAGCTCACTGCAGCTTCCACCTCCAGGGCTCAAGCGATCCTCGCACCTCAGCCTCCCTAGTAGCTTGAAACTACCGTCGTGCACCAACATACCTGACCAATTTTTTAATGTTTTGTAGAGACAGGGTCTCGTTATGTTAGCCAGGCTGGTCTTGAACTCCTGGGCTCCAGCGAACCTCCTGCTTCAGCCTCCCAAAATGCTGAGGTGCTGGGATTATAGTCATGAACCACTGCAGTTGGCTCTCCTCCCTTTACTCTGGAGTCCAGGTCTTGTCTCTTCTATGTTGGCCCTATGGTTCATTTGGGTTCACTGAGGCAACATGAAGCCACTGAGCTTGGAGGAGACAAAGGGCCTGCTGAGAACATTCCCAGCAGCCCAAATTGCAATTGATAGGGAAAAATGCAAGTGGCATAAAGAAGAATACTTAGGAAATAATTTTAATTATAAAGTTTATTTAAGGATATCTACAATGTTGAAGCCTCAAAGTAGGGTTTAACTTAGAAGAGATATTCTCCCTGATGAAAAACCTCTAATGCTTAGAATCCAATAGCAAGTCTGTGGTATTTTGTCTTTCAAGGCCCTGTATAATCACATCTCACCTACTATTCACTTCCTTGGATCACCACACTCCAGAGGCACTAAGTTTTGTATTCAAATATGCAAGTACATTCCAACTGAAAACTTGTATATGTGCAATCCCTCTGCCTAGAATGCTGTTTGCCCAAAGCTTTATTTTTTTATTTCACTTATTACAGCCTATATTACTTCGCCTCTTTATTTATTTGCCTGTTTCCTTGCTTTCATGTCTGCAGACTCGTCAATCTCCTCCCACTAGAAATCAAACTCAATTTTATCAATGACTATACTAGATTGTAATAATGGCCACAATTGCTCTCTTCCTTCTACCCATTCTCCTTTTCAATGTGACTTTGTACCAGCTCCCATCAGCAAGCTTATTCTATTTCTCTACCCAATAAATCCAAACTAGACTTAAGCCTACAAAATGCAGAGGAAATGAAGTTGTGCACATCCCTATTCTAAGCTTCAAAAAACCTTGCACAATATACATCATGTCCTGGAGCATTTCCCCAGAGTTTTCTTCTAGGAGTTTTATAGTTTCAGGTCTTAGATCCAAGTATCTAGTCCATTTTGATTTGATTTTTCTGTAGAGTAAGAACTTGGGGTCTAGTTTCATTCTTCTGCATATGGTTATCCACTTTTCCAAGTACCACTCATCAACAAAATTGTCCTTTAGCCATTGTACGTTTTGATCTTTGTCAAAGATGAGTCGTTGGTAAATGCATGGATTTATATATGGGTTCTCTATTTTGTTCCATTGGTCTATGTGTCTGTTTTTATGCCAGCGCTTTGCTGTTTTGCTTACTACAGCTTTGTAGTACATTTTGGAATGAGGTAGTGTGATGACTCCAGCTTTGGGTTTTTTTTTTTTTTTTTGCTCAAGATTACTTTGGCTATTCAGGGTCTTTTGTGATTTTGTTACAGGTAGTTAGACAGGCATGAGCAGGACAGGAAAGAGCTCTTTCCCCACCCACCAGGAATGTCAGGCGATCATCAGTATGGTTTGGCAGTTATCACATTGCCTCTCTAAAAATGATAATTTGGCTGCTAGCACCAGGGAGAGAAAATCTCCTGGTGGTCCACAGCTGTCACATTAAAGTGTTCATTGAATGCAGGGACCAGGGAGAATCAATTTCCCAAATAAAACACTTGAAATCAGTAATAAAATCTCAAGTATTGGGAAGTGAGCCTGGGCATGAGCATTAAAAGACAAAATGGGGGAGTATGATCTTTTTGGGAGCATTCCACCTGAAAAGGGAAGAAAGCCTCAGATGGGCATGCATACAACTTCCTAAACACACTGCTCATGCTCACTTCCCAAGCATAAGGAGGACACTGCACATGTGGGCAGCCCACCCTAAGGGAAGAATCCTGAGAAAGAGGCACAAGACACCAAAAGTGGGCCAGCATACAAAGTCCCAAGATCAAGGTGATCTTCACGGTGCTCACTTGGGTCTCTTCCAAGTGTACTTTCCTTTCTTTCCTGCTCTAAAGCTTTTAAATAAACTTCCACACCTGCTGTAAAACTTCCCTTAGTCTCTTTTTCTGCCTTATGCCCCTTAGTCAAATTGTTTCTTCTGAGGGGGGAAGAATTGAGGTTGCTGCAGACCTGAGTTACTGGATTCACTACCAGTAACTCAGGTACCTTCCACCCCTAACAGTTTCATATAAATCTTAGAATTTTTTTCCTATTTCCATGAAGAATGTCAGTGGCATTCTGATAGGGATTGCATTGAATCTGTAAATTGCTTTGAGTAATATTGTTATTCTAACAATATTAATTCTTCTAATTCATAAGCATAGAATATCTTTCCATTTTTTTTTTTGGTGTCCTTTTCTATTTCCTTCATCAGAGTTTTATAGTTTACCTTGTATAGATCTTTCTCTTCTTAGGTAAGATTTGTTCTCAGATATTTTACATTTTTGTAGTTACTATAAATGGGTTTGCTTTCTTTATTTCTTTTTCAGATTGCTTGCTGTTGGCGTATACAAATGGCAATGATTTCTATATGATAATTTTGCATCATGCAACTTTACTGAATTTGTTTTTCAGTTCTAACAGCTTTTTGGTGGAGAATTTAGGTTTTTCTAGGTATAATATCATGTTGCCTGCAAACGGGCTAATTTGACTTCTTCCTTTCCAATTTGGATGTTCTTTATTTCTTTCTCTCATCTAATTAGTCTGGCCTCATCTAATTTTGCCAGTGAAGGCCATACACATGTGAAAATACCTAGTCAATAAACAGCAAAGCTGTCTATCCTCTCTACATGCTGCTGAGCACAAATGCCTAAAAGAGTTAATTTAAAATCTGCCAAACCTGGCCTAGATCAGCAAAAATGCTCAGCTGACCTATGAATTTATGCTTATAATCTCTGAATAGTAAATAGTACTGAATGTTCAATCTGACCTTGTAACCTTATTATATTAGTTTTTTCTCACACTGCTAATAAAGACATACCTAAAACTGGGTAATACATAAAGGAAAGAGGCTTAATGGACTCACAGTTCAGCATGGCTGGGGAGGCCTCACAGTCGTGGGAGAAGGCAAAGGAAGAGCAAGTCATGTCTTACATGGTGGCAGGCAAAAGGGCATATGCAGAGGAACTCCCCTTTATAAAACCATCAGATCTCATGAGATTTATTCACTATCATGAGAGCAGCATGGGAAAAACCCACCAACATAATTCAATTACCTCCCATCGGGTTCCTCCATAACATGTAGGAATTATTACAATTCAAGGTGAGATTTGGAAGGGGACACAGCCAAACCATATCATTCCATCTCTGGCCCCTCCCAAATATCATGTCGTCACATTTCAAAACCAATTGTGTCTTCTCAATAGTCCCCCAAAAGAGTTAACTCATTTCAGCATTAACTCAAAAGTCCACAATCCAAAGTCTCATCTGAGACAATCCATTCTGCTTATGACAGTGTAAATTCTAAAGCAAATTAGTTACTTCCTAGATATAATGGGGATACAGGCATTGGGTAAATATACCCATTCCAAATGGGAGAAATTTGCCAAAAGGAAGGGGCTACAGGCCCCATGTAAGTCTGAAGTCCAACAGGGCAGTCAAATCTCATTTTGCTGTTGGCGTATACAAATGGTAATGTATATTACCAATGACATAATCACATGTCTACAGCCTTCACTGGCAAAATTAGATGAGGCCAGACTAATTAGATGAGAGAAAGAAATAAAGAACATTCAAATTGGAAAGGAAGAAGTCAAATTAGCCCGTTTGCAGGCAACATGATCTTATATCTAGAAAAACCTAAATTCTCCACCAAAAAGCTGTTAGAACTGAAAATGATCTTTTTTGACTCCATGTCTTGCATCCAGGTTATGCTAATGTAAGAGGTGCGTTCCCATGGTCTTGGGCAACTCCACTCCTGTGGCTTTGCAAGGTACAGTTCCCCTGCTGGCTGCTTTCACAGGCTGATGTTGAGTCTCTGAGGCTTTTTCAGATGCACGGTGCAAGCCGTCGGTGGATCTACCATTCTGGAGTCTGGAGGATGGTGACTCTTCTCACAGCTCCACTGGGCAGTGCCGCAGTAGTGACTCTGTGTGGGGACTCTAACCCCACATTATCCTTCCATACTGCCCTAGCAGAGGTTTTCCATGAGGGCCCTGCCCCTGCAGCAAACTTCTACCTGGACAGACAGCGTTTCCACGCATCCTCTGAAATCTACACGTAGGTTCCCAAACCTCAATTCTTGACTTCTGTATACTTGCAGGACCAACACCACATGGAAGCCAACAAGGCTTGGGGCTTGCACCACTCTGAAGCCATAGCCAAAGCTATACCTTGGTCCTTTTTAGCCTTGGATGGAGTGGCTAGGATACAGGACACCAGGTCCTTAGGTGGCACACAGCAGGGGTGCCCTGAACCCAGCCCATGAAACCATTTTTTCCTTCTAGACCTCTGGGCCTGTCATGGGAGGGGCTGCTGTGAAGATCTCTGACATTCCCTGGACACATTTTCCCCATTGTCTTGGCAATTAACATTTAGCTCCCGGTTATTTACGCAAATTTTTGAAGCCCACTTGAATTTTGCCCCAGAAAAATGGGTTTTTTCTTTTCTACCACATTGTTGGGCTGCAAATTTTTTAAACTTCTATGCTCTGTCACCTCTTGAATGCTTTGGTGCTTAGAAATTTCTGCCAGATGCCCTAAATCATCTCACTCAAGTTCCAAGTTCTACAGATCTCTAGGGCAGGAGAAAAATGCTGCCGGTCTCTTTGCTAAAGCATAACAAGAGTCATCTTTGCTTCAGTTCCCAGCAAGTTCCTCATCTCCACCTGAGACCACCTCAGCCTGGACTGTATTGTCCGTATCACTATCAGCATTTTGGTCAAAGCTATTCAACCAGTTTCTAGGAAGTTCCAATCTTTCCCGCATCTTCCTGTCTTCTGAGCCCTCCAAGTCTCTAGGAGGTTCCAAATTTTCCCAAATTTTCCTGTCTTTTGAGCCCTTCAAACTGTTCCAAACTCAGCCTGTTACCCAGTTCCAAAGTCGCTTCCACATTTTCAGTTATCTTTATTGCAGCACCCCACTCTACCAGTACCAATTTACTGTGTTAGTCCATTCTCATGCTCCTAATAAAGACATACCCAAGACTGGGTAATTTATAAAGGCAAGAGATTTAATGGACTCACAGTTCAGCATGGCTGCGGAGGCCTCACAATCATGGTGGAAGGTGAAGGAAGAGCAAGGCATGTCTTACATGGTGGCAGGCAAGACAGCATGTGCAGGGGAACTCCCCTTTATAAAACCATCAGCTCTCATGAGATGTATTCACTATCTCGAGAACAGCATGGGAGAAACCCACCAACATAATTCAATTACCTCCCACTCAGTCCCTCTTGTGACACATCAAGGTGAGATTTGGGTGGGGACACAGAGCCAGCCCATATCACTTGTCAACCATCACTTAGGCCTTGGGGCATAATAGGTGTACAGCTAAGCCCTGGAGCCCTCAGGGAATCTTCCATGGCCCTAGTCTTTCCTCTTGCTCTAGGATTTATTTGTATTTCATTGCTTTGGGTATGGATTTTCTTCCCAATTAATTGAGCTGATTATTCTGTTTGATTGCTTCCCTGATACCCACTTCTTTCTTCATCCCAAGGTGCTAAGCTTTGTTTTCCCTATGTTTGCATGTACAGCCTGGAAAAATCTTTTTCTCTCCTACTCCTATGGCCACTTTTCCAGAAACCCAAATAATTGCTTCATGAACATTGGCTCAGGCTGCCCAAGGGCAAATTGTATTGCCCAAAGGGCTCTCATTGATACTTTATGAGACCCACATCCTCCTTTCCAGGGAAATTATAAACCTATCGTTTCCATTTCTATTACCTAGTAGATGTGAGTCTCTATTCTTTTCTGAATATTTTTCTTATTTTACAGACTATGGCCAAATATTGTTAAATTATCAGCTCACTTGAATCCCTGAAATGTATTAAGAAGAGGAAAAGGGAAGAGGAGCATCTGTTTTTAAGGGGAAAAGGAACATCTAAATTTTTTTAGATTAAAAGTCTCCGGTGAACATAGTCTTCATTTCTTTTTTTTTTCTGTTTTTTTTTTTTTTTTTTTTTGTGGGGGGGGGGCTGTAAATACTAATGCCATATTTTTAGCTATTCATGCATTGATGCCTTGTTTTAAGCAGGGATAATCACATTTATTCTCAGCCTTATGTTTTAAAATATGTTTACAGTTTTTGCGGTATTGCTGATTATATTTTTCAAAGATGGCATAATGATATTTCTCATCTTGCAGATTCTTTTTATACTGTGAGCTTACTGCTCCTTCATCAAAAGATAGTCTGTGCCCCCTCCCCTTAAGCATGGACAAAACTTTGTAACTGTCTTGACTAATAAAATGCAATCAGAAGTGACATTATGTGACTTCCAAGGACAGATTGTAGAATAAAACTGAAGAACATTAAAATGACATGAACCGACATATTAACTAAAGGAAGAACAAAAGTTTTAAAAAAAATCATTCAATAGTAGTTCTCACACTTTAGTGTAGATTATCAGAATCACTTGGAGGGCTTGATTAAAGAGATTTCCGGGCACCACTTCCATATTCTCTGATTCAGAAATCTGAAGTGGGGTCTGAAGAATTGCATTTCTAAAAAGTTTTTATATGATGCTGATGTGGCTGGTTCAGAGACCACACTCAGAGAAACACTAATGAAAGAAAATATCAACTGACAAAACAGGAAACTTTTAGAAAAAAAGTTCAACAACTAAAACATAAAGTTCAGTGCAATGTTTAATAGTACACAAAGTTGGAGAAAACAAAAAATATGTGAATAATATCTAAAATAGTTTTGGCATAAAGCCTTTAGTCCTTAAGCTTCCCTCGACAAACCAATCAACTGTAATTAGTAAGTGATTATTTAACAATAGTATATTTTCTCTTGGTCATACATCTAAACATCACCTTTAGATCATCAGTTCTAAAAAAGAGCACACAACTTTGCCAAGAAAGGCCAGTTTAAGAGACCCATAAAGACAGGAAAACAAGAAAAGGAACCAGACTTTTACACTTATCCTATTCAAGAAATTCCAAATGCAAACATCTCATGTGAAGATACCTTGGCCTTTGTACCCAAATTACAGTGTTTGGGAATTAGTCTTTTTCTGGGCAATTAAAAAAATTATTAGCTCAACTCTGTGACTAATTCAGTTAAAGTCACCATGAAAGAGCTAGAATTAAGCCCAAATTATTCATGCGACCACAGTTAACAAGCCAAAATACCTGAGCACATTGCTGATCTACAACAATAGTATTCCAAATGTTTAATTAGGACATGATTGTATGTTAGCTGAAGGGTTACAATGCCAACAAAATAATTTTTTTTTCTTTTGTCCTTAGGAGAAAAAATGTCAGGGTGAGGAGAGACAGTCACAGCTGTATCCTAATAAAATGCAGCATTTTAAAATTATCAGACATTCTTTCAATCTAGAAGGAACCCCATTACATACTTTTCCAGTTGTTATCCCACATATTTAATACTAACACGAAAAAAAATGTTAATGTTCTGTTATTTTTACAAATATCCTTTCCTCATGTGTACTCATTCTCAATAACAGACAATTTTTTCTGTTTCTGATGAGAAAATGTCTGACCAAACAATACAATGAGTTGTGTATACAATGGCAATATAGGAGCCTTGATGGTATTTGGCATTATTCTTAAATACCTAGATAAAACTTTCAAGCTCCAGTTACCTTATAAAATGTCAGTAACCCAAGGAACAGATAGCCAGATGGTTAAATATTTCAAGTATTGTCCAAATAACAACAGCAACAATATTAAACCCAGTTATCACTATCTGTGCTATGACTTTATGAACGCAAAACAGGAAAATATTGCTCCTAGATAAAATTTTATATCCAAAAATCAGAATTTCTTAAGGGACTTTTTCCATGACCAAAATTTTGTTCACTTAGTGCTGACACACTAATTATCCAGAATATTAAGAATAATTGTTATTTATTTCATTCAACACAAATATTTTGAACAAACGCTAAGTGCCAGGTAACCTGGTAGGCATCAGGTACATGCTAAAAATAAAATATAATTCTTTCATCTCAATGGTCCACATTGTCTAGTGGATGTTAACCATGAAAATATATAATAACAATACATGTCAATGCATGTTATTTTAGTGACAAGAACCGAATTGTTAAGTGATATGGTTTGGGTGTGTCCCTACCCCAATCTCATTTTGAATTGTAACCCACAATTCCCATGGTCATAGAAGGAACCTGGTGGGAGGTAATTAAATCATGGGGGCAGGTCTTTCTCGTGCTGTTCTTGTGATAGTGAATAGGTCTCACAGGAACTGATGGTTTTAAAAATGGGAATTTCCCTGCACATACTCTCTTTGCCTGCTGCCATCCATGTAAGATGTGATTTGCTCCTCCTTACCTTCTGCCATGATTGTGAGGCCTCCCCAGTCCTCTGGAACTGTAAGTCCATTAAACCTCTTTTTCTCCCCAGTTTCGGGTACGTCTTTATGAGCAGCATGAAAATGGACTAACACATTCAGACACAAAGGAGGGTTAATAAATCACTGTATTATTTTGATATAGAAACTCTTCATAAAGGTTTGATATTTAAATGTACAGGTATTTGCCTACTAGAAAGTATGGAGAAGGAATTACAAGAAAAATAATGTAAAAATTTCTATTGGGTAGCCTAGTAAGCATATGGAGTAAAACAATAATTGAAAGTAAGACATCCTGACTTCAGTGGTGGCAAGAGATGAACTTTAAGAGGAAAGTGTAGGCCGGGTGCGGTGGCTCACGCCTGTAATCCCAGCACTTTGGGAGGCTGAGGTGGGTGGATCATGAGGTCAGGAGATCGAGACCATCCTGGCTAACACGGTGAAACCCCGTCTCTACTAAAAATACAAAAAATCAACCGGGCATGGAGGCGGGTGCCTATAGTCCCAGCTACTCAGGAGGCTGAGGCAGGAGAATGGCATGAACCCGGGAGGCAGAGCTTGCAGTAAGCCGAGATCGCACCACTGCACTCTAGCCTGGGTGACAGAGTGAGACTCCATCTCAAAAAAAAAAAAAAGAGGAAAGTGTAATATGGATCATGAGTGACTCAGATGCCAGGTTCAAGTTAACGCCTGTAGCCAACAAGATGCTATTAAGGGAGCAGCATTATTTATTTCATTTCAGATTAATTTACCATCATTTTTTCACTAAAGAATAAGCCCTTGAGAGAATATTATACTCAAAGGAAATGGATTAATTTTCATGAAGGGGAAAGTGATACTTGCAGCATTTTCCAGATTGCCAACATGGTGGCTCAACTCTGCAGCTAGAAAGCAAATAATACAGAAACTCATCCCTGGGCCTCTGGCTGGGGTAGAGGATTGAAGCTGCCCAAAGCAGACCACCCTTTCCCCTATTTCACACGGGAGCCTCCCGTGGCCCCTTAGGGACAGCATGTAGACACAGATAAAGAGTTCTAGAGCACTATAAAGTACAGAGGAACACACTAACTGCTCTATGAATTAATACCAACATTTGTTTAGATTAGATAAGACACTTATGGTACATTGAAAACAAAGTGATTAAAAACGCATTTATGCAAATCTCACTTGTGACAGATAGGACTCTCAGATTTGGCAGTTGTGTGATCCTAACAAATATGGCTTTAATAATGCATTAAGACTTAATTCATGGATTTTCCGTATTGGATTGTTTAGAAATTAGTCCCCATTTGGGAAAGATCCTGTTGCACTGAAATTAGTGTGGGGCGACTGGTATAAGGTTAATGGATTTTGGTGTTTAGAATACATTTGTTCACTTAATTCATCAGAAAGGCAGCCCAAGTCTTCAAAAATAAAACTATCACCATCTGCACAGCAACAGTTAGTATTCCTCAAAATATTCAGTCAAAACAATCAGATCAAAGTCCTATCAAATCTACAAAGGGACCTGTGACACCCTTAGACCAATTTCAGAGCACTAAAATATGACCCTGAAGAGGTTAAATGCTTTGTCTGTTGTCAGACTTCTAGGATAAGCAAAGCCACAACTAATATCAGGTCTTCTGACTAAATCCAATTATTCTTAGCTACACCATAGGGTATCCGGTTCTGTGGTTGTTTATTTGCATGAAAGAGAACAACTTTATTCTCATATAGGCGGATGCCATCAGCCCAGATTGGGTATGAATGTATCAGTCCCCCAGGACATTGTGGTTGATTAGCATATAAATCTTAAGAAGTATCTGCCTGGTCTGCAACATTCTCTTTTTTTCTGGGAATTTACCTCACAGTTCAAAGGAATGGACCTCTTAGCACCATGTTTGACCCACTCCTCCACTTTCTATACTACAGAGCGGGATTTTGGAATTGCGGCTGAGAGGTTCTCTTGCACTTTGTGCTCTTCTCTTGAATTGAAGTAACGTGAACTCTAGAACTGCGGGGATTCTAGCAGAAGAAGAACTGCAGGTAAAGTGACCGCTGATGACAAGAACAAAGCCGGCATGCAGCGAGATGCAGAGCAAAGACCAGGTAGCCCCAGGGAGAGAGTGCCTTGGTTCCTCATTATTTTCCAGTTCCCGCAGGCTCTCCAGTGTCAAGGCTCACCTGTACTTTCTACTCTTGCATTCTGAAATGTATTTCTAATTCCTCATACCAGGAAATGCAATCTCAAACAAGAGACTCTAAGAGAAAGTGTGAAGCCGTTAGGATTTCCCCTGGCTGGCTACGCAGTGGCAGTCTTTGGAAGTATACTGGAAGAATATGAGAATATGCTTCAGAAGCTACAATAACTTGAGTGTATAAAACCAGAAACAGACAAACTCTATTTCAGATGTTTTACACTGAAAGTGGAGAAAATTAGGGCATACTCCATATAGACAGTTGGTGCCTAGGTCAAAACATTTATAAGAAAATTCTATGCTCCACCCCTCTATTAGTCAGGACATGATAACAGATATAACAAAAAAAAAATCAAAGTTTCAAAAGCTTAGCATAGGAAAAGCTTATTACTCACTAACGCAAATGTTCTGTTTAGGCAGCTGCCTTGTGCAGATATCCTACAAATAATAACTCAAGGACAAACGCTTAGTTAATCAGTGGCTCACTCTGCCCTAGTTCTTTATTTCTTTCTAGTTTAATTAATTAGTTAATTTTTTTTTTGGAGACTTGCTCTGGGTGTCATATAGCTTCGTAGCTCACTGAAGGCTCGATCTCCTGGGCTCAAGCAATTTCCCAGCTTCAGCCTCTTGAGTAGCACACACTTGGCTAATTTACTTTATTTTATATATATGTATAATATATATTATAAATATAATTATAATTATATATTATTAATATAATTATATTTATATATTATATTTATACACACAAATATATATATATATTTTGTTTTTGTTTGTTTTTTTAGAGACAAGGTTCTTGCTTTGTTGCCCCAGGCTGGTCTCAAACTCCTGACTTCAAGTGATCCTCCTGCCTTGACCTCCCAAATTGCTGGGATTACAGGCATAAGCCACCACACCCAGCCCCCTAGCTCTTTAATTCTTTTGTTGAATCCTCTCTATCCAGGCAGTATACTAAAGGAGAAAATTCAGAAATTTGAAGTTATACACATTAAAACACTGCCTACCTCAAACTCCAAACAAGAAGAGTTAAGACTGAAAAAGATTTTGAGCTACAAAATCCCCTTTATTCTGTGCCCCACAAAACATGACCAGATTCAGGGTACAGCCATCTCATGTATTATTTCAGATGGCCTTTGAGTGATCAGCCACAAACCAAGAAGGAGACACAGGGATGAGAAAGAAAAGGCATAAGCCAACCTTGGGAAGTATATCTAGGAAGGAATTTTGGATGGTGGTCACTGCCACATGAAGCCTAATGCAAGCCCACTAAATTTATAAAGGAATCATATTACCAAAAGCAACGAAAATTCTTGACTTCATACACCTTTGACTAGAGCAGCCTTAATACAAATTTTGGGCTCTTAGATTTGCACCAGCAGGAATGGGCTCTAAAAACTCTGTAGCCACTAAGGAGAGCACAGTTCTCAGTATCAATTTCCAAGGTGGAGAATAATAAAAAAGAAAGCATCTCCCAGAAAGTGGAGCCTGAGTCTGCAGAGAACAGCAAACCAGGTAGTGTTTCTAAAACAGCAAAATCAGGTTCTAATCAAGGAACTTTCCCCACTCTTTGAGTAAGATTTTGCAACTTTTATGGGCCAACTATTGCCATACCTCGCCATTTGATCTGTTTCTATATGGGAGATTTATTGCTGTTGTCTGTGGTTGGTTTGTAATTATTTGGGGAAAGGTAGAGTGCAGACAACTTGACTTTTCAGCTCTAAGGTGGATCAAGATGCCACATTATAATCTGATGGAGATGACTGGGAAACACTTAGAAATACTGGACTTTGAGCATAAATAGTAACCAGGTGGGGTTTTGAGTTATCTCAATGTGTGTGGGAAAAGAGTGAAACAGATATTTGGTCAGCAAAGGACAGAGGCTGTTGCGGTTGCAGAGACTGGCTCACTGTTCACCGAATTAATGTTATTCTCCACCAGGGCACACAGCTAGACATTTCTTCCTTTGCAATTAGAAACAGCCATGTGACTGAGTTCTGCCCAATGGAAGGGCACCTTCCATTTCTGGACCTTGGCAATGTAAAGTCCTCATGACCAATTACCTCTCTCTTCCCCATCAACTAGTTGGAAGGAGAAACATTTTTAAAGACGGCACAAAATCAGCCTAATTCCCTAAATGGCTGTCTCCCCACTGGTGGCTATCTGGACTCTATGTGATTTACTGACATAAACTGAGACTTGGGAGTTCCTCTGTCAACCCTTAGAATGATCTTAGCTAATAAACACCTCTACCCCTATAAAAAAGCTTAATGATCTGACTGAAACAATGTAGGTTTCTGGCAAGTAGAATAGTAATAGCTAAGACAATCCAACTGTGGAACTATTACTTAGGCTCCTCCAAGGACCATAGGTTACTTTGTTCACAGCGCAGCTCCAGTGGAATAAAAATAACCTAAATAAATCAAAACAAACAGCAAATACAAATAAAACAGAATACTTTGCTCTCTAAAGATCAAATGTAAATCAAGCCTCTACTATCTCCAAGTCTTTATCTTCAATGATGCCCTGAGGTTAAGGTCATTTTGAAGAAAGTAATAGCGATAACAAGCATCCAGATCTGCTGGGAAGCTGAAGTCTCACACTACCCAGGGCCCAAATTTTGTTTTTAATTTAAATAGACAAGGATATTCCCAGATTATTACTTTTCAAGGATCCTAAAGGTGTTTTATCGTAAGCTACAGACTCCAAGATGAAACTGAAGTTGTTATAGGAGTTGTAGTATCGGATAAAATGCCACCTATATAAAGAGGACCCTTAAGGCTGTTCATCAGAGGCCCTCTGCACTCTTAAGGACTGGTTACAAAGATACAAGGAAGTGGCCGGGCGCGGTGGCTCACGCTTGTAATCCCAGCACTTTGGGAGGCCGAGGCGGGGTCAGGAGATCGAGACCACGGTGAAACCTCGTCTCTACTAAAAATACAAAAAAAATTAGCCGGGCGATGTGGCGGGCGCCTGTAGTCCCAGCTACTCGGAGAGGCTGAGGCAGGAGAATGGCGTGAACCCGGGAGGCGGAGCTTGCAGTGAGCCGAGATCGCGCCACTGCACTCCAGCCTGGGCGACAGAGCGAGACTCAAAAAAAAAAAAAAAAAGATACAAGGAAGTGGTGTCCAGAGAACACATATCATCCCAAAAGGTTAATCCTACCCCCAAATGCTCCCAGTGGTTCCCTGAAGATCCTGAACCAGAAAAAGCTTCTCATGGCAGGGAAAAATAGTGGGCAGGTTTTTAAACCAATTGTCACACATGGCCACAATAAGCAGCTGATCCTGTCGCTTACTTTTCTATGCCTGTTTCAGGATGCTCTTTATCCTTTGGACGCATGATTGTATATATTAGCATAGAAATGTTGGTTTTTGCCCCATTTGCTAAATGAGATTTTTTTGGTGACAGTTTTCTCTTCTACCCCTAACAACTTCCCCACTATAGGTTGCAGTTGTCTCTGGATACAACAATTTCCTGGGCCTGAGGGTCACCATGCCTTAGTAAATGGTTGACTTCTTTCACATAGGGGCCAAACCCAAGAACATTGGTGAACATGTGAGAAGAAGGAAAGCTATCTGTCAAGCAGCCAAGGAAAAAAGATGCTACCTTCAAAGATGTCTCCTAGTCCATGATAACGCTCCTCTTATGGGAACTGACCCCTTCCACTAACAGAGGAGAATGACACCTCTGGAAGTCTGTTCATACAATGCGACAGTACAAATGTTCTGTTCTGGACATAATTGATAAGCCAGAAGTGGGCACAGCATTGAAGCTGTACAAATAAAACTATTTTTCCTGAAAACTTAGAGTTTTCTACATCAGCCTAGTGGTCCACTTAACTGAAGTGGTGCAACAGCAGCAGAAATGAAGTTGGCCTCTTCTGCTAAGATCACAGAAAAAAAGGTGAAGCCAGACTGTCAAGAGCAGAGAATCACACAAACAAACAAGGAAAAGCAGAGGTAACAGGTCATGAATTCCAGGAAGAATTAGGTGAGTGTGGGCACATGGACTTCTGATTATTCCTGCTTTAAATCAAACTGAACTCAACAACCTTCAATTCTGCAAGGTAACTCTGTATCTTTCAAATATAAATAGATATATATATATTTATATATTTATATATATATATATTTTTATATATTTTTTTTTTTTCTTAAATGAGCTTAAGTTGGTTTTGTTTCCTAATGCCAGAAGTACAGGACAACAACCAGGCACTCCCTTTGAAGTCAGCCCCTTTGCGTAATTAATTCCCTAATCTTAGCTTAACCCAGTTCACTTACTTTCTTTTCCCCATCGTCAGTCTATTGATACTGGCATGCTCCCCTGGCCACATCTAATAATGGCTATCAAAGGATTCATGATATTCCTCACCAGGCTGTCTTTTTTTTTAACTTTGCTAACTGCAAAAATTTATTTCTCCTTGCTTTGTTAAAGTCAGATTTCAAATATGTAAGGATTAACCTTTATATGCTTATATGGCTGCTATTTTGCTACTCATTCCATTCATCTTTTATCTATTTCACATTTGGCATTACTTAAAGAGGAGATACTTTATTCTGCCTGATCAGAAAACTTGTCGTTTTCTTTTTATCATTTGCTTTTGATGTATTGAATTCATCTGTGCTTCATTCAGGTTTACTACATGGTTATTTGAGTTGATCTAACCAGGATCTCTTCCTGGACTTTACATTCACTGTCCAAGGCCTTCCACAAGGACACGTTACAGGTTATGTGATCACCTTGGCTATGATGGATAGTAGCCATATCGACAACAGAAGACAATACTGGTCTACTATGACTAGGACATCATGCTATTTTTTGTCTTAAATCTCGTATCTCAACGACACCTCTAGTCTCTCTTCTCACTTGACTGAATTAATACATTTTATCCTATATCTTATTTTAAAATAATGACTACTAGGAAAAATAATACCAAGGATTGTCTTCTCCCAAGAAACAAAGCCTTACCTCTCTGATCTTTATTCTTTTTGAAATAGCCTCCTATTTTCCCACAGCTTAAAGGTCAGTTACAATCTGACCACATTTAATGTAAAATAGAGTTCAGCATTCAAGTTGTGCTATTAGCAAAGTAAAGCATGTTAACACCTGAAAATACTTAGCTTCTGATAGATTAAATGTGAATCAAAGCCAATTTTGTTTTCTCTACGTCTTCACTTTGGGTCTTTTACTCCTCTATACTTTGGTACAAATCCATCCTCCAATTAATACAGAAACACTAGACTTTACTGAATACTTCTAGCCCCCTGGCCTATGTTACTCCATCCCCAGACAAGTTATTTTACTGGACATTGGAAAACCTGTAAGGACTCATTGGTGTAAAATTCTCTCTGCCGTGTCCTGGGGATCTGCTATTCCAGGCCCGGCTCAGATAGGACAACTCAGCAGAGGCCGGTCTGCTCTTCCTGTGTCGTCCTCCTCCTTGTACCAGTAGGTTAACCCAAGCGTGCTGTTTTCACGGTGATAACAGAAACACCAGCAAACCCCTCCATATCCACTCGAGGCTCGGCGCTGGCACACCATTATTTCTGCCTTATTTTATCAACCAAAGCATGTCACCCAGCCAAATGCCAATGCCAGGGGTCAGGAAAAATATTGCACTTTTATGTGAGGAAATCAAAAACCACATGTCAAAGGTCCCAGACAGAAAGAAAGATGAAAAATCAGGGACTATAATACAATTTGCCACCACCCAACTAGTCTTCTATCACAATGTTTAATAAGAAGAAACTGTATTAAATATTTTTAAATCCTTTCCAGCTTTAGCATTATGATTCTGTATAAACTTTTCAATGTGTTGCTTTGTAATTCCACATTATTTTTATTATTCTAATAATTATAGATATCTGTTCAGATTAAATTTATAACACATTACAGAAGCTTCATGATATGTGATACATATATTCTTTTTCCAGAGAGAATTACAATTAAATTATATTAGAAAACCTAATAACTGTTTTTCTAAACTAAAAAGGAAAAATGATTTTGTCCTTTTGGTTGTAAATTCACATATCTTCAGATATTACTGGCCTACAAAAATGAATGAGGTGGTATTAGCATTTTTGCCACATATTTTACTGGTTCTGTAATCCATCTGTATAAATTGCTGCAGCTCCAAACTTCACACCCACACATCTACTAAATCATTTTTAAGCGTCCCCACGTTGTACTGCGTATGCTTGTAAATAAATTCACTTATATTCTTCAGCTCCAAAATCTTTACTGCTACCTTCTCCCAGCAAATACACTAAATGGCAGCAACTTTGTTGAAGTATTCTTGACATAAAATAAAATGCACCCATTTTAAGCATACCTTTCTATGAGTTTCCACAACTTTATTCACCTGTGTAAACTTTGCCACAATCAAGAAATAGAACATTTTTATCATCTACAAAAGGTCTTATGTGCCCCTTCACATCAATCCTACACCTTCTACTCCCAGCTCAAACACTGATCTAATGTCTGTCAATCTGGATTAAATGTGTTTTCTTAAAAGGTTCATATAAATGGAATTTTACATTAGGTTTTGTGTCTGACCCCTTTAGCTCAGCAAGATTTTATTGTGACTCATTTATACGGTTGCACGAATGAGTCTATTTATTCCTTTACATTGCTGAGTAATATTCCATTCTGTATGTACACAGCAAATTGTTTATTCATTAACTGCTGAAAAACAGTTGAGATTTTTCCAATTAAAGTTATCACAAAAAAACTAATACATCTGCATATAAGTTTTTTCATAGATACTTGGTATATGCATTTAATCACTATGGTGTTGTGTAATGGTATTTAATCATAGTTTTAATTTACATTTTACAGTATATTAATAATGTTGAGCAACTTTTCATGTGATTTTTGGTCATTTTGTGTACATTATTTTATGCTGTATCTGTTTAAACGTTTTTCCTTTTTGGCTTGTCTTATTGTTGAATAGTAGGAGTTTGAAGAACTGACTTTTTAAAAATTTGAATCTTTTAATACATGATTTGTATAGCTCTCCATTTTTTAAAATTCTTTAATTTCTCTCAGCATGTTTTGTAGTTTTTGGTATACTATTCTTATATATATTGTTTAAATTATCTTTATATATTTTATGTTTTTGATGCTATTATAATTTTTTTCATGTCATTGTTTACTGCTGGTAAAAAAAATTAAAATTGATATTTGTTTTATTGTCCTGTAACTGTATTAAAATAACCTATTAAATATAAGAGCTTAGGTGGTTTTTCTTCACATTTCTAAATAACAAAACTTTTGGCTATTCTTGCTGGTCTAAATGTCTTTTATTTCTGTTTTTATACTTTATTGCTGACATGATGAATAAGAATAATAAGACAATCTTGCTTCATTTCCATGCTTAGGCCAAAAGCATCCAGTCTCATGTTTAAGCATCACAAAGTGCTATATTTTTCTGTAGATGCTTGATATGGTTTGGCTGTGTCCCTGCCCGAAATCTCACTTTGAATTGTAATCCCCATAATCCCCACATATCAAAGGTGGGACCAGGTGGAGGTAATTGGATCATGGGGGTGGTCTCCTCCATGCTGTTGTCATGACAATGAGTCAGTCTCAGGAGACATGATGGTTTTATACGCATCTGGCATTTCCCTTGCTTGTTCTCATCCTGTCCTGCTGCCCTGTGAAGAGGTGCCTTCTGCCCTGATTGTAAGTTTCCTGAGACCTCCCCAGCAATGCAAAACTGTGAGTCAATTAAACCTCTTTCCTTTATAAATTGCCCAGTCTTGGATATTTCTTCATAGCGTTGTGAGAATGGACCAATACAATGTTCTTTATCAAATTGAAGAAATTCCATTCTCTTCCTAATTTGCTGAGATATTTCTCATAAATTGTGGTTAAATATCTGTTAAATGGTTTTTCTACCTCTAGATAATCATATGGATTTTGTCTTTTATTCTGGTAATAAGATGAAACATATTTCCACATGTAATACCAATCTTGTGTCTCTGGTATAAATGCTACCTGGTTATGATGTATTATCCTTTGTTTCACATATGGCTGGAATTGATTTGCTAATATTGGCTTCAAGTGTTTTACTTTTTAAACACCTATATTTTTTAGGGATCTTGGTGCATAGTTTTCTTTGTCAATAATGTATTTGACAGATTTTTCACTTGAGAATAATGCTGCCCCCTAATAAAATGAAATAGAAAGTATTCTTTCCTGCTGTATTTTTTGAAAGATATTGGTAGAATTCGTGTTTGTTTTATGGGATCTTTGGGGTGCCATTATTCTGGCCAGAAACCTCTATGTCTGGTGGCACCTTTGCCTGAGTTCTTGTCCTGCGTCTAGGAAGAATGAGGTATGCAGACAAGTGTAAGGTGGATAAGGTGAAGAGGAGTTTATTGAGTGTTATAACAGCTCAGAGGAGACCCACAGTGGGTAGCTCCTCTCTGTAGGGAGGTCCTTTCCTGGAGTGTTCAGCTCTCAGTAGAGAGGAGGCCCTAAAGAGGGTGGCTTCTCTCTGCCAGCAGGTTGGTCCATCATCTCCAGCTATCAGCAGAGAGGGTAGCTCCTCTCTGCAGCTGGTTGTCCTGTCTCTCCATCCTCTCCCTCTTCTCTCCTGCTCTGGCTGAACCTGGGGCTTTTATGGACCTCAGAGGGGAGGAAGTGCATGCAGGTTGGTCCATGGGCTGCCATGGGCAGCTGAAAGAGGCACCGTGAGTCCCCACTCCAGTCCCCCAGACTGGCAGCCCAGCCCCCAGCCTTCAGAACCTTGCTGGCATGAAGGAGAAATCTTATCAGGACCCACTCCCCTTCTGCCCATGAATCTGCCTGCCTCTTGCTGCCATTCATGGCCCTGGGGCTCAGCCCTAACCTTGCTCCAAGGTTGGAGCAGGTTCCAGGAGTTGAGAGATGCCAGGCAGTGGGAGCAGACATCCCCAAGCCTGCAGGGCTGAGAGTCTTCCTGGTTCCTGAGGGTGCAGACTGCAAAGATAACCAGGTCCTGCACCTGGCAAGGTGGCCGCAGCTGCACCCCAGGAGCTCCAGCCCCACCAGTTCGGAACGGGCGAGGCGAGGCTCCCACTTGTCCCTGGCTCCTGCCTGCTCCGAGGAGCAGGAGGCCCAGGTCTGCAGCCATGGGTTGGGTGGCTGAAGCTGCTCCTGGTAGGGCAGATCTTGCCTGCTCCTGGCTCCCACAAAGAGCACAGGGAGGCTCGGATCCACAGCCACAGTTTAAGCAGCTGTAGCTCCACCCAGGACAGCAGGGCTCCTGCCTGGTCCATAGAGCAGGAGGGCTAGGTCTGGAGCTGGTTTGGGAGGCTGCAGCAGCACTTAGGGAACTTCCACTCCAACTCAGAAGGGGCAGGGCTCCCACTAGCTCCATGGAGTGTGCAACCCCAGCCGTACATCCTTGCTGCAGCTGGTGAGATGGCAGTAGCCACTGCCATCATTTGGGTTGGTTGGTTGGTTGGCTTTTGAAGATGTTTGATAAAGTTTATAAGCAAATGCATCTAGGCCTGAAGTTGTCTTTGTGGGAAGATTTTAGTTAGTCAAGTTCCTTAACAGATATGAGTCTATTTTGATTTTCTACATCTTCTTGAGACCATTTTGTACTTTGTGTCTGTCAAGGAATTGGCCAATTTTATGTTAAGTGAAACAATTTATTAATGTCTATTTATTCATATTATTTCCTTGTTATACCTTTCATATCTGTTGAATCCATATTGACATACTATCTTTTATTCATGATATTGGCAATATGTGTCTTCTCTTCCCTTTCCTGGTTAACCTAGACAGAAGTTTCTCAATGTTATTACTCCATTCAAACACTAACCTTTTTTTCATGAGGTTGTCCATTCATTTTCTTTTTCATTATTATTTCCTGTTTTCTACTTAGTTTGTACTTAATTTGCTTTTAGTTTTCTTGCTTTTTTGTCTTTGCTTCTTTTTGTTGTTGTTTATTTTTTGAGTGGGTGGGGTCTCACTCTGCTGCCCAGGCTGGAGTGCAGTGGCACAATAATGGCTTATCACAGGCCCTGGGCTCAAGGGATCCTCCCACCTCAGCTTACCGAGCAGCTGTGACTGCAGGCATGGGCCATCATGCCTAGCTAATCTCTTCTTGCTTTTTAAGGTAGAAATTTTACTGATTTGGGATCTTGCTTCTGTCTTACTATAATCACTTAAAACTATACATTTCCCTGCTTTTGCTGGATTAGCTGAATTCTACAATTTTGGTTTAATTTTGCTTTCATTCATTTCAAAACATTTTTTAAATTTCTATGTGATTTCTTCTTTGACCCATGAATTATTTAGAGGTATACTGTTTAATTTCCAGATATTTTCTAGATATCTTTTTACACCTTATTCCTAATTTAATTATGTTGTGAGAAAAAAATTGTGTAGTTTCTGTCCTTTGAATTTGAGACGTGTTTAATGACAACATGTGGTATATTTTTAAATCTGTTTTCATGTGCACATGAAAGGAATGCACATCACACTGTTAGGCGAAATGTTCTATGTATTTTTCAGATCAAGTTGATTGAGAATATTGTTCTGGTCTTCTATATCTTTAATAAATTATTGTCTACCTGTTCTGCTAATTACTGACAGAAACATGTTGAAATTACCAAATACAATTGTGGATTTAACAATTTATTCAGTTTTGTCAATATTACTTTCATGCACTTTTAAGCTCTGTTATTAATTGCATCATATTTATATTTACTAAGTCTAATTAATGAATTGAATATCATTTATCTCTTTGTTCCTTGTGAAGCCAACTTTTTTAGGATTATTGCTTACATGGCATATCTTGTTTCATTCATCTAATTTGAATCTATCTGTATCTTTATATAAGGAAATTTATTGAAGACAAGTTACAGTTTGACTGTGGTTTTTAATCAAACATAACAATCTCTAATTTTTTAATTTGAATTTGTATACTATTTACATCCAATGCAGTTATTGGCATGGTTGGATTTAAGTCTATATCATGCTTCCTGTTTTGTAATTATCTCTTTTGTCCTCTCTTTTGTCATTCTTTCTTAATTTTTGAAAGACACACCTTCAGGATAGAGCGCTCTAGGTTTGCGGGTTGTTATTGTTTGTTTGTCTACATTAAAGTTTTTGTTCCATTGTCTTCTCATTTGCATAGTTTCTTATGAAAACTTTACAGTCCTTTTTATCTTTGTTCCACTACATATAATGTGTATTTGCTTTCTCTTCCTGACATTCTCCTTTTGTGGACACCTATTACACATACATTATTAGAATGCTCTGTAGGGTTGCAAAATTCACTGAGAGTCTATTATTTTGTAAAATTTTCTCTCACTGTGCTTGATTTTGCATAGTTTTTATTGCTATGATTTAAGTTTATTGATTTTCTTATGGTTTCTAATCTCATACTACCATCAGGGAATAATTTATTTCAGATTTTTTTTTTGGAAGTTTGGTTTTGTTCTTCTTTATATCTTCCATTTCTCACCTCACTATCTTCATATTTTCTTTATGTAGATGAACATATTTATAATAACATATTTGCAATCCCATCAGTTCTGTAACTTCTGAATCTGAGTCTATTAACTAATTGTTCTCTGTATTTGATGTTAAATTTTTTTGCTTGTTGGCATATCCAGCAATTTCTAATCATAAGTCAGACACTATGAATTTTATGTTGCTGAATGTGATCTGTACTCTGTACTCTCTTTAAAGAATGTTGATCTTTTTTCTCCCTATAAGTTATTTAAGGTTAACTTGGATCCTTTCCAGATTTGATTTAACTTTGTTAGGGTACTTCTCGAGTACCTTATACCCTAGAGAATGTTTAGTCCCATATCTAAGTCAAAATCTTTATCAACATCTACTGAATACCTTGGTAATCAGTGAGGACTCTCACTTCTGGTTAATTGCAACTTAAACAATCCTGTAAGACAATCCTGTTGTACAAAGTCCAGAAATTACTCAACTCACAGCTCACTCATGTTTGTTTGTCCAACATTACAGAGTTTTCGCCCCATACATGCTCAACTTAATATTCAGAAGAAAATCAACAGTTTGCCTATGCAGACTTCTGAAGGTTTTTTTTTTTCTTTTTGGATCCGCCATTTCTAAAATCTGTCTCAACAACTTTCATCCATGGTCTGTCTGGGAACCTCCTCCCAAGGAGGAGATCTGGAAAGTACCCACGAGAATCAAGTCAAGGTGATTGTAGGGCTAACCTTATTTTTTTACCCTCTCTCAAGGATCAAAGTTTTGCACTACCTGTTTTCCAATATGTGAAAACTATCACTTTATATACTGTAATTGTTTTCTAGTTGTTTATGACAAGAAGGTAAATGCTCTACCTATTATTTCATTGTGGCCAAAAGCAAAAAAAAAAAAAAAAAGCTTACCATTATATTCTATCTGAGAAGTAGGTAAAGCACTATACACAGGGAATAATTTGCTAGTGGCCATTGCTGTTTTTTAACACCAAGCACGAGGAACAGTAGATATCTTGTAACCACTCCAAATCAGAAGCCACTGAAGTATAATATGTTGCTAATCTGACTTATAATTCAATAACATAATTAAGGGCAGCATGGTGGAGTGGAATGGTTTTAAAGAAAACTAAGAACTTTTTTCCGATTCAAAATTGTATGACAACAATCTAGAAAAGCAGTCTTTGACCAGGCACAGTGGCACACGCCTATAATTCCAGCACTTTGGGAGGGTGAGGCGGGCGGATGACCTGAGGTCAGGAATTTGAGACCAGCCTGGCCAACATGGCAAAACACCTCGTCTCTACTAAAAATACAAATATTATCTGGATGTAGTGGTGGGCGCCTGTAGTTCCAGCTACTTGAGAGGCTGAAGCAGGAGAATCTCTTGAGCCTGGGAGGCAGAGGTTGCAGTGAGCCAAGATAACTCCACTGCATTCCAGCCTGGGTGACAGAGAGAGACTCCCTCAAAAAAAAAAAAATCCCTAAATAATTAATCACTGTTCAAAGGACTGTTCCAACATCCTACACAGACGAGTGTCTGTACAAATAATATAAATTGTCGATATCCAATTCTGTTCAAGCTTTAAGAGAAGGATATAGGTGGGTACAGAAAAGTGGGATATATAACATTTGAAGAGATAACATCTCCTATTCTAACAGGTGTTAAACAAATGAAATAAATATAAAATGATACAATAATTTCAGAGTATAGTGGGAATGGGAAAGGAAAAAAAGATACCATGTGGAAAGATAGATTAAGATCATACTTTGAGGCCGGGCGCGGTGGCTCAAGCTTGTAATCCCAGCACTTTGGGAGGCCGAGGTGGGCGAATCACGAGGTCAGGAGATCGAGACCACGGTGAAACCCCGTCTCTACTAAAAATACAAAAAATTAGCCGGGCGTCGTGGTGGGCGCCTGTAGTCCCAGCTACTCGGAGAGGCTGAGGCAGGAGAATGGCGTGAACCTGGGAGGTGGAGCTTGCAGTGAGCCAAGATTGCACCACTGCACTCCAGCCTGGGCGACAGAGCGAGACTCTGTCTCAAAAAAAAAAAAAAAAAAAAAAGATCATACTTTGAGAGTTTGATTTCACTATCCCAGAAAACAAAAATAAATTTTAATAAAACTGATCCAATGTATCAAAAATATAGCAAAAGATATGAACTCTGAAACAAAAAATTCAGAACCAGTTATTAGGTAAGAAACAAGATGCAACAGTTACTGACTGAGCAAAGAAATTCAATGGAAAATAATCCAGTTGCAGGACTTAACTTGGAATATATACAATATTACTAGAGAATACATATAACAAATTGATGAGGAAGACATTTTAAGCAAAATCATAAAAAGAAAAGTGAAATGAAAGGGAAGAAATAAATTGGAAGAAAGGTGAAGGATATGGAGGACAAGCATATGAGAGTGGACATATAGCTACTTGATATGTCTTAAGGAGAGAGGTGAACAAATGAAGCAAAATCTGTTCAAAAGTAAAAGAAACATACAGGAAAATAAGACTAAATCTGTAACTGAACAGGGCTTCCATATTAGGAAATTAAAAATCCAGATATACCAAGACATGTCTTATTGATGATATTCTTTAATTCCAAGAGTCAAGAGGAAAATCTTAATAGGTAGAAAAAAGGTAAACGATCTACCAATAAAAGAAAAAAACATATGACTGTTCTAATTATTCTCAATAACCTCTGATAACAGTGTAGCAATTTCTATGAAGGTTTGATAGGAAAAGTCATTGACAAAATTATACATTCAGTCCAGTTATTAATCATCTATGAAGGAATTAAACAGGCAACCTTAGATATTCGGGGAATATAAAATTATTTCACACACACTCACATACACAAACTTAAACCAATCTAAGAAAAGATTCACATAAGGAACAACAGATTCACGTAAAAAATCTGTTATTAACAGTCTAGAGGGACTGGGCACAGTGGCTCATACCTGTAATCCCAGCACTTTGGGAGGCCGAGGAGGGTGGATCACCTGAGGTCAGGAGTTGGAGACCAGCCTGGCCAACATGGTGAAACCCCTTCTCTACTGAAAATACAAAAATTAGCCAGGCATGGTTGCAGGTGCTTGTAATCCCAGCTACAAAGCTGAGGGAAGCTGAGGCAGGAGAATCGCTTGAACCCAGGAGGCTGATGTTGCAGTGAGCCGAGATTGCACCATTGCACTCCAGCCTGGGTGAAAACAGCGAAACTCTGTCTCAACAACAATAACAACAAAACAGTCTAGAGGGAAACAGGGAATAAATATAAACATAAATTTACTTTAAATATTGATAGAATTTAGAATAGCAAATTGCTATAATATTATAAACGTTAATGCTACAAAAAAAATTTAAATAATAATAGTAATAAAATTGAATAATAGATTCACTGAAACCCAAGATCATGTTGCCGAAAAAGGAAAAAGTAAGTGGAGAATATCATTATCTTTTGAGGTAGAGGAGGAATTTAATACCCGTTATTTAATTTCAAATGCTTATAAATTGGGAAGCGCGTAAAATATATATTCCAGCTTATTATTTGAAATTATTAAATAATAATTAGTTGAACTGAAAATATGCAGCACACTTAACAATTTACTAAGAGTGGAGGGTAGAGATTGAGGAACAAACAATATAGAAAAATTTGGTAAATAATGGAATCAACAAAGAAATTTAAGGCAAACATGAATAAGATGGAAAACATCTAACCTTATTGCAATGGTTTAAATTTCTTCTTCAAAACTCATGCTGAAATTTAATACCCAGTATTAAGAGTTGGGACCTATAAAGGTGACTAGGTCAAGAAGGGCTTTAATCTCGTGAATAATTAATGCCATTATCAAGGGGCTAAATTAATCATTATAGGAGCTCCACCCTTTTTTCCTCTCTCTGTCTTCTGTGCACTTGCCATCTATTGCCCTTTCTCACTACATGATGCCCTCATGCCATGTTATGTTGTACCAAGATGGCCCTTACCAGGTGCAGCCCCTAGATTTTGGACTTCCCAGTTTCCAGAACCAAAGCCAAATAAATTTTCTTTCTTTATAAACTACCCCAAAAAGAATATAGTGGGATTAAAAAGGTCTTTTTTAAGTTTAGTATTTCCCAGCATTGGCAAATGAAAAGTTTACATCACAAATCTGACAAGGTAGACCAGTAAAACAGCTTAAAACTTTTGAATGTAAATTGAAAAACAATGAGAAGACTTGAAAGATTTCAAGCTGGAGCTTGGCCTGATAAGATTTGCATTTCTACAGAATAATTCTGGAGGCAGTGATGAGAATGAATTCGATTAGTGTTTCTCAGTCTCAGGACTACTGACATTTTGGACCACATAATTCTTTACTGGGGAGGGTTGTTGTGAGCATTGCAGCATGTTTGGCAGTATCCCCGACTTCTACCTAGTAGATGCCAGTAGCATCCCCAACTAGTTAACTGAAACCAAAATGACAATCGAATAGCTTAATACTCAAATACATTAAGATTGATGAAAAAATCACCTCAACTGGGAAAAATTGCCCCAACTGAGAAACACTGCATGAGAAGGAATCAAGGAGATGTGAGGAGACTGTATAGCAGGCTGTTGAATGGAGCAGACAAAAGGTCACGTTAATTTATATTCGAAGGTGGAAGTATAAATAGGGGACACTGAATAAATATGAATGCTTGAGGGTGGAGGAATGATCTTAATCATCCATTGAATGTTGGATATGAAGGGAAAAGAGGAATTGGATATTAACCCTGGATTTTTTGCTTAATTTATGTGGATTAATAATTTTAAAATGGAGACTATAGGACAATAAGCAGATATATGGAGGAAAGATCTCAGTTTTGCTTTGGACTTGTTGACTCAAGTGTTTATGAAATATTCAAGGGATGATAAATGTAAATGATGATGATCTCTGATTTGTGGTGTGCTGGTTTTGTTTCTTTTTCCACTTTTCTCTCGTTTTATTTATCAAAGCATTAATTTTCTGAAAATTTATAATTCCTATGATCAGAAAGTCATTACGACCTTTTCCACTTTGAAAAAGTTAGTATGTAATTAATTTTGTGATCACAAATAATATGTTTTAAAAGCACACCCCCTTTAACCTCATCTTTTTTATATAATATTGTTCACTAGATATTAATGCACTTTCTACCTTTCTGGAGAAATGTTACATGCAACACATATCAAGAGTATGTGCATTCTTTGTTATTTTCTAGAAATCTAATGTTTATGTCTACTTAGCGCTAATATTAATGTTTACCTAGTAGACAAATATCATTCAAACTGACTATTTTGTTAATATACATGCCCTAAAAGGTCAAGTTGATTTTAATCTTTTATATTTTCATTTAATTCATCAAATCAGGTTTGAATTTCTAACTTTTGATCCACTTGACAATATGGATAAAAAATCTAATCCATATGTTTCTATGATGAACTATAGAAACACTAATTTTTTCATGTTTTTCTAGAAAAGAACAACCAGTAGAAAATAAGGTTTACCCCCAACGCCGCATATTCTCACTTATAAGTAGGAGCTTATCAATGAGAACACATGGACACAGGGAGGGGAACAACACACACTGGGGCCTGTCAGGAGGGTGGGAGGACGAAGCGCATCAGAACAAATAGCTAATGCACATGGGGCTTAACCCCTGCTTACCTAGGTGATGGATTGATAGGTGCAGGAAACCACCATGGCACACATTCGCCTATGAAAGAAACCAGCACATCCTGCACATGTACCCCAGAACTTAAAATAAAATAAATAAAATGAAATAAGGTTTAACTTTCTATAATCAATGTCAGTATACAGTGCTACAATACTATATTTTCAGTTTTGCATTAGCAGAGCGAATTCCAGGAATAGGAAGGAAACAAAATCACATGTCAGCAATTCAAATTCTTTTGAATTTTCTGCATTGTGAGCACAAGGATCTCCAGTCAGAACAATTTTCATTTTTTTTCTTGATTTCCTTTGTTTTCAGCCTGGCTTAGGTAGATAGTAAATATTTTTGACAAGAACTTGGTTGGCAAATACTTCGTAGATATTTTTATTGTATTTTCCTCCAAGGAGTAGATGGACTCTTTCAGGTTACCAGGATCTGCAGCACTGACAACCTAATTAATGAAAAGTCACTGAATTGTGCAAAGGTCCAAAAAGTCCAAGAAACCAACAGTTCCAACTCACCGTTCAGCAGTGTTTCTTGAGACATTGCTATTTCTAATTGTGATCTAATTCAGCTTGGCACCTGAGGAAGTGATCATTCTACTAATGAGACTTTCCTGTTCACATACCTTACATTTCCTCAGAGATGTTTGTCTTATCATAGCAGCTTATTGCGTGCACTTTTATTTTAATGATCAATATCAAAACTGTTATAACGTTGAGCTAAAAATTTAAGAACCAATGCAACCTCTGTGACAGAGATGTACTTTTAACTGTATGATGTAACATGTAGATTTCACCAACCCTATTATCAGTAGGTGAACACAAATATGGTGATATGGTTTGGCTCCGTGTCCCCACCCAAATCTCAAGTTGAATTGTAATCCCCACGTGTCAAGGGAGAGACCTGGTGGGAGGTGACTGGATCATGGGGGTGGGCTTCCCCCTTGCTGTTCTCATGATAGTGTGTGAGTTCTCAGGAGATCTGGTTTGTCTAAAAATGTCCAACACCTCCCACTTCATTCTCTCTCCTGCTCCATCATGTGAAGATATGCCTGCTTCCCCTTCATCTTCTGCAATATTTTAAGTTTCTTGAGGCCTCCTCAGCCATGCTTCCTGTACAACTTGCAGAACTGTGAGCCAATTAAACCTCTTCATAAATTACCCAGTCTCAGGTTGGTCCTTATAGAAATGTGAGAACAGACTAATACACATGGCAATAAAATAAAATCTTTTAAGAATAATAGCCTCTAAATGCTCAAATACTCTTCAGATATGTTTGTAAAACCAGGTATTAATTTTGAGATATATTCAGTTATTCCAATTTAATGGTGATTTTTGGGGTGAAAAAAGGAGAGAAAAAATGAGAGGGAGGGAGAAAAAGAGGAAATGAAGGAAAGAGGGAAGGAAGGATTATTAGTACATTAAAAAATATTTGTCTGATTGTAATTTTATCAGACGAGACAAAAGAAAAAGTGTTGATGATAAGTCAGATGTGGAAAAGCATTAACAGGCCAATGAGAAAAATGTGGAAAATATAATATTGATTTACAGTGCTGAGATGGAAAAATGCAGGTATAAGAAATTAGGTTCTTCTTTAGGAGTAAGAGCATTATGATTAATGTTTTATTACTCAGATGACTAGACTGTGTCTACTCAAATTTCTTGAATAGGCACTAAGATACACTGCTGCAAGTACAGTGTGTTATTCAATCTCATCTCCCCAGCACTGAGCATGGGGCCTTGCATGTTCATCCATTGACTCAACAAATATTTATTGAGCTACTGTATGTAAAGCACTATGCTAGGTTATAAGCATGTCACATTGGAACCTCCTTCATAGCACTAATATTCTAACAGAAAAGACAGACATCGAACAAACAACTGACACATGTAAAATATTCAGTAATGGCTCATTGGATAGCTGAATTATTAGCCAGATAGATAGATGGGTGGAATGGATAGAATGGATACTTAAATGGATGACCTGGAAAGTTGCAAGAAGCTCTGCAACCGCAGAGCCTATTACAGAGTCTGGTATACAGTAGATGCTGACTAAATATTTGTTCACTGTATAAATGTTTGACTAAATTATTACACAGAAGTTCTAAATGACTTCAGATATGTCTTCTATTGGTCTATTGTGTTCTACATAAACATAGACCACAAACAGGTCTTCTGTTAGTCTGCTATAACACTTAAAAATCTTACTACTAGAATTACCCATTTCTAAAGAATATGCCAGAGAGCTCATCATCCACTGCTTATTTATTAGGGCTATTAATATATACTCATCATTAATCTGGTAAGTGAGACAGGAAGATAATTGTTTACCAACACTGGAAAAGATTATATTAATTTAGTTCTGGAATGATTTTGCAACCACATTCATAAAATCTAAAAAGAACACATTGACATTTTTTCTATTCTCCACCGTCAGTATTACTGAAAATGTCCAAAAGGTAAAGGCCATGCTGACCAGTATCATTGTAGAAAATATGATTGATGGAAGAGCTGGAAGGAAAAATAAATAATTTGGTATAAGCATATAAATATACATGTCTGAGTCATGTTCAAAAATACTTGTGTAATAAGTGAAATTGCATTTTAATTGGAAATTTAAAAAGTAATATACAAAACAAATATAATTGTATATAGAGACTGAAACTATGACAACAGATTTAGTTGATCTTAACTTAGAAATACAATTAAGTAATAAAAGGCAGTGTAGTCATCTTTATTTGGCAATATGTTGACAATTTATTGACTTCCTTGCTTTTTTTTTTTTTTTGCTTTTAATTTTGCAATCACTTGCTTTTGTTCTACAGAGGCAAAACTTTTAATTCTAGAAACTAAAGAGCTTGTTCAAAGTAATTGTTGGTGTTTCAGAAGAAGCTCAATTAATTATGACATTGATTTCCCCACGCAAAAGGTGAACCAATTAAGGAATAAGACAAAAAAGTTATTGAGAATGAAGATTTTTAGAAATCATTTGTATTGATGCTAAAACTGATACTGCAGAAGTCTCCATGTGGAACCAATCTCTGCTAAGCTTTCTTCAAGGCAGGGAGGGCTAGAAGGTGTGCTTTCTACAGGAAGGCTGACCTCAGAGAGAAGGGTGGGGAAAGACTGAGGACATATGCCTAGTTCTTCCAAACTCAACAATGAGGGAACTCATTCCACCTCCCTAGGGAGAAGTAAATGTTAAGATCCAACTTTGGAAGCATTTAGAAAAAAACAACCTTCTATATGAAAACCATCATGGAAGGCTTCTTTCCACCCAAAATTAATATATGGAAACTAAAGTTAACAAAGGAACTAAAAAAAGTCTAAAGTTCAACATTTACACAGGACAAGAGCATCAAATGCTTACAGGGACTTCATATCTTTCCTTGAGAACATTAACACATAGGAGCTCAGAAATCAGATTCTATTACATGACCAAGGTTTAATTAAAATATTGTGGGCACATTTGATATAGTTTGGATGGCTGTCCCCTCCAAATCTCATGTTGAAATGTGATCCCCAATGTTGAAGATGAGATCTGCTAGAAGATGTTTGGGTCTTGGGGATGAATCCCTCACGAGTGACTTGATGCTCTCCTTATGGTAGTAAGTTACCACAAGATTTTATTGTTAAAAAGAGTCTGGGACCTCCCCTCTACCCCTTGCTGTCTCTCCCATGTGACACACCTGCTCTCCCTTCACCTTCCACTATGAGTAAAAACTTCCTGAGGCCACACCCAAAGTTGAGTAGATGCTGGTGCCATGGTTGTTATAACTTTTGAAGACATATTGATATGGTTTGGCTGTGTCCCACCCAAATATCATTTTGAATTGTAGCTTCCATAATACCCATGTGCTATGGGAGGGGCCCCATGTGAGATAATTGAATCATGGGGACGGTTTCTCCCACACTGTTCTCATGGTGGCAAATAAGTCTCATGAGATCTGATGGTTTTATAAGGGGAAATCTCTTTCGCTTGGCTCTCATTCTTTCATGCCAGCTACCATGTAAGATACGCTTTTGCGGCAGGGTGCAGTGGCTCACACCTGTAATCCCAGTACTTTGGGAGGCTGAGGTGGGTGGATCACCTGAGATCAGGAGTTCAAGACCAGCCTGACCAACATGGTGAAACCCCGTCTCTACTAAAAATACAAAATTACCCAGGTGTGGTGGCGCATGCCTGTAATCCCAGCTACTTGGGAGTCTGAGGCAGGAGAATCACTTGAACCCGGGAGGTGTAGTTTGCAGTGAGCCGAGATCACACCATTGCACTCCAGCTTGGGCAACAAGAGTGAAACTCCGTCTCAAAAAAAAAAAAAAAAAGTGCCTTTTGCCTTCTTCCATGATTGCGAGGCCTCCCCAGCAACGTGGAACTGAGAGTCCATTAAACCTCTTTTTCTTTATAAATTATCCAGTCTCAGGTATGTCTTTATCAGCAGCATGAAAATGGACTAATATACATAAGATTTGACGACCCTTCCCCAAATAACCTAGCAACCATAAGGTGCCTGATCCTTACATTACCTTGTGTAAGGAGAGAAGTCCAAGAATAACTGAGATTTTTCTCTACCAGACCTGGGTAGGATAGAAGGCTTAAAAGGGAAATTAACTTTATCTATGGAAAAGAAAGAGATGTACTGTTTCTTGCTTGCTTGAATTTGTAGTCTGACATTTGCATCTGTACAAAGTTCCAAGTGCTCATTCTTTCATTATAATACTGAATAACATTCAATTAGTAGAAACTGAATTGAGAAGTTATGTGGACAATTAACAAAAAGAGATTGATATTTATCTATGTAACAGTATAATAGGGAGAGCTGTATAGCAAAAATCAGAAAGGTTGTGTTTAAGCCTCATCACCACTGTTGACTATATACTTTGGGTAAGTCATACCTTCTTGTCTGTAATAATTCTTAGACAACTATCCTAAGACCTGGTTTTAAAAGAAATAAGCAGGGAATTTCTAAATTGCTTGTAAACAATGCTAGCTCGTGGAATTATTGTAATGATTACAGTTGGGGATATACACAAAACTATTACATTATATATAGGTATAATTGAAGGGAGATAAGAAAACAGAAATTTCTACATGATAAAGACATAATTTACTGTCCCTTAATTCAATGCTATTTATCTTTTCACTTTAAAAATAAATTCAGCTATTACTGTATTTTTTTTACAGATGACAGTCTGCTGTACACTTTACTGCCATTCAGCAAGAAAAGGACTAAGTATCAAATATGCCATACTAGACAATGTGGAGAAGTAACCTCTTGAAGAAGATCCATCAGTGATTTTAGTTTGAGAATATTACCTGATGTTCAGAGAATATGCCTTTGTGTTATAATCTCTCCAAGCTTCAGTTTCCACTCTGTCATATGGTGGCACTTTCCAATGCAGCAAAGATAAGATAAGAAACAGTGATTTGTGTAGTATGTTATGGGAACTGAGGAGAACCTAGTTCTACTGAGATGGGAAGGAAGACTTCAAAGAGAAGTCATACTTGATTGGTAGTCTTTCAAATGAACAAGAAGAAGGACAGGATGTTTTAGGCAGAAGGGAGATATGCACAGCACCTTAGGCATGAGATAACTGGATATAATCAAGAAATCTCCACGCGGGAGTGGCTGGAGATCAGTGTGTGTATGTTGCCATATGGAAGTTGAGTCAGAAATGATAACTGGGGCTAAAAATGATGTCCTTTCTAGGATATACTGAAGAGTTTACAACTGATCCTGTAAAACAGTGGAATTCTGAAGGATTTTTAAATCAGAACTTATAATCTTGACTATAAAAGAAGTTTTCTAAGAAATTAAGCAAATATGATGCCAAAAGCTTTTCATGCCCCTTCACTACCTTGTGTTCCTGCTTGAAGTTCAGCTACAGAATCCAGGATGTCCAAACTTGGAAATTAGTTGTTACCCTAACAGAAACCTAAATGTACAAAGACAAGACAGTGGATTGGTCAAGATGTGGATCCTTCTTTTTTAAATGTATAGCCTACACACCTTGCTTTGGTTCCTTAACCCTTGTTGTCAATTTTTAGTGGATCCATAATTGATCATTCATGTCCATTAATCTCATTCCAACTTCAATGCCTGCCTTGTCCTCTAAGTCCTGTCTGTGTTGACTCGCTGCCTGATTCTGGTGAGGCACCCTCTTTCCAGTTAGTTCACCTGGTTCCAGCAATCTGGTTTCGATTTCATTATTTTCTATTATTTTTATTACACTTAAGTTCTGGGATACATGTGCAGAACATGCAGGTTTGTTACATAGATATACACATGCCATGGTGGTTTGCTGCACTCATCAACCTGTCATCTACATTAGGTATTTCTCTTAATGCTATCCCTCCCCTAGCCCTCAACCCCACAACAAGCCCCTGTGTGTGATATTCCCCTTGCTGTGTCTAGTGTTCTCATTGTTCAACTCCCACTTATGAGTGAGAACATTTGGTGTTTGGTTTTCTGTTCCTGTGTTAGTTTGCTGAGAATGATGGTTTCCAGCTTCAACCATGTCCCTGCAAAGGACATAAATTCATCCTTTTTTATGGCTACATAGTTTTCCATGGTGTATATGTGCCACATTTTTTTTACCCAGTCTATCATTGATGGGCGTTTGGGTTGCTTCCGAGTCTTTGCTGTTGTGAATAGTGCTGCAATAAGCACAAATGTGCACAATGTGGCAATTCCTCAAGGATCTAGAACCAGAAATACCATTTGACACAGAAACCCCATTACTGGGTATAAACCCAAAGGATTATAAATCATTCTACTGATTTCATTATTTTCTAAGTATAAATAGCTCTTCAATTTATCACCTACCTCGAGCTGCATTCCACATTTTCCCTCAGGCTTCTTACTCAAAGAACCTTTCTGGAATTCCAAACCTCTTATGTTCCCAGGTCCTGGTGTAATGAGCAGTCTTATCAAGATCTCTTCTTCCACTAAAAAAAGCCAAATTTTCACACTCTTCCAGGCACTCAGGTCAAAGGAGGAAATGTCAAAACATAGTTCAAAAAACAATAAAATATCTTGCCTGGGTTTATGTTTAAAAATAAGTTAGACTGTCTTGATCAAAAGTAGTGCCAAAATATACTCCTTTTTTATAGTTTAAAGTAGTCTTACAATCCTCAAGAGACCAGCTGCAATGTGTTCAAGTTTCATCCTGTATTTTCTTTCACACTTATAATTGACAGGTAGAATATGTAGCCTATCTCCTTCCTCAGATGGTCGTGGAATTCATGTTACCATATGCCAGTATCAATAACTGTACTGCCAATAGAAGCATAGTGGGATGGGAGCTGTCTATAGCAGCCTGGGTGTGGGAACACCTTTGAACCTTGTCATCCCTTATCAATCACCATGTTTAGCTTGAAAAACATTGGACTTTTACCAACTGAAGCAACCAATATTAAATGGGATGAAACTCATCATCTCTTTTTCCCTGACTTTTGTCTCATAGCATAAAAATCAATTTAAAATAAGCCCACTTTTTTCCTACAGGATGGAGTTCAATTTAAGTTTTAGATTTTTCACTTAAAAATGTGATATACCTTCTTAAAGGAATGCTATACTTCAATCATTAAAAAATAACCTGTTTACAAAATCTGGAGCACGACAATTTAGTGGAGCAGCTTCATGATTTAAAATGTAGAAAAACAACAAGGGAAATATTTACCAAATGAAAAAATCCATATGTACTTTGATCTGTCAGTTCAATTTCTAGAAATATATAGTTCTACAGTTACACCTACCTATGTACAAAATAACATGCACAAGAATATTGCTCCCCTACAACAACAACAACTACCATT
Organism: Symphalangus syndactylus; assembly: GCF_028878055.3. NCBI lineage: Eukaryota > Metazoa > Chordata > Mammalia > Primates > Hylobatidae > Symphalangus > Symphalangus syndactylus. The sequence continues at coordinate 28,661,930 of NC_072437.2, read as the reverse complement.
AACAAGGGGCCAGTTAAATGCATTATGTTGCATTCCTACAATGGGATAAAAGCTAACTATTTAAAAGAATGGACCAACCCTCTGAGTACAATTAGGAAAAACTGCCAAGGTATATAGTTAAGTAAATGCAGTTGATCCTCATTATTCACGGATTCAGGATTCATGAATTCACCTATTCACTAAAATTTATTTGTAACCCCAAAAGCAATATTCACAGAGCCGTTGCAGTGACTCTCTACATATACATAAAGCAATGAAAAACTTGGGCTGCCTGTACACATGTTCCCAGCTGAGGTCAAAGAAGGTGACTGACTTCTTATTTCAGTGCTCATGCTGTAGCCAAGTTTCCTTTTCAGGGTCAATTTAGTGCCACATTTTTTTTATTTTTATGCTTTTCAGTGGTGATTTTGATTTCCACTTTACAATGGCCCCCAAGTGCAATGCTGAAATGCTGGTTAGTATTACTAAGCACAAGAAGGCTTGTGAAGTACCTTAAAGAAAGAATATGTGCATTAGATAAGCTTCATTCAGGCATGAATTATAGTGTCATTGGCAGTGAATTCAGTGTTAATAAATCAATAATATATGTTAAGTAAGGTGTCTTTATACAGGAAGATACACAAAATGAGGTGGTATATTGATCGGTGATGAAAGGGTGACTAAATGCTCATAGGAACCTAACTTTGTATTTCCTCTAGGAGCAATGGTTCATTATTCGCTAATTCAGTATTAGTTGCAACTTTATTACAGAACATAACCACAACAAATAATAAAAATTGGCCAGGCACAGTGGCTCACGCCTGTAATCCCAGCACTTTGGGAGGCCAAGGCGGGTGGATCACGAGGTCAGGAGATTGAGACTATCCTGGCTAACACAGTGAAACCCCGTCTCTACTAAAAATACAAAAAAAAAAATTAGCCGGGTGAGGTGGCGGGCGAGTGTAATCTCAGCTACTCGGGAGGCTGAGGCAGGAGAATGGTGTGAACCCCAGGGGGCGGAGCCTGCAGTGAGCCGAGATTGCGCCATTGCACTCCAGCCTGGGCGACAGCGAGACTCTGTCTCAAAAAAAAAAAAAAAATTGCCTGTGTTTAGGTACAGAACAATGTGTGTGATATGCTACCCTTATATCCAAGGGAAATAAAGAAAAACATATATATATATATATATATATATAATTTTCTAAAATATATACATTTGTAAAGGTGAAGAAGTGGTTATATTGGCAGTCTCTGTAGAAAGCAACTGGGTGGCTGGCTTTTGTATTTTGAGAAATTTTATAATAACGCATGCATTACTGAATCAAAAACTAAATAATACGTAATTTTATAAAAGAACAAGAGGTTTTATTTTCCATGTATACAGTGTTTTGGAAAGTGGCTCCTGACTTGTGGTCAGTACTAAAATAGATTACTTGAAGAGGGTTATAATTACCAACTTATATACTTATTGTATGCAGGGGAACAACTTCTGCCTCAGATGTGCTGTCATCCTCGTTGTTGTCCTATTTCAGCCCTGAAGTGGATCCCCAATTGCATACCAAGCATCTTTTGCCAAAAGAGAAGCAAATGTACACCCTTCCAAAACTTTTGGGGGGAACATAGGGCAGAAGAGGAGATCAGAATTTGCTTTTTAACCAATAACATGAGGCTCTTTATTAACCTAGTTTCACAAAAGAATATTTGTAAGTATTACTAATATGAGCAGCTCCACTGAAAATAATCTCAGCTGTCTTCATAGGAATTTAAATTATGCCAAAATCTTGCTCAAGAAAAAAAAAAACCATGCTTGGCAATGCCACACTTATTTTCTCAGATATCTCTTTTGTTTAATGTAATCAGAAACCAGAGAATAGGAGAAGAGGTGGCCTAAAGATGAAAAGAAATATTTGATAGAAATTTGAATTCTCTAAGTTTGTTTTCATACATATAAGTCAGGAATCTGGGGGCATGCCAACAGCATATATAAATATAGAATGAGATCTACGGTGATATTTATCTTTTTCCTAGCATTTTTAGGATATACTGAAATCAGATAATTTGAACAAAGGGGAGACTGATTGCAGATTATTGTAGGCAATTATAGCAAGGAGGCAGAGGAAATGGGCAGTACTTTCACAGAGCCTTGAGAACAGTAGCACCAAGGTCTATGGAATAATTAATGCATTACTTGTAATTAAAACATTATTTGTAATGCTGCTACAAATCTGTTGTTGTAGCATCATGTGTGTACAAGCATATCTCATTGTGAAAATCAAAGAGGATGCTTTTCCAAGTTCAGTTTATCATGCAACCTTCCCCTGTCTGAAACAGCTAATGTCAAAACATTCCTGCCAATAAGAAGGACCTGAAAAGAGAAAGGAAAAACATGAAAAAGATATTTTTCTACTGGTAATATCTAAATTGAATGACATTAAATTTAGCAAGGGCTTTCTTGGAATAAATAGAGATACAAATCAATTAAACATAAAGGGACACTTCAAAATAGAACCTTTCTAAGTGGTGCAGGTTGGGAATAGTGCCTGCCTCCTGTTTGAACACTTGTCACTTGATCTTTTCAACTACGCACATTGAATAGAGTATAATAAATCAACATTTGGAACATTTTTAATAAAACTGCTGCATCACCACACAGCTTCCCCTCGTCATCACTACCACCCCCACCCCACCCACCCCACACACATACGCAAATTTTTTTTTTAATTGTACTTTGCTCTTCAATTCCTAGTTCATTACTTTGACTTCTGTTTTGTTCTTGGCTTGTTTGTGGTTTGTTTACTGCTTTTTATTTTGGGGGAACTATCTGGGCTGGTTAAAAAAAAATGTGTTTTAGTGTCAGACATGACAAAAAACTGCTGCAACATTTACCAGCTGTGTTATTTTCTTATTGCTCCTATAAGAAATTACCACAAACTTTGTGGTTTGAACCAACATGAATATCTACCTAGAGCTCTGGAAATCAGAAACGCAAAATGGTTTTCACTGGGCTAAAATCAGATTCTCAAAGGACTGCATTTTTTTCTGGACGCTCCAGGAAAGAATCTTCCTTTGCCTTTTTCACTTTCTCAAGGCCACCTGCATTCCTTGGTTCATGTCCTCTTCTTCCATCTTCAAAGCCAGCAGTGTAGCATCTTCATATCTCTCTCACTCCAAGCCTCCCCCCTCCCTTTTTCACTTATGAGGATCCCTTTAATTTTATTGAGCCCACCCAGATAACTGAGGACAATAACGCTACGTCAAGACCCTTAATCACATCTGCAAAATCTCTCTTGACATGTAAAGTAATATATTCACAGTTCCAAGAGATTAGGACATTTTTGTTGCATTTGGGGGGAGTCGGTACTATGCCTACCACTCTATGTGTCATTGAACAAAGTATTTGTCCCCTTAAGGTAATTCCCTCATTTTACAATTTAAGGTAATAATATTTATTTTATTTGGTTAAGGTCTTGATTTGAGGGGAGTTAAACAACATCCAGTTTCAACTTTTCCATACTGTTAATATGGGTTGGCCAAAGAATCCTCTAAGGAAGCAATTTTGAAATTTAAATTTATTTTGAAAATCTTTTCATACCAATTAAACTTAAAGACCATTAAACCTCTGTAATTTTATCTGTTTTGCCATGATATTTCACAAATGAAGAATTATGTTTATATCAAAGGTCATTCCCAAGTGACACCTGTAATCCTACATGACAGGTGAAATTGTGTCATTTAGAAAGATAGTCACATGGATTATCCGAGAGTAGGCATAGACTCAGGTTTGCATTAAGACAATTTCAAGAGCTCTGCCATAATCAGAAAGAAATGGTCGGGTGCAACTTTATGTCTCCAGAATTGAACCAAGAGACTAATCATTGCTGATGAAGGATCTCCAGACTCCAGGAAGATGGGTCTAAGCAAACTAGTTCTCAGGGATGCAAAGATAAGACTGAGAAAAGTTGTATTATATCCACATAAAATGACCCACGGAAAAGTTTGCAGGGGGTGTCTAACCAGATCTCCTAGACTTGTTTCAAGATGGACTTATCAAGCCTACACCCACTCTCTCCCTATACACACTCTTAGAAATTTAAGACATACAGAGGCAAGAAACGACAAAGACAAGCAAAACAGTGGCTTATTACTCATAAGGCGTTTCCATCTGAGATAAGAGTTCATAATTCTGACTCATTATCAAAATATTCCTAAGAGGGAATCCATTCCCTAGGAGAAATATATACCTACCATTTTTGGTTCAATGAAAAATAATCAGCATTCAGCCTAATTCAAAACTTGCCCCACCATTCTAGTCGGGGGAGGCTCAAGAGCATCGAAGGAGCGTGCTCTCTTACCAGTAAGGATCTGAGGCTAGGGGATTGAGAGCCAATGAGTTGAATCCTGGTGAATCGCCAGATAGTTGAAATGTTCAAAATATGATTAGTCAATCTACCGATAAAACAGAAACAAAGGTTAAACTCACTGCAGTAAACAAGAAAGAACATGATCTTGACGAAGTTTTAGTGTATCAGAAAGGGAAGTTAATAAGTGGGAAGTTTCCAGGGTTTAGGCTATGATCTCAGTTAGTTTAGAGCAGACTTTTTAAGGAAGATAACTGATTGGGATTGGATGAAGTTCAAGACATAATTGTTTAGGACTGATGGATATAGTAAGGCAAGGGTCTTGAAGTAAGTCTTGAGAAGTAAACTTTTGTTTGATAAGCAATTTGTTTGCACAGATGAGCAGAATTTCATTATCTCAGACAAACTGACTTACAAGAATCTCCTGAAGCAAATAGTGAAGCTATTTATTGATTTACAGTCTTTTATCTATTCTAGGATGGAACAAATAATTGTTATGTTGACACAAAGGCTCTCAGTTCCTAGTCCTAACAGTTCTGTCACATTAATATAGGTGTTCATAGTTCTCAGGCCTGTGGACACCCTGCCAAAGACACATTTTCCTACCCCTCTCTTCTCATTCTTAGGTAAGTGGGTGATATGGTCTGGCTGTGTCCCCACCCAAATCTCATCTTGAATTGTAGCTCCCATAATTCCCATGTGTGGTGAGAGGGACCTGATGGGAAATAATTGAATCATGGGGGCAGTTTCCTCCATACGATTCTCATGGTAGTGAATAAGTCTCATCAGATCTGAAGGTTTTATAAGGGGTTTCCCTTTTGCTTGGCTCTGATTCTCTTTTGCCTGCTGCCATGTAAGATGTGCCTTTTGCCTTCTGCCATGATTGTGAGACCTCTCCAGCCACATGAAACTGACAGTCCATTAAACCTCTTTTTCATTATAAATTACCAGGTCTCAGGTATGTCTTTATCAGCAGCATGAAAACAGACTAATGGAGAGGGGCTATATATTATATCTTGGGTTTGGACAAGGGGATAAGAGTGGAAGTGATAAATGCAACTTTAGAGTTGTAATCTTAGGGAGAAAGGAATGCATCCCCTCTGTTCTCTTTCTTCTTCCCTACTGCTTGAGATGTGATAGAAAGATTGGAAACAGTCATCCTAACTGCAGGAAGCAAATATAATGTTAAGGTTGACAGAGGAACAAAATAACAGAACTCTTGGTGCTCATCATTCCTTATCATCTCAGATCTTCACCACTTACATTCAATGTTAGAAAGAAATAAACATCTATCTTTTTTAAACCTTTGTTATCTTTGAATGTTTCACAGCAGTTTAACCAGTATTCTAACTAAAACTGAATCACAAATTAGTACATCCATCTATCTGGCAAATTGGTTTTCCTCTTTCACTTAAAAATCACAGTCAATCCATCAGCACATCCTACCAGCAATTCTTGAAAGCTCAATGCAAATCCACCCACTTTACTCTACCTCCAGAAAACTACTCTAATTCAAGACAACACCATCTCTTGCCTGGAGTACTGCAGTAGGCTCCCTGTCATCCCTTGCTTCCTACTTTCAGACTCTCTAGAAGCCATGCTCCACTTATCCATACTATGGTCATTTTAACCCATGTATTAGGCAGGGTTCTCTAGAGGGACAGAATTAATAGGATAGATGTATATATAAAGGAGAGTTTATTAAGGAATATTAACTCACATGATCACAAGTGAGGTCCCACAATAGTCCATCTGCAAGCTGAGGAGCAAGGAAGCCAGTGTGAGTCTGAAACTGAAGAAATTGGAGTTGGATGTTCAAGGTCAGGAAGCATCCAGCATGGGAGATAGATGTAGGCTCAGAGGTTAAGCCAGTCTAATCTCTCCACGTTCTTTGGCCTGCTTTTATTCTGGCTATGCTGGCAGCTGATTAGTTTGTGCCCACCCAGATTGAGGATTGTCTGTCTTTCCCAGTCCACTGACTGAAATGTTAATCTCCTTTGGCAACACCCTCACAGACACACCCAGGAACAATACTTTGCATCCTTCAATCTAATCAAGTTGACACTCATCATTAACCATCACAACATACAAAACAGATTATGCCATTCCTCAGTGGAAACCTTTCCTTTGTACTTAAAGTAAAATCCAAATTATTTCCCATGGTGCTATGGTTTGAATATTTGTCCCCTCCAAAATGTATGTTGAAATTTAAGCACCAATATGGCAGTGTTGAGAGATGGAGTCTTGAAGAAATGATTGGGTCATGAGAGCTCTGCCCTCATGAAGAGATAAATCTATTCATGAATTAATAGGTTAATAGGGTTATCATAGGAGTGGGGTGGGTGGCTTCATGACAAGAGGGAGAGAGGCCTGAGTTAGCATGCCCAGCACCCTCACCATATGATGCACTGCACTCTCTCAGGATGGTGCAGAGACCCCCACTGACAAGAAGGCCCTCCTATAGATGTACCCCCTCAACCTATAAAGTATAGGCCCCTCAACCTACAAGGTATAGGCCTCTCAACCTATAAGGTATGTAAGGAATAAATTCCTTTTCTTCATAAATCACCCAGAGTCAGGTATTGTGTTATAAGCAGCAGAAAACAGACTAAGACACATGGTACACAAGCCACTGTATGACTTAACCCTTGCCTTCCTCCTCAGCGTCAACACTTATCCTTCTTCACTCATGATACTCCAGCAACACTGGCCATCTTTGAATTCCTTGATAATCTGAAGATACTCCCACCTCAGTTAGCTTTCTGCATCTGCTGGTTCTCCTACCTAGACTGTGCCTTCCTCTGGTCTTCATTGTCTCTCTTCTCATTATTCAGGTCTCACCTCCGATGAGACTTTGCTTTCAAGCTTTCCCTGACCACAAATTGTAATTGTATTTCCTTCCTGTTGCCCCTCCTCTGTCACTCTCTATCACAACACCTGTATTGCTTTCCTCACAGCACAGCCCTTTTTAAAATGATCTTACCCCATTTTTATTTGTTTGTTGTCTGACTTTCCTACTGAAATTAAGCTCTATGAGAGCAGGAAACTGTTCCTGCCCATCACTACCTTCTCAATTCCCAGCACAGCGCCTGGGACATAATAAACACTTTCAACTATGCATTGAGTGAATAAATGACATGGGAATGTGTGTGCTGATTGCTTTGTGTAATGTCTAGCATAGAACTGCAGTTAACTAAATCATAGGAAATATTGTTTTTCTTGTTGATGCCTCTTCACTGTGTCCTCACACGATGGAGAGAGGGAGCCTTGATGTCTATTTGTCTTCTTATAAAGGCAATAACCCCTTAATGTGGGCTTTGTCCACAAGACCTCATCTAAAGGCCTCACTTCCTACTACCATCATATTGAAGGTTAAGGCTTCAACCTATGAATTTTGTGAGAGTTGGACAAAAAAAACTCCACATAAATAGCCTTGCCAAACAGTGGAGAGAGAAACAAGTATGCATGCTAATGTATAACCCCATTTAAAACAGGATAACTTTGCAAAATATAAAATGGAATAAGACTCTTACTTCATATCATTCACTCAAAATTATGTAAATAAATTCTGCTTAAGTAATACAGTATTCAGATTAATACCTGGAATAAATGAATCTTTACTCAAAGATTCAAAAACAAGTATGAAGCAACTGCTGGTACCATAAAATTAATGAATAAAAATAGTACTCCTTAGATCATATTTTCATTGAATTATCACAAAATTAGAGTTAATATTTTTGTAAAGATTGATCACATTTTGTTAAGATGCAGTTAAATTGTATATTTTTAAAACTTAAAAAATCCTATTTTATTTTATTTTATTTTTTGAGACGGAGTCTTGCTCTGCGGCCCAGGCTGGAGTGCGGTGGTGGGATCTCTGCTCACTGCAAGCTCCGCCTCCCGGGTTCACACCATTCTCCTGCCTCAGCCTCCCAAGTAGCTGGGACTACAGGCACCCACCACTACACCCGGCTAATTTTTTGTATTTTTAGTAGAGACAGGGTTTCACTGTGTTAGCCAGGATGGTCTTGATCTCCTGACCTTGTGATCCACCCGCCTTGGTGTCCCAAAGTGCTGGGATTACAGGTGTGAGCCACCGCACCTGGCCTAAAAATCCTATTATTTTAACTTAACAATGTTTTGTCAAAGGATCTGGATTACAGGATACTTTGGAAGAAACAAATGCCTAAGTACAGAGAAATGCACATTTTCTCACTGGCGTATAAAATAGACAGATGTTTTCTTCTTGAGGAAAAGGGTTTTTTTTGTTTTTTGGTTTTTTTTTTTGGTTGGGAGGGGAAGGAATGTTTGCTCTCCTACCTAAATATCGTTACTTGTGCAATAACAATTGTTTCCTGGTAGAATCTTTAATCTTTTTTGCCTCAAATAGTATATAAAATTATGCATCTGGGCCAGGTGTGGTGGCTTATACCTGTAATCCCAGCACATAGGGAGGCTGAGGCTGGAGGGATGCTTGAGTCCAGGAGTTCCAGTCTAGCCTGGGCAAGATGGTGATATGGTTTGGATCTGTGTCCCAGCCAAATCTCATGTTGAAATGTAATCTGCAGTGTTGGAGATGGGGCCAGGTGGGAGGTATTTGCGTTATGGGGTATTTGCACCCCCTTGTTGATGAGAGAGTTCTCCCAAGATCTAATTGTTTTAAAGTGTGTAGCACCTCCCTTCCCCTCCACTCTCTCTCTTGTTCCCTCTCTCACCATGTGAGACACTGGCTTTCCCCTTTGCCTCCACCATAACGGGAAGCTTCCTAAGGCCTCCCCAGAAGCTGAGCAGATGCTGGCACCAGACTTCTTAAAAGGCCTGCAGAACCATGAGCCATGAGCCAGTTAAACATTTTTTCTTTACAAATTACCACCCTCAGGCTTTTTTTGGGAGGGTGGGGGTGGGGGTGGGGATGTTGTTTGTTTGTTTGTTTTGAGATGGAGTCTCACTCTGTCACTCAGGCTGTAGTGCAGTGGTGCAATCTCGGCTCACTGCAACCTCCACCTCCCAGGTTCAATCAATTATCTTGCCTCAGCCTCCAGAGTAGCTGAGATTACAGGCGTGTGCTACCACGCCCAGTTAATTTTTGTATTTTTAGTAGAGACGGGGATTCAGCATGTTGGCCAGGCTGGTCTTGAACTCCCACATCCGCCTGGCCCTCCCAAAGTGCTGGGATTACAGGCATGAGCCACCACACCCAGCTGAGATATTTCTTTATAGCAATGCAAAGAATGGCCTAACACAGATGGCAAGACCCACTTTCTAAAAAAAAAAAAAAAAAAAAAAAAATTAGCTGGGCATGATAACACACACCTGTAGTCCCAGGGAGGCTGAGACGGGAGGACTCTTTGAGCCCAGGAGTTTGAGGCCGCAGTGAGCTATGATTGCACCACTGTACTCCTGCCTGGGTGATGAAACAAGACCCCATCTCTAAAAAACAAATTTTAAACAAACAAATAAATGTTATGCTTCTGTAGAACACTATATTTACTAAAGTTCACTTCATTTTTAAAAGATTTACTGTTATGAAGAATAAACTGTTATATAATTTTCTACTACTACAAAATTTAAAGACATTCATGAGAGAAAGAAAACATAGCCTGTACAATTGTCTCTCTTGTTTATCTTACATAACAATCATGGGTTGTCCTACCTGTTGATATTTTTTCTTTTTCAGAGGCAGGGTCTCGATTTGGTTTCCAGGCTGGCCTTGAACTTCTGAGCTCAAGTAATCCTTCTATCTCAGCCTCCCAAAGTGCTGGGATTACAGGCATTAGCCACTGTGTCTGGCCTGGCCAGTGATTTATTTTTTTAGGTATGAATATCTACATTGGCCAACCAATTGTTTCTATGTATAGTTACTTTATTTTCCAGTGCAATTTATAAACATGATTTGTAGTAAATGCCAAGGAGACATAGAGATTAAGAAACTTGCCCAAAGTTAAAACAGTTAAATGGTGAGAGCCGGGAATGAGTCTAAGCGCAGCCTGTATGCTCAGCCATTCACTTGATCACCTCCTAGTAGTCACGGTTTCATCAGGAAAAAGAATAAAATATTAGGAAATGGAAAAAAAGGGAAATGGAATTATAGAAAATGTAAAGTAGATGAGGAGGATGAGGACTGTCATTGCCACAAAGATTTAACACTCTAATGTTAAATTTGATGATGAAAGAAAAGCCAGTTGAGTAACAAATATCATATTCTCCATCATAAAATGCAGCTATAATAAAGGAAACTACTTAAAGGTCAAAAATTATGCCTTATAACAGCTATTTTTCTTAACATAATGTGAGAGGTAAAAATAAATAAACCAGGGGTCTTGGCTTCAGGGAGCACGAAATCTAGCAAAGAAGGCAAAAAACAAGTAAATAAAAATGGAACTGTAATTTAAAAAATCAAGCAAGCACTCCAGCTCCCAGCCTCAGCGACACAGAAGACTGGTGATTTCTGCATTTCTGCTTGAGGTACCGATTTCATCTCACTAGGGAGTGCCTAACAGTTGGTGCAGGACAGTCGGTGAAGCGCACTGTGCGGGAGCCCAAGCAGGGCGAGGCATTGCCTCACTCGGGAAGCGCAAGGGGTCAGGGAGTTCCCTTTCCTAGTCAAAGAAAGGGGAAACAGACGGCACCTGGAATATCGGGTCAGTCCAATCCTAATACTGCGCTTTTCCAACGGGCCTGGAAAACGGCACACTAGGAGATTGTGTCCCGCACCTGGCTCGGAGGGTCCTATGCCCACGGAGTCTCGCTGATTGCTAGCACAGCAGTCTGAGATCAAGCTGCAAGGCAGCAGTGAGGCTGGGGGAGGGGCGCCCACCATTGCCCAGGCTTGCTTAGGTAAACAAAGCAGCCAGGAAGCTCGAACTGGGTGGAGCCCACCACAGCTCAAGGAGGCCTGCCTGCCTCTGTAGGCTCCACCTCTGGGGGCAGGGCACAGACAAACAAAAACTCAGCACGAACCTCCACAGACTTAAATGTCCCTGTCTGACTGACAGCTTTGAAGAGAGTAGTGGTTCTCCCAGCACACAGCTGGAGATCTGAGAACGGACAGACTGCCTCCTAAAGTGGGTCCCTAGCCCCTGAGCAGCCTAACTGGGAGGCACCCCCCCAGTAGGGACAGACTGACACCTCATTCAACCGGGTACTCCTCTGAGACAAAACTTTCAGAGGAACTATCAGACAGCTGAATTTGTGGTCTCACGAAAATCCGCTGTTCTGCAGCCACTGCTGCTGACACCCAGCCAAACAGGGTCTGGAGTGGACCTCTAGTAAACTCCAACAGACCTGCAGCTGAGGGTCCTATCTGGTAGAAGGAAAACTAACAAACAGAAAGGACATCCACACCAAAAACCCATCTGTACATCACCATCATCAAAGATAAAAAGTAGATAAAACCACAAAGATGGGGAAAAAACAGACCAAAAAAACTGGAAACTCTAAAAAACAGAGCACCTCTCCTCCTCCAAAGGAACGCAGTTCCTCACCAGCAATGGAACAAAGCTGGATGGAGGATGACTTTGATGAGTTGAGAGAAGAAGGCTTCAGACGATCAAACTACTCTGAGCTACGAGAGGAAATTCAAAACAATAGCAAAGAAGTTAAAAACTTTGAAAAAAAATTAGAAGAATGGATAACTAGAATAACCAATGGAGAGAAGGGCTTAAAGGAGCTGATGGAGCTGAAAGCCAAGTTTCGAGAACTATGCGAAGATTGCAGAAGCCTCAGTAGCGGATGCGATCAACTGGAAGAAAGGGTATCGCTGATGGAAGATGAAATGAATGAAATGAAGCGAGAAGGGAAGTCTAGAGAAAAAAGAATAAAAAGAAATGAACAAAGCCTCCAAGAAATTTGGGACTATGTGAAAAGACCAAACCTACGTCTGATTGGTGTACATGAAAATGATGGGGAAAATGGAACCAAGTTGGAAAACACTCTGCAAGATATTATCCAGGAGAACTTCCCCAATCTAGCAAGGCAGGCCAGCATTCAGATTCAGGAAATACAGAGAATGCCACAAAGATACTCCTCAAGAAGGGCAACTCCAAGACACATAATTGTCAGATTCACCAAAGTTGAAATGAAGGAAAAAATGTTAAGGGCAGCCAGAGAGAAAGGTCGGGTTACCCACAAAGGGAAGCCCATCAGACTAACAGCTAATCTCTCAGCAGAAACTCTACAAGCCAGAAGAGAGTGGGGGCCGATATTCAACATTCTTAAAGAAAAGAATTTTCAACCCAGAATTTCCTATCCCGCCAAACTAAGCTTCATAAGTGAAGGAGAAATAAAATACTTTACAGACAAGCAAACGCTGAGTGATTTTGTCACCACCAGGCCTGCCCTAAAAGAGCTCCTGAAGGAAGCACTAAACATAGAAAGGAACAACCGGTACCAGCCACTGCAAAAACATGCCAAATTGTAAAGACCATCGAGGCTAGGAAGAAACTGCATCAACTAATGAGCAAAATAACCAACTAACATCATAATGACAGGATCAGATTCACACATAACAATATTAACGTTAAATGTAAATGGGCTAAATGCTCCAATCAAAAGACACAGACTGGCAAACTGGATAAGGAGTCAGGATCCATCAGTGTGCTGTATTCAGGAAACCCATCTCACGTGCAGAGACACACATAGACTCAAAATAAAGGGATGGAGGAAGATCTATCAAGCAAATGGAAAACAAAAAAAGGCAGGGGTTGCAATCCTAGTCTCTGATAAAATAGACTTTAAACCAACAAAGATCAAAAGAGACAAAGAAGGCCATTACATAATGGTAAAGGGATCAATTCAACAAGAAGAGCTAACTATCCTAAATATATATGCACCCAACACAGGAGCACCCAGATTCATAAAGCAAGTCCTGAGTGACCTACAAAGGGACTTAAACTCCCACACAATAATAATGGGAGATTTTAACACCCCACTGTCAACATTAGACAGATCATTGAGACAGAAAGTTAACAAGGATATCCAGGAATTGAACTCAGCTCTAAACAAAGTGGACCTAATAGACATCTACAGAACTCTCGACCCCAAATCAACAGAATATACATTTTTTTCAGCACCACACCACACCTATTCCAAAATTGACCACATAGTTGGAAGTAAAGCTCTCCTCAGCAAATGTAAAAGAACAGAAATTATAACAAACTGTCTCTCAGACCACAGTGCAATCAAACTAGAACTCAGGATTAAGAAACTCACTCAAAACTGCTCAACTACATGGAAACTGAACAACCTGCTCCTGAATGACTATTGGGTACATAATGAAATGAAGGCAGAAATAAAGATGTTCTTTGAAACCAACGAGAACAAAGACATAACATACCAGAATCTCTGGGACACATTCAAAGCAGTGTGTAGAAGGAAATTTATAGCACTAAATGCCCACAAGAGAAAGCAGGAAAGATCCAAAATTGACACCCTAACATCACAATTAAAAGAACTAGAAAAGCAAGAGCAAACACATTCAAAAGCTAGCAGAAGGCTAGAAATAACTAAAATCAGAGCAGAACTGAAGGAAATAGAGACACAAAAAACCCTTCAAAAAATTAATGAATCCAGGAGCTGGTTTTTTGAAAAGATCAACAAAATTGATAGACTGCTAGCAAGACTAATAAAGAAGAAAAGAGAGAAGAATCAAATAGATGCAATAAAAAACGAAAAAGGCGATAACACCACCGATCCCACAGAAATACAATCTACCATCAGAGAATACTACAAACACCTCTATGCAAATAAACTAGAAAATCTAGAAGAAATGGATAAATTCCTCAACAAATACACCCTCCCAAGACTAAACCAGGAAGAAGTTGAATCTCTGAATAGACCAATAACAGGCTCTGAAATTGTGGCAATAATCAATAGCTTACCAACCAAAAAGAGTCCAGGACCTGACGGATTCACAGCTGAATTCTACCAGAGGTACAAGGAGGAACTGGTACCATTCCTTCTGAAACTATTCCAATCAATAGAAAAAGAGGGAATCCTCCCTAACACATTTTATGAAGCCAGCATCGTCCTGATACCAAAACCTGGCAGAGACATAACCAAAAAAGAGAATTTCAGACCAATATCCTTGATGAACATTGATGCAAAAATCCTCAATAAAATACTGGCAAACCGAATCCAGCAGCACATCAAAAAGCTTATCCACCATGATCAAGTGGGCTTCATCCCTGGGATGCAAGGCTGGTTCAACATACGCAAGTCAATAAATGTAATCCAGCATATAAACAGAACCAAAGACAAAAACCACATGATTATCTCAATAGATGCAGAAAAGGCCTTTGACAAAATTCAACAACCCTTCATGCTAAAAACTCTCAATAAATTAGGTATCGATGGGACGTATCTCAAAATAATAAGAGCTATCTACGACAAACCCACAGCCAATATCATACTGAATGGGCAAAAACTGGAAGCATGCCCTTTGAAAACTGGCACAAGACAGGGATGCCCTCTCTCACCGCTCCTATTCAACATAGTGCTGGAAGTTCTGGCCAGAGCAATCAGGCAGGAGAAGGAAATAAAGGGTATTCAATTAGGAAAAGAGGAAGTCAAATTGTCCCTGTTTGCAGATGACATGATTGTATATCTAGAAAACCCCATTGTCTCAGCCCAAAATCTCCTTAAGCTGATTAGCAACTTCAGCAAAGTCTCAGAATACAAAATTAATGTACAAAAATCACAAGCATTCTTGTACACCAATAACAGACAAACAGAGAGCCAAATCATGAGTGAACTCCCATTCACAATTGCTTCAAAGAGAATAAAATACCTAGGAATCCAACTTACAAGGGATGTGAAGGACCTCTTCAAGGAGAACTACAAACCACTGCTCAATGAAATAAAAGAGGATACAAACAAATGGAAGAACATTCCACGCTCATGGGTTGGAAGAATCAATATCGTGAAAATGGCCATACTGCCCAAGGTAATTTATAGATTCAATGCCATCCCCATCAAGCTACCAATGACTTTCTTCACAGAATTGGAAAAATCTACTTTAAAGTTCATATGGAACCAAAAAAGAGCCCGCACCGCCAAGTCAATCCTAAGCCAAAAGAACAAAGCTGGAGGCATCACGCTACCTGACTTTAAACTATACTACAAGGCTACAGTAACCAAAACAGCATGGTACTGGTACCACAACAGAGACATAGATCAATGGAACAGAACAGAGCCCTCAGAAATGATGCCGCATAGCTACAACTATCTGATCTTTGACAAACCTGACAAAAACAAGAAATAGGGAAAGGATTCCCTATTTAATAAATGGTGCTGGGAAAACTGGCTAGCCATATGTAGAAAGCTGAAACTGGATCCCTTCCTTACACCTTATACAAAAATTAATTCAAGATGGATTAAAGACTTATATGTTAGACCTAAAACCATAAAAACTCTAGAAGAAAACCTAGGCAATACCATTCAGGACATAGGCGTGGGCAAGGACTTCATGTCTAAAACACCAAAAGCAATGGCAACAAAAGCCAAAATTGACAAATGGGATCTCATTAAACTAAAGAGCTTCTGCACAGCAAAAGAAACTATCATCAGAGTGAACAGGCAACCTACAGAATGGGAGAATATTTTTGCAACCTACTCATCTGACAAAGGGCTAATATCCAGAATCTACAATGAACTCAAACAAATTTACAAGAAAAAAACAAACAACCCCATCAAAAAGTGGGCAGAGGATATGAACAGACACTTCTCAAAAGAAGACATTTATGCAGCCAAAAAACACATGAAGAAATGCTCATCATCACTGGCCATCAGAGAAATGCAAATCAAAACCACAGTGAGATACCATCTCACACCAGTTAGAATGGCCATCATTAAAAAATCAGGAAACAACAGGTGCTGGAGAGGATGTGGAGAAATAGGAACACTTTTACACTGTTGGTAGGACTGTAAACTAGTTCAACCATTGTGGAAGTCAGTGTGGCGATTCCTCGGGGATCTCGAACTAGAAATACCATTTGACCCAGCCATCCCATTACTGGGTATATACCCAAAGGACTATAAATCATGCTGCTATAAAGACACATGCACACGTATGTTTATTGCGGCACTATTCACAATAGTAAAGAGTTGGAACCAACCCAAATGTCCAACAACGATAGACTGGATTAAGAAAATGTGGCACATATACACCATGGAATACTATGCAGCCATAAAAAATGATGAGTTCGTGTCCTTTGTAGGCACATGGATGAAACTGGAAAACATCATTCTCAGCAAACTATCGCAAGGACAAAAAACCAAACACCGCATGTTCTCACTCATAGGTGGGAATTGAACAATGAGAACTCATGGACACAGGAAGGGGAATATCACACTCCGGGGACTGTTGTGGGGTGGGGGAGGGGGGTGGAACAGCATTAGGAGATACACCTAATGCTAAATGACCAGTTAATGGGTGCAGGAAATCAACATGGCACATGGATACATATGTAACAAACCTGCACATTGTGCACATGTACCCTAAAACCCTAAAGTATAATAAAAAAAAGAAAAAAAAAAATTAAAAAAAAAAAAGAGAAAAAAATCTAGAATTAAATAATATGCATCCTGAAATGAAAGTGCATCCCAAATACCAAGCAGAATATATGAAAATAACCCCGCACACTGGCCACATTGTGACACTACATCAGAGATAAATAGAAAAATCTTAGGAGTTGGCCAGGCGTGGTGGCTCACGCCTATAATCCCAGCAGTTTGGGAGGCCAAGGAGGGCAGATCACCTGAGGTCAGGAGTTTGAGACCAGCCTGGCTAACATGGCAAAACCCCATCTCTATTAAAAGTACAAAAAAAAATTAGCCAGATGTGGTGGGACGTGCCTGTAATCCCAGCTACTTGGGAGGCTGAGGCAGGAGAATCTCTCGAACCCGGGAGGCAGAGGTTGCAGTGAGCCAAGATCACTCCATTGCAGTCTAGCCTGGGCAACAAGAGTGAAACTCCGTCTCAGAAAAAAGAAAAAGAAAAAGGAAAATCTTAGAAGTGACCAGAAGGAGGAAGAAGACCAATTATCTACAAAGGAATGACAACTGGCTTCTCATCATTGACAGCTGGCTTGTCATCAACATTGATAGATGCCAGAAGACAAAGATGTAAAATTATGAAAGTGTTTGTTGAGGAAAAAAAAGCAACCATCAACCTAGAATTGTATGACCCGTTAAACTATCACTCAAAAATAAAAGTAAAACTTGTCACAGGCTCTCATTGAAGAAATGGTTAAGAATCTCCTCAAGAAGAAAAGTGCACCCAGAGGGAAAGCATGGCATACAAACATAAGCAACCGACTGACCGAAAGACTAAGCACAGGGGCAGATGAAATATATCAGGATATGTATTTATGTGGCTGAACAGTCCCCCATAAAACACATTTTTGTATGTTTTTATAAAACAATAAAAATAATAACTCCCCTCAATAAAAAAAAAAAAAAAAAAATCAAGCAAGCAAGATAATAGGCAAGATAACTAGGTAAAAATTAGAGTATTCATTTGTGTATACATATTACTTATTATGATGATAAATATATTTGTATTATAAATTATATAAAATATAATTATAAATTAGTGGTTTAATTGATAACATAATTATTAATTATACTACATATTAATATATACTGTACTAATATGATATATAATATTATTATATGATAAGAATAAGAGAATCCTGTCTATTCTACTAAAATGAAACAAATCGTTTTCCTTAAGATATAAAAAATAATTTAAATACATTTAATGAAATTTTTAGCACATCAACAATAATGATTTACTATTTAAACTTTACTGTTTCAGAATTCTATTGTATTAGACAAAGCCAAATAATTAGGCCAAAATTATTACATGGTTAGAGAATCATTTGTCATGCTATTTTGTAAATCCCCAAAAGCATTGCATTGTTTATATATTTACATATTTTTGCAGGATACTGAATATACTGTGTTCTCTATGTATAAACATATTCTGTCACTCATGCAAGAGTACAAGATTCTCACGCTGGTAAAAATATGTTTTGTGTTGTTGTTTTCTTTTATCTTTCCATTATAATGGGAATTATAGCAGTCCTTTGCAAAGCTGGAATAACACAATTTCCCACATTTTTGGTTTTCTTAAAAAGACAGATGCTGTATAACTCAGTACAGATAAGACATTAGCATTAAATGAAATTGCTATATTTGTTCTCTTTGCTTTTTCTATTAATAATTGTGCCACTGAATTCTTCCCTGACTTGAATTTGTAAGATTTAGTGGCAGTTTTTCTATGTCATACAAAATATAACCATAACCTTTAGAGTCTAATTTCTCCTTCAACAAATAGTCTTTAGAGTGGGTCGTTCAAGATTTTCCTCCTTAGCTCTTATACTCCTATTTAAATCATTATTTAATGTCTTTTAGAGTCCTTTATCTGATCATCATTTTTCAAAAACCTTAAGTATGACAGCCTCCTGAAATACCCACTAAAAAGCCATATAGTTAATTTCTGCACAGGGACTGGACAGAAGATTATTCTACTATAAATTGTCAGTCTCATCTTACTAAGCTTGTAAAGAGCACACACAATGACAACATCCACTTACCAAGTCCACATTTATTGTAATTCCCTACTTAACATTATTCAGAAAGCTGAGACTCTCCTGTCAAAAGACAGTAGTGTCAAATGAAGTCAGCACATTTGGGGAATGTAGCGCAAAGTCAGATCTGGTTTAATAGGCATCTCTTTGTACTTAGGAACATAACCCCAGATGTGTTAATCTGAAAAGCAGTAGAATGGGGGTTATGGAGATTCATCTGTCTACCCAGTGAACATGTGGTAGACACATGAATGTAACAAATCTTATGATTGTGCAATAAATTCATGCCTCAGAAAACTTATTTAAGGACAGCAATTTACTGAGCACTAGTCACGTAGCAAGCATTTATTGAGAACCTATTGCAGTCTTCATTCACAAATAAGGCGAAGGTAGTATTTGTAGCACATATTACTTGGAGGTCAATCTTCTTTTGTTCATACAAAGGGCTCTTGTTCTGAGGAATAAAAAAGATCCATTTGGGTGTCCTCCTGCATTTAGTTTACGTGGAGAAACTTTGAGATGTTAAATTATTTAAAGAAAGATTGGTAGAAAAGTGAAAGGAGAGAACTCAATAGTTTCACTCCTACCCTACCTTGAGCCAGACTCCATTTCAGAATTTTGTATGAATATCTACTGATGTAAGCAATTACATGATGTACATGAATCTGGAAAAGATGGTTCTCCAAAATTAAGACTGGTCAAGTTAAAATTATTTAAGCAGACATGGCTGGTTTGTGTGTATTATAAATTAGGAACATTTTGTTATTAGAAGTGAGAAAGTTTAAAAAACAAACTCCATATAGGATTCTGTTTACAGTTTTTAAAAATCAGGATAAAGTTTAAACATATTCTTGCCATTACCACCCTACTTCAAAAATTAAACCTGTTTACATCTACCCCAAAAAGAAAAATAAGAAATTAGTCACAGTGTAGTTACTTGATATATAATAATTTTCCAGACCTCATATCAATTTTGGAAAGAGGTGAGGAGAAAAACTCAAACTTTTTTGTTTGTTTCTTGGTTCTGTTAGCCATCTGAAAACTAATACTTGAGAGTCCAATAAAGATATTCTAAAAAAAATATAAAATTTTTTCCTTTAAATTATTGAATAGCAGAAGTTAGTATGTTGGTAGAAATAGGAAAAATTATTTCATCCATAAAAACAATAAGAAAGCTGGCAAACATGATCAGAATCAATATTTTAAGAACTCTGAAAATTAACTAATGTTAAAATGTCTGTGGCATTTTAACTTATTGTATCGGTCCGTTTTCACACTGATATAAAGAATTACCTGAGAGTGGGCAACTTATAAAGAAAAGACTTTTAATTGTCTCACATTTCTGCATGGCTGGAGAGGCCTCAGGGAATTTACAATCGTGGTGGGAGGCAAAGGGAAAGCAAGGCATGTCTTACATGACAGCAGGAGAGAGAGCACGAGAAGGAAGCCACACACTTTTAAACCATAAGATGTTGTGAGAACTCACTTACTATGTTGAGAACAGCATGAGGAAAACTGCCCCCATGATCCAATTACCTCCCACCAGATCCCTTCCTCAACACTTGGGGATTAAAATTCAAGATGAGATTTGGGTGAGGACCCAGAACCAAACCACATCACCTACCTTAGTCCCGTTCCCAGCTGTCTAGCTCCACAGTAACCTTGAAAACCAACAGCTCATATTATGTTGAAACTCTGGAAGCCACTAAAGGGAAAAAAAATGGGGTTGGACCTTCTTCAAAGCTTCAAAGCTTCAAATGCCAGCTCCCAGAGAATTGGCATTATTTGACCTGTTATGTGGTTTCCTGGAAGACCGGGCTTGCAGTCTTCCTTCATTTGACCTGAATCAGCACTCATCCAGTAAAAAAAAAAAAAAAAAAAAAAAAAAAAGCCTTTTCTCTGGAGGATTTTGTTACAAACTAAATATAGGCAATTGTTTAACTTTTTGGCTACCTGAAGCGGTGGTTCACAACTGGAGAAAACAATAGACTAACTGAAAGCTTAAGAGGAAAAGTTACTGAATAAGATATCCACTGGATCTTTGAAAAGTGTCAAAATATTGCTGGGAATATAGAAAGTCATTGCATACATAAGACAGCGCATGTATTCAAGAAAGATCTGAGAAGAGCCTACATGCTCTGTTACTTGTATCTGACCTTGAGGCTCTTTACTAGTAGGACAGGAAGGCTACAGTGGTGGTGTCAACTGCTGGCCAAGTGTTGAAGCCAGTCCCAACATGCACACAGTCTCTTAGCAAAGGCTGAGAGACTGATTGGTTCTGGATGTATAAGGAATGCTTTCTCTAATCATTAGTTGACAACTAAGTTAACTGACCAGAGACTGCAGTGGCCATATATGACAAAGAATACAGACTGTAGATAATTATTTCAAAAAGTCACTAAAAACACAAATGGTAACTACAACCAGAAGCAAAAATATAAAACACTGTGTGGGGAGAGGATCTGATTTAAAGAGTCGCCCCATTGTATTATTTAAAATGTCCTCTTTTCAACATAACATTATAAGACATACAAAGAAACAAAAAAAATATGGCCTATACACAGAAAAGAAGACAATCAAAAGAAGCTGTCCCTGAGGAAGCCCAATCCTTAGAATTTACTGATGAAGTTTAAGTCAGCTATTTTAAATATGTTCAAAAGAGTAAATGAAACTATATCTAAAAAACTAAAATTAAGGATAATGAGGCCAGATGTGGTGGCCTAACATCTGTAATTTCAGCAATTTGAGAGGCTAAGCTGGGAGGATCCCTGAGTCCAGGACTTTCAGTCAAGTCTGGGCAACATAGCAAGACTCATAGTAATACACCTAGCTAAAATTAAAAAAAAAAATTTAACACAAAAATTTTTGGAATTTATCCAGGTGTATTACTCCATTTTCTGTTGCTATAAAGAAATGCCTGAGGCTGGGTAATTATAAAGAAAAGAGGGGTTTATTTTAGCTCATGGTTCTGCAGACTATACAAGAAGCATAGTACTGGCATTTACATCTGGTGAGGAAGTTTACAATCATGGTGGAAGGTGAAGGAGGAGCATCATTTCACATAGCAAGAGAGGGAGCTACAGAGCTGCCAGGCTCTTTTAAACAACAAGCTCTTACGTGAGCTAACAGAGTGAGAACTTACTAGTTAACATGGGGAGGGCACCAAACCATTCATGAAGGATCTGCCACTATGACAAAAGCACCTCCCACCAGGGCCCACCTCCAACATTGGAGATCACATTTCAACATGAGATTTGGGACAAAAGATCCAAAATATATGATTGCACCTCTAGCCCCCCAAATCTCATTGCAAAATACAATCTCACATTGCAAAATATGACTATTTTTTCCCAACAGTCCCCCCCAGTATTAACTCCTTCCAGCATCAACTCAAAAGTCCAAAGTCCAAAGTCTCATCTGAGACTCAAGGTAAGTTCCTTACACCAATGAGGCTGTAAGATGAAAAACAAGTTATTAACTTTCAAGATATTATGGTGGTACAGGAATTGGATAAACATTCCCTGTACAAAAGGAAAAAGTCAGCCAAAAGAAGCGACAGCAATCCTCATGCAAGTCTGAAACTTAGCAGAGCAGATATTAAATCTTAAAGCTCCAAAGTAATCTTTGGCTCCATGTCCCACACCCTGGATACATGGTGTGAGGGGTAGGTTCCAAAAACTTAGGAAGCTCTGCACCTATGGCTTTGCTGAGTGCAGCCCACATGGCTGCTGTCATGGATTTGACTCTGATATATGCAGCTTTTCCAGGCTGAGGATGCACATTGCTGGTGGTGCTACCATTCTGGGGTCTGGAGGGTGGTGGCCCCATTTCCACAGTTCCATTAGACAGTGCTCTGGTAGGGACTCTGGGTGTGAGCTCCCATCTTGGCTCCCCTCAGCACTGCCCTAGTAGAAGCTTCATTTAGGGATTCTGCCTGGGCACCTAGGCCTTTTGATACACCTTCTGAAATCTATGTGGAAGCTGCCATGCCTCTTTCACTCTCGTGTTCTGTGTGCCTGCAGGCTTACCACCACCTAGTAGCCCAAGCTATACCCAGAGCCATCTGAGCCATGACTGGTGCGAGAGCAGTTGGGATGGGGAAGCAGTCTCCCAAGGTGGTACAGCACAGTCTAAAACCAGGACTTCTAAAACCATTTCTTCCTCCTAGAACTCTGAGCCTGTGATGGGAGGGGTTTCCTCAAAGATTTCTGAAATGTCTTTGAGGCTAATATGGTTTGGCTGTGTACCCCCACAAATCTAACCTTGAATTCACATGTGTTGTGAGAGGGATCCAGTGGGAGGTAATTGAATCATGGGGACAGGCCTTTCCTGTGCTGTTCTCATGATAATGAGTAAGTCTCACATGATCTGATGGTTATTATGTGGTGGAGTTTCCTGCACAAGTTCTCCCTTTGCCTGCTGCCATCCATGTAAGACATGACTTGCTCTTCCTTGCCTTCCACCATGATTGTGAGGCTTCCCCAGCCATGTGGAACTGTAGGTCCAATTAAACCTCTTTCTTTTGTAAATTGCCCAGTCTTGGGTGTATCTTTATCAGCTATGTGAAAATGGACTAATACAGAGGCCTTTTTCCCATTGTCTTGTCTGTTAAAACTTGACTCCTTTTTATTTATGCTATTCTTCTCCTGAAAATGCTCTTTCCTTCTCTACCACATGGTCAGGCTGAATTTTCCAAGCGATTATACTCTGCTTCCTTTTAATTATTAGTTTCAACTTTAAGCCACTTCTTTGCTCTCATACCTAATTGTAGGCTGTTAGAAGTAGCCACGTCACTTCTTAAATGTTTTGCTGTATAGAAATTTTTTCTACCACATATCCTACATCATCACTTTTAAGTTCAACCTTTCACAAAGCCCTAGGTCATGGACATACTGCAGCCAAGTTCTTTACTAAAGTAGAACAAGTGTGAACTTTGCTCCAATTCCCAATAACTTCCCCATTTCCATCTGAGACCTCATTAGCCTGGCTTTCATTGTCCATATCTCTGTCAGCATTTTTGTCACAACTATTTAACCAGTCTCTATGAAGTTCCAACTTTTCCTCATCTTCTTTTTTCTGAGCCTGCCAAACTCTTCCAACCTCTTCTTGTTACCAAGTTCCAAAGCTGTTTCCACATTTTCAAGTATCTTTATAGCAATGTGCCACTCTCTGTGCCAATTTTCTGTGTTAGTCTGTTTTGTATTGCTATAAAGGAATACCTGGGGCTGGGTATTTTATAAAGAAAAGAGGTTTACATTGACTCATGGTTCTAAAGACTGTACAGGAAATATAGTGCCAGTATATGCTTTTGGTGAGGCCTCAAGAAGCTTAGAAACCTGGTGGAAGATGAAGATGGAGCAGACATGTGACAGCCCTAGAGAGATACAGCAAGAGAGATGCCAGGCTTCTTAAACAATCAGCTTTCACGTGAACTAACAGAGTGAGAACTTATAGAAAAGATAAACAAGGAGACAGAAGTTATTAAAGAGAACCAAGAAAAATTCTGGAACTTAAAAGAATAATAACTTAAATTAAAAAGTTAAAAGAAAGGTTTAACAGCAAATTTGAGTAGAAAGACAAGATCAATCAAGATTATCCAATCCGTGGATCCAAAAAAAAAAATATATATATATATATATAAATAGAAGAACAGAACTTCAAAGACTTGTAGGACATCATCAAATATACTGATATACAAACTATAGAAGTCCCAAGAGGAAAGGAGAGAAAAAGTCAGGAAGAATTTTAGAAGAAATAACGATGGAAAACTTCCTTTTTATTTTTTAAAAATAACATATACATTTAAGAATCTCAAAGAACTCCAGGTAGAATAAACTCAAAGAGATCCACACTTAAATACATCATAACCAAACTATCAAGAGCCAAAACCAGAGAGATAGTCTTGAAAGCAGCAATAGAGACGTGATTAATCATGTATAAAAGATCTGCAATGAGATTAATAGCTAATTTCTCATCAGAAAGGATAGAAGCCAGTAAGTAGTGAGAAGATATATTCAAAGTGCTGATAGGAAAAAAAAAATGTCAACCAAGAATTCTATATCCAGCAAAATTATTCTTTAAAAATGAGAAATTTTTAAGTTCCCACATAAACAAAAACTGAGAGTATTCAACACTAGATGTGTCCTACAAAAACATACCAAAAGAGTCCTCCAAGTTAAAATGAAAGGTCAAAAATATTAATTTGAAACTACATCAATAAATAAAGAACATCAAAAATATATAAGCAAATAAAAAAGGAAATATGAATGTATTACTTGTTAATAATATTTCTCTCCTATGTGAACCACATAAAGCAATAATTACAACTCGAAGTTAGTGGGCACACATTGTGTAATATGACAGTAGCTCAAAAAGTGGAAAGGAAACAAGCTACACAGGAGCAAAGATGTTGTATACCACGAAATTAAGTTTATATTAATTCTAACTAGATTGTTATAAATAGGATGTTAATTGTGATCCCCGTGATAATTGCTAAGAAATTAAGTTTTAAAATACAAAGAAATGAGTTAAAATGGTATGTTAGACAATGTCTATTTAATACAGACAAAGGCAGTTTTGAAGAAATAGAGGAACAAAAAAGACAAAAGGCCTGCGAATGTAAATAGAAATGAGGAAGAATTATGCCCTTTTGAATGAGATTTTAAACTACTTGGAATTAGTAAAGCAGAAGGGTACACAAAGGTTACAGGAGTAAGGCCTTTTGGCTTTTTCTAAATTATCTCATTTTTTTTTCTTGACCTGCTAGATTTAAATCTAGAAATCTCTTAAAAGTAAATACATAGGCTGGGCGCGGTGGCTCACGCTTGTAATCCCAGCACTTTGGGAGGCCGAGGCGGGCGGATCACGAGGTCAGCAGATCGAGACCACGGTGAAACCCCGTCTCTACTAAAAATACAAAAAATTAGCCGGGCGTGGTGGCGGGCGCCTGTAGTCCCAGCTACTCGGAGAGGCTGAGGCAGGAGAATGGCGGGAACCCGGGAGGCGGAGCTTGCAGTGAGCCGAGATCGCGCCACTGCACTCCAGCCTGGGAGACAGAGCAAGACTCCGTCTCAAAAAAAAAAAAAAAAAAAAAAAAAGTAAATACATTATCTTCCAATATTCTGAATATGATGAAAGACAGATGGAAAAATGCCTTTCAAACCTCTTTGTGTAAGGGAGTCTAATTATACACCGTCTATACAAACCCTTCCCTAATGACCACATTAGAGCATCCTACCTAGTGTTTATGCCAGATTGACTGCTAATCAGGAGACAGAGGGCAAGGAGAGAGAAGGAGGAAGAAAGAAAGAAAATGATTTATAATCAAAGACAAGGAAAGCATGTATTTCCTAGCCTGGCTTCCATTGCCTTTTACAATAAAATCACAGAATATATTTCCAATGTTTTTCCTTATTTCTTTCTTTCCTGAATTCTTCACTCTAGTTGAACAAATCCTCTATGTACACACTGCTGTTTCTTACATTGCCTTCTCAGTTTGACATTTTCTTTCCTAGATTGTTATTCTATTATTCTCTCAAATATAAAAAGTGGCCTTTCTTCAAGATGCAGTTTAGATCCCATCTCCATTAAACCTTTCCAGGTGGTCTTTCCAAATGATCTCTCCATTTGAAGTTCAATTCATTTCAGTTCAATTATCATGCATTACTTGTTTCTTTAATCCCGGTCATTATTCAGGTCAAGTTCAGATTCCTACAACAGTGGCTCAAACTCCAAAAAGCTTATCTCCAAAGATAAACGAAATCTGATAACAGGCAATGCAAAGATGATCTACAGCAGAGGTCAGAAAACTCTAGTAAAAGCCTTTTTTTATTGAAATATAGTCATTTCCATTAGTTTACGTATTGCCATGTCAGTTTTTATATGGCAAAAGCAGATCTGAGTGGTTGCAATCCTTCTTAGGAAAAGTTTACCCACCCTTCCTGTAGGTATTCCACTAAGTCATGAAAGGCACAGTGTTCTCAACTTTCTGTTCCAACATCCTCACTACCAAACTTTTATCTTCATGGCATTGCATGTTCCCAAAGGCTTCTTGAGTTCCTATAAGCTATCTCCATTTACAAACTGACCAGAAGTCCCAGACAGCACATTTATTAATACACCTTTTACTAGAACTTATTCTCATGACCACTCCTAGCTCCAAAGGAGCCTGGGAAATAAATCTTTTAGCTGAACGTATTGCTACACTTGATAATATAGGGTTCTGTCAGGGAAGAGAAAGGAAAGATGGATAGTGTAAACAATTAGCAATCTCTATTACAATTAAAAATTGTTTTATTTCAAGAAATAAACTAGATTAAGTTAGTATTTATTCAAATAATTCAAAGGAATTGCACGTCATTCAAAGACAAACATGTTGGTCTGCTCTTACAAAGGAAAAGAACCAGAAATCAGAAGGATAGCAACCCCTTCTACTTTTCATCATCTTTCCAGGACCATGTGGTCATCTCTGCTCTCTTTGCAAGGCTCTTTAATTCTTCTCTCCAGAATGCCAGATTTCTCTGCAGAAGCAAATTAAATGTCTATGATTTTATTTGAATATTTTTCAAACTCTTACTCTTTAGTTCTGATTTTACATTCTTTTTGTGATCTAGGCCACAAATACTCTGACTAGATTCTTGGAGTTTCAAAAAGAAATTTAGAAGAGACAGAACCTCATTGACACAGCTTGTGTCATTTTTTTCTACCAGCTATTGGATTAGTTGTGGCCTGGAAGATAGTTTCGTGTGGATCAGCAGACTTTCTGGGCAGAGAAATAAAAATGATAGGCATATGCTGACCAACTCCTACAAGCTGGTATCTTTAATAGTCACATACTAAAACTAAATATCATATATCACTGATTTTTTAAGCTTTATAAGTGGACATTTATGATACCTGTTAAGGATTCTGTTTCTTAATCAAAGGATCACCCTTATGGAATAGATTTAAAAAAAAAAAAAAAGAGTATGTGCCCACTGCTTGTTTCTCCAACATAAATAAGCCAGTCCCAAAATATATTGTATAGAATGTCTGTTTTCAGATTTCCAGAAATATTAGGATCTTATGAAGGCAAAAACAAAAGAAAATTAGCGGCCAACATAGGACCACAGGCACAATCACCAACGTCTAAAGAAGCAATCTTTAGGCAAGGATACCACGTATAAGAACCGGATAAAATTTGTCTCCCCAGCTGTACTATAACTTGTCTAATGACAAGAAATATACCTTATGTTTACATGTATTCATTACATTTTTCATTTAGAAAAGTAAGAAATAGTGTTTATCAGGTACACAAGAAATCAGAATTAAAAACTGAGGGACACTGTTGATATTCTCTGTACTCAGAAATACAGTACCCACAAGACATTATATTTTCACACGTTCCCTTTCTATTCAAAATCTCCAAACCACTTTTTTAAAAGAGAAAAAAAACCACATTGTTATTCTGGTATCTCAAATCAAATGTAATCATATCTCTTGTTTAAACAAAACAAAGAGTACTTCAAATGCCATTTTATTCTTCATGTCATGTATTTTCCTAGCATGCTTTCCTTTATATACCAAAAAGTATTCCAATGATTTCAGTGATGGGACCAGAGCATGGTGGGTAGAGTGGGTGAGAGACATAATAGTCTAGTTGAAATAAACTCCATTTATTTATTATTTTATAATTCTGTTATAGAAAATAGTAAAGGTAAAACAATTAAAAGCTCTTATAGAATTTGAGCAGGTATTTGGTACTTCTTTCACTTTTTAAAGACAGAGCAGTTATAAGGCTATAATGAATTTGCAGTAAGTTGTTTTTTAAGTTTTTGGTGTGGCTTTGCTTTGGTATTTGTTTGTTTTTAACCTCAAGAATATCTGTAGAATAGAACACTGTAGAAATGAATTTAAGGGCTAGGCACAGTGGCTTATGCCCATAATCCCAGCACTTTGGAAGGCCAAGGCAGGTGGATCACAGGAGGTCAGGAGTTCGAGACCAGCCTGGCCAACATGGTGAAACCTCATCTCTACTAAAAAAAAAAAAAAAAAAAAAAAAAAAAAATTAGCCGGGCATGGTGGCATGCACCTGTAGTCCCAGCTACTCAGGAGGCTGAGGAACAAGAATCCCTTGAACCTGAGAGGTGGAGGTTACAGTGAGCTGAGATCACACCACTGCACTCCAGCCTGGGCAACACAACAAGACTCTGTCTCAAAAAAAAAAAAAAAATGAATTTAAGTTTCAATGTTGGTCGCCTGTGGTAACAACCATCTGAGTCCGAAGCAGAGACTTCTGAATATTTTAACTTCAAAATTGTAGCAATATCTCACAAACCAGTTACATGTGTTTGATTTTTAGTTCAGATTGTTCTTATTGTTTGTGGAAAAAAGTAGGCTATCTCCTTTAGTTTTAATAGTCTCTATTAGGTTATTAGGAAAGGCAACAATATATAATTAAAACTATATATATAAACATACATTATGTGTTATTATTTTCCACATTGCCTTTATATTATTTTCTTGGTGAAAATAGCCAACATAAATAGACATGACATATACAAAACGAAAAATCTCTCTTCATTCTACATCAAGACCTTGCTTCACTCCGATGACCAGTCACAATGTCCTTGGCTTGATGAAGCCATTTAACTTGCTTTGATTCTTACAATGCACAATAAACACTTTCATTGACATTGATTTGTTATGCATTTGACTTTCTGATGACATAGAAGGATCACCCCTCCTTGTCCTATTAGTATGATGGTGTGGCATTACAAATTATATGTTTGTTTTCAAGAAAAATATAAATGACACTAGAGAAAGCAATTTTTTCTAAAACCATAGTATAAACTCCTGTATTTTCAAAGAACTGATGTAATCAAGTTGATAAACCCTGAACCAGGCTTATTTAAATGAGTTGTCTTTTGGCATATGGAGAGAATTATTTTCTGTTACGAAAATCAAACAAGCTGTTAGTGAATTACAGAAGACAAATACAGAAAATTGCCTTGTAACATCACATTTCAGGAGGATCCATTGCCCATAGCAATGATGAAGGAACAACTGCAATATCAGAAAGAAAATTATCTTAGTAACAGGGAAAACAGAATATCCTTTTCTGATATTGAGCTAAACAAATGAAATATTAATCATATGAATAACATAAATATTTGAATAACTTAAAAATATATAGTGTTGCCAAAACTCAACTAAAACTATGTTTCCAGAAGAAATGGTAGATTAGGTACTCTTGATTGTCCATCTCATTGCAAACAACTAAAAATGCTGAACAAAGCTGGGCGTGGTGGCTCACATCTGTAATCCCAGCACTTTGGGAGGCTGAAATGGGAGGATTGCTTGAGGCCAGGAGTTCAAGACCAGCCTGGCCAACATGGCGAAACCCCATCTCTACTAAAACTACAAAAATTAGCCGGGTGTGGTGGTGGGTGCCTGTAATCCCAGCTATTCAGAAGGCTGACACAGGACAATCACTTGAACCCAGGAGGCGAGGCAGCAGTGAGCTGAGATTGCACCACTGCATGCCAGCCTGGTTGACAGAATAAGACTCCATCTCAAAAAATGAATTTAAAAAAGGGTGAATAAAAAAATATTTTTCTCATCTTTTAAAACACATTAATAAACTGACAAAAGCATTGAATGAGAGTAAGAGGCTGAAAAGAAGTAGAAGTCATATTTCAGAAAACACTTTTAGAGCATGAAAGCTTATTTACATATTGAGAGGGACTTTACTAATCAACAAGACAAAATCAGCTATGGTTTTCATAGGCTTTAAGGAAACCGATGCCTGGAGAAAAGCCTGTTGACATCCAAGGTAGACAGACAAGTAGGAAGCTGCAGAGATATTTCTGGGAACTCACAATTTTACACCCTCAGTGTAAAGGTGAATTAGATATAATCCTAGACCCCTAGAACAAATATCCACATTTAAGGTTTTAGAAAAATTCCCCAAATAAGACTTTAAAGCTAAGTTTGAGGTGACCTGTCCTGGAAATTTGTAGCCATAGATATGACTTCCCTCAGTTTGCCACCAGTATAGTTAGAAAAGAACTTAGAGTTAACAATTTTATTGAAAGTGGTCATGAATTGAAAGTACCTTAGGCGCCTAGCAGGAATAATTGTAAATCATTACTGGAGAAAAAACTTTCATGTAAGTTATCAATATTTAACAGAAAAAAAAATTCAAGTAATTGCAGCACTTAATTGAAAATCAAAACACACAAGGAAACAAGACACCATGAGAGACAAAGATGTCAGGCCCGCAAAAGACTTGAAGTGTTGGAATCATCAGACTTACAATACAATGTAATTGTGTTTTATACTTTCAAAGATATAGCAGAATAAAAAATGGAATGAAGAGCAAGAATTTTTCTAACTGCCAAGTATGTTTAAAATATAAATAGAAGTTCTAGAAATAAAATAAAATAAAATAGGCAATAACAAAGTCAATAAATGAATTTAAAAGTATATTAAAGCAGTTGAAGCCAGCAACAGCAAATAGTAATATTTCCTTAAAAAAAGGAATCCAGAGAGCAGCACATAAATATGGAGATACAGTATATTAAAAAAAGAGAGTTTGGAAGACTGAAACAAGTGACAAAGTACAACTTACATCTCCTATTCAAGTTGCAGATAAAAAGAATAGAGCAGAAACATTTTTAGGAGTAAAGACTGAGAAATTTCCCTCAAAAATGAAAATCACCAATACACAAATTCAGGAAGGCCAATGCATTCCCAATGGAATAAATAAAAAGAAACCCACATCCAGTCACACAATAGTGAAAGTAGAAAGCACAAAGAGAAGATCTTAAAACAGCTAAACAGAAAACACAGAATGTTTTCATTGCAGGATAAGTAGACTAACAGCTAACTTATCAATAACAACAGGAAAAATACAGTGAAATGCTATTATTATCCATCCACTGGAAAAAGAACAATCGTCAACCTCAAATTTGTTATCTTGCAAAAAATAAAATAAAAATAAAAAACCAAACAAACAAAAACCCCTGTACTTCAGGCAAAAGAGAAATGATTCAACATTAAATGTTGGAGTCATAAGAGCAAATGAAAAAACATGGCACATATGTATAAAATCAAACAAAAATTCACTGTATACAATGCTAATAATTATACCTTGATGATTTCAAAGAAATACAAAAGATAAAAGACAAAAATAATAATATACCAATTGATAGGGGTCATGACAAACAAGTTTTTTAATTCTTGTAGCATTTTTAAGGATGATGAAATTTATTAACTCCAGATTTTGAGGAATTAAATAAATCAGTAATGGCAACAGTAAAATAATGTCAATTCTCTTACAGTTCTATAAGGCTTAAATCAGACAAGATCCCAGCATGCTAGAATAATTTAAAGGCACTTACTAAAACAATTATCAAAAGGAGATAAGTGTACTATAAGAAAACCTAAAGAGAGTACAATATTTTGGCCTGTTATGACCACTAGGCCTAAGAGGATAAGGTGAGGGAGTGATTACAAGAATCTTTAAGGAGAAAAGCCTGTGGAAATGGCTGCCTTGAGAAGGTTTGTAAAAGTGGGATAAGGCAACAAAGTCAACCTGATATAACCGCACAAAGTAAAAAAATACCCTAAACCCCTCTCCTTTCTGCCATTGTTGTCCTTCCCATATTCATTATTAGGCAGCCCTACCAGGTGACTGATGGCAAGGGTGTACACTGATGAAGTCCATACAAGTCAGTCTCTCGGGACAGAAACTGTGTTGGAGAATGTAAGACAAGCGATGTGGAAAACAAATAGATTTCCAGGGCACATATTTGAATGAGCTCCATTGAACCATTTTCTGAGGTGGCAGACTCTTGCAAGAACAGGCAGTTAAAATATAGTTGGATGCACAACATGAAATTCTAAGCAGCATTTAGAAGGCAGACTAGATGTACAGTGAGCAAAAAGGCGAATATTATAGTAACAGTGCTGAGTGAAAAAAACATGTAAGGAAGATGGAGCTATGTAACACAATAACATTTACCTATACTAAAAATGCATGCATTCAGAAGAGCAATTCACATTTAGCAGGACCATATAAAACCAAAAAGACTCATAGGGATTTGGTGTACTACAAAGGGAAAACAACAAGAAGGGATTGAATAAATATGCAAATATCTGCATAACACAAGAGATGTTCTTGCATACAACTGTTGGTGTTAATAATATGCCAGGAGTTAAGGATTATGATTAATTCAGTGAGAAAATGCAATTAATGAATCCAAAAGAGGTCAAGTAAAGTTGAAAAAGGAATATTGTTGTGAAATAAATTTATGATTGCAGCAAATGTAAATAGATTAAATGTTCTAGTTAAGGATTGTCATAACATACAGGATTATTTTCAAAACCAGTCTTCTAGGGAAAATATGTATATATGTGCAAAGTAGATTTTTAAGGCACAAATACCATTAACAATAAAAGTGTGATACTAAATAATGATAAAAGCTTTTAAAGATTTAATTCTCCAGGAAAATATAATAATTCTAACACAGTGTAGACTGAATAACATGGTTTCTGAATTTACAAAGTTCGATAGGACAAATAATGGAAATTGACAAATCAATAGTCATACTGATAGATTTTGACACATATATTGATTAAGCAGACGTAATTAAATCTGTAATAAGACATAAATACAAAAATCAATAGACAGTCTAACACACATATACATCAATGCACCCCAGAATTGTAGAACACATAGTCTTTTCAAGCTTATATAAAGGATTTCCCATTCTGATAATGATGGGCTGGAATGGAATTAGATCAACTATTATAAAACCAAAGTCCAGTCCCCAATTACTTCCTTTCTACAGGACAATCCTACATCCAGAGACTCAAATTGTTTCCACAGTTTTTCATACACAATGTTCATCCTAACTAAGAATTACCCAAAATATCAAACACAAGGCCAAATGGCCAAACATCAAATGAAAACCAAAGTAGCAAAACGTTTGCAGTTTACCGAGATATTAGAATTATCAAAAACAAACAATATACATATATGTTAATTCATCAAACAAATTAGATATTATGAAGGAAAATGTCATTTGATAACTAGAAGCTATAAAAAAGAACCAAATATATGTTCTATAACAAAAATATACAAACTTGAAATAAAGCTTAATGGATGTAGTTAACAGATTAGAAACAACTGAAGAGAGAACCAATAAACTGAAAGATAGGTAATAAGACATTATACAGAATGATTTTGAAGAGATGAAAGAATGAATATATAAAAAGAAATATAGAAGTCATAAAGGACACAGTCCCATGATGTAATTGAAATCCAAGAAGAAGTAGAAAGCATAAAACAGAAACAAAATCTGAAGAGATAATGGCCAAGAATGCTAAAATTCATTAAGGCATAAATTTAAGAAATTCCATAAACCACTATAAGAAACAACAAAAAAAACCCCTATTTATGTACATTGATATGGTTTGGCTGTGTCCCCACCCAAATCTAATCTTGAATTTTAGTTCCCATAATCCCCATGTGTCATGGGAGGAACCTGGTGGGAGGTAATTGAATCACAGGAGTGGTTACCTCCACGCTGTTCTCATGAAAGTGTGAGTTCTCAGAGGATCTGATGGTTTTATAAGAGGTTTTCCCATCCCCCTTTGCTCTGCACTTCTCCTTGCTACTGCCATGTGAAGAAGGATGTGTTTGCTTCCCTTTCTGCCATGATTGTAAGTTTCCTGAGACCACCCCAGCCATGCCGAACTGTGAGTCAATTAAACCTCTTTCCTTTGTAAATTATCCAGACTCAGGTATGTTTTATTAGCCGCATGAGAACAGACTAATACATACATCATAGTACAACTATTTGAAGCAAAACGTAGAAATATATTAAAAGCAGTCATGAATAAAAAGAAATATTTCCTTCAGATTTAATAAGATTGAAAATTGATTTCTCAACAAGAAAAAAAAGGAAGTCAGAAGTTAATATAATGATACTTTCAACTCCCTAGTAAAATATAAATACAAATACTCAGTAAAATGAAGACAAGGACATTTAAAAACAAACACAAACTGAGGAAAGTATTTAATTAATATACCCAAACTAAAGAAATCACTAAAAGGGCATTTGTAGGCAAAAGGAAAATGATCCATGGGAAGCACAGAGATGCATGAAGGAATGAAGAGTACAGGAAAGGTAAATATGTCAGTAAATCTCAATAAGATCAATAATAATATAATATTTTAGAAAAACATTTATAATCAATATACATAAGAAACTATACTTTAAAACAACAAGCATTTCCAGCAATAAAGAGGGCATTTATATATATTAAATATAATTAAAATTGTATTATATATAAAATTAATCAAGGTGTGGATTCAGGAAGCTTGAACATGTATATCATATTTAATAGCACCAAAAATGTGATGTTTCCAAAATAAAGCTAATGAAAGATGTATATTGTGCTTATAGAAAAACTTAATTGCTTAAAAGTCACTCAAGAATTAAATAACCTGAAAAATGTACCATATTCAAGAATTGAATGACTTGATATCATAAATACTCTTCCCCATATTAATCTATATAATCAAAGAGCTTTCCAATCAAGACATATCAAACAAAAGTAACGATTTTAGGTCTGTGGAAGGGATGTAAAAGCTGGGTCTCCAGTGCATATTGAAGAACAAAAAGCTATGAACAGCCAATACAACCTGAAGAAGTAGAGCAAGGTGAGAAAATCTGACTCACCAGATAACAAAACTGATTATACCTTTAAATGATGGTATTTTTATATTGACACAAAGATGGATATATTGACCGTGGGATAGATAACCCAGAAATAATCTTACACGTTTGTGACAGAGTAAATATTAAAGATATCTGAGGTGGGGAAAAACAAATAATTTGATAAATGATATCTGGACATATGGGTACACGTATGGGGAACAAACACAAAATTGGACCTCCACCTCACACCATCCACAAATACTGTTTCTGGATAAACTAAAGCAAATGTAAAAGGCAAAATTCTGAAAGTCAGTAAGGTATATTAATCAACAGAAGAAAACTAAGATTTCTTAAATACAAAAGGAAGATTTCTTAGAGAAAGAAAGCAGAAAGGGAAACATTGACAAATTTGACAACTTAAGAATGTATCTCATCAGAAGACACCATATGATGAAAAGATGAGTCATAAACTGGGAGAAGCTCTTTGCAATACACTAGTATCTAGAATATATAAAGAACACCTACACATGAATAAGAGAATATAATAATGTATTTAAAAGCCGTAATTAAATAGCACTTAACACCCACTACCTCAAGTGTCAGAAAGAATGAAGAACAACTAAAATCATTTATTTAGTGTTGGTGGGAGAATATACTATTGAACGACAAAAAAAGAAAATTGCAAAGAAATACAATAATTACATTTATATAAAGTTAAAAAGAAAAAGAAAATGGAGCCACACATTATTTAGGGAATAAAAGTATGCCGTAAAACCAGAAAGGAAACAAGGTATAAAGTAATTTAAAAAAAGTATAATTCAAGTAGTGATTATCTCTGATGAACATGCTGGGAAACTGAGAGATAGTGGTAATGTTCTTTTTCTTAAACTTGGCTTAATGTGTCCATTTTCTTTATATCTGACATCTATTTTATAAATAACCCCTGGTGACTACTTAACAATGAATGAGGACAGTTTTCAAGAAGACTTTAAATATCCTCTCATGGTGACCCTAAGTAGCCATAACAGTTTGCTGATAATGCCCCAGAAATGGAACATTGGCTCTGCAGCCTGGACAGAATATTTCATAACATTTGGAACTGAGCAACTTCTGGGAACCCCAGCCTTTTGTAACCTTATTTAACATTATATTGCACAAGGTTATAATTGCTTGTCAAGTCCTTCAGATGGGTCTTGGAATACCCAATAATTAGGCGTGAATTATCAGAGATTTTTGTTTTTAATGGTAAAAATCCTCTCTGCATGAAGTAGATTCTGACAGTGCCCTCCAGGGCGCACACATATATGGGATATTAAAGCATTACCTTATCAAGACTGATGTGTAAATTGAATTGTATGAGCTAAAAAGACTTCCTTTTAGCTAGTTTCTTAGCAATAGATATAACTTAATTTTTCAATTTTATGTTGTATTTAAACTCAGATGAAACAGATAAGTGATCTCTTCTGTATTAAAGTTTCTGCACGAGAAGTTGGGAGAAGGCTTTTTGTGAAAGTCAGGCAGAGTGAGTTCTTGATAAAGCGGTGTGACTTCACACTTCTCTTGTACCCCAAAATGTTCTTCACAGCCTGCGGCTACTGAAATTATCATGCCATATTTCATATCTCTAGTAAAGATGGCAATCATCCCTTAGAATGAAAGAGTTTATAGCATCCTTTCCTGAAAGAATTTAGTCATAGGGTAAGTCAAGTGAGCAGAAGAGGACAGGCAGGGTGGCTCACACCTGTAATCCCAGAATTCTGGGAGGCCAAGGCAGAAGGATCT
Source organism: Symphalangus syndactylus (assembly GCF_028878055.3). Taxonomy (NCBI): domain Eukaryota; kingdom Metazoa; phylum Chordata; class Mammalia; order Primates; family Hylobatidae; genus Symphalangus; species Symphalangus syndactylus. The sequence goes on along the minus strand of NC_072437.2, from coordinate 28,624,511 downwards.
CTTGAGCTTAGGAGTTTGAGGACCAGCCTGGTCAACATACCAAGACCCTATCTCTACAAAAACGTTTTTTAAAAAAAATTAGCTGAGGCATGGTAGTGTGCACCTATGATGTCAGCTACTAGGGAGGCTGAGGTGGGAGGATTGCTTGAGCCCAGAAGGTTGAGGGTACAGTGAGATGTGATTGCCACTGCACTCCAGACTGGGTGACAGAGCAAGGTCCTGTCTCAAAAATAAATAAAGAAGTCAAAATTTAAAACTGAGCAGAAGAAAAAAGAATTCGCTAGTCCAAAATCATCTGAATTCATGAAAAAGGGCAGCATGGAAGCTAGTTTTCCTGACTAGTGAAGAAGCTGTGAGAGAGTGAAGAAAGAATTGAGGAGAACTTTAATAACACTTGCGTATTAGGCCGTTCTTGTGTTCCCATAAAGAAATGCCTGAGGCTGGGTAATTTACAAGAAAAGAGATGTAATTGGCTTATGGTTCTGCCGACTATACAGGGAGCATGGCACCACATTTGCCTGCCTTCTAGGGAAGCCTCAGGAAGCTTCCAATCATGGCAGAAGGTGATGGGGAGCAGGCAACTCACATCTCATAGCAAGGGCAAGAGAGAGCATGGGGGTGGGGCGGGGTGCCACACATGTCAAAAACCAGATCTTGCAAGAACTCATGGTCACAAGAATGGCACCAAGCCATGAGGAATTTATTCCCATAACCCAAACACCTCCCACCAGGCCCCACCTCCAACACTGGGGAATACATTTCAGGATGAGATTTGGGTGGAACAAATATCCAAACCATGTCAGCTTGGAAGACAAATTTCATCTCCATCACTATTTTTACCACATTCCAATATATCACAAAGATCCTTATAAACTACACATTTCATGGAGGAAACAGCTACAAACCGGTGCTACAGTGAAGGGGGAGAGGAAAACTACTTTCATCTTCAACAAAAACCCGTGAAGTGACTGCCCACAGCCAGGAGTTTGATTAAAAGATGAGGAAAATGAGTTATGCTTTCTTAAATATTATGTATCTAATTGCCTATGAATGAATGCTTTTTTTTTTTAATGTCAACCGGTCTCCCTGTGAAGCCCAGTCTTTGATCAACTTGCCCTGTTAAAATATTTCTAGAAAACAAGAAAGAAAAATCAGTCAATCTGAATATGTAATTGCTTACTTTTGTTTCTTCTTTCTTAATAATTGATTATGTGAAAGATGAAAGAAACAATGTGAAACTGACTCTAAACTGAATGCTTAACAAACAATCAGACACTATACAATGACTTTGTTTTGGCAGCCCTAACCACTGAACACATGATTGGCACTATAAAACAACTAAATAATTTAATTTAATTTAATTTCACTTTGGAAATTAATACGGAACTTCATTATTAGAAAACATTTAAGTATGTTTGAAATAATGTAATTGTGTGAATATACTTTACAGCTTCTAAGTTTTGTAAAATATAAATACAGATTAAGTATTTCTGATGAAAATTTTGAATCCAAATTGAGATGTACTTTAGTATAAACTGGGTATCCTAGACTTGGTACAAAAAAGCAGACGTGCAATATCTCATGAATCATTTTTAAGTTGATCACATGTTGAAATGACCATGTTTTTAATAGAGTAAGTAAAATAACTTATTAAAATTCATTGCACGCATTCTTTTTTTCCTTTTTGTATTGTGATGACAAGAAAAGTTTAAGTGACATTTGTGACTGGAATTATATTTCTGTTGGACAGTGCTGTTATAGAGACCAAGTCTGGAATTGAGTCATAGTTAAGCCTGAGCCCCTTCTGTGTAACCTGTGTGATCATGAACAATTCACTTAACTTCTGTTATTTTATGTAAATTGAGGTAATAGTGTCACATTTACCAGTTTGTTGTAAGGCTTTAATTAAAATACCTTCTTTCAGAAAGCTTCAAAGTACTAGGAAGATGCCAGCTATTTTTAAATGTTTTAGTTCTTAGTCCAGTGTACCTTTAAATGGTAAGGTAAATGAAGGCTTAGAAAGAACAATGCTTCTATTTAATCGCTGTGAATGACAAGATTGGTTTTAAATTGTAAAACTTTATACCACGAAGTTTCCAGAATAAGAGGCTATTTTACAGCACAGGTACAAAATGCTGATTTCTCATGTATGAGAAGACTGGTCCTTTAATATTTTTGGTAACCCTAGTGGTTGCCTTTAACAATCTAAAGCTGAGGGTGGAGCCAAGATGGCCAAATAGGAACAGCTCCAGTCTACAGCTCCCAGCCTGAGCGACACAGAAGACGGGTGATTTCTGCATTTCCATTTGAGGTACCGGGTTCATCTCACTAGGGAGTGCCAAACAGTGGGTGCAGGACAGTCGGTGCAGCACACTGTGCGCGAGCCGAAGCAGGGCAAGGCATTGCCTCACTCGGGAAGCACAAGGGGTCAGGGAGTTCCTTTCCTAGTCAAAGAAAGGGGTAACAGACGGCACCTGGAAAATCGGGTCAGTCCCACCCTAATACTGCACTTTTCCAACGGGCTTGGAAAACGGCACACCAGGAGATTGTGTGCCACACCTGGCTTGGAGGGTCCTATGCCCACGGAGTCTGGCTGATTGCTAGCACAGCAGTCTGAGATCAAACTGCAAGGCAGCAGTGAGGCTGGGGGAGGGGCGCCCACCATTGCCCAGGCTTGCTTAGGTAAACAAAGCAGCCAGGAAGCTCGAACGGGGTGGAGCCCACCACAGCTCAAAGAGCCCTGCCTGCCTCTGTAGGCTCCACCTCTGGGGGCAGGGCACAGACAAACAAAAATTCAGCAGGAACCTCTGCAGACTTAAATGTCCCTGTCTGACAGATTTGAAGAGAGTAGTGTTTCTCCCAGCACGCAGCTGGAGATCTGAGAACGGACAGACTGCCTCCTAAAGTGGGTCCCTAGCCCCTGAGCAGCCTAACTGGGAGGCACCCCCCCAGTAGGGACAGACTGACACCTCACTCGGCCAGGTACTCCTCTGAGACAAAACTTCCAGAGGAACTAGCAGACAGCTGAATTTGTGGTCTCACGAAAATCCACTGTTCTGCAGCCACTACTGCTGACACCCAGCCAAACAGGGTCTGGAGTGGACCTCTAGCAAACTCCAACAGACCTGCAGCTAAGAGTCCTGTCTGGTAGAAGGAAAACTAACAAGCAGAAAGGACATCCACACCAAAAACCCATCTGTACATCACTATCATCAAAGACCAAAAGTAGATAAAACCACAAAGGTGAGGAAAAAACAGAGCAGAAAAACTGGAAACTCTAAAAAGCAGAGCACCTCTCCTCCTCCAAAGGAATGCAGTTCCTCACCAGCAACAGAACAAAGCTGGACGGAGAATGACTTTGACGAGTTGAGAGAAGACGGCTTCAGACAATCAAACTACTCCAAGCTACAGGAGGAAATTCAAAACAATAGCAAAGAAGTTAAAAACTTTGAAAAAAAATAGACAAATGGATAACTAGAATAACCAATGAAGAGAAGGGCTTAAAGGAGCTGATGGAGCTGAAAGCCAAGATTCGAGAACTACGCGAAGATTTCAGAAGCCTCAGTAGCCGACGCGATCAACTGGAAGAAAGGGTATCAGTGATGGAAGATGAAATGAATGAAATGAAGTCAGAAGTGAAGTTTAGAGAAAAAAGAATAAAAAGAAATGAACAAAGCCTCCAAGAAATTTGGGACTATGTGAAAAGACCAAACCTACATCTGATTGGTGTACCTGAAGACGACGGGGAGAATGGAACCAAGTTGGAAAACACTCTGCAAGATATTATCCAGGAGAACTTCCCCAATCTAGCAAGGCAGGCCAACATTCACATTCAGGAAATACACAGAACGCCACAAAGATACTCCTCGAGAAGAGCAACTCCAAGACACATAATTGTCAGATTCACCAAAGTTGAAATGAAGGAAAAAATGTTAAGGGAAGACAGAGAGAAAGGTTGGGTTACCCACAAAGGGAAGCCCATCAGACTAACAGCTGATCTCTCAGCAGAAACTCTACAAGCCGGAAGAGAGAGGGGGCTGATATTCAACATTCTTAAAGAAAAGAATTTTCAACCCAGAATTTCATATCCAGCCAAACTAAGCTTCATAAGTGAAGGAGAAATAAAATACTTTACAGACAAGCAAATTCTGAGTGATTTCATCACCACCAGGCCTGCCCTAAAAGAGCTCCTGAAGGAAGCACTAAACATGGAAAGGAACAACCGGTATCAGCCCCTGCAAAAACATGCCAAATTGTAAAGACCATCGAGGCTAGGAAGAAACTGCATCAACTAACGAGCAAAATAACCAACTAATATCATAATAACAGGATCATATTCACACATAACAATATTAACTTTAAATGTAAATGGGCTAAATGCTCCAATTAAAAGACACAGACTGGCAAACTGGATAAGGAGTCAAGACCCTTCAGTGTGCTGTATTCAGGAAACCCATCTCACGTGCAGAGACACATATAGACTCAAAATAAAGGGATGGAGGAAGATCTATCAAGCAAATGGAAAACGAAAAAAGGCAGAGGTTGCAATCCTAGTCTCTGATAAAACAGACTTTAAACCAACAAAGATCAAAAGAGACAAAGAAGCCCATTACATAATGGTAAAGGGATCAATTCAACAAGAAGAGCTAACTATCCTAAATATATATGCACCCAACACAGGAGCACCCTGATTCATAAAGCAAGTCCTGAGTGACCTACAAAGGGACTTAAACTCCCACACAATAATAATGGGAGATTTTAACACCCCACTGTCAACATTAGACAGATCAACGAGACAGAAAGTTAACAAGGATATCCAGGAATTGAACTCAGCTCTGCACAAAGTGGACCTAATAGACATCTACAGAACTCTCCACCCCAAATCAACAGAATATACATTTTTTTCAGCACCACACCACACCTATTCCAAAATTGACCACATAGTTGGAAGTAAAGCTCTCCTCAGCAAATGTAAAAGAACAGAAATTATAACAAACTGTCTCTCAGACCACAGTGCAATCAAACTAGAACTCAGGATTAAGAAACTGACTCAAAACTGCTCAACTACATGGAAACTGAACAACCTGCTCCTGAATGGCTACTGGGTACATAATGAAATGAAGGCAGAAATAAAGATGTTCTTTGAAACCAACAAGAACAAAGACACAACATACCAGAATTTCTGGGACACATTCAAAGCAGTGTGTAGAAGGAAATTTATAGCACTAAATGCCCACAAGAGAAAGCAGGAAAGATCCAAAATTGACACCCTAACATCACAATTAAAAGAACTAGAAAAGCAAGAGCAAACACATTCAAAAGCTAGCAGAAGGCTAGAAATAACTAAAATCAGAGCAGAACTGAAGGAAATAGAGACACAAAAAACCCTTCAAAAAATTAATGAATCCAGGACCTGGTTTTTTGAAAAGATCAACAAAATTGATAGACTGCTAGCAAGACTAATAAAGAAGAAAAGAGAGAAGAATCAAATAGATGCAATAAAAAATGAAAAAGGGGATATCACCACCAATCCCACAGAAATACAATCTACCATCAGAGAATACTACAAACACCTCTATGCAAATAAACCAGAAAATCTAGAAGAAATGAATAAATTCCTCAACAAATACACCCTCCCAAGACTAAACCAGGAAGAAGTTGAATCTCTGAATAGACCAATAACAGGCTCTGAAATTGTGGCAATAATCAATAGCTTACCAACAAAAAAGAGTCCAGGACCTGATGGATTCACAGCCGAATTCTACAAGAGGCACAAGGGGGAACTGGTACCATTCCTTCTGAAACTATTCCAATCGATAGAAAAAGAGGAAATCCTCCCTAACACATTTTACAAAGCCAGCTTCGTCCTGATACCAAAGCCTGGCAGAGACATAACCAAAAAAGAGAATTTCAGACCAATATCCTTGATGAACATTGATGCAAAAATCCTCAATAAAATACTGGCAAACCGAATCCAGCAGCACATCCAAAAGCTTATCCACCATGATCAAGTGGGCTTCATCCCTGGGATGCAAGGCTGCTTCAACATACGCAAATCAATAAATGTAATCCAGCATATAAACAGAACCAAAGACAAAAACCACATGATTATCTCAATAGATGCAGAAAAGGCCTTTGACAAAATTCAACAACCTTCATGATAAAAACTCTCAATAAATTAGGTATTGATGGGATGTATCTCAAAATAATAAGAGCTATCTATGACAAACCCACAGCCAATATCATACTGAATGGGCAAAAACTGGAAGCATGCCCTTTGAAAACTGGCACAAGACAGGGATGCCCTCTCTCACCACTCCTATTCAACATAGTGCTGGAAGTTCTGGCCAGGAAAATCAGGCAGGAGAAGGAAATAAAGGATATTTAATTAGGAAAAGAGGAAGTCAAAGTGTCCCTGTTTGCAGATGACATGATTGTATATCTAGGAAACCCCATTGTCTCAGCCCAAAATCTCCTTAAACTGATTAGCAACTTCAGCAAAGTCTCAGAATACAAAATCAATGTACAAAAATCACAAGCATTCTTGTACACCAATCACAGACAAACAGAGAGCCAAATCATGAGTGAACTCCCATTCACAATTGCTTCAAAGAGAATAAAATACCTAGGAATCCAACTTACAAGGGACGTGAAGGACCTCTTCAAGGAGAACTACAAACCACTGCTCAATGAAATAAAAGAGGATACAAACAAATGGAAGAACATTCCATGCTCATGGGTAGGAAGAATCAATATCGTGAAAATGGCCATACTGCCCAAGGTAATTTATAGATTCAATGCCATCCCCATCAAGCTACCAATGACTTTCTTCACAGAATTGGAAAAAACTACTTTAAAGTTCATATGGAACCAAAAAAGAGCCTGCATCGCCAAGTCAATCCTAACCCAAAAGAACAAAGCCGGAGGCATCACACTACCTGACTTCAAACTATACTACAAGGCTACAGTAACCAAAACAGCATGGTACTGGTACCACAACAGAGACATAGATCAATGGAACAGAACAGAGCCCTCAGAAATAATGCCACATATCTACAACTATCTGATCTTTGACAAACCTGACAAAAACAAGAAATGGGAAAAGGATTCCCTATTAAATAAATGGTGCTGGGAGAACTGGCTAGCCATATGTAGAAAGCTGAAACTGGATCCCTTCCTTACACCTTATACAAAAACTAATTCAAGATGGATTAAAGACTTACAGGTTAGACCTAAAACCATAAAAACCCTAGAAGAAAACCTAGGCAATACCATTAAGGACATAGGCGTGGGCAAGGACTTCATGTCTAAAACACCAAAAGCAATGGCAACAAAAGCCAAAATTGACAAATGGGATCTAATTAAACTAAAGAGCTTCTGCACAGCAAAAGAAACTACCATCAGAGTGAACAGGCAACCTACAGAATGGGAGAAAATTTTGCAACCTACTCATCTGACAAAGGGCTAATATCCAGAATCTACAATGAACTCAAACAAATTTACAAGAAAAAAAAAACAACCCCATCAAAAAGTGGGCAAAGGACATGAAGAGACACTTCTCAAAAGAAGACATTTATGCAGCCAAAAGACACATGAAAAAATGCTCATCATCACTGGCCATCAGAGAAATGCAAATCAAAACCACAATGAGATACCATCTCACACCAGTTAGAATGGCCATCATTAAAAAGTCAGGAAACAACAGGTGCTGGAGAGGATGTGGAGAAATAGGAACACTTTTACACTGTTGATGGGACTGTAAACTAGTTCAACCATTGTGGAAGTCAGTGTGGCGATTCCTCAGGGATCTAGAACTAGAAATACAATTTGACCCAGCCATCCCATTACTGAGTATATACCCAAAGGACTATAAATCATGCTGCTATAAAGACACATGCACACGTATGTTTATTGCGGCACTATTCACAATAGCAAAGACTTGGAACCAACCCAAATGTCCAACAATGATAGATTGGATTAAGAAAATGTGGCACATATACACCATGGAATATTATGCAGCTGTAAAAAATGATGAGTTCATGTCCTTTGTAGGGACATGGATGAAACTGGAAAACATTCTCAGTAAACTATCTCAAGGACAAAAAGCCAAACACCACATGTTCTCACTCATAGGTGGGAATTGAACAATGAGAACTCATGGACACAGGAAGGGGAACATCAGACTCCGGGGACTGTTGTGGGGTTGGGGGAGGGGGGAGGGACAGCATTAGGAGATATACCTAATGCTAAATGACGAGTTAATGGGTGCAGCAAACCAACATGGCACATGGATACATATGTAACAAACCTGCACATTGTGCACATGTACCCTAAAACCTAAAGTATAATAATAAAATTAAAAAAAAAAATCTAAAGCCATGGAGTGCAATCCATGTAAATTTACCTTATTAGTGAAGTGGACAAAAAAAGCAAATTAGGAGGCATTGAGATCTTGGGTTAACTGCCAAAGTGAATTAGCTCCTCTTTTCTTCTCAGATCAGGGAGATAAGAAAAACTACATGTGCAATAAATAAAATTAAATACTGACTTCATTCATTTCAATAGATTAACCTTACTAGAAGGGTGGGTCGATAAAATGTTTGTGTGGATTGGAAAAATCTGAGACAAATTTACAAGGATGTTCTAAATATTCAGGCAGAGTTGACTCTGAAAATAACTTGTGAGGAGCCTGCACTTTAACAGAAAACCTTACTTTAAAAGCGATATGAAAATAGCTTCCTTGCTTCATTTTAATCTTTTAATTTATGTAATAGTTATATTGTCGTGGCTAATCAGTGATATGCCAATTAATTATTTAAGTGGTCCCTTTTTGCATTGCCAAACCCTAATCAACAACAACTACAACAAAACCTGGTAGAAAGACTTTATTTAAGTAGCTTCATCACTGAATATATTCTACAGAAAATCCTGGAGCCTTGTCAGACGTGTACAATGTAGACCGAAATTATTTATTAGGGAAAAGGAACTTGCCCTTTTGAACTTACATCCTAACCTATTAGGTGAGCTCCTTCTTTCCAGGAGCTGTTAACTCTTTTCTTATCAATTGTAAGGTTCACAGCCAAAAATTATTCTAGGGTGATGACCTTGTCTATTTTAACATATTTTTGAGTGATTTCAAGGTACAAGTAGATTTGAACTACAGGTTCTCAGAAAATAACTCCCTTGCTTTATTCATAGTATTGAAACATGATTCTTAAGGAGTCACTTCTAGTGTCCTAGAACACCGTAAACCCCTTGGGCAGCCAAAGGCTAATCCACTATAACTCTCTTCTCTGCCCTTTTCGCCATTCATTCCTGGGTGAACTGTGGAGGCACGTACTTTTTGCTTTATGTAGTTTCCTGTCTCGTCAGATTATTAATGTGATTTCTATGTTAAGCATAGTATAGAGATGCAGTGACTTTTGCATGCTAACACATTTTCAGAAGCAAGTAACAATGTAAGGGAAAAAAACTCAAAATTAAAATGATAAATTAAAAGTTCACTTTTAAAGTATCATTTAGATGCAAAAATACAAAACTTCTAGAGAGAGCTTTAAGCATTTTACCAATTTTTTTAAAGTTTTAACAACGACCCTAAAAGTTACCACTTGTTGGGCAGCATATCAAGATATAAATCATCTTTGATTCTCATAATAATCCTGTAATATAAGTACTATGATTATATCAGCTTTACAGCTCTTCTGAGACCTGAAGAGATAAAACACATTTAAAAACTCAGGCTGGGCCGGGTGCAGTGGTTCATGCCTGTAATCCCAGCACTTTGGGAGGCCAAGGCAGGAAGATTGCTTGCTTGAGCCCAGGGGTTTAAGACCAGCCTGGGCAACCTAGTAAGACCCCATCTCTACAAAAAAATATAAAAATTAGCTGGGCATAGTGGCACATGCCTGTAGTCCCAGCTACTCGGGAGGCTGAGTTGGGAGGATCACGTGAGCTGAGGAGGTTGAAGGTGCAGTGAGCCATAATTATGCCACTGCACCCAAGCCTGGGTGACAGAGCAAGACCCTGACTCCAAAAACAAAAACAAAATCCTCAGGCTGGGTGTGGTGGTGCATGCCTATAATCCCAGCACTTTGGGAGCCCAAGGTGGGAGGATCACTTGGGCCCAAGAGTTTCCCAGACTGGGAAACACAGCAAGACCCTGTCTCTGCAAAAAATAAAAAACTACCTGAGAGCAGTAGCGCATGCCAGTAGTCCCAGCTAGTTGGGAGGCTGAGATGAGAGGTTCACTTGAGCCCAGGAGTTTGAAGTTGCAGTAAGCTACTATTATCACACCACTGCAACTCCTACCTGGGCGAGAGAATGAGACCCTGTCTCTAAAAAATAAAATTAAATTAAAACTCACATGATTAGTCTGTGAGAGGATCCATTCATCAATCACCCATGTACCCAGGATGACAAAAATTCCACCTTTACATTTGCTTCTTCAATGTTAGACTTGGGGAAGGGAACATAGTGATCCTGCATTGGTTTTTCATGCTTCCGTCTTCAAATGATTTGCATAATTGTACAAACATTTTATTGATCAAAGCAAATTACATGGCCACATCCAGCTTCAAAAGAAGAGATAAAATGCAATCATTCTTTGTGCCCAGAATGAGAACTGGAACTGATGTGAATAGCACTAATGACCCCCACACGTATCAAAGATATTCCGCTTGCATGATTTTGTTCTGGTCTGGAGTTATGGAAACACAATTAGTGGTAAATACTTTACATTTAAGTTTCCTTGTAACTGTATTCCAGTTCCTATAATTTACTTAGTCACATTCTGTACTTTCATTGCAGGGATAAACTGCCCTAAGAAAATATCGTCTATTAACTCAGAGTCTAATAACAAACACTTATCTTGAAAATCCCTTTTTATTTTTCTCACTTGCTAATTGAACCAGTGACTTGGAGATGCTTGTAATGATTCATGTTATCTTACTTTTATTTCTAAATGTTCATTCCAAATAGATTATCCTTTATCACAAATGTTCTTCCTAAAGTGCCAGCTTTAGGTTAGCTATTTCATGCTTCACCTAAATCATAAGTTTAATTAAAAAGGAAGAATTTCAGTTCCTCTCCTTAGTTTCTTTACTCCCTACTTCCACATACTAGCAGTAAGTTAAAAAAAATTTCTTTATTTTCTCTTCTTTGGAGTTATATGGCATCTCTCTTGAAATTACTGTTTAAGGGGCATAGAAATTCCTGTGAGTTATATTTAGGGGTCGTCCTGACATGACAGTGACATGTAAATTCATATTAGTAGCTTCAGCTTCAGAAAATAGATGTTTCTATTTTCCAGTAAATTTATTCACTTAATATTTTCCTGCTCTATAGCATCAAAATACTTCCTATCCCACAAGGTTTCTATGGCATTGTAGAACTGTCTCCCCTTCTTCCCATGATCAAACCGTAAGATATTTTAGGTGCCCTCTGTGATATTTTATGTTATTGAAACTAAGAGAATATGAGCGAAACACTTATGCAATGACTACAATGATTATAGAATAAGTAATTCAGAAAATTAATATAAAAATTCTTTAAGGTTTAACTTTGTTCTTTTATGTGGCAACACACTGGAAACAGCTTGAGTTACTTTATGTGGTGTCCGGCTGCAAGGAAAAACAATATTCAAAAGGGAAAATGGAGAGAAATGTGAAATAAAAACACTAAAATAACCTCTTCTGAATATTATTGATTCAAAATTGTTTCTTAGCATTTATGCTGACTGTGTGAAATTTACTTTTTCTTGAGATAAAAAATATAATTTAGTCAGTCAAGGAATTTTTGTTTGCCAGTTATGTGCTTCATGTAAAATTTTTCTACCCAGAAGAGATTTAAAAGGTAATGTAGTTATCATCAAATTTTAAAGATAAGGCTTTTATTTTCATCACAATTTAAAATGCAATAAATTATGTAATCACTAGTGTAAAAACTACTTGAGATGTGAAAAAATAAGTATGTTGATGTCATCTATGTTATACGGAAAGTTTTCCAGAATACAAGAATTGTGATGTTAACTTTTATTACTCTTCTTTGTCATCAGGAATGATGCTAATTTAATGGTGATTTTATTTTTCTTAACTCTTCATAATAAAAATCTATTTGTACTGGTACAAAATTTTAACAGAAAACATAAGCTTATAATAACCAATATGTGAATGCGCTGAAGTTTTACAAATTTTATTACTTTGATTACATTCTAACATTTATCATGATGTATAATAGTATATTGATTTAAAATAATAAAGTGGTCTGCATTAAACCAAGTCTTCAATGCTACAACAATTGTCACACCTCTCTTCATGTTTATCCATTTTTCTTTTGTCCTGACTTAGCTGAAAAGCCTGGGTGCAATAAGGTCCCTCTAGAGATCTTTTTGTGAGGCTTAGATAACATCCATGACATTTCATGAAGACACATGAGTAAAAATGACTAAAGAGGCTAGTTCTACACAATGACAACAAATCATCTGGGGACTAGAACCTGTCGCATTACCTTAACAAAAATAAAAACTGTGTATGTTCAACAAAATATTTCCAAAAAGCATTTCTTTTAATATGCTCTATTTTTTTCTCTTGGGTAAAGTGTTGTTAAAAACAATAAGCACTGCTATTATACGACAGTATCCATTCATTACCATGTGGGAAGCAGTGTACTAAAAGTTAGATTTCCACATTATCTCACTTAGACCTTACATCAAGCCTCAAAGGTAGGTATTTCTGCAAAAATTTAAGCTATGACAAAACTAGGATCAGAAAAGTAAAGAAACCTGCCCAAGCTTAAACTTAACAATGCTGTAAGCAATTATAATATTTTATTTACTATGAGTAGATTAACCAAGCAAAATTTTTCTACATAGCTTTGAGTATTCCTGAAACCTAGATGATTTTATTTTTCTCACTAAATTGTTTTTTTTTTCCAAAATACATTTATTTTTATCTTTGTCCAGTAATAAAATCATAATTTACAAGGCTGATGATAGAAAGATCATACGAAGTTTTAGGAAAATTTCTTAACATTGCAGATGGGATCATATATTGAGCCTTCCAAAGCTGAACAGGATTCTACTTTTGTCACCCACGATTTCCTATAGTTCAAAGGATTTACTGATAATTCAAAGATAATTATTCAAATCACATTAGTTTCCACATGAACTATCTAAGTCACGGATGCCTCAGGTACCCAAGGTTATTAGTTACTCACTTGAGAGCAAGTTTCCGAGACTCTGTCAGGCAAATTATTAGTTCTGTCCATGTCACTGGATCAGAATTCTTGAACCCTAGGAAATCTTGCTAAATTCTATATACTTTAAAATGAAAAATAATGCCCATTTGGAACTTGAATAATTCATTTTGACAGTTTGACCAGATAAATTGTAGAGGAAAAACTATCATGTATTTCACAAGCAAACTTTGTTATAAATAGGAAATTGGTTTTGTATTTTTATAAGAGAAGCTCAAATTTTTACTCAAGGAATTTAGAGTTAAATGATTTCTAGAGAACATATGCAATGAAAAGTTAATGTTTTAAAAATAGCAAATGTATTATCATTATGGTTTATTCCTTTTCTTTGGCATTCTTGAATATCCTAAGCATAGATAAGTGATAAATAAATAGATACATAGGAACATAGATGAACAAATGTATTTGTTGGCTGTTGGCAAGTGAGATATTTATATAAGTTCTTAAAGTTCTACTTTATATGTCTGAATTACATTGATTAAATCAACTTGAGTTTCATAGGGGGCCAAGAATACTTAGATCACTCAATTCATCATGCTTAATTAAGGTATCTACCAAAGTCCAGGTGTAATATTAAACTCCATGTCTTTATTTAGAGAACTCAAAATAAAATGCTCATCTGGAAATCTAACAAAAATAAAAACAAAGTCTTGCTTTCTGTAGGAAAAAAGAATGGAGGCCAGAACTTTTCGAGATTTCACAGAAAATCAATAAATTACTGAATTATCTGCAGTAAATATTTGTATATAAAATAGATTGGGAAATAAAAATATCATTTTAATTAGGATGTTAATCTATTAGTTTCAGATGTCCCTGAGAGGTAGAAAACAACCACTCTAGCCAGCTACCTAGACAGGTAGATAGATATAGATAGATGGTAGAGAGATATAGATAGATAAGATGATAGATAGATAGATAGATAGATAATATAGATAGGAAAATGATCATTGTGAAAATTCCCAGATGAACACATTAAAAGTAATTTTCAAGATATAGAAATGGTGAAAGTAGATGCAAAATTTAACTTGTATTTTTTAATCACTCAGCCCAAAATGTCATAACTTGTAGTATTGACAGACTAATACCAGTTACTATCTTCTTGACTTATTAGAAAATTGGATGTTAAAAATCCCAGAAGAAAAGACGTGGCACAACCACAGGTCTCCTCTGGAGGAGATCTCTATCTTAAACCACCGATCTCTACCTTAAACCGACTAAGACTAGCTTCACCAAAAAACAAAGTACACGTTGGAATGAGTCAATAAGCTGACATAGTAGTAGAACAACCATAAAGTTGGGACTCTCTAAAAGGGATGCTTATTGAGTTACTTTTTTTTTTTTAATTTTCAAAATAAGATTTTATAAAATGATATAAGAGAATAGGAAAATCTCAACTGCAGTTTATCAATTATTGTCTGTGATCCTCGGGTTTTCGCTAGGTATATTATTTCATCATATTTATGCCATTCAATATCCAGTGTAATTCTATACATTGAGTATTTTTGTGTCCCTTTTAGTGTTTAAAAAGGCATACTCAAAGAGTTTTTTATGTAAGTGTATTTCAAACTTGTGGGCATTTAAGAACTAAGTTGAGTATGTGATAAAAATCCAGATCCCAGGTCTCCTCTCTAAAGTCTCCAATTCAGTAGGTCTGGGGTAGAGATCGGCAATCTATGTTTTAAGCAAGCCTCCATAGTGATTCTCTTACATGCAGCCACTTTGGGGGACATTGATTTCCACCACAAGTTGCCTTGTGAAAGAGTTGAGCAGATCCTGAGTTTAAAAGAGAGTCAAGATAAACGGAAAGAAAACAACTGTGTATATTTGTCTGTTTTAGAAGAAAAAATTATTCTTTTATCAGTGAAAGAACAGAAACCACAGTTTTTGTTTAATTGCATATGAATACAGGACAACTTTACTGTAAGCTTCTGTTAACATGGCAACAGTAGCAATTCAGACATGACCAATTCATTCATAACTTTTGACTAGCTAGCATAAGCACAATATATGTGAAGCCAAAATAAGCATTCAACATAGCAACAAGTTGAATCAGAAGATACAAAAGAGTTACAGAAATCATTGCTCCAGGCCAGGCATAGTTGCTCAAGCCTGTAATTCCTAGCACTTTGGGAGACCCAGGCGGGCTAATCCCTTGTGCCCAGGAATTCAAGACCAACCTCCTGGGAATATGGCAAAAGCCTGTCTCTTAGAAAACAAAACAAAAAATTAGCCAGGTATGGTGGTGTGCACCTGTAGTCCCAGCTACTTGGGAGGCTGGGGTGAGAGGTTTGCTTGAGCCTGAGGAGGTCAAGGCTGCAGGGAGGGTAAGGCTGCAGTAAGCCATGATCATGCCACTGTACTTTAGCCTGGGTGAAAGAGCAAGACCCTGTCTCAAAAAAAAAAAAAAAATTGTTGCTCCCTTCTAGGGGCTTAGAACAATCTAATAGAATAAAACATATACACATATTAGGTAAAGCTTTAGGTAAACGTAAAGTTTTTATGCAGTATGTTAATTTGTGACTAGACTAGTTACTTAATTTCCAAAACAATTGGAGTAGTGTGGACAGGAGCTGTGACGGTAGGGCCTCCTACAGTTGTGGTACTGACCTAGGCCTTGAAACAGGCAGGTGTGTATGCTGCAGGGGAAGAAGATCATACAGGACTACAAAAGAGCCTGATGCCCAGTGGTTGGAGAGGAGATTGGCCTACTTGGAATGAGAATCTATTTAAGTAGTATAGAAAGTCTTAACAGCTTTGGTCTTAACTAGAGAGGAGAACTATGCAGGGTTTTCTTGACATTGCATATCCTCTTAGACTGTCTACTCATTCATTCATTCACTTAAGCAAGCAATAGTCCTTTTATAGACAAAGTTTTGATATTAAGCATTTTGTGCAAGCTCTTAGAAAGCATAATTATCTTCTTTAAATTCTATCTGTACTCAGATTTACTCCTTATATCTGTGTCTCCTTTACTCCTTGAATCTTCTTTACTCCTTGAAACAGTTTGAATCATCTGTGTCTCCACCCGAATCTCATGTTGAAATGTGAGGTGTGGCGTGGTGGGAGGTGATTGGATCATGGGGACGTATTTCTCATGAATATTTTAGCACCATCCCCCTTGATACTGAGAGGAGGTTCCAGCTGGGCTTCCCGGGTCGAGCAGGGGCTCAGAAAGCTGTGAAACTCACTCCTTTCCTGCATCAGGACTTACTTTGGTCCTGGATGAATAATATTGAAGAGATTCGCTTAAAATATTCCAAACATCAGAACTTGTACATGTGTTTTCTCCCCCAAGAAAGCTATAAACAGCGAAAATTTTGCTGTAAACTTCCCCGTGTCCTCTTTCCCTTTCTCCTTTCCCCCTCTCCTGAAACTAAAAGGAATGTTAAAAGCCCATTTTTCTGTGACCAGCAGACCTTATCTATGCTCCCAATTCCAATCCCTTGTAAACACAATTTGTAAAATCCCGTGAGATCCTGTCTCCTTTCCCATGCTGCTGCAAGGTTAGAAAGTAGATAAAACTTAAGTTACAATTCCAGTTCTCCTCAAGACGTGAGACATGTTAACTTTGTTTCTCGCTCTGGTAACCTCTTCCCGCGGCACCGCACGTATTTCCCGCCTTCAAGAGTTTAAAAGGTGATCAAAAAATCTAACACTGGCTACCTCCTCGGGACCCCTTCCACGCTGTGGAAGCTTTGTAAGCTTTGTACTGTCACTCTGCTCAATAAAGCCTACAGCCTTTTTTTCTCCCGGTCCGATCCGTGTCTCTCTCTCACCGCGGGCTGCCGCCACACCAAATCTTTGGCGTGGCTAAGGCAAGAATCTTTAGCGATACAATACTGTCCTCATGACAGTGAATGAGTTCTTGTGAGATCTGGTAGTTTAAAAGCATGCAGCATCTCCCCATTCACTCCCTTCTTTCTGCTTTCACAATGTGATATGCCTGCCCCCTCCTTTGCCTTCTGCCATGAATGGAATCTTCCTGAGGCCTTCAGGCATCTTTTCTTTATAAATTACCCGGTCTTAGGTATTTTTTTATTTTTTTTGAGAGAGTCTCACTCTGTCGCCCAGGCTGGAGTGCAGTGGTGCAATCTCGGCCCACTGCAATCTCCGCCTCATGAGTTCAAATGATTCTCTTGCCTCAGCCTCCTGAGTAGCTGGCGTTTCAGGCACCTGCTATCACGCCTGGCTAATTTTTGGATTTTTAATAGAGGTGAGGTTTCACCATGTTGGCCAGGCTGGTCTGAAACTCCTGCCTCAGGTGATCCACCCACCTCAGCCTCCCAAGCGTGAGCCACCACACCCAGCAGGTATTTCTTTATAGCAATGCAAGAACAGACTAATGCACTCCTTCCCCCATGAAGACAATTGGGTAGTTATTTTTTGAACAAAATTATTCAAAGCATTCTCATCTTCTCATTGTAGCTTATCTACTACATTATGATTTCAAATTCAAATTTTAAAATAAATAACTATAAGACACCTATTTGTAAAATTTAGAAGTGTGGAAAAATGTAATTTTATTGATATCTGTCCTTTTATTTTAAAAAAGAATGAAATAATTTCTTTAATCACCAGTAGAGCCATATTTAGCAGATAAATGCCTGGAATGATCTCACTCAGACTTACTTCTCCATCATCTCCTTCACTGAGATTGTATGAAAAAATATCTTGTTTCCCTCCATGAAGCATGAATGGGCTCTTCAGTCTGGTTTTCTTGTTCTCATTACACTCATCTTCAGCTTAATTTCCAATGGTTTTATTTCTTTTTTTAAGCCCATGCAGTTAAAAATCATTAGTTTCAGTTGCAATACAATTTTAGGCAAGGGCTGATGATATCTGCACTGTAATGGATACCCTCTAAGATCAGCACTTTATATCTATCCCTAACAGGAAATTTTTTATCAGCAGCATTGCTATCAGACTTAAGAGGATCAAAGCATATAACAGTTATTATCAGATAGATGCTACTTTATCCTTTACAGAAAAAAACTGCCACTATAAGTGGTAAATAATCTTTTTCATCACTTCTTCTGGGCACTTGTTTTTATCACCCCCTTAGACTGAGATTATAGGCATGACTCTAGTGCCAGTCTTGAAACAATCTTCTCTCATAGTCCCTCCATATACTACTTCTTTTGTACATCATAACTATGGCCAATAGAATTTACTCAAGAGCAAAATAAGAACAGAGAGATCAGAACTCTATTTATGATGTCAGATAGTGTGGGAGAGACCTTAGCTCCACGCGTCATGTCTCCCAATTCCTCTGATTTCAGCCTCAGCTGATGGACAGTGCCACACAAGTTCTGATTGACAGTTACTCACCTCAAGCATACTCCACACATCTTTCTACTTTCTGCCAAGAACATTCTCCAACATTATGAAGTCCACGTGCCCTATATGCAAGCAAAGCCAGAAGTCCTGGAGTAATACCTCCAGTAGCAGCCCCTACTGGGAAACAGAAGCCAATGAGTAAATGCCCCTGCCTCCTGTCCTCAGGGTGATAATTTTGAAAATTCTAGTAGACCTTCTGTCACTTAACAGGACCTAGTGGAATCAAGTGAATGCTGTGCACAGGCATAAACTCAATAATACATCTCCCTATTAGCTTCTTTTTTCCATCCCTGTCTCACCTCGGCCACCCTTTCAGCCCTACTTTCACATCACCTCCAATATAAACTACTCACACCTAGGCCTTTGTCTCAAGGGAATACAAACTAAGACAGGTTACTTTGTTAACAACTTGCTATTCCTTTAGAACAGGGATCAGCAATTTTTTTCTCTAAAGGGGCAGATTGTAAATGTTTGTGCTTCATACGTTCTTTGTGGCCGCTACTCAATTCTACCATTTTAGAGTGAAAACAGCCATAAACAATGCACAGTGAATGGGTGTGACTATGTTCTAATTAAAATACATTTATGAAAACTGGTCGTGGACCGCATGCTGTCTGTGGGCTATAGATTGCTAACCTCTATGAAACTTAAATTATTTCTGTAATGCATTAGAATATGCTTAGTTTCCCCTGGGCTTCAGTATCCTAATGATAATAATTGGTGAAACTAACAATTACATTTTATTAAAATGCTTACATATGAGGCCTTATTTCTAGCAGGTGTTTTACATATATTATCATGTTTGACTCCACGTTTTTATATTATTTATGCAGAAACTGAAGCTCAGAAACGCTGTGCTTATCATTCATGTTGTTCACCAAAGAGTTGCTGTTTTATGAGGACTTACGTCTTCATCGTCTCCTTCACCGAGGTTATATGAAAAAAATCTCTTGTTTCCCTCCATGAAGCATGAATGGGCTCTTCAATCTTAAACAATCTGTCCATCAGCTGAGGCTGAAATCAGAGGAATTGGGAGACATGATGCATGGAGCTAAGGTCTCTCCTGCACTATCTGACATTATAAATAGAGCTCTGTTCTCTCTGTTCTTATTTTGCTCTTGAGTAAATTCTATTGGCAATAGTTATGACGTACAATGTAAGAAGTAGTACATTGAAGCGATGAGAAAAGATGGTTTCAATTGTTTTTTAGCCTCATTACACTCATCTCTAGCTTAATTCCAATGGTTTTATTTCCTTTTAAAAGTCCTTGCAGTTAAAAATCATTAGTTTCAGTTGCAACACAAATTTAGGCAAGGGCTGTTGATATTTGCACTGTAATGGATACCCTCTAAGATCAGCACTTCTAAGTACATAATTATGTACTTGTCTTCGAAGTACATAATCGAACTGTACTGCCTCTCTCTTGTGGGGTGAGGCCACCTAATAACTTCTAGGCAATGTGTTATGAGCTTTAATTGATATCAAATGATGCTCCAGAACTCTTTTCTTTTGTTCCATTATTGACAAATTCCAGATAGTGGGTTTCAGATTGAGGCAAACAGAAGGCGGCAAATACCAGTGGCAAGTAACTTGAGAGAAAAATATATCTGATATTTGGAAATTATTTGTTACCAGTGTATAACTTAGCCATCCTGACAAACATGAAAGCTAAATAACTTGACCATTAACGTAGCTAATAAGTGGCATAGATCAAATTTGAATACAGATCTTCAAACCCCAATGCCTGACCTCTTTCCACTGTACCTCCCTTACTATGTGTTAGTCTTTTCTGCATATTAAAAACAGAAAAAAAAAACAATATTTTACGGTAAATTCTCCCTGTCAAGGGATGCCTCTGTCTGAAGGGCCAAAGGTCTCCTGTCTTAGCTGTGTTGAAAACCCAGGAAATAGGAATAATCTGGAAAAGGTGAGCAAAAAAGAACACTGGTTCTTGAAAAATCGTCAAGTACATAGTATTTATATTCGCTGGCCTCCCACCTTTTTCCTACTCTAAGCCACAGTTCCTATCACAGAAAGACTCTGGGACATCTGTCAAGGCATACTGATTTACGCTTCTCTGGTAACTACCTCCCATTTCTCTAAAATGGGAATGAGAACTCCCCATTAGTTAAAAAAATAATAACTGGTCTCAATAACCATCATGAAAATAATTTGTTAAAATAATCCAGTCTTAAGTATCCTACAGGAAGACCATTAATAATAAATATGTTTCTGATGGTAGAATCTGGATATAGGCCAAGATAGTTTTGTCAGCTACCTCTCCAGTTCTTTTCTAATTATTCCCACCTTCTCTCTCAAATCAGAACAGCTCGAGCACAGTATATATGACTCAACCCCAGGATCAGAAAATACATATTTCCTTAATGTAAACAGAAATCTTTGAGTAAAACGTTTGAACTGTATTATCATAACTAATCTCCTATTAGGATAAAAGAGAATAATTAATTTAGTGTCTTTGTTTTTAAAATATGGTCACTTTTCTTAGGTTTATTTTTGTAAAAATATATGCCAAATCACAAAATATTCTTGCTTCTCTCAAAATGATAAAGATAATTGATTCAAATTAAACAAATATCTCACTTTTTTCTCATAGAGGGCAGTAAGTTATACTCTATAGTAATGTCAGTAGCGAGTAACATGATTCCATAAATCTATAGACTGGTTGACTTTGCATCCTTTGCTATATAAATAGAACATAAAATGTTAGTTTTAAAAAGAAAAAAACATGAACAGCTATTTAAGAAATAAATCATTTAATCTTTAAACCCATAAACAGAAAGTAAATATAATATGTGGTTTGCATCAAAACTTCCTGAAATTCAGGAGGCTAAACTGAATTAATATTCTATGTTGCCTAGGAGTTGCAGCTGACTGCCTCAGGAAATACATGGACATATAGTGATATATCTCCTGGGCTGTTATGTAAAATAAAATTGAGTAAATCAGACATTGTTGATTGCCTAAATATTTACAGCTTGAGAAATTTTAAGATCAAAAATTTTTTCAAAAACGTTGAGGTTTGAAATGAGTTTATTTTAAAATAATTAGAATTAGGAGGCCAATCATGATTTGCATTATCTAGTCCTGTTTTGAATGGTATCGTTTTTATTGTCATATGCTTTTTTGTCCTATTTTTAAAATTTAGTCTACCTAACGTTTGCAAAATATTTTTGAATACAAGTTTTTCTGAAGAGATTTCATGCACATAATAAATGTCTCCATTAACATATGTGTTCATTACAAGAATGTTTTTTCATATTGTAAAAATCTGTGAGTATCTAAGTTTTTACTTAAATCTTGGAACATTCATGACAAGACATATGTTGATTGTTTAATGTTAAATGTTCAGCAGGAATTAATTTTATAGTATTACAAATGGTTAAAAATGACATATTATACTATAAAACTAGAATTTCTGATTTATAAACTCATTTTTATATTCACAATTTAGAGAAAATTGTGGGCACATTAAACTGCTTATATAAGCTTTTACGGAAGTAACTAAAAAATGAAAAGCAAATTTTGCAGTGCCATTTGGCTGGCTAATTTATCTAAAATACGATAACTGTAAAACTAGGTAGAAGGTCATAATTATAATTTTTTTCTCAGTGAAATCTGTGATAGATCTCTCCACATTTAAAGAATTCAGCACTTTTGTCCATTCTTACAATGTTAAAAATAAAATATCTAAGAAACACAAACTACAATTGCAATTTCTTAATAAGACTGTATGTAAGACACATGTATGTTAATGTTTTATAATTTTAAGGAAGAGAGAGAATAATTCCTTTTTTATTCTAAACATCCAGAAGAGTAGTCCTGTTAATTCAAGGTCTCTTACCCTTCCAAAGGAAATCATCTAAAATTTTATGTGACCATTTAAATGATTGCTTTGGGAAATTTATATGGTAGTCATGGGAACAAGTAAAGAAGTCAAGGCAACATTGATCATTTTAATGGTGTGCAAGTGATCCATCCAATTTGTAAATACCTTAGACCACTCTCTAGGTCATGAATGATCAGAAAAGGCATTTATGCAAAATTAATGAAGTAAAATATATGCTCATTAATAGCTAGAATCTTCTAAAGTTTTTTAATTGGTCAGGTTCATTGTAATACTCCATCCAAGCTTTTAAAAGAAAAAAACACCTTAGCTAGGTTATTGCATACTTTTGAAGAAAACATATTTTCTTTTTGATAATTCAAAACTACTTATTTTGTGTTCTTCTTTTTGAAAATACTGAATATTTCTATTAATAGCACTTCTTTACAAAATATACCTCCCTGGTTCCATCAACATTTGTCTGCTTAGAACAAGTAATGATATAAATAAGGTGTTCCTATATCTTGGCAGCTCCTCTCTTAGAGATTAACTGCATAAAGTACAGACAAACAGGGCAAACTGGACCTAGACCCATTATTTTGACCCCCCTCTCTCCAAATCTGGCACTTGGATGAGACAGGTAAGAGGAGAACTAAGTTGTGAATGCTGGAAAGAATCCCATGCTACAGACAAAACGTATTGATGGCATCTGGGTGATAAATGAATATCACAAACACCCAGCACTTTGGGAAGCTGAGGTGGGAGGATCTCTTAAGGCCAGGAGTTTAAGACCAGCCTGGGCAAAATAGCAAGACTGTGTTTCTACACACACACAAAAATAAATAAATAAACAAATAAATAAATGAAAAGAATTAAGCAAACAAACAAAAATGAGCGGGGCATGATGACATGGACCTATAACCCTAGCTACTTGGGGGGCTAAGATAGGAGGATCACTTGAGCCCAGGAATTCAAGGTTACAGTTCAAGTTAGATATAACTGTGCCATTGCACTCCAGCCAGGGCAACAGAGCGAGATCCTGTCTCAAATAAATAAAACCAACAGTGATAGTTCATGAAAACGGTCTGTCAGAGGTGGTCTGACATGCAACATGTCTCAGAGTTTCTGAAAACGTGATGAAGAAGAGCTAGATCTCTTCAGAAACCAAGGCCAACAAGCAGAAGAAATCAAGGAAGTCTGAGAGTAAGTAACTCATCCTTAATTTCAACACAGAGACTAATCACAGAGACAACACAGAGACTCATCTCTGATGGGATAATGGAATTGAGTTATGGAGGGAACAATGGATTAGACAGATTAAAATGCAGGAAGAGAGGGTAGAGGGAACAAAGTAGAACCCTAGGTACTAGAAATGAGATACTAGATTGAGAAGTTTGGTCTTTATGCTGAATAATTGATTGGTAATTCATGATTAATTTATGATGACTATGGTAAAAATCTAGGAAGGACATGATATGGTAATATTTTCTTTGGAACTGAGACAACCTTGGTCCTGAAACTACAGGTCAAATTGCCTGTGCCCTGGGAAGAGGAGCCCACAGAGAGGACAGGTAGGCAATGTCTATGGCTGACTTGCCAAAGCTTCAGTGTGGCTGCTTTATATTTTACTCCAGCTAAAACCCAAACCTATTTCCTCATATGTGCCATGAAGATCACTCTTTCCACTCTGGTTTATAGGGAAGATTAAATGGACTTGTGTAATTAAAGTCCCTGGCCCAGAGTAGAGACACAATAAATGCTAATACCACTCTCATTGTTATGGTCATGATCTGGATTTTCCAGATTGGTTTCACATCAAAAGTTCTAAAGTCAGGTTTCTCTCTATACTCTTTTCTACTCAATTCCTACCCTAGGCAAACCAGAATTACTTCTTAGTTACTTCTTGTTTCCACAACAACTACCTCTATAAAAAAAAAAAAAACAAAAGCATGGGCCTGATGTGGTGGCTTCTGCTTGTAATTCCAGTACTTTGGGAGGCTGAGGTGGGAGGATGGCTTCAGAAAAGGAGGTGAAGACTAGCCTAGGCCAGAAAGCAAGACCTCATCTCAACAAATATATATATGTATTTGTATGTGCGTAGTTATTGAAAAAACACTTATGTATCCTTTGGAGACATATTGAGGCACAAAGCACTTTGAATCCTGTACACTTTGTTTCTCTCCTTTACAATTCCCATTACAGGCTGACCCAGGGAAAGCTGAGGGGTGGAGAGATCTCATAATGCGGAACACTCATTGGCTGTGTTGCAGCTCTTCCTCATCCGCTTCCTATAAAGAACTGACCATTGTGGAAGCATTCCAATGAACTGCGGATCTCTGTGACCAGGTTAGTCATGGATTTAGCAGTACTGAGCTATTTTGATGGTGTAGTTAGCAGTAGGCCAAAACCAGAGGATGTGAGCTCCTATGGTTTGCAGCAAGAGCCTCTGGGAATCTGTTGGAAAAAAGCTGAGTGTTGGGAAGAAAGCTCAGGCAGGGTTTGCATAATGTTCTCTGGAATGTGTCTAGACTTGCTGGCTCCTTGCTTCTAGCCCTCCTAGGCTCCTAGATCGATTGTATTCCCACTATTTCAAGTAGCAGAACATGTTCCATATAAATGCTAAACCATCATAGCTGTAGATCATGCTCCTGTCCTTTTGACCTCCCACATTCTCACCACCTGTTTCTCTGTTGGATTACCAATAAATAGTGTAGGCTCCCAGAGCTCGGGGCCTTCGCAGCCTCCACAATCGCCATGGCCTCCTGGTCCCACTTTACTTCTCAAACTGTCTTTTTCTCAATCCTTTGATTCCGCTGGACTTTGTTGCCCCCACGACCTGGTGTGGGATCTGATCACCCCAACATTCCTGGCTGTGGGGGGATGTGGGGCAACAAAGACCCCGGTGAAGGAACGCTAAAGCGTGTGAAAGTGGAGGATGTCAAAGGACACCCGAGGACGTCTAAAAGAAACTCAGCGGGAAAGCTGAGCACTCAGAAGAACCAGGTAACAATGAGACAAAGTGAAAGCAGACTTTCTGCTTATTTAAATTTCTTAAGGCGTTTATTACGAAGAGGGGGAGTGAAAGTTAGTACTCAGAATTTGTTATCACTCACTCTTTAGTGCAGTAAAGCAGTTTTGCCCGTGGTTCCCAGAACAAGGGACTATGGAGTTGGATGCATGGGAGAGAATTGGAAGAGGTTTTTA
Source organism: Symphalangus syndactylus (assembly GCF_028878055.3). NCBI lineage: Eukaryota > Metazoa > Chordata > Mammalia > Primates > Hylobatidae > Symphalangus > Symphalangus syndactylus. The sequence goes on along the minus strand of NC_072437.2, from coordinate 28,598,875 downwards.
CAAAAGTATACAAAGATGGAGCAAAAATTCCAGTCTGTTTGTTCACTGTGGGCACTAATAAAAGCAGCTCTTGAGCCATTTCAAACAGATGATGAGGCAGATTCAGATGAGGAAGAGGAAGAGGAGGACGAGTATAAAAATCTAACTGCAGATTCCGAACGTGAGGAACAGGACACAGAGGAAATTTAAAGAAAGGATATGTTTTACTAGCCCATCGGTTCCACCTGCTGAATTAAGTGAAAGGCCACCTCCTGTCTACCCTTAATGGGTGAGAAGATGAATTGGCTGCAAAACTTACTGCTCCTGTAGTTGCAACATTAAAACCTGGAGCAATTGGTGGTGCTACACAAAATTCTATTCAAAAGGCTAGAGCCGAGGGAGACCTTGAAGCATGGTAATTCCCTGTAACTATAAGATGCTCTTTTAAGATGCTCTGCTCCCCAATTTCTACTCAGCTTACACCCCCCCCTCCCCCCCGCAATACAATCTTCAAGCCTTGGCTCCTTGCCCAGGGCCTTAGAACTGATAGCCTAGTACTTTAACAGCTGGAACTGGGTCTACAACAACATAATAGATCAGGATGAAAACAAATTCAGCAAATTAAAGGGAGGCGCATATTCCTATAGTGGCAAATGGGGGCAATGAGAAAACGTCCTTCCACTTTGTTTCCAAAATCCATCTATAAAGGAGAAAGAGATATATACAAGTAAAGAAAAAACAGTGTACCCTATTCCTTTAAAAGCCAGGGTAAATTTAAAACCTATAATTGATAATTGGAGGTCTTCTCCATGACCGTATAACACTCCAATACTACCTTGTTCTCAGTGTAAACAAGGGCGGAGTCTGAAAGCACAGACCACTGACAACCAGTAGCCTTCCTATCAAAAATCCTTAACCCAGGAACCCGCGGATGGCCCAAATGCATTCCACTGGTAGCGGCAACTGCTTTGCTAACAGAAGTAGAAAAATAACCTTTAGAGGAAACCTCATTGTGAGCACACCTCAGCAATTCAGAGCTATCCTAAGTAAAAAAAGCAAAAAGGTAGCTTACACACTCAATCTTAAAGTATGGGGCTATTCTGTTAGAAAAAGGTGATTTAACATTAACCACTGAAAATTCCCTTAACCCAGCAGTTTTCCTAACGAGGGATTTAAATCTTAATTACCATACAAAGGTCTAAGCAGACCTAGGAGAAACTCCCTTCAGGACAGGACGATGGATGGTTCCTCCCGGGTGATTGAGGAGAAAAACACAAACACACACACACACACACAGTGGGTATTCAGTAATTGTTAGGGAAACTCTTGTAGAAGAAGAGTTAGGAAAGTTGCCTAATAATTGATCTGCTCAAACGTGCGAGCTGTTTGCACTCAGCCAAGCCTTAAAGTACTCACAGAATCAAAAAACTCTCAATCCTGACTCAAAAGGTTACCTACACCCTCTCTGAAACAAATTTGTGTAAGAACTGTTTATGGGAGTGCATCTTGAAGGGGCAGCTGGGTTGTTATGAAATACTCAGGAACCCAGCCCAGCTGTAGGACTCACCCCTGGGCACAAAGGCAATGTTGGGCACGCTGGTAAAGGACCACTAGAATCCAGCAGCCCGAACCCCTTTCTTTGTGGGCAAGAAAGGTGGGAAAACAGGTGCAGGACTACTACATTGGTGAGCGTAACTAATCCGATAAGCAGAGGTCCATGGGTGGTTATGCACCCTGGAAAGGAATAAGCATTAGGACCATAGAGGACACTCTAGGACTGATGTTCATCGGAAAGTGACTAGGGGTGTTGGCATCCCTATGTTCTTTTTTTCAGATGGGAAATGTTCCCCCCAAGGCAAAAACACCCTTAAGATATATTCTGGAGAAGTCGACCCAGAGTATATGTAACTTTTTCCCTCCCAGACTTGAAGCAAATTAAAATAGACCTAGGTAAATTCTCAGATAACCCTGATGGCTATATTGATGTTTTACAAGGGTTAGGACAATCCTTTGATCTGACATGGAGAGATATAATGTTACTGCTAAATCAGACACTAACCCCAAATGAGAGAAGTGCCACCATAACGGCAGCCCGAGAGTTTGGTGATCTCTGGTGTCTCAGTCAGGTCAATGATAGGATGACAACAGAGCAAAGAGAACTATTCCCCACAGGCCAGCAGGCAGTTCCAGTGTAGATCCTCACCGGGACACAGAGTCAGATCATGGAGATGGGTGCCACAGACATTTGCTAACTTGCATGCTAGAAGGACTAAGGAAAACTAAGAAGAAGCCTATGAATTATTCAATGATGTCCAGTATAACATGGGGAAAGGAAGAAAATCCTGCTGCCTTTCTGGAGAGACTAAGGCAGGCATCCAGGAAGCATAACTCTCTGTCACTTGACTCTATTGAAGGCCAACTAATCTTAAAGGATAAGTTTATCACTCCGTCAGCTGCAGACATTAGAAAAAACTTCAGAAGTCCGCCTTAGGCCCGGAACAAAACTTAGAAACCCTATTGAACTTGGCAACCTCAGTTTTTTATAACAAAGATCAGGAGGAGCAGGCGGAATGGGACAAACGGTATTAAAAAAAAAAAAAAAGAAAGGCCACTGCTTTAGTCATGGCCCTCAGGCAAGCGGACTTTGGAGGCTCTGGAAAAGGGAAAAGCTGGGCAAATCGAATGCCTAATAGGGCTTGCTTCCAGTGCAGTCTACAAGGACACTTTAAAAAAGATTGTCCGAACAGAAATAAGCCGCCCCCCATCCATGCCCCTTATGTCAAGGGAATCACTGGAAGGCCTACTGCTCCAGGGGACGAAGGTCCTCTGAGTCGGAAGCTGATCCAACAGCAGGACTGAGGGTGCCCAGGGCAAGCATCAGCCCATGCCATCACCCTCACAGAGCCCCAGGTATGCTTGACCATTGAGGGCCAGGAGGTTAACTGTCTCCTGGACACTGGCCCGGGCTTCTCAGTCTTACCCGCCTGCCCAGACAACTGTCCTCCAGAACTGTCACTATCCAAGGGGTCCTAGGACAGGCAGTCACTAGATACTTCTCCCAGCCACTAAGTTGTGACTGGGGAACTTTATTCTTTACACATGACTTTCTAATTATGCCTGAAAGCCCCACTCCTTTGTTAGGGAGAGACATCCTAGCAAAAGCAGAGACCATTATTCACTAGAATTAGGAGAAAGAAAAAGGGTAAATATATAGACTCTAAGTATGCTTACCTAGTCCTCCATGCCCATGCAGCAATGTGGAGAGAAAGGAAATGCCTAACTTCTGAGGGAACACCTATCAAACATCAGGAAGCCATTAGACCCCCAAATTCTCCTTACCTCTGAAACTACTTCCTCCAATCCCTGCCTAAAGATAATTTTATAGGGAAGAGGATTTGCTTGTGTCTCTCCAGGTGACAATTAGGTGCCTATGTGGGTGCCCACCAAATATCTGAAGATCACGAGCCACAGCATCTAGTGGACCCACCTGTACAGTGCAAATTGAAGGTTTAAGGATTGCTTTTAAGCCTCGATTTGCTTTCTCTGTGCCTTCTGTTAGAAGAGGCCTGCTTCTAGTTATCAACAGTAAGTTTTACTCCGCGGTAATTAAATGAAGCAGAAGCTGAGTTACAAATGCTTCAGCAATGGCCTGCCTCCTGGCTACAGCCACAAAAGCTTTTGCTTCTGTTTCAGTAGGTTTACTAAGGTGAGGGTGAGGGTAGGCTTGTGTTTTTGCAGAAGATGAACGAACCGTGTGGATGCCCTCAAGATGTGTACGACCACAGAACAGGAGACTGGAGGGACCCATGGATCCCAACCATGGACCGGATTCCCCCAGTATGAGCCATGAGCCAGTTGAATCTGAATGCAAAGATGGGACCTACCGGAGTCACGATGCTTGATGGACCAATGCTTTCTGATTCAGCTCCTCTCTATCCTGAATACAACAGACCTTCATTGCCCCTATTCAGCATGAAGAAGTTACAGAAGACAGACCTTCATCCTTCTGCAACCCCTAGGATTAAGGGTCCTCCTGTAAAAGGGAAAAGGGAAATATGTGGGAAGCATTCAAACCAGAGTGACTCCAGTTTGAATAAGGGCTAAGAAAAATGAAGCTGGATCACCAGCTGGCAATTAAGGGCCGCACAGCCTACAATCGCCTTGCTCAGTTAAAAGAGGCCTCCTTTTATGCTAGTAATAATGATAATAATAATGATACCTTCTCTTTTACAAAAAAGAGAAGGGCGGTGTGTTGGGAAAAAGCTGAGTGTTGGGAAGAAAGCTGAGGCAGGGCTTGCACAACGTCCTCTGGAATATGTCTAGACTTGCTGGCTCCTTGCTTCTAGGCCTCCTAGGCTCTAGATTGATTGTATTCCCATTATCTCAAGTAGCAGAACATGTTCCATATAATGCTAAACCGTCACAGCTGTAGATCATGCACCTGCCATTTTGACCCCCCACATTCTCACCACCTGTTTCTCTGTTGGATTACCAATAAATAGTGTGGGCTCCCAGAGCTCGGGGCCTTCACAGCCTCCACAATCACGATGGCCTCCTGGTCCCACTTCTCAAACTGTCTTTTTCTCAACCCTTTGACTCCACCGGACTTCGTTGCCCCCATGACCTGGTGTTGGGTCTGATCACCCCAACAGGAATCCACTGGAAGCATGGCTTGATGTTTCCTCCGAAGGGTAACTTTGTCTTGGAAGATGTAATTTCCACATGGTGATATTGTGTGGGGCAGAGACATTTCTTCTCAACTGCAGCAATTTGAAGCTCTAATTCAGAAGCAGACACTCTGTTCTTTATTGGATTCAGACTCTCAGGAATCTCTGTTTATAGCTACAACCTGGAGATTCCCCCATCTCTCCACCCTGACACAAAGTTCTAGTCTCAGAAAAGCCTAAATAAATAGTTAAGGAAAAGTTGAAGTGTAGCCTCTCAGCTGTTTGTTTTTCTTCCAGCATTTCTCTGTGATAGATTTTTAAAACCCAAACAAATACAAAAAACCACCCACAGTATTTTTCATTCACTCCAATCAAGGGATGAAGCCTACTTCTCTGCCATTGGAATCTAGGTGTGGCCATGTGACTTACTATGGTTAGTGAGGCCTAAACAAATGCAGTTCAAGCAGAGTGTGGCCAGTGTTTGCACCTTGGAGCTCACTTTCTTTGCTGCTGGGACTTCTTTTGTCATCCCGTGAATTGGCCCAGGCTGGCCTCCTGGAGTATGACAGACCAGGTAAGCAAGGCATGCCAAGTCTGTTGAACCAGCTAAGACCACAGACACATGAGTGGGGCCCTCCTACACGATCCAGTCTTACCAAGCTGGCTCATATCAGAACTGCCCAGCTGACCTACAGAATTATTGGGGAAAAGTTGCTGTTTTAGTTCACCAACATTTGAAGTGGTTTGTTATGCAGCAAAAGCAAACCAAAATATTTTATGTAGTTCCCATATAATATAAAGCTGCAGAATAAAATACTGTTTAATAGGGGTTACTCACACGAGTAAGTACTTTAAAAGCAACACGGCTTAATGTTTTGTCATTTTCTTAGGGAAAAAAATTATGCAAATTTAATATATGGTGTCCTGGCGAGTAAGTAAAGCAGGTGATGGATTATGTGGCAGCACATATTCACCTATGAAAACACTTGATTATGTATATTATATAGTAACTATTTCTTACATTTATTGGTATCATCAGTTTCAGAATAAAGAATGGGATGAGGGCTGATTGTTTGTTTGTTTTTAACTTACTTATCTTGGAAAATACTACCCAAGAAAACACATTTTCCTTGAAATAGGAAAGAGCATTCCACTGGATTTTACTCCTGTTTCCATAGACACAATCATGTGGGTTATGATGTGTCCAACAGGGCTTCTGTGCAGGAACAGCTTTTCTTATGTTTTACTTTAGCAACATGGGTCAGTGACTCACAGAAGAAATGTGGTTTCCTTCTGAGGAGGAGAAAGAATCAGGGTTCCAGACTGGATGGTATGTCTAGTAGATATGCACGTGGATTTTACTGTTCAAAATTAAAGCATTGGGTCAGTGTTCAAAGGATTGGCATTGAGTTATTTATGGCTCACCTCACTGATACTAAGCACACCCTTGCCTTTCTGATCACACTTGCTGAGTTATTGCCATGAGGTTGTGTGAGCTTGGCACACCAAACTGCTTGACTCTCTAATATGCTATAAAAACTTATAGCCACATGGCAGCAGGCACACTTCCCTTTACATTATCCAACAGATATGGACCAAAATTAGAAAATTGAGACATTTGGCTTTTTTTCCCCCTAGAACAGGGATTTATTTAGAAACTCTTATCTGAAGACACTCACTTTTGAAATGCTGAGGAAATTGCAAACAATTTATCACACAGAAATATTTGGAAGCATCCACATCAAAAGTGTCCCTTTCTAGTTTATAACTGAAAATCAAATAATGATCAACAACGGTATTGATTTCTTCCTAGGCAATCTTCTTTTGAATGGCTAATTCATTAAAGAACCATTTAAACTGATAAGGTCCATAATTTTCATGGTCACAGATCTTCAAGGAGAAAATATTATTTTTAAAAATGTTCTAATATGGTAATAGACTAATGTCACTTAAAAATATTGAAAAACCTGTATGAATCAACAAACAAGCAAGATTGGGAAATTTTTGAACTTGCACTTTTGTGTGTGTAAAATATGTATAAATATGTATACATAATGTATATACAGTGTCTATTTCTAATCTTTGGGCATTAGTTAATTTCAGAGTGAGGAATTTTGGAGACAGAGTATTGTCATTTCTTGTCTGTTTATTAGGTTATTTTTCTTGGAAAATACTATACAAGATAAACCTTTCTTCCTAGAAATAAGGAAAAAAACAACTGACTGGATTTTCTTTGTTTCTACAGATGCAAGAGCCAAATGACTTTTGAGGTAAGATACAAACACTTGTTTTTATTTTTTTAAATTGTGTTTTAAATTCAGCGGGGTACATGTATTTATTTGTTACATGGGTATTACATACATAATGCTGGGGATTGGGCTTCTAGTATACCCATCACCCAAATATTGATTGCACCCCACTATTACTGGATTGCTATCAATCTGTTTTCTTAGGTCTAATAGTATTTGTTTTATGGATCTAGGTGCTCTGGTATTTGGTGCGTGTATATTTAGGATAGCTAAGTCTTGTTGTATTGAACCTTTATCATTATATAATGCTTTTCTTTGTCCTTGTACTGTTGTTAGTTTGAAGTCTGTTTTATCTGATATGTGAATGGCTACTCCTGCTCACTTTTGTTTTTTATTTGCATCATAACATCTTTTTCTATCCTTTTTCTTTGAGTCTCCATGTATCTTTAGCCAGTACATGCATCTCTTGTAGATAGCACATGGTTTGGTCTTGTCTTTTTAATCCAATTTGCCACTTTATCTTTTAAACAGGGCATTTAGGCCCTTTATATTCAAGGTTAATATTGACATGTGAGGTTCTGTTACTGTTGTAGTGTTATTAGCTAGGTGTTCTGTAGTTTTGATTGTGTTTGGAGTTTTTCGTTGCTTTATAGCATCTCTGACCTTTGTATTTTTAGTAGAGATGGGGATTCATCATGTTGGCCAGACTGGTCTCAAACTCCTGACCTCAAATGATCCACCTGCCCTTCAGCCTCCCAAAGTGCTGGGATTACAGGCATGAGCCACCACACCTGGCCATCATATGTATGATTTCCTGATGGTAAAAATTGTCCTTTTGTTTCCATATTTAGAACTCCTTTGATCATTTCTTATAGGTTCAGTCTAGTGGTGACAAATTCTCTCAGCATTTCCTTGTCTGAGGAAGACTATTTCTCCTTCATTTATGAAGCTTATCTTGGCAAGATATAACATTCTAAAATTTTGGCATGTTTTTTCTTTAAAGGGGCAAAAAGTAGGCCACCAATCTCTTCTGACTTGTAGGACTTCTGCGAAAAGTCTGCTGTTAGTCTGCTTGGTTTTCCTTTATAGGTGATTTGACCTTTTTCTCCAGCTCTCTTTAAGATTTTTTTCTTTAGCATTATTTTTGGGCCTCTCTAGCAAGATTAGGGAGATTTATCTAAATTATTCCCTCAAATAATTATTCTCTCAAATAGTTGTTTACTTTTACTTCTCTCTCAGGAATGCCAATAAGTCAAAGGTTTGGTCACTTTACATAATCCCATATTCCTTGAAGTCTTTGGCAAACACTTGTTTTTAAAAGGCATAAAAGTCTTCACTGTGACCTGCAGAAGGTATTCTTATCCTGTCATCTAGAAAAACAAATATGTACATTTGAATTCATTTTATTTTGTCTTGCCTTAATCTTTTTCCTTATCTTAAAATGTTGTTCACCCATTGCTTTCTCATCTACACCCTTCTTTTTATTCTATTGTGACCAATACTGGTGTCATTGTGTAGCATGATTTTAAGCTTCCTCAAAGTTTAAAGATTTTCACTTAACATGGAAACATTTAAAACAATAATACTTACTATTGACATTTTTCAGTGCAAACATAACTAACCTAACAATATCACTGACAAAAATTCTACTACTACTACTGACACTGTCAGTAGAATAAGAAGAAAAGCCACAGACTAGGGGAACATATTTGCACAAGACATGTCTGATAAAGGACTGTTCTCCAGAATATACAAAGAAATCTTAGAAGTCAACAATAAAAAAATAAACAACCTGATCTTTTAAATGAGCAAAAGGCCTGAACATACATATCACCAAAGAAAATATACAGAAGGCAAATAAGCATCTGAAAGGATGCTCCACATCATGCATCATTAGGGAAATGCAAACGACAATGGGATAGGATACCACTACATGCCTGTTAGCGTGGCCAGCATCCAAAACATTGACAACACCAATGCTGGGGAGGATGTGAAGCCATAAAAATTCTCATTTGTTGCTGGTAGAAATTGACATTAGTCAATCAACATCAGGAGAATGTTCTTTTCTGGGAATTTAAGCTGAAGATAATTCCTAAAGGATAAGCCATATGAATATTTTAGAGCCCTAAATGTACTTTGCAACATTCTTTATTATAAGAAAAACAAAATCCTAAACATCCAAAAATTGGAAAATGTGATTAAGTAGATTTTGATATGTGACAGACTGGTATACAATGATTAAAATATAAATCTAAAAACGGTGTATCATTTAGAATGTTTACAATATAAAGCTAAGATAAAATTCAGATTTCAATGCAGCATCTGCACGATGTTTACATCTGTGTCAAATTATATGTGTATGTCTTCAAGAACTGGAAACAATCTGAAAAACATAAATCAGAGCAGAATAGTGAGATGTTGAGACATGAATGCTTTTAAAAGTTCTTTTATTATTGGGATGTTTACTATCAATGTTTAAAACTTGTATCTACTTTCCTTAATAAACTGATACTGTAATTGAGATAAAAGTAGCTGATAAAAATCTTAGTCCATAAGGTCCCATGATCAACAAATATAAATTTATTTTCCTGTATATAAAAATTAGTTTCTTTTGGGGGCCCCATTCTCTTGAATCTCAATCAGTCCTGGGTGTTGCTTGTGATTTCTTGGAGGCACACCATTTTTTTTTTATCTTTGTGTTGTAGTCCCAGGTGATTATCTCCTCCTTCCTTATCTTGATCAGTTGGATTCTTTGATCATCCGTTCTCTTAGAAATATTGGCACAACTCAACCAGCGCGGTGGCTCACGCCTGTAATCCTAGCACTTTGGGAGGCCAAGGCAGGTGGATTACCTGAGCTCAGGAATTCAAGACAAGCCTGGGCAACAAGGTGAAACCCTGCCTCTACTAAAATACAAAGTATTAGCCTGGTGTGGTGGTGCACACCTGTAATCCCAGCTACTCAGGAGGCTGAGGCAGGAGAATCGCTTGAACCCAGGAGGCGGAAGTTGCAGTGAGCCGAGATCGTGCCGCTGCACTCCAGCCTGGGTGACAGAGCGAGACTCTGTCTCCCGCCACCATCCCCCACTCACCCCCCCAAAAAAAAATATTGACACAACTCAGGCCTGGTGCGGTGGCTCACGCCTGTAATCCCAGCACTTGGGGAGGCTGAGGTGGGCAGATCACGAGGTCTGGAGATTGTGACCATCCTGGCTAAGCTGGTGAAACCCCGTCTCTACTAAAAATACAAAAAAATTAGCCAGGCATGGTGGTGGGTGCCTGTAGTCCCAGCTACTCGGGAGGCTGAGGCAGGAGAATGGTGTGAACCCAGGAGGCAGAGCTTGCAGTGAGCCAAGATTGTGTTACTGCACTCCAGCCTGGGTGACAGAGTGAGAACCCGTCTTAAAAATATATATATTGGCAAAACCCGGATGGGCATGGTGGCTCACACCTGTAATTCCAACACTTTGGGAGGCCGAGGCGGGTAGATCACCTGAGATCAGGGGTTCGAGACCAGCCTGGCCAACATGGTGAAATCCCGTCTCTACTAAAAATACAGAAAGTTAGCCCGGCATGGTGGTGGTTGCCTGTAATCCCAGCTACTCGGGAGGCTGAGGCAGGAGAATCGCTTGAACCTGAGAGGTGGAGGTTGCAGTGAGCAGAGATAGTGCCATTATACTCCAGCCTGGGTAACAAGAGCAACTCTGTCTTAAAAAGAAAAACAAAAGGAAAAAGAAATATTGGCACAACTCTCAGACATGGGAACCCACATATCTATGCTCATCTGGGCTACAGTTTAAATTCTGGTTGCTTTCCCCTTTAGGCACATAGGATCATGCAGAGCTAAAAGGGAGTGGTCAAAACTCTGAAAAACTCTTTCTTATCTTCCTTAGTAGAAATCCCTAAACAATTCTTTTGCCAATGGTTATACCTGCTGCCTAAAACTCTAAGGTCTTGGTGCCCCACAACCAAGTTTTACTTTGAAAATGGTATGTGGTTCACTTATCACCCAGATTTCCATCCTCACAAGAAATTTGATCATGCTTCCTACCCCAGCCTTGGAGTAGATAGCAAAATGGAGAGAGAGAATAAGTGTGAAGGAGAGAGAGAAAGGAAATTTAGCAAAATACTGAGTTGATGATCCTAAGTGAAGGCTATATATTTATTAATTGTATAATTTTTCAAGCTTTTTTGTCATTTTTCAAAATAAACTGTTGCAAAAGCAAGAAAGAATGGAATAGCTGAATTGGAAGTCAACAGTATAGACTTGTCTTTTATGGAATTTTGGTATGATAGAGGAGAGAATTAGGATCGTGAATGGGACAGAAGGGAAGTGTATAATTTCTTGCTCTTTATGTTAAAAAAAAATCTAGTCTGGGAATGGTGGCTCACGCCAGTAATCCCAACACTTTGGGAGGCCGAGGGGGGGCAGATCACTTGAGGCCAGTAGTTTGAGACCAGCCTGGCCAACATGGAGAAACCCTGTCTCTACTAAAAATACAAAAATTAGCCAGTTGTGGTGGTGTACACCTGTAATCCCAGTTACTTGGGAGGCTGAGGCAGGAGAATCATTTGAACCCAGGAGATAGAGTTTGCAGTGAGCTGAGATCATGCCACTGCACTCTAGCTTGTGTGACAAAGTGAGATCCTGTCTCAAAAACAAACAAAAAAAACCAGAAAACCAAACAGGTTATTTATACACACATCTATAACTTCAACTACATATTAACATTTGCAAACACTTGGAAAAATTTCTACCTCAGAAGTGGCTTTTGTTTTATTGTGTCCCCGTAACTTTTTTCCTTTCATTTAAAAATATTCTACCATGGTAATAAAGACAGAGTGGTACTGGCAAAAGTAAAGAAAAATAGATCAATGGAACATAATAGACAGCTAAGAGATAGACCCACATAATATATAGGTAACTGATATTTGACAAAGGAGCAAAGGCAATACGGCGAAGAAAAATCTTTTCGACAAGTGATGATGGACCAATTGGACATCCATATGAAAAAAATGGATCTAGAAACAGACCTTACACCCTTCACAAAAATGAACTCAAAATGGGTTATAGATTTAAAGGTAAAACACAAAACTAGAAGATAATGAGCAAAAAGCTGGATGGCCTCATTTATGGCATGATGTTTTAGATAAAACACCAAGTGTACAACCTGTAAAAAAAAAAAAAAAAAAGATAAGCTGGACTTTACTCAAATTAAAAACTTCTGCTCTGTGAAAGACACTGTCAGTAGAATAAGAAGAAAAGCCACAGACTAGGGGAACATATTTGCACAAGACATGTCTGATAAAGGACTGTTCTCCAGAATATACAAAGAAATCTTAGAAGTCAACAATAAAAAAATAAACAACCTGATTTTTTAAATGAGCAAAAGGCCTGAACATACATATCACCAAAGAAAATATACAGAAGGCAAATAAGCATCTGAAAGGATGCTCCACCTCGTGCATCATTAGGGAAATGCAAACGACAATGGGATAGGATACCACTACATGCCTGTTAGCGTGGCCAACGTCCAAAACATTGACAACACCAATGCTGGGGAGGACGTGGAGCCATAAAAATTCTCATTTGTTGCTGTTAGAAATGCAAAATGGTACAGACACTTTGGAAGACAGTTTAGCAGTTTCTCACAAAACTAAACTCACTCTTATCATATGACACAGGAATCCTGCTCTTCAGTATGCACCCAAGTGAGCTGAAAAATTACGTCCACACAAAAACCTGCACAATGATGTTTCTAGCAGCTTTATGTATCATCGTCAAAACAGGGAAGCAACCGAGATATCCTTTGGTAGATGGGTGGATCAGTAAACTGTGGTATATCCAGACAATGGAATATTACTCAGTGCGAAAAAGAAATGAGCTATCAAGCCGTGAATAGGCATGGAGGAAACAGAAATCCATATTACTGAGTGAAAGAAGCTGACTGGAAAAGGTATGATTCCAACTATGTGGCATTCTAGGGAAAAAAAAAAAAACACTATGAGGACAGTAAAAAGGTCAGTGGTTGCCAGGGGATAGAGGGAGGGAGGGATGATTAAATAGAACACAAAGTTTTTAGTACATTGAAACTATTCTATATGATACACCATGGTGGATATATGTCATTAGACATTTTCAAAGTCGATAAAATATACAGCACTAGTATTCCGAGAACCAAGCCAGGTCCAGCCGCATTTTCTCCAGGCCCAATAATGAGAAGCAGACAAACTAGGAAAGAAGGGAATTTATTGCTGTAACCGGATACAGGGAGAAGGCCGGAGATAACTAATTCCACCAGACCAATTCAAAGTGTTACAATTTTCTTAGCGCTTATATAGGTTAGGGTTGTGTGCCTACCTGCAGCATAGCATTCGCCTGTCTATAGGTAACTAATGTTGTTTTAACTAGAGGGTCAGAGGCCAAAAAATGGTTGCTAAATCCAATTAAGCTGTGAGGGCCCCAGTACCTTCAAGGCCTGTCTACTGGGGTACCGGAGTGATTATTTCTAATTCATCTTCTTTACAGCTTGGTCCAGAGAGCTGCCTTAGACTCTACAATGAGTCTATTCAAACAGCTGCCTCTGTTACCTTGACTCATCTCAGATTTTTGTCAACCTGAGAAAGGTCCTGGCACTATGAATTTAAGACTGTCTATTATTTTGGCTTGCTCCTGTTTAGGGAGAAGCCCATTCAAGGCTCCTACTATTTTATTTCTAGCTTTGATGTCTGGGCACTGATTTCCTAGGTTTAACTATTTGCTCAATGTCAAGGCAGTGCTGTGGAAATTTGTCTGTGTAACTGAAGTGCTATGTGGGCCTGTGTGACTGTCATACAGGCCTGTCTGTGTGATTGTCAGGGAGAATTGGCCTGGCACACTAGGAGTGAACACCGGGGTGTAAACTATGGATTGGGGTGATAATGATGGACTTGGGGTGATAATGATTGTCAGTGTAGGTTCACCGTTTGCAACAAATGTACCACTGAGGGGCAGGATGTTGAGAGTGAGGGAGGCTGGGCCTGCACGTGGAGGGGTTCTGGGAGTATACAGGAACCCTCTATACTTTCTGCTCCATTTTGCTATGAACTTAACACTGCTCCAAAAATAAAATATATTTAAAAGGGCAAAAATTCTAAAATTAGGGCAAATAGAAGCTTGAGGAATAAAATAAGAACTAGTTGTAAGAATTAGTGAGCTGGTAGAAGTCACTAAATGCCACTTGTCCAATTTTTTTTTTTTTTTTTTTTTTTTGAGATGGAGTCTCGCTCTGTCATGCAGGCTGGAGTACAATGGCACGATCTTGGCTCACTGCAACCTCTCCCTCCTGGGTTCAAGCAGTTCTCCTGCCTCAGCCTCCCGAGTAGCTGGGATTACAGATGCCTGCCACTATACTTGGCTAATTTTTTGTATTTTTAGTAGAGACGGGGTTTTGCCATGTTGGCCAGGCTGGTCTTGAACTCCTGACCTCAAGTGATCTGCCTGCCTTGGCCTCCCAAAGTGCTGGGATTACAGACATGAGCCACTGTGCCCCACTAACTTGTTCTATTTTAATAAAAGATTTTCTATATTTTCATGAAAAAATCTTTCTTTAAATCCTAATTCACAGTAAATACATTTTTATTTTTGCTTGCCCACTAAATATTAAAAATTGGGATGTTTTTAAGAATTATATTGAAAATATTTTCTATATCTTTTGTTTGCCTAAATGTCTGTGGTCAGGATCTTTGTTGTAGTTAAACCTATTTAACTTCTTCCTCAGTGACTAAATGAAAGAATAAAAACATTCTCATTATTCTCTGATCCAATAAGCCTATGAATGTTGTGTCACTTTAATGGGCCAAATATTTGGAATAAAATCTCGTGACTGTAGAAATGAGATATAGATTTGATGGAAAATAAATTGCTTATGAACAAACAACGACATGAACTTTTATGTAAAAATGTGAACATATACAAATTTACTGCATACTAAGTTTATCATTGAGAAGGCTGATTCATAGACTCATAGGCGGTGCAATTGTGGTGAAGAATGAAACATTCTACTGAGGTCACAGTATTGCTAATGGCAGCTTTCTGGTAACCTGTGATACCCCGGTCCCCTCAGCTAAATTCATCTTGTCCATTCTTAATGACAGGGAACACTAGGATTTATTTTACTTTGTGTTAAAGCCTGTGTGCCTTTCTAAAAGGCCTCTTTTCTATAGAAAAGTCTTGGCCATGCCTGAAGGTATTAACTATAGCAGACCTCCAGGGATAAGAAACACTTGTTCAGCTCTAATTATTTTATCAGATGTCAGCCTCGCTGCCTAAATGCCTAAATTCTAAAGCAAGTCAGTTGCCTTTCAATCAACAAGACAGAACCATCTACACCTGACAGATCCCCATCAGAAAACCCATGGAGACAATTGCTTCTCCAGAAGGATCAGAACAGGCTAGTTTTTTATTTCCTGAGACTCTCTAACTTTCACCTTTTTTCATTCTGATCATAAGAAAAAGATACGCATGTGCTATATTACATTAACTCTTCCAGTGTAGCAATGTGTTCTCAGAACTACAATTTAATATTTCACCTGGTAATCACAGCACTTTGGGAGGCCAAGGTGAGAGGATCACTTGAGGCCAGGAGTTCAAGAGCAGCCTGGGCAATATAGTGAGACCTCATCTCTATTTATTTTTTTTTTAAATGTACTTTGCCTTGTATCTGGAGAAGTGTGTGAAATAATGTTACCTTAGACATTGCTTCATTTGTTGTTAATATATCAAGAGAGTTTGTTATGAACTTCTATCCTGCCACGTGAGAAATTCTTCTGAGTTCAGAACTGGGACATGTTGGCCATTTCTAGTAATTTAGCATTCTATATCAAATGATAGTTATTTAACTCAGCACCATTGTCTTTTCACCCTGGCTGCCAGGAAGCTAAGTGATTTTTATGGCCATAGCTTCATTAGCCTTCTCCGCTTGTCATTCTGCCCTTGTTTTCATTTTACAAAAATTCACTTTATCTCTCCAATATGACAAAACACTTTACAAACT
The DNA here is from genome assembly GCF_028878055.3 of Symphalangus syndactylus. Classification (NCBI taxonomy): domain Eukaryota; kingdom Metazoa; phylum Chordata; class Mammalia; order Primates; family Hylobatidae; genus Symphalangus; species Symphalangus syndactylus. The sequence continues at coordinate 28,582,946 of NC_072437.2, read as the reverse complement.
CAAAGGCAATAAATCCCAGGCATGTTTGCTGAGCAGTTATGATGTGGTCATCCATGGCACTGAATGAGAACAAAAGTCAGATTCAAGATCCTGATGGAGGGTCTTGGAGACTCACAGCAAGTCAGACACCCAAGCTACAACTGTCAGAAAATTAAGTACATAGAATAACAGAAATAGATACAAGTTGCGTGGGAATAGAGATGGAAAATATCTGTGTTTTGTTAGAGGAGAACTAGAAGACTTCACAAGAATGTGAACTCTTAACCTGGGTCTGGAAGGATGAGTAGGACATCGCAAGAAAGTATGTTTGTAATGTACAATGGGTCCTGAATCCCAGGATACAAACCCAAGATATATAAAACTTATTATCTTTTTTCTGTAACCAAATGCATCTCATTTGACCCTGGTACTATGGTTTAATCTGAGTAAGTTGGTCTCTATCCTATGAGCCCATGAAATGTTCATTTGATTTAGGGAGTTCGAGAAAATGGTGGTTCTGATTCATTTAATATTCTTTTAAATATAGTGTTTCCTGCCTGGATGTTGACTTTTGAAGCTCAGATATTAGGTATTTGATTCTTTTAATTCTCTTTGTATTTTTGATGTGTCATCCCTTGCCAGAGGTAATAACAGGAAGATAAAATACAGAAAAAGGGGAAACCAGGTATTATTGTGCCCAGCATTGAGTGCCATAAGAAAACAACATCCCTTAGTTGAGAGAGGCCTCAGTGGCAAGGGACCTTAGATATTATATCTATCAAGCTCCTTCACCCTCGTTTTATGGAGTAGAAAATTGATGCTAAGAAAGGCAGAGTGATGCTCCCGACATTATCCTGGTCAGTTGGAATTGTGGGCTGCACTTTTTTTTTCTTTTTTTTTTGAGATGAAGTCTCACTCTGTCGCCCAGGCTGGAGTGCAGTGGTGCAATCTCGGCTCACTGCAACCTCTGCCTCCTGGGTTCAAGCGATTCTCCTGCCTCGGCCTCCAGAGTAGCTGGGACTATAGGCGCGTGACACCGTGCCCAGCTATTTTTCGTATTTTTAGTAGAAACGGGGTTTCCCCATATTTGTCAGGCTGGTCTTGAACTCCTGACCTCGTGATCCACCTGCCTCAGCCTCCCAAAGTGCTGGGATTACAGGCGTGAACCACCGCCCCCAGCCTGTGGACTGCACTTTTAACCCCAGCCTCAGCAGTAGTCCAGATCTCTTCAATATTTCTTTAATCTGCGGCACTAAAGAATTGCCAAAGGAGTTTGTTACAACGTATCAATGATGCATCATATTTCAGGGCTTTGTTGTCAGAGATTCAAATACAGAATGCGTTTTTACCAAGCTCTTCAGGTGAGACTAATGCAAAGGACCTGCCCTTTCAAGTACACAGAGTGAAAGTCTGAACTCCATAAGGGCAGAAGCCGATTTTTATTAATCTTTTTATGCCCAGTGCCTACATAGCACATATTGTATAGAAAATGTGTAACGTTGAATGCATGCAAACTATATTTCTAAAAATACACACCACCTTCGTTTGTTGTTTGTTTCTAGCAAAAGCACTGGCAAATTTGTTCTTTACTGGAATATTTTGAATGTTATCTTCGAATTGTTATGTTTCTGCATTTCTTTATAGATCAGGCTTCTCAATACAAACAAGCTTTTCGACACAAAAAGCCATCAGCCTCAACAAAATCCCAGGAAGCAGAATTCAAGCAGTGAAGGATAATGTTTTGTTTAAGTTGTCAGTGTTCACCCTTCAAAAATGTAAGATATAATTCCAAATCAAAATCCAAGTTGCTTTTTTTTTTTTCGGTATTTTGTGATTTATTGTAGCATTGCCTTTATTCGTGAGGAAAATATATTGAAGAATTTTTCTCATTAAATATGTAACTATGAAATATTTAGGTCAACAAAATGAATTTCTCTATATTTTATGAACAAAATATCCTAGAAAAGAGAGACTTTTTAAATAAATGAAGATTAGTGAGGATAATTATTTCACATATAAAAATTACATTTATTGGCTTCTAAGACCTAATCTACTCAATAAAATAAGTCATGATACCTTAATAACTGAGGAAAATAGACATAAGTAAAAAAAAAAAAACACAAGGAAAGAAGTCTACATGTAAGTATTCTGAGGTCAGGACTTTTTCAACTTTATCACAAAACTCACAGGGCGGATAAATAGTGTTTCCACATTTTATAAAGGTTTCAAGGAAGCCTCAGTATAATCAACCCCTAACATATTATCTTCTAGATAGCCAAGTTCTGTAGCTCACGACACATGGCCCCTGCCTTCCAACTTTAATTAACATAATCTGGTTATCTTGTTCTGTAAAAATTACAAAAGTCCATTTCAGTGGGGTAATTGCAGGTGAGTGATATCCAAGACTGAGAAAATGTAGATTATTAGATTTAGCAAAATGTTATAGCATGATTCATATTTGTTGATTGTGAAAATGCTTTTGGGAGATTGAATTAGCAGAAAGAAGACCTTTTACAAGGCTCAGAGAAAATAATCTCAGGAGTGTAACATTGGAATGAATTTGCAGATCTAAATGAGCATGTCTAAAAATTAATATAACAAAAGAAGAGTAGTACAGAAAAGTAGAAAGTCAGCAAATGAGCCAGATCGATTTTGACATTTGACAAGCAACTATTACAGTGAAAGTAATCATGAAAATACAAGTTGACTGTGTTTTTAGTGATTAATTCCGGCTAGAGTATGGCAAGTATCCAGATATTCAGACAAAAGCAAAATTGCTAATTTGCCTAAAACATATTTTTTCAGTGTAATTTGAATCATTGTTTTCCTATATTACTAAACTTTCTCCAGATGGTTCATAATTTTGCTTTTAGAGTAATTGTTTTGTTTTTAAACTTCCACCTTATCTTTTCTCATAAAGCAACACTCATGACCAGAGCCCAGAACATAATACTAAAATCACATTTCTTAAAAGTATTCTACTTTAAGGACACATCTTCAATTCAATTGAAACTAAGTCTTACACAATGGAATGATTCTCAAATTATTTAAAGTGAATTACTGGTGGCAGCATTGGTGTTAAAGGAAAGACCATTGGAACAGGCATGCATTACAACCAAAAGCCCTATTCCTCCTACCATAATTGGCCCTCTATTTGGGGCAATGTAGCTTAGATTAAAAAAAAAAAAAAAAAAAAAAAAAAAAAAAAAAAAAAAACCTACTCAAGGTTTTGGCCGTAACTACATTTGTACAAGAAGATTCTGGTAAAATGTCAGGACTTCACCATCCAGCCCCTTGGTTACTGATAAAGTTTGGATATGTGTCCCCTCCCGCTCTCATGCTGAAATGTGATTCCTAACGTTAGAGGTAGGACCTGGCGGGAGGTGGTTGGATCTTGGGGGTGGATCCCTCAGGAATGGCTTTGAACCATTCCCTTGGTGATAAGTCAGTTCTTGCCAGTTAATTCACATGAAATCTAATTGTTCTAAAGTCTGGGACCTCCCCTCAACCCCTTTCTCTTGCTCTTGCTCTATGTGACTCACTTGTTCCCTTTCACCTTCTGCCATGGTTGTAAGCTTCCTGAAGCCCTTACCAGAAGCCAAGCAGATGTTGGTGCCTTGCTTGTACAGCCTGCAGAACCATGAGCCAGTTAAACCCCTTTTCTTCTTAAATTACCCAGTCTCAGTTATTTCTTTACAGTAACACAAAAACAGCCTAACACAGTCACCTACTCTGCAGTTTTTCCCAGCAGCTTGTCTGATGCCAAAGACATGTCCCTTTCATAGATGGAAGCAAAGATGCCATTCTGGACAGTGAACAAAGTCACCGGGATAGGGTGTTAACTTTGTTCTTTCACAGCACATTGCAGCTTTCTTTGTGCAAAAACAATATGGAAAAGGAATGGGAAGTAAGACATGCCGTACTGAAAAGACGTAACACAATATGTCAGTGGACAAGAACCATTTTAGAATAAAACTAATTTTACATATTTCTCAAAGGTATATTTGCTCATCTAATAAAGTGATGGGTATTAAAGGTAAATAATGGGGAAGGGAACAAAAATTCTTCAGTCTCAGTAGACAATATTAGAAAGTTTTCTTTCTCACTCATAGAACTACAAAAAGGTGATTTGTGGTGTGATTTTCTCAACTTCGTCCCTACGCATATTATCTCTGTAAGATGAATCTTTTCTAAGACAGGGATTGCCCTTTTATGCTGACTGCATGCGTGCATATGCATAAAATGCCACATTTCCAATTAGGATGTGTATACTCAGGAAGGATGACATATCAGGGCTGTCAGCCTAAAAGCCCTACAGCTCAGGATAATTTTCCGTATCACTCTGTGGACCTGCCAAGATTATGGGACTTATCTATTGGTTTTCTTCCTCTTCTCTTTTCTTCCCTATCATTCCAAAGTCAACCTCTCTCTCAAATTGTGGATTTTGTTATTTTGGATAGCTCTAGAAATCAAGTGAATTTGGTGATCTCTTTTACTAAAATTTAAATAATGTTTTCTCTTATCCCAGTAAGATGGACTCCCTGTTTCCCTGTTTTTCCTAACATCAGTTAGTTTCCAACAATTTAGCTTTTCATCTTCAATAGAAAAATGTGCTAACATGCTATTGAAAAAGATTGCTTTCTATGGAAGAAACTACAAGGAGAAATTTGCATTTGAAGTTTAGCACTTGATAATGTCTTCTTTGGACATCTTAAATATTTTGCACGTGGAAATGTTGCAATACATGTTAGTGGTCCACCCATTTAGTTAAATGACATCTAATAGGATAATGATATAAGATCCTCAGAAAGACATTTCAAACCCTTGAAACAGAAATGCAGAGTTCAGAAATATACAGTATTTTTCTGATAGTTTCAAAATTCTTATATTGACAAACAGGGAAAAAGAAATAGGATGGGTGTGGAAATATTGGTATCAAGTTAGACTGTCAGTTAGAAATATAACTGATTTGAGTGTGCATTCAAACAGCTATATCAGCATTCGAATGCATAATTTAGATTTTCACTAGGTTCACCTTAGTTGTGCATTAAATTATAAGGTATGAGGCCAGGTGTGTGATGTTTGTAAGCTATGTGGCCAAGGTAGAGAATTTGTGTGCTGCTTTCTGAAAGCCTTGGTGATTCAAGCATCATAGATATGGATGCCTCCAAGTTTATCTGGAAGTATCATTCACATTTTTATTACTCTGAGAGAGTTAGATAAGATCACAGAACTTGAGGAAACACAGTAGACAATTCGGTCTGTTTTTTTCTGCTATTCTCATAGTAATTACCATATTTTTCCAGATCGAGCAATCAATAATGCATTCTAATGCTTTCCATTTGGTTCTCTACAACATTGGTGTTAATGTCCTCATCTTGCCATTAAAATTTCTTTTCTCTAGTTTTCTAATCAGACCAAGATGGTCTTTTTAAAAGGAAAGAAGCAGTAACTAGCTAATTGACAAAATACATTTGCTCTCCTTCAAAGCATGTTGCAAAGAACAAATCAGCCCATAGCACTTAGTCCTTCTGATGATTTCGAGGGAGAAGGGATTTTATTATTCACCGTGGAAAAAATTAGACTATAAACAAGAAGGGCATTTTTTTTCCTAGCCTTATTTACTCAATGTGAACGTGAGCTTACATTTAAGAATGCCTATTTTGTTTATCTGTTAAATTCTGACACCACCATTTTAATGCTATGATTGTTAGCTATTAAAGGCTTTAATTTTATTAAAAGATTAATGAAATAGATTTGTTAACTCATAGTAGGTTTTTTTTTCTTTGTATAACAGATTCTTGCTTTGAGAGATATTTATGCTCTCTTGCGAAATTAATGGAAACACAGAAAAGATTAAATGACTTTTTGAGGATCACATCAAAATTTAGTGGCTCAGTTCAAATCAGAAATCCAGATTAGAGCCCTTTAAGCTTCAGGCCATGTAGTCTCTTATGTTCATAAAATAATAGTTCGCATAGTAAAGGAGAGACAGTGCAATTTATCTTCGCTGTTAGTCAATGCCATCAATTCACTCTATGCATTCCTCCTTGTTTTGTTGTTTGAGTACTACAGAAAGATGTGTAACTACAGGTAAGACTTCAGTTGGCCTTAATAAAGATGTTTAATGCAGTACTAGATTCTAATATAAAATTTAGTTCTTGAATATAAATTAGGAAAATGTATATTCAAGAGATAGAAGATTTTTAAATTCTCAATACAAAAGAAAAGAATAAATTTCTTTGATAAATGATCAGGGAAAATTTCAACATTTTCATGTACTTAGAAATGACATCCAGGTATGTTACTCTAATTGTTTTGAAAGAACAATCAGCATTATTCAAGTTTTATAAAATACATGAATGAGAACTGGTTATTTCCCTCAATGAACTTACGGTCATTTAGGGAGGATAGAACAAGTCCCTGCAAACAAAAACTAATAGTGCAAGACTAGGCATGATTAAGCACTATTATGGGCTGACTCTGTTTTCAGTGAGAAATCAGAAGAGATGGAAGAATAACTGCTGCTGAGAATAATTGGGAATTTTTGTTTTATGCTTTAAGTTTTAGGGTACATGTGCACAATGTGCAGGTAGGAATGTTTCTTAAATAAGTTCAAAGTTAAACTAGATCTCAGTGGTTGGGAAACAATTTGAGGGAAGTAGGAGAGACGTTGTAGGTGGGGTATGCAGAACTAAGCATAGGCTGTTGTCTGAGGTAGTACAAGATAGCTATGAGCTAGTGAGCAAAATGATGTCTACATGCTCATTTGGTTATCAATTCAGCAAATATGTACAGAGATCCTACTATGCTAGATACTGACAGCACAGAAAGGAAGAAAAAGAAAGAAAGAAAGAAAGAAAGAAAGAAAGAAAGAAAGAAAGAAAGAAAGAAAGAAAAGAAAGAAGGAAAGAAAGAGAAAGACAAAATTCCTATTTTATGTATGTCCCCAGCAGGAAGCATAGGGCATACCTAAACAGAGTAAGAGAGGAGAGCATAATAAAAAGTTTATTTACAAAGATGCTAGTGGGTTTTAGGGAAACCAGCAAAGAATAGTATAATGCTGTATTGCTAGCAATAGTGGAAAGCAGTTAATATTTCTAGATTTGAAGGGACAGTGGGCGGGAGAAGTTACTGAAACTCATAGGGAGTAGATGCAGGAAAAGGGCTGCCTCACAAGAGATGTAACCTTCAGCAGAGAGTCACAGTCAACTTGCAGTAATGAGCCAGAATGAAATCTGGTGAATAAATAGGCCCCTGCCCCAGTCTCTTAATTTCCTGTTAATGATTCCCACTAGCTAACTCCAACTAGAAGGCAACAGGGCCACTTTGATACAGTCACTGAAGGTCAATGCTGAGGCATAACATATAGTGAAGAGCAGCACAGTGTGTGTGTCAGGGATCCAGCAGAGAAGCAGGAGGATGGAGAGACAAACACAGATTTATATAAATATATATAACTGATATTCCTATGTAATTTAAGTGTATTAATTTATATAAGTATAAATTAATATAAATATAATTTATTTATAATAAGCTGACAGGCTGGAAACTCTAGAGGAGAATCTGATGCTGAAGTCCACATGTAGAATTTCTTCCTTCTCAGGGAAACCTCAGTTTTGCTCTTAAGAACTTGCAACGGATTACATGAGGCCTGCACAGATTATCAAGGATAGTCTCTGTTACTTAAAGTGAATTAAATATAGACGTTAACAAGATCTTTAAAAAAGTCTTCATAGTAATACATAGACTCATGTTTAATTAAAAAACTGCTTGCTATAGCCAAGCCAAGTTGACTCATAGAAGTAGTCATTGCTATAGGACCAACAGATCCATACGCCTACCACTCAGGAACAGACCAACACCCTCAGACAGCAGGGATGCATCAGAGATAGAGTTTAATGATCACAGGAGTCAACCAAGGAGGTGGGAGGAGACCCTCAAATCCATCTAGACCCTCAAATCCATCTCCCAGCGGGGCTGGGGTAATCATAGAGGATGAAAGCCTGGAAAATTGAGGTCATTGGTTGGGGAAAGAGGGATGAAATCATCAGGATGTGGAAACTTCATTCATTAGTGAGTCAGATTCTCATGGCGTCCTTCAGACCAGCTGACGTCAGTAGTTTCACTGGTACACAGGCCTTGAAAGAATATCTCAAATGGAAAACTTCATAATTTATAACGTTCAAGTTGTTATCTGCAAAACGGTTATGGAGAACTCTAATCTTGTAACAGGGCTACATGATTCCGAGGCAATAGAATCAAACAGCTATGAAGACCAAACAGCTCGGAGGACGCAGGTCAGAGAGCCAGCTGCCTAAAGATCAATGCTGAGTGTGCTGCAAGCTTGGCTTATTTTCTTTTCTCTCCCTCCCTTCCTCCTGATCAATTTTATAAAGTTTATAAGGATGGTTTCACCATAACAGTCTCTATTCTTACGGAGCTTATATTTTTTATAAGAGAATACAGAAAATTTTAAAAATTATATATACCCTTCAATTGATGATAACTGCTAAGGAGGATAAAGCAGAATATATTGATCAGGAGGCAGGAGAGATGCTGTTTTAGACAGGATGGTCATGGACATATATAATCCACTGATATTTGTGCTGAGACCTGAATAAAGCTAGAAAGTAAGTTTCACGGATGTCAGGAAATTGTTCCAGGAAGACAGTCCCAGCAAAGGCTTGGGCTTGCTCTGTTCAAGGATGAGCAAGGAAGCCAGTTGCTGGAGCTGAAGCAGTATGCAAAGAGTAAGAAAATGAGATCCAATGATAACATAAGGTCAGATTAGGACCTTTCAAGCAAGTTAAGGATCTTGGATTATATTTTGAGGGAAATAGAAAGCAGTTAAACCATTTCAAGCTGAAAAGTAATTTGACCTTTTTTTTTTTTTTAATGAACTTCTTTGGTCTTTGGGTAGAGAAAAGACCGTGGGCATCAGGAGTTGAAGCAGGAAACAGGTGGGGTGCTTTAGTCTCAGTCCAGGACTGGATGAGCATTGTGGTGATAAAGACCGTAATATACTCTGAAAGTAAAGTCAACGTGATTTGCTTCCTAGATATAACACATACAAGACAGAGAGAAGTCAAAGTTGGTTTGATATTTGGCCTTAGCAACTGAATTAGTAAAATTAGTATTTGCTGAGATGCAAAAGACTAGAAAGGGGCAGGGTTGGGGTTGGGAGAATGAGGATTCAAGAGTTCTAATTGGAAATGGTTAGTGTCTATTGGACATCCAGTTGGAAATGTTGAACAGGCTATTTGTGTCTGGAGTTCAGGAGAGAGGTCAGGGCTATAGATGTAAGTTTAATAGTTACCGACATAAATATATTGGGAGGAAAAGGAAAGAAAAACCAATAGATTTAAAGAGGTAATTTATGATAGATTAGCGGCTCTTAACAGTGAGGTGGAATAGCATAGACTTTAGGGTTTCTTACATTAGCAGTTTACACATTTGCCTCACTTATTACACTGTGAGCTCCTTAAGAGAAGAAACGGTGCCTTATTCATTTTGGATACTTAGCACACAGCTAAGTAGCTAGTACATCATGGCCTGTTGGTAACTATTTATTGAATGAATGAATGAGTTAACTAATTGAAAGAAATTATAATGTTAAGAACTAGAGCAGAAGCTAGAAAGCAGCTACACTCATATCACAGAAAGTTTTTTAATGTATGGAAATCCTTGACAAGTAGAAAAATAATATATAGGTTACTTGTTGCTAAACATTATATGAGATGTAAAAATAAAAGGATAATATTGTCCTCAAGGGACAAACAACAGGCATTGAATAAAAAAAGAAAATGAATAAAAAAGCATAATTAATGTTATCATAATTTAAAGGTGCATAAGATTAGTTCCAGCTAAAGTAATCATGGGCCACTCAATAAAAGAAGTAAGATTGGAATGGGAACTTCAAGAATAATTAATCTTTTGTAACATATAATTGAGAAACCACATTTTAGACAATCAAAACATGAAGGTGTAGTAAGTATTGTAACATGGCTAGTATACAGGGAATAAATCAGGAAGTATAATAGTAGGAGATAAGACTGGCCTTGAATACCTAGGTAAATATATGAATGATATTTAATGGGTAATATTAATAAGTATTAATATTATTTAGAAGACTCTTTTGTAAGTAATAGAAAATCCAACTAAAGCTTAAACACTGAGGAATGTATTAATACCTGGAGGTCCAGCTATCAGACAGACTATGGGGATGACAACTCTGCATGAGGCTCCATCCTGGCTCCTTGCTATCTCCTGGCTCTATCCTCATACCGGACGTTAAAGAGCTGCTGCTATTGCAGATTTCACATCTGCAGAGTCCAGCATGCAGGGCAAAGGAAATGGTCTCCCTGTATGCGCCCCCCGCCTTTTTTTTTTTTTTTTTTTTTGAGACAGAGTCTCACTCTGTCACCCAAGCTGGAGTGCAGTGGTGCAATCTCGGCTCACTGCAACCTCTGCTTCCTGGGTTCAAGTAATTCTCCTGCCTCAGACTCCCGAGTCGCTGGGACTACAGGCACACGCTGCCATACTCGGCTAATTTTTTGTGTTTTAGTAGAGACAGGGTTTCACCGTGTTGCCCAGGCTGGTCGCGAACTCCTGACTTCAGGCAATCCGCCCGCCTTGGCCTCCCAAATTGTGTATGCCACTCTTAAGACTCAGGAAGCAGTTCAAGTGCCTCCAGCGAACTCCCACTCACAGCTCCCTTGCTCAAATTAATTCACCTGAGACTTTTCTTTCCACAACCAACTCTTCCTATCAGATCAATATCCTTATTGGCTCAGATCTAGATTCCTGAAGCAATCACTGGAAAGGAGGATGAGACAACTGTGATTGAGTTAGACACTTCAGGGCTGTCCCAGGAGTGGGAGGTGGCACTGAATCAGATGTCACACTTGGGGCAGGGGTACTGGGGCTGGAAGGTGAGGGAGTGAGACAGATATTGAGTAGGCAACTTCAGGGTCCACCCACTATAGGAACTACAGAGGAGTCACATGAACAGGTAATTCCATAGAATGCTAATTTGATGGCAATACAATGATTTCATGATTTGCAAATAAAATAAAATAAAAACTCAACTCATAAAATATCTTTAGAATAACACTTTGGGTAAATGTCTTCATTATCTAAATGTTGTTTATAAATCAATAATTTAAAAAACATCAAGAGAAAAATGGCCTAGAAACTTAAAAAATAAATACATATTATAAATACAAATGTTCTATTTATATGAAAAATGTTCTATCTTACTAGTATTCTAAAACTGTGAGCTAAAATATTAAAAAGTATAGATTTTTCTCTTTAAATTAGATTTTTAAAAAATACCTATTACTATTGAAGAGTTGTGGTAGTTAAAGGAGAAATTATTATAATACTCCTGAAAAGAAATTTAGCATAATGCTTTAGGAGCCTTATAATAGTCAATAATCCTATAATTACACCTCCGGGAATGTATCTTAAGAAAATAATCAGCAATAGATCTATATATAAAGACTTTCATAGCAGTGTTTGATATGATTTGGCTTTGTCCTCACCCAAAATCTCACCTTGAATTGTAGTCCCCATAATTCCCATAATCCCCACATGTCAAGTGAGAGGCCAGGTGGAGGTAATTGAATCATAGGGGTGGTGTCCCCCATGCTGTTCTCATGATAGTGAGTGAGTTCTCACAAGATCTGATGGTTTTATAAGTGTTTGGTAGTTCCTTCTGCATTCTTTCTCCTTCCTGATGCCTTGTCTTTGAAGAAGGTGCCTTGCTTCCCCTTTGCCTTCTGCCATGATTGTAAGCTTCCTGAGGCCTCCCCAGCCATGCTGAACTGTGAGTCAGTTAAACCTCTTTCCTTTATAAATTACCCCGTCTCAAGCAGTTCTTTATAGCAGTTTAAAAATGGACTAATACAGTTTTCTATATAGCTGATAAAATCTGAAAAGACAATTAACAGCCAACAACAGGGAAATCCTCAAATAAGGATTGGTTCATACAATGGAAAACTATGCAGACTGAAAAATAATTTTGATAATAGAGAAAAATTTTCAATATAATTGTTTTAAACATAGAAACTCATATACTTTTTAAAAAAATGTTAATGAACAGTTTTTTGATGGGAAGAAGGGTTTTTTAAATAATGGCCCTTTTGAAAGTTCCACTTACAGAGATACAGCTAACCTCCCTAGTTAGCTGTATTCCTAAGTATTTTAATTGTTTGTGTAGTTATTCTGAATGGGATTGGATTCTTGATTTGGCTGTCAGCTTGGATGTTGTTATTGTATAAAATGTTACTGATTTTTATACATTGATTTTGTATCCTGAAACTTTGTTGAAGTTGTCTAACAGATCCAGGAGCTTTTGGGCAGAGACTGTGGTATAAAATCTTATTGTTTGTGAAGAGAGATATTTTGACTTTGTCTCTTCTATTTGGATGGTTTTTATTTCTTTCTCTTGCCTGATTGCTCTGGCTAGGACTTCCTGTACTATGTTGAATAGGAATGATGAGAGTGGGCATCTTCGTCTTGTTCCAAGAATTACAAAACACTGCTCAAGGAAATCAGAGAAAACACAAACAAATAGAAAATCATTCCAAGCTCATGGATATGAATAATCAATATCATTAAAATGGCCATACTGCTCAAAGCAACTTATAGATGCAATGCTATTCCTATCAAATTGCCAATGACTACCCTGGAAGATAACCCAGGAAATACCATTCTATGCATAGGTCCTGGTGAAGAGTTCATGACAGACATGTCAAAAGCAATTGCAACAAAAACAAAAATTGACAAATGAGATCTAATTAAACTAAACAGCTTTTGCACAGCAAAAGAAACTATCATCAGAGTAAACAGACAGCCTACAGAATGAGAGAAAATCTTTCCAAACTATGTATCTGATAAAGGTCTAATATACAGAATCTATAAGGAACTTAAATTGGCAAGCAAAAAAAAAAAAAAAAACTAAAAAGTGAGCAAAAGACGTAGACAATTTTCAAAAGAAGACATACACACAGCCAACAGGCATATGAAAAAATGCTCATCATCACTAATAATTAGAGAAATGCAAATCAAAACCACAGTGACATACCATCTTACACCGGTCAGAATGGCTATTACTGAAAAGCAAAAAAAAAATAACAGATGCTGGCAGGAGAAAAGGGAACACATACGCTGGTGGTGGGAATGTAAATTAGCTCAACCACTGTGGAAAGCAGTTTGGAGATCTCTCAAAGAACTTAAAACAGAACTACCATTCAATCCAGTAATCCCACTATTGGGTATATATCTGAGAAATATAAAACATTCTACCATAAAGACACATGCACACGTATGTTTATCACAGTACTACTTGCAATAGCAAAGACATGGAATCAACCTAAATTTCCAGCAACAGTAGACTGGGTAAAGAACTATGGTACACATACACCATTGAATACTATGCAGTCACATAACAAGAATAAGATTGTGCCCTTTGCAGCAACATGGATGGAGCTGGAGGTCATTATCCTAAGCGAACCAATGCAGGAAGAGAAAACCAAATGTTACATGTTCTCACTTATAAGTGGGAGCTAAACATTGAGCAGATATGAACACAAGGGAAAAACAGACACCAAGGTTTACTTTACAGTGGAGGGTGGGAGGAGGGACAGGATCAAAAAACTACCTATTGGGTACTATGCTTATTACCTGGGTGATGAAACAACCTGTACACCAAACCCTCATGACCTACAACTCACCTATATAACAAACCTGCGCATGTACCCCTGAACCTAAAATAAAGTTTTTTTTTAAAAAAGTTCCCCATCATTTTAACATAATTTGAATAAGTGCCTGCCTAAAAAAGACAGTCTTTCATTTTGCTAGGATGAAGGACTGCATTCTATTTGTGAGTGATCTTTGAATGTAATCACAATGCCAGCTTTTCTACAGTCTGTCCTAACTTTCTACATAACAGTGTCAAAAAGTAAAAATAAACAAGGTTCAATGATGCACACCTATAGTCTCAGCTACCTGAGAGGCTGAGGCAGGAGGATCACTTGAGCTCAGGAGTTCGAGACAATCCTAGGCAACATAGTGAGACCCATATCTGAAGAAAAAAATAGTATTTAATTAGCTGGGTGTGGTGTCTCATGCCTGTAGTCCCAGCTACTCAGGAGGCTGAAGCAGGAGGATCAGGAAGATCACTTGAGGCCAGAAGCTTAAGGTTGCAGTGAGCTATGATGACACCCCTGCACTCTAGCCTAGGGGACAGAGCGAGAGGCCATATCTCTAAAATAAATAGATAAATAAAAAATATAAGGACATAAAAATCTCACTTGAATTATAATATATCAATATTATTAATTTGAAAATATGGAGTCTACCATGAGTCCCTCATTATTCTGTGTAAGGGAATACTGAAGTTGAGGTATCAACAAATTTGTTAAAATTAGTTTTATCATTTTGATGTTGGGCCCATAGCCCTTGAATAATCAAAGTGGCCATTTAAAATATTTCACAATGTTGATAATTGCTGAGGGTGGGTGATAGGTACATGGGGATTGATTCCATTATTCTATCTAATTTTGTGTATATTTTGCAATTTTCATGATAAAAATTGAAAAGTAAAATAATTTACATGAAATGGGTTAAAACATATTTAATTTACAATGATTAATTTTCTCAAACTTAAATTCTGAACTTTTCTCCATACTATATGTACAATTTTCCAGTCAGCAGAGTTTGAAATGCAAATCTTTTATTTAAACGAGGATGAACAGTAAAACAACATGTTTGCATAGGTATAAACTGTCTGTGCATTGTAAACATCATTTACTATATTGTAAATGTTACTTTATAAAATGACATGTATGAAATTTTGTATTGGAAGGGATCTTCTTATATAGAAAAGTTATATTTATAGATTCATTTTTAATAACCTAGCATTTTATTTTAGGATCAATAATTCTGTCTTTATAAGCAAACTAATTCTACTGGGCACTTTTTTGTATGGTTTTATTGTTAAATATATTTGCAATTGGACAAGCTGTTTCATTTTCCACATTTAATACACTTTAATCACCGTAAAATAATAAAAGCGTTTTAGATTTATAAGAACCTTAGAAATCATCTAAACTATGAAATAATTATGGACAAGTCCAATGACTACATCATTATGTCCCTAATTTTGAGCATTCAACAAAAGAGCATTGCACTGAATAGATTTAGTGTATTTTCCCATCTGGCGTGGGGCTTTTGCCCATAACGTTCCTGACTGATGGATGTATTAGTCTCTATGCAAATCCTTCCAGTAACAAGGTTCTCATTTTTCAAGTGTTTATTAAATACCCCTGTGTCAGTTTTCTAAGGTTGCTATTATCATCTACCCCAATCTGAATGGCTTAAAACAACAAAAATTTATTCTCTCACTGTTCTAGAGGCCGAAAGTCCAATATCAAGGTGTCAGTAGGGCCACACTCCCTCTGCATAGGAGAGAATCTTTCCTCTTCCTAGCTTTTGGTGGTTGGCTAGTCATTCTTCTGCATTCCTCGGCTCACAGCTGCAGCACTTCAATCTCTGCCTTCATTGTCATACGCCATTCTTCTCCTTATGTCTGTGTCTTTATGTGATATTTACCCCTCCTGAGTCTGTGTCGAAATTTCCTTCTACTTATAAAGACACCAGTCATATTGAGTTAGGGCTCACCCTAATCACCAGCCTCATCTCAATTTGAGCCCAGCTGCAAAGATCTTATTTCCGATAAGAACACATTCCTAGATCTTGAGAGTAAGGACTTTGTGTATCTTTTGAGGGACATAATTCACGCCATAACACTAATATACAAAATAATGGGACATAGTTGTAGAAAGTGGAGGATGTTCTTTGGACAATCCCTAAATTCTCCAGAATGAGGTTTTCTCATTTTTAAGGTAGTCTAATGAAATTGCATGATAATAAAAGATAGGAACACCTATTGTGGACTGATCACATGCTAGGCAAAATTCTGTCCACCATGCAGTAATAACTCTGAGCCTCCTAAAGACTCCACTAGCTAGCAAGTCCAGCCTCATTTTATGGTTATACATACTTGAGGCATAGAGAGGTAAAGTAGCTTTTCCAAGCTCACACAACTAGTAAATGAAGACGTCGGGAAACGTATTCGAGCAATCTATGTTTCAACCCCATCTTGATTAGATCGGATAGTTCATTCTGAGTCTCAGATCCGTGCTTCAAACTTTCACTACTGCTCTTAGCTGTGCCTTAGCACTCACTGCTCCTTCCATGCGAAGTCCTTTAAATATTTGAAGATGACTATTATGGTCTAACTAGTCTTTTCTTCCTCAAGACAAACATCGTAAGTTCTTTCAATCATTTTTTATGTTGAATCACTTTCAAATCTTTCAATTTGAATAATCCTTAGTTCATTACGCAGAATACTGGAATTATCATGGCCTACATTATAGTGCTTCTAACTAAACTTTATATATATATATGGACAAAACCTCATGATTATCCAGAATTCACAAATTACATGATGTGAATTGAATAAATGCATTTTTATAGATTTCATATTAGTAGGGGTGGAGTTAATAAAGCTTCCTACACATTTTGATACTGCTATTCTACTTTGAATGCTAGGCAACTCTGAATATAAGGATTCATAATAACTATTACTTCCCCATTTGTGATAAAAAGATCAAGTAAAATGGATGTGAAGGGCCTTAGGGATTGTTTCATGTAAAATTGCGATGCCCCTTTTTATATCACATCTCCGCTCCCAAGAGATTCCTGAAAGGATTTAGTCAAACATGAAACTTTTTATTCCATTTGTAAGTAATGTATTTTTATTTCAGAATCAAATCTAATATGCTGCTTTCTACTTTTGGACCTTAAAAATAGCACAAAAAGCTCTTAGGTCTTCATTGGGGTCCACATACATGTGTCTGCAATTGGATTAGATAAATTGGAACTTCATGAAAATGAGATAGAGTTAAAGTATTTCATGGTCTGGTTTCTTAACAAGAAATAATATAATTTTATCATGGTGCCTTGGTGCTAGACAAATTCTGAAGCCAACTGTAGACTTTTATCAAAAATTAAATTTTGACGTAGAGCCAAGATTCTGGTTTTCAGCTAAGATGCTTTATATCTATGGCAGCTTTGCACTTCATGGACTAATTGCCATAATACATGGTTATTGATGCAGAATCCTCCATGGTTCCTTTTGCTCTAACAGACTTGCATATTAAAAATGGAAGCTTTAACATATTTAATAGCACAAGTGACTAAGCTGTCAGAAATTTTCACACTTAAATACTGACAGCCTCGTCCCCTTAAAGTAAGGACATTCTTCTCTTTTTCCTATTCTTCATTCACTCTTCTGCCTGTTATCATTAATATTGCTCGCATTGTCAGATGCTGGCATCTGGCAAATCCAATTCTTACTGGCCCAGAGTGTGTGCTAATTATATCCTACAGCTAATTAGAAAGCATCCTCTTTGCTAGAGAACAGTTTATTTAGCTCATCAATGAATAAGATTTGGTTTGAATCTTGATGTAAAAATCAAAGGGAAATGGAAATGGGGTGAGGTAGAGGAAAACATACCCTTCATAATGCAGGAATCCTTGTTAATTAAATTTTAAAAATGAATATAGATTTTGCATAAGGTCTGGAAGGAGGGGAATTTAGACTAAAACACCAAAACTAGAGAAATTAAAGAATATATTTACATTTCAAGAAACTTACTTATGTTTAAAATATGTTATCTTAAAATCTCAAAATAACTGTAGTAGAGGCATCAGTGACCTAATTTTAAAACAGGTCAGATTCTTTAGAAAGGGATTGGGAAGCTTGTGTTTAATTGATGAATATTTCGTGAACAACATACATGATTCAATACTTGTGCTTAGATTGGGTTCTTCTGAACAATTGAATTTCTGTAGTCAGTATTTAATTGTCCTGTAGTCAGTAATTTAATTACTTACACAGGATTTACTAAAGAAAAGTTACAGTTCCTTATATTACCTGAGTTTTACCATGACTTTGGAGATGACTTAGGCAGGTATTAACCATTCAGATATATATATAATAACCTGGTTCATTCACTTTTTTTTCCTCTTTATCTGCCCAGTCAAATCTGAGCACTACATGTAGCATAGAAAGACATTTTCATGCTATTGTTCAAAATTGCTGTCAATTTACCATGACTAATTAAAATGTGAAGCTCCGTAACATTTTAAGCCAGTGGTTCTCCACCCTGGCTGCACTTTAGAATCATCTAGGGAAGCTTTTTAAAAATATTCAATATTGTCCCCCACATGCCACCTCCCCACATACAAATTCATTCAGAATTTCTGGGCATGGGACCCAGGAAACATTTTTTTTTTAAGTCTTCCGGGTGATTCAAATGTGTCTGTGGATTGAAAATAATCATTCTATGAGATAGTTGGTCACAAAAGATTGAGAAGCCATAATAAAGCTTTCTTGAATTTCTTAAGAAACAGATAAAACAGGAGGTCAATTAATGAAAATAATTAGTTTTTTTAGCTCGGATAATCTCTGAGATATCTGTGTCCTATACTGCAGGGTTCTGTAAGGGGCACGTGGATACCTCTGAGAAGCTGATGATGACTTTTCGCTGCCAAAGCATGCAAACACATGAAACTGGCATGGATGATGATATATTTCACAGAGAATCAGAATCTGTGAATCCCTGAAAGCAGGAATGTTCTCGGAGATAGAAGAACTGAAATCAAAAAATAAAGCCCCCAATTTTATGTACTGAGCCATGCAGGCAGAGATTATATTGATGAATAATGATCTTTAAGATAGAAAAACTTCCCCCAAGGACATTTACTTGTTTCATTTTAAGAAAATAAGATGGCCGGGCATGGTGGCTCACACCTGTAATCCCAGCACTTTGGGAGGCCGAGGCGGGCGGATCACAGGTCAGAAGATCCAGACCATCCTGACTAACATGGTGAAAACCCGTCTCTACTAAAAATACAAAAAATTAGCTGGGCGTGGTGACGGGTGCCTGTAGTCCCAGCTACTTGGGAGGCTGAGGCAGGAGAATCTCTTGAACCTGGGAGGCAGAGGTTGCAGTGAGCCAAAATTGCTGCACTCCAGCCTGGGCAAAAGAGTGAGACTCTGTCTCAAAAAAAAAAAAAAAAATACACAAGCTTCCTGAGAAGACCTAATTCTTTCCTGAATCTCACACTCTTCCCCCTGATTGTTGTATACTGCACCTAAAATAAAGAGGACTCATGCATTGCTTACTCTAGTCTAGATTCCTGATTATTAAAAAAAAAAATTACAAATTTTATCTATTCCCTCTCCTTTAAATTATATTAGACTGATGCTATTAAAGCAGACCTCCAAATTTTAAAGTCCTTTAGATTTCAACCTCAAATTACTAAGGGGTACAGTAGCTATCCACTTGAAGGTCTATTTTATAGTCTGAACTTTATTTCATTCTTTCTCTCTACAGTCACCACCCAATGCTGTCTGATTTTCTTTGAACCATTCTTAGATGATCTCATTCAAATCATGTTCTTTAAATGTTCTCAATTCACCTTTTTCTATTACAACCCTAGAAATGTAACTTAGGTATTAAAATCAACTCTGAAGCTATTCTAGCTATATTCACTCAGCCTAATAATTCCTAGATTATGTTATGCTTTTTCAAAGCACACAATTAGCAACTCATTGGGTAGTCTGAATCAAAGAATTTCTTAGAAGTTATCACATGTAAATCCATTGGTCTGTATAAGTAATCCAAGTTATATCAATATTTTTTGTAAGTTAAGAATATTTTGAGATTCCTATTCATACTGTTTTTTGTCTCTTTTCAGTCAATTCATTATCCCTAAAATATCGTTATTAATAGACAAGTAGCAGACTAGATTCATATCAGTGGCACACTAAACATCATGGTGCATGCTTCCAACACAGGGAGGAATGAAGAACTGATAAAAGGGACTAGAAAGGTAACTGATAAAAAGACTATAGTACAAAAGTTGATATGTATATACAAATGTATCTCCACAGAAATGTATTGTGGAAGATCAGTAAAAAAAAATAGTGTTTTCCACCAAACAATAGGACACCTAAGGAACACTGAAGAAGTGGTACACATAGCATGGCCCTTCTGATTCCTACTTTTGTGTGCTAGTAGGTAGTGTGTTGGATTGGAGATTAAAATATCTATGGCACTGAATAAGAGGTAAGATGTCATTTAAATCAAAGCTAAACTCTTGGTTCTCTGGTAATTAGATTTAATTTTATTATAGTCATTAATATTGACTAGTCCTTGTAGCTGAGTTCTCCTTACAGGACACTTACGCATGCTTATATGGGACTTACTTGAGAGTAGACCTCTTACAATGTAACTTATGTGTATTTATATACTTACAAATATTGTAATTTACTTTACTCTCCCTAAAGGCTACCCATTTCAACTTCTTACGTGGATACCTTTCTTGGTTTATAGTTTAGAGTTTATTCCATATAGTTTCATATATAGATGATGACTGGAAAAAACAATTGGAAAATAATATAAAGCTTAGCTCATCCCTAAGAAGCAGAAAAATCGTTATATAATATGTAAAATTTTGCACACAGTAAATACCCATTTAATATTTAAAGAAAGAGAGTAAAATTCAGAATCACTCTTGCCAATATATATCCAAGCTACTACAAAAGAACATTTATGACTTCCATAAAATTTACCAAGAATTTCTGGAGAATATATTTTTATCCAAAATATCCTGTCTTTCATTATCAAAATATTCTTTGGTGCTTTATAATTATCTAAACAATTATGTGATACCAGAATATGAGACATCACATGGTAGCTCTACAATTTTTCACTTCTTCTATAATTCTTATTTATAGAACTTACCAATTTTAGTTTCATCACAAATCTAAGTTCAAATACTAAGAATTTGTACTGGAGAATAAGAGGCCTTAGCTCAAATATTAACTATACTAAGAAGTAAAATATTTAGTATTTCACAAATACTAAGATCAAATTGTGACCCTTCTATAGTCCACTGTACTGCACTATAGCTGTCAGTCATCACTTTTGGGAGGCTCTGTTCAGTAGGAGTTAAGAGCCCAGCCAACAGACTATAATTACATTATTCAATGATCTGCAGCCTGTGCCTCGAGCAACTTCTCACCACATTAGTAGTGGCAATGAAAGCTGGAAAACAATGTGTACAAATTAAAACAGAGAAAAATAAATCAGAAGTAAAAACCATTGTTTGTAAATGGGCTTCAGATTAGAAAAATTACAGTATCAGCATGTGAGATCTCACTCAAGTTCAAATGTTGGTCCAATCAAGAATCCATCCGAAATGTATGTGCTTAAACCATTTTGGATTGAGTATATTTGCTGGAGAGTTAAACTGCTGTAACCTAGGCCATCAGCAGGAACATTTTAACTAATGGCAGCTAGTGTTTGCTAATTTCCAGCTTGAAGCATCAAAATATAAATATGAAAAAGGATAATTTAACCATCAATATTTGATTAATACAAAGAAATCTCTCCCCAACCACTCACCAACTAGATTTCTGAATACAGTCAGAAAAGTACCTTTACCTCCAAGTCATTGGTTCAAAAAAACAAGTAAATATGTTTGTGTGTGTGTGTGTGTAGTGTGTGTGTGTGTGGGTGTGTTATTTTAGTCCATTCAGGCTGCTAGAACAAAATACCTTGGACTGGGTAATTTATAAACTACAGGCATTTATTAATTTATTTCTCAGCATTCTCGAGGTTGTGTAGTCCAAGATCAAGGTGTCAGCAGATTCACCGTCTAGTGAGGGCCCACTCTCTGCTTCTAAGATGGTGCTTGCTCACATGGTGAAAGCGGCAAATAAGCTCTCTTGGGCCTCTTTTTAAGAGCACAAATCCAATTAATAAGGGGTCCACCCTCATGACCTTGTCACGTCCCAAAGCCTTCACCTCTTAAGACCAACTCATTGGGGATTAGATTTCAGCATATGAATTCTGGAGAAACACAAACATTCAGAACACAGCACCGCCCAAAGACCTTATCTCCTAATTCCATCACCTTGGGGTTAGAATATCAATACATGAATTTGGGGCAGCACAAACTTTTAGACCATTATATATATTTTTCACAGTAATATATGTAATATATACAAATGTATAATATATTTGTAATTTATATATTCACAATATTAATTAAAAGAAATATGTACCTACTTAAATCAGCCAGTAGCCTAATGGAACAAATCATGTATATCAGGTTGGATTTCAAACAGAGGCAAAAGAACAACCTTTGTTTGCGTCACAAAAGAAACTATGCCTGCTTGGAATACTGCCATACCACTAAGTGATCTACTGATAACTTGTGGCTCAAAATGTTTCTATCATCGTATTCCTTCCTTTGGTAGTACTACACACACTTTGATGTTGAGGTAACATGTACACTTCACATGCAAGACACAATAGGAGCAGAAATTGCTCCCTTGATTTAGCCAGTAGTTATTTATGAATGTTGAACAGTGCAAAATTGTTGTTATCTGCAGATCCTCGTTAATAACACCTCATGCTATTTCTGCAAAGGCAAATGCACTTTGACATTCGATATTTTTTCTTCACAATTATTTGAATTTTCTCTGAATAGAAGTAGAAAATAGGTCATCGTACCCATGGTTTAAATAGCAAGACAGTTTATTTTAGACTGGGATGAAAGCCAATAGCTTAGATGTTCTAATAAATAAAATTGCTCCTTCTTTCACAATGTAAAATGCCAGAATGCTGTTACTTCTTTTCAGGCTATTGTATAAAAGATAGTTCTATGGGTAAAAATCCCTTAAGTGTTCCAGACCCTATCCGTGAAATTTAGTTGCCCTAACTGAAAAATAAAAACTATAAAACCTAAGAAGCAAGAATATATAATATTTGGAAAACCATAACTGCAGAGACCATTTGGAAAGAAACAAGTAGCAAAAAACTAAAACTCTCCTATTTTTAATATTAGTTATAACTTAGGTTACACTTGAGACATTTTGGGCATTCATCAAGTAACTGCTTATTAAAACCATTGAAGGACTCTAGACAGGACCACAAGGAAGGCAAAATCTCCAGAAGCAATTTTGTTCACCTACTTCTGCTCCTTCATCCCTTCCTGAGTCTGGGGACTTGATCCATCCCTATCTGCCTGATGTCCCCAAAATGGATCTTGTCACTCTGTTATTCTGAACATGCCATTTTGTTAAATCCTTACTTGTGTCTCTTCTTCATGAAAGCATACCTGCCCTAAATTTTGTTTCCTCAGAACATGTCAGATAGTGATATTCCAATTCCACCTTGAGTGACTTTCTTTTATGCACTCTATTTAAAAATCTATGTTACACTGGTATTAAAATAAGCATCTCCCTTATTCCAAGAAAGATAATGTATTTAGACTATTTATATTATTTCTTTAATTCACATATTCTTTCTTATTCTCTCTTTCCTTCTTTCTTTCGACATTCTTTTAAGGCCTTAGGAGCTGTTGTTAACCCCAATGACACTGTTTCTTGAAGGAACAGCCTCTTACATATCTTTGAACAGTACCTAATAATAGCACTTGGTAATTACTCAATAACTGTTAGTTGAACTTAACTAAATTACCTCAAATTTAGTCCATAGTTGTGTATAATTAAAGGAGAACGCTTGGCCCTGATTACGACTAGTTAATATAAAAAGTAAAAATTTTAAATTTACCAGATGATTTTGGAGAGTCATTAACCATCAACATATCAACGAATAAATTCTTGCACTACTCCCTGAAGAGCAAATGGCTTAGTTACCCTCCACGAGAAATACCTGGTGTCATATCAAAGCTTGTGATGCTCCTGCATCAGTTCACATGGCTTTCATTCTAAGGACTTATATTTGAAATGGTTATTTTTTTGTCCATTTGCTTTCTACATACAGAATGCATGTCAGTAGGTTTTTATTTCAGTCACGCTGGGAGATTCCTTCTTAGCTACCAGTTCATTCACCTATTGCCATATGTTAACTTTGTATATAGCACACAACTTAGATTCCAAGTTAGACACTGACACCACACACCCACAGTCACACACACACACACACACACACACACAGTGGGTGTGTGGTTCTCTAGCAAAATAGAACAGGATGTGTGTGTGTGTGTGTACACAGATATAGATATATACATTCATAAAGTCTCTCTGCTTCTGTCTCTGCATGTGTGTGTGTGTATATATATATGAATGTATTTTAGGTGGTGAGTATAATTAATTTGTTTTCACTCATAAGATTGATGGTATTAGTCCCTTTACAAGTTAAGATTTAAATGGGTTAAGCATCTTATCCATTTTAGACTTGTATTAATTCGACAGATATTTATTAAGCTCTCCAGCCTGGATGAGAGATCAAGACTCCATCTCAAAAACCAAACAATGGATGAGAGATCAAGACTCCATCTCAAAAACCAAACAATTAAACTATTCTCTTTCATAACATTGATAAGGAAATTAGTAAATGGACAATATATGTCTTTGGTTCCATATCTTGATTTTGATGGAAATACCTTTAAACACAAACACATAAGGCTTGTAGAATTAAGTTGCTAGCATAAAGGCTGTCATGCTTTATGATATGTACTAGAAGAATTTTCACTTCTCATAACATTTGTTTCTTAACTAGCTCCCATAAAACTTCTTTATTATAGAGTTCATAAAGCATTTTTCCTCCTAAATTCAATTCTTAAAGTAGCCATTAAGTGCCTACCATGTACCCATTTGTAGTGTTATTAATAGCAATTATGACACCAACTCTAACCAGCAAAAAGAGAGTGCAAGGCAATGAAAATGTCTAAATAACCTGTATACTATAATTTTCTTGGTGATGGTAGAATTCTCTTCTGTATATACATAACAAGAAAATATGAAGCTTTGTCCCTGTATTTAAATAGTAAAACATGTTTTCTCTGACAATAAAAAGTCCAGGTAAAGGAAGATAAGTAAGGTGATTCTCACTTCCTTCAGCCATTTTCCTAGAATGTACCTCTAGTTATATCAAGTAAATGCTAAAAAATCTTTAATAGAGCCTTGTGGTCAGTGAACTATGCCAAATCCAGTCTGTGGCTTGTTTTTATACAACCTGGGAGCTAAAGATGGTTTTTGCATTTTTAAATAGCTGTAAGAAAAAAGCAAAGAGGAATATGCAGAGCCCAAAATATTTACTGTCTGGCCTTTTACAGAACAAGTTAACAAGTTTGCCAACCCCTGGTCTAGAAGATGACATACAAAATCCATAGCATGACATTGAAGGGCTTTCACACTCTGAAGACAAATTGATGGACAAACTACACTTCAAATGTTCCCTGTCCTGGCATGTTCTTATTTTCCTGTGTGGTCATCTAAATTCAGCTGTCTATCAAGGAACAGCTCAAGCTCATCATCCTACGAAGCTTTATCTGGCTATTCAGTTCCATTGTAATCTGTTTTGGAATTCCAATAGGCATGAATATTTGCTTCACTCACCGATGATCATGTTTCTTTTTATGTACATATTTTTATCTAACCTTGTCTTCCCAAGAAGAGTGTAACATCCTTACATGGTTTCCTTTTAACGGTGTCATGCATATATTTAGTATCAATTTTGCAACTTTTAAGGACTTTCTGGGTCCTGCAAGTCTAATTTCTTATTAAGCAATAATTGATCAACATAATTCATGAGGAATCACTATTGTCAAGCATTGCTAAGCCTACAAATACATTTTGTTCTCCATTTAATCCTCAAAAAATTTTAGGTGATGAATATAATTAACTTGTTTTTACTCATAAGATTGATAGTTTTAGTCCCTTCACAGGTTAAGATTTAGATGAGTTAAGCATCTTACCCATTTTATACCCTTATTAATTCAACAGGTATTTATTAAGCTCTTAATTGTGCCAGGCAGTGAAAAAGACAGACATAATCCCTGTCCTAACATAGTGACAGACTTTGGATTCAAACTTGACTGAGTTATTAACATCTACACCATACTATCAGGTGCATTTTTCTGGCATAAAGAGACAACACCTTAATCAAAATAGCTGCACTGGTTTTATAAGATTACATGAAAATAAAGAGAATGCACTGTGTGAAAGAACACAATAGCTAGAGCAGAGAGTGAAAGATCATTTGAGAAAGAGATAAAAAGAACTCCCCCAGTTTTTACAATAAAAAAATGTGCATAGAATATGGAATTGTAGTAGGGAAACTATGAAGATTTGGTTAGTAGTTAATTTTGAAATCATTCAGTCACTGGACAAGAAAGTATTTTATGAGTTCTAGATTCTGTAAGAAAGATAAATTTAATAGATATCCTTTAAGATATTGGATTTGGCAATGATTTCTTGAATCTGACAGCAAAATCACAGACAACAAATTAGAACTTGATAAATTAGACTTCTAATTTAAAACTTCTGGGCATCAAAGGAAACAATCAACAGAGCAAGAAGGCAACCTATGGAATGGGGGGAAATATTTGCAAATCATACATCTGAAATGGAGTCAGTATCTACCACATATAAAGAACTCCTGCAATTCAACAAAAACAAAAAACAGATGACACAATTTAAAAAATGGGCAAGAGACTTGAACAGACATTTCTTCAAAGAAGATCTATGAATGACCAACAAACACATGTAAATAAGCTCAGCATCACTAATCATTAGTGAAATGCAAAACAAAACCACAATGAGTAAGGAGATACCACCTCACATCCATTAGGGTGGCTACTACAATAAATGACAATAACCACTGTTGACAAAGATTTGGAGAAACTGAAACCCATAAGCATTGTGGGTAGGGATGTAAGATGGTGCAGCTGCTATGGAAAACAGTGTGACATTTCTTCAAAAATGTAAAAGTAGAATTATCATACATCCCAACAATACCACTCCTGGCTATTTATCTAGAAGAATTGAAAGCAGGATTTCAAAGAGATGTTTTGCACAGCCATGTTCATAACAGCATTACTGACAATAGCCGAAAGATGGAAGCAGCCCAAGAGCCCAGCAACAGTTGAAGGAACAAACAAAACGTGTTATATGTTATTCATCCTTAAAAAGGAAAAACATTCTGACACATGCGACAACATGGATGAATCCTGAGGACATTATGGTCAGTGCAATGAGCCAATCACAGAAAGAAAGACAAGTACTGTGTGATCAAACTTAAATGAAGTACCTAGAGTAGTTAAATTTATAGAAACAGAAAGTATAATATGATTACCTAGAGGGGCTAGCGCAAGAGCAAAGCCACTTACAAATTGCTAAGAAGGAGTGGAGAGTTGTTTAATGGGTACAGAGTTTAATGGGTACTTTCACAAGATGAAGAGCTCTAGATATTGGTTACACAACAATGTGAATATACTTTGCACTACTGAGCTGCCGACTTAGAAATTATCAAGATGGTATTATAAAAGAGTATAATTGCAACATTTGTCACACATAGAAATGATAAATGCTTGAGGTGATGATAGATAACCCATTTACCCTGATGTGATTATTACACAGTGTGTGTCTGTATCAAAATATTACATAGACCCCAGAAATACATACACCTATTCTGTACCCATAGAAATTAAAAACTGTAAAAATAAAAACATAAGATGGTAAATGTTATGTATATTTTGTCACAATTTAAAATTTTTGAATTAAATAAGTAAACTTAATAGAGGTCTTCTATTCCTGCCCTTAAAGAATTTTCACCAAATTAACAATATTTAAGGTGACTTATGAGACTACAATATCACGATTTCTACCTAAACTCAAGATTTCTAAAATAGAGCAAAGACCCAAGCACTTGAAAGATGTTAGAAAATGTTGAAAGATTAATTAACTTATTAATTAATTAAATTATTAAGATAATTTGCATTATCTAATGTAAAAAAAATCACATATTTACAAAATGTCTTTTTTATACTTTTCTGGCAAACAGTGACTTTACACTTGCACTAATATATGAACACCAAACATCTCAGGATTTATTAGCTCACCTCAACTTTTTATCTCTTGCTTTTTCCAATAGAGAAACTAGGTAGAAACCCAAATTGTGTTGTTGTTTAAGAGATTAACTTGGTGCACAGGTGGAAACTGAAGAGTGGATGATGTTTGTCATTATACTCTTGTGTGACCTGAGCTGCTGCTGAGCTTCATGAGGTGTTTTAAATAATTTCACATCGTACATTAATCCAAATTCATGTCTCAACATAATCAAATTATCAAATAGTTGAATGTCTGTAGAAAACAGGCTTATTAAGGGCTTATTAAGATTGAGTAAGGACTTTTTTTCTATTTCAAAGAAGCTTTTAGAAAAGTTGAAGAAATCATTATTTACGTGAAAAGTTAAGTATCAACAAAGAATTAAAACTATGAAGAAAATTATGAAAAAATAGGATTTAAGGAAGTAAATATTGTTAATTGCAGATAAGAGATAACCAATGAAGGCTATGATTTTCAAGGAAGCCTCTGAAATATACTTTTTTAATATGTAGGGAAAGATACACCAGAGCAAGGATTCTCAACTGAGGGCTATTTTGCACTCCTGGGGATGCTTAGCAAGACCTGGAAATATTTTTGGTTGTCACAACTGGTATCTAGTGGGTGGAGTCCAGGGATGTGGCTGAACATCCTACAAGCACAGGACAGCTCCCTACAGCAAGGAATTATCTGTCCCACTATGTCAATCATGCTAAGATTGGGAAACAGGGATGAAGCTAAGCTGCTTGATGAAAAGGATTTTACTGAAGTGCTGGAGAGTGGAGGAGATAAGACATGACAGAGAGAGGCAGGGAATAGTAGATACAAAAGCACCAAAGAGCGCTAACTGGATCAATCCAACGTGAGTTAAAGACTTTACACAGGTATGGGCCTGTCTTTAAAAACAGACTGGAAAGAGCGTGAGCTTAGGACCTTTGCTATGTTTGTGATATGTCTGCGATATTGTTTCTAATATTCAGTGGGGGAGAGGATAACATTAATCCCAATATCACAGACGGTGTACAGACCCCTGTGATATAGTTCCTAATCTACAGGAAAAAGAGAATAATATTGCACCCAATATCACAGGGGGTGTAAACCCCCCTTGTATATTGTTCCTAATATGCTGCGTGGTAGAGGCTTATATTGCTCCCAGTATCGCAGAAGATGCACACACACCTGTGATATAGTTTCTAATATCCAGCGGGAAAGACCCTGCTATTACTTTGAATATCACAGTGGGTTACACCCCCCACCACCCCGTGTTATTGCTCCTAATATCCAGGGGAGAAGAGGATGATATTTCTGACAATATTGCAAGGGGTGTACACCTCTTCTGTGATATGGTTCCTGATATCCAGGGGGTGAGCAGATGGTATTACTCCCAATAACGTAGGAAGTGTACACTCACCCTGTGATTTTGTCCCTAATAACCACAGGGGGAGAGGTGATATTACTCCCAGTATTGCAAGGGGTGTACCCCGGCCTGTGATATTGTTTCTTATATCCGGGAAGGGAAAAGATGGTATTACCACCAATATTGAAAGAATGTACACCCCTCATGTGATGTTGTTCTTAATATCCAGGTTGAAAGAAGATAACATTACTCAAAATATAACAAGGGGGGTACACCCACCTGTGATATGATTCGTAGAATCTAGAAGAAGAGAGAATGATATTACTTCCAATAATACATGGGGTGTACAACCCCTTTTGATATTGTTCCTAATATCTAAAGGAAGAGATAATTATATTACTCCCAATACCGCCAAGGTATACACCCTCCTGTGCTATTGTTCCTAATAAGTGGGGGGGAGGGCATGATATTACTTCAAATATCGCAGTGGCTTTACACCCCTTCTCTGATATGGCTCCTAATTTTCAGGGGATAGAGTACGAAGATACTCCCAATAGAATAGTGGGTGTACACCCACGCTGTGAGATTTCTACGAATATTGAGGGAAACACAGCGTGATATAACTCCACATCTCGCGAAGAGCCATTTTGGGATATTGTTCCTAATATCTGGAGGCGGAGAAGATGATATTAGTTTCAATATCGCAGGCTGTGTACACACACCCTATGAAAGTGTTTCTAATATCCAAGAGGGGAGAGAATACAAGTATTCCCCATATAGCAAGACGTTGAAAGACCCCTCCCGGTGATATGGGGAGTATTAGCACCCCCCCTCCCTTCCTGGCTATTACGATCCACAGGCACGGGGGTGAGGCACCCGCCGCCATATGGGGAGTAACAGCACCCCCTTTTCCTCCCCTAGCTATTATGATCCACATGGCAGGGGGGTGAGGCACCTCCTGCCATATGGGGAGTAATAGCAGCCCCCTGTCCCCGCCTGGCTATTATGATCTACATGGCAGGTGGTGAGGCACCCCCCACCATATGGGAAGTAATAGCAGCCCCCTCTCTCCCCCTGGCTATTACGATACACATGGCGGGGTTGGGGGGTCAGGCACCTCCCGCCTTATGGGAAGTAATAGCCGCCCCCCTCCCCCGCTGGCTATTACGATCCACATGGTGAGGGGGGAGGTCAGATACCCCCTGCCCTATAGGGAGAAATAGGCCCTCCCTTTCCCCTTGGCTACTACGATTCACATGGAGGGGGGGATTCAGGCACCCCCCACTATATGGGGATGAATAGCTACCCACCCCCCGGCTATTAGGATCCACATTTCAGGGGGGCCAGGCATCCCCCTCCATATGGGTAGAATAGCGCCCCCCCTCCCCCCCCGGCTATTACGATCCACACGGCGGGGGCGGGGGGGGGTCAGGCATCTCCCGCCATATGGGGAGGAATGGCCCCCCGCCCCCACGGGGTTCAGGCACCCTCCGCCATATGGGGAGGAATAGCCCCCTTCTCTTTCCCCCTGGCTATTACGATTCACATGGTGGGGGGGCGGATCAGGCATCCCCCGCCATATGGGAAGTAATAGAACCCCCCCTCTCCCTACCCCTGGCCATTACAATCCACATGGCAGGGGTGTCAGCACCCCCTGCCCCAGCCATATGGGGAATAATAGCACCCCGTCTCCTCCCCTGGCCGTTATTTGGCTCCTCTGAGACTGATATCCATTATTTATAAAATGGAAATAATAATATTTACCTCTTATTTTTGTTATCAAGGTCAAATGAAATAACTTTAAGTGCCTCTCACCAAGGCAGGACAAGAGCAGGCGATCAATAGTAGACAGGGAAATGTTCATTCCTTTAATTCTCTCCACCCTGGAGATTACTGAGGCTCATTTTGCAGATTCTCAATTACTATTGCAATCAACCACAGACTTATTAGGTAAGCCTTTATTATCTGCTTCCATTATTTCATTCATTTATTCACCAAATATTTCTTCAACGATCCTTCTTTTCAGACACTGTTTTTTCCTGTAAGAGAGCCGTCATTCTCTTAGAGAAAAACGGATTTATTTACAAAAACAGTAGGAGGAAATCTTACAAAGCATATGAATGAATAATGTACAGACGACTCTGAACTTGCAAGTTTCCTGAATGAGGATCATCAGAGATCCCAGTTCTAGAATCTGCTTTGATGATACTTGCAATTCACTGTGAATTCTTTTGTCATATCAGCAGTTCTCTCTTAACATGATCTAATTCTCTTTGCTCAAGTTGAAAACATTTTTTATTTGCTGTATTGCCATGGTTTTTCATAAGTCTTTGCCACCTACAGAATGCCTTTGTTAAATTTATTGTTTGTTTCAGTGGTGTATGGATTGTCTCTGCTTGATCAAGCAAGAATAAGACTTTTTTAGAAATAGCCATTGTTGAGACTGGTATCCACATTGTGTCCCTAGGCACTGGTAAACATAAGTACTTGTCACCACTTCTAGTACAGGATGTAGGGTTGGATATGGAAAGATAGCATAGGAGAGGGAAATCAAGATGCTGTGAGCCCTAGTTGCCTCTAACAGCTCTGTGGGGACACAGAGTAAAAAAATATTCAGCGTTAGCCAAAACAAGAAGGAAAGGATGTCCTTTGCACTACTTGAGCTGTGACTTTAAAGATAAGTAGAAAAATCAGGGGAGAATATGCCAGGCAAAAGCAACAGCTGGAAGATAAAAAGGGCTACAAGTGGAAATACATCCCTGGTGGACGTAGAACACAATAGATAGCTCTCCTCAGTGGGATTCTGGGGTATGAGAACAGAAGGGACAGGAGAGGCCCACAGCCATGTGGAACACACTGAGGAGTTTGGATTTTTCAAAAGGTTATGTGGAATTATTAAATGATTTTACAAAATGAGGTAATAAAATATTCATATTTGTGCTTTTAAAAAGCTCCTCTGGCTGCATTGTGCAAGATGGGTTGGAAAGGGCAAGGGCAGAGAATAATACAGCAAATACCAATACAGAAAATGTTTGACTTACAAACATGATCTTGTGACTATTGCCCCAGAACAAATTAGATTGTAAGTATGGTGAACCTGTGCATACCTTCATTTGTATATAGCATTACCTGGTGGCAAAATCTCTTGCTTACTATATCAGACACTGTTCTCCAGAGAAACAGAACAAATGGGATAAAGATTACGCACCCTCACAGACACACATACACTTCATTTTTTTATTATTTATTTAGTTTAAGAAATTGGCTCATGAGATTAAGAAGGCTGGCAAGTCCAAAATCTTCAGGGTGGGTTGCAGGCTAGAACCCCAGAGAAGACCTGGTGCTGTATTACAAGTCCAAAGGCCATCTGCTGCAGAATTCCCTCTTGCTCAGGGGAGGTGAGTCTTTTTGTTCTATTTGGGCCTTCAACTGATTGAATGATACTCCTCTTCCCCACATTATGGAGAGCAATCTGCTTTGCTTGAGGTCCACTGTGATGATTAATATTAAGTGTCAACTTGATTAGATTAAAGAATCCAAAGTATTGTTTCTGGGTGTATGCATAATATTGCTAAAAGAGATTAACATTTGAGTTAGTGGGCTGGAAGAGGTAGACTCACCCTTAATCTGGGTGGGTGCCATCCCCCACCTGGCTACCAGTGCAGCTAAAAAAAGCAGGCAGAAGAAGGTGGAATGAGCACACTTGCTGAGTATTCCGGCCGTCTTCTTTCTTCTGTGCCGGATGCTTCCTGCCCTCGAACACCAGACTCCAAGTTCTTCAACTTTGGACTCTTGGGCTTTGGAGGCTTGCCAAGGCCTCTCAGACCTTCAGCCACAGACTGAAGGCTGCACTATCAGTTTCTTTACTTTGAGGCTTTGAGACTAGGACGGATCCACTACTGGCTTCCTTGCTCCTCAGCTTGCAGATGGCCTATCGTAGGACTTTACCTTGTAATCATGTGAGTCAGTTCTCCTTAATAAACTCCCCTTCATATATATACATACATCCTATTAGTTCTGTCCCTCTAGATAACCTTAATACATCCACCAATTTAAATGTTAATCTCACCAAAAATTGCCCCACAGAAGCTTCCAGAATAATATTTGACCACATATCTAGGCACCAAGTCCCCACCAAGTTGACACATAAAATTAACCACTACAAGGCCACTTCTTGTAAACTTTCACTCATAGGCATCTCCTTAAACCATACTTAATCTCCAGATAAAGACAATATGACTTTGCCTTGGGGATTAAATTTTCAACACATGAACTTTCGGGGAACACATTTCAACTAAAGCACTAGCCTTCCAGGCTGACTACTGTGAAAGGGAGGGCATATTTCCATCTAACATGACACAACCTTGCACAAAACTGGAAACACAATAACTCTTTCTAACTTCCTGAGCTGCAGTGTTAAATGCATAAGCTCTGCTTAGTGGGCCCATATGAATAAATTCAACCTGTTCTTTCTTTATGTTCCTTCCAACATAATCCCACACATTTAATATCCATTCCCATACATATTTTTAGGATTTCTATCTGTATACGTTAGAAAAATAAAGTAGATCTTTTGAAATGCAACACACTTCTTCATGGGTCAAACATTGTAACTCACTTTAGGAACCTGATGAGACTTGAGTCTATTATAGGTCTAGAAGCAAGGATGGATTATGGGGGTGGCCCTAAGAAGAATCAGCGTTCTCTTGCAAGGCAACTGCTTCAGGGGAAGTCATTACCATTTCCACAGGCAATGAGGCATTGATCTCCGCAAATTTGGATGGAGAGTCTTCTTCTACTGGCAAAGAAGACTCGTTAGAATTTAGAGGCTCAGTATTTGCAGTTTCATCAGGGTCTTCCCAAATGTCTTCATTCCAACTTTTAGGATCCCATTCCTTCCCAGTCAATGCCCTAACTTTAACAACAGACACCCTGCAAGGTTGGTGCTATGCTTTGAATGTGTTCCACAAAAGTTTCTGTGTTGAAGCCTTAATTCCCAATGCAACAATATTGGGGCCTAATAAGAAGTGACTCAATCATGAGGGTGAAACACTTATGAATGTATTGATGTCGTTACTACAGGAGTGAGTTAGTTATCACCAGAGAATGTTGTTACAAAGAAAGTCTAGCCCCTGGTGCTTCTCTGTGTCTCAAGCACTTGCTTCTGCCTCTTGCCCTGTGCCATGAGATGACCCTCACCAGATGCCAGTGCCATGCTCTCAGACTTCTCAGCCTCTAGAACTATGAGATGAATAAATTTACATTGTTTACGATTTAACTAGTCTGTGCCAATCTGTTACAGCATCAGGAAAATGGACCAAGACAGATGGGAATGTAATTTATTTTGTACTTTAGCCACTGGAAAGATGAGATTTTAGGTTTACTTTTCAGCAATCCCAGCCCTGCAGCTACAGAAGATAAGGCTGTCCTTCAGGGTACATGCTTTCAAGTCATTTACACAGCACTTAAGTTGGGAATTCAAATCCCTGAAATTATTATTTTCTTTCTCCACTTTCTCCAGCAACATTAGAAATAAGCAGTCAATCTCCTTACTCATTAGTGTGACAAAAATGTTTAAAGGTATCATATACATTGTTAATCATACCTTTGCCTCTTACAAATGTTTGATTAGGAGTATTCCTTGGTGACATTTTTCATGTCTATGTTGCCACATCACATTATAGACTATCAGTGCTCTCTATGACTGCAATAGAGTCATTAATGTCTTTAAATCTAATAAGATTAGAAATCCAAATGCAGAAACCTAGAACCAATTCAGAAAACATATCTCTAAGATAATGGTCTCTCTACAACCACTCCTGGTGGTTGTAGACCAAAATCTGTCTTAGCTGGGATTCTCTAGAAAAACAGAACCAATAGGACATGTGTATTTATATAGAAAGAAACTTATTTTAAGAAATTGCTCATGTGATTAAGGATGCTGGCATATCCAAAATCTATAGAGTGGGCTGGCAGGGTAGAAACCCAGAGAAGAGATAATGCTTTAGTTCAAGTCTGAAGGTCATCAGGCTGCAGACACAGAAAAGAGCTAATCTTATAGGTCAAGTCTGAAAGCTGTCAAACTAGAAACCCAGCCAGGAAGGAGCTGATGTTGCAGTTTAAGTCTGAAGGAAATAGTAGGAATGGAGAGGAAGTGATGCAACTAGACATGGGCTTGTTTGGCCAGATGTTTTTGAAAGCTAAACTCGGATGACTGTGTCTTAGAGATCATGAATACTAACTTAAAATAGTAAAGAGTGAAGAGCCAGATAGTCACAGACACAAATCTTAACACTTCATTTTGGGTTTTTTTTGACAATGAGGATTGTCTGGAAGGTTTTCGTGAATTAATCAAATGAAATATACTACTTACTAGCAGAAGGGAAAGTTTTATAATTCTTTGTACTTAATAATGTGATTACAGGTAAATGACTGTTACCTGAAATCTATTTTTTTCTTTAAAATAGATGCTTATTTAAACCTTGAGTCATTTGCTGTTTTTCCAGGGCCAATTCTATAACTACAGGTTATGATTCTTTGTTGATTAAGTTACTTATCAAACCTTTATTCATCTTTGGATATAATCAACTTTTTTGAGGTTAATCTTAACATACATAGTACTATACATAGCCATTCAAGGTTTCTGAATAAAAAAGAGATATAATCAAAATAATGCATTAGAGGCCAGCACATCTTTCTGTTTTTTTTATTTTTGAGATTGCTGTCAGGGAGGTAATTATAGTACACTAGCAAGGAAGATTAGAAACTAAATAAGATAGTGACAACAGAAAAAATAAAAACAAGACAGATGGAAAAGGCATTACAAAGAACAAGTAAGGGACTGGTGACTTGGCAGAAGTGGACAGTTACTATCCCAAATCAGAAAAGTGACGAAGGTGGTAGATCAAATATCTTGGGGGTTATGGCAAGTTCCATTTTATGACTACTAGATTAGTACTGCCAAAATGTCATCCAAGTGTAGGCCGCACATGGTGGCTCATGCTTGTAATCCCAGCACTTTGAGAGGCAGAGGCGGGCGGATCACTTGAGGCCAGGAGTTCGAGACCAGCCTGGCCAACATGGTGAAACCCCATCTCCACTAAAAGTACAAAAAGTTAGCAGGGCTCGTGACTGTAATCCCAGCTACTCAGGAGGCTGAGGCATAAGAATCGCTTGAACCTGGGAGGCAGAGGTTGCAGTGAGCTGAGATTGTGTAGCACTGCACTCCAGCCTGGGCAACAGAGTGAGACTCTGTCTCAAAAAAAAAAAAAAGTTATCCATATGTAAATGTTCACACTATGAAATATAAAATGAAAGCAGGCTAGGATCAAGGATAAGAATTTGAGATGAGTTTTGTTTTGTTTTGTTTTGTTTTGTTTTGTAGATATAAGTTTATATTGAAGAAAGCCATGGGGGCAGGGGGGACTCTGAAAGAAGAACTACTAGAGAAATAAATAAGATTGTACATGAAAATAATCTGCCATATCTTTAGGAAATGAGACCAGCAGAGAGAGAAGGAGCAGTAAAAAGCATATGAAGGCAAGCACAGTACTGTGAACAGAGAAGAAAATCTCCCTTGACCTCACATATGACTTGCTTAACACACCTAAATCCCTAGC
Organism: Symphalangus syndactylus; assembly: GCF_028878055.3. Taxonomy (NCBI): domain Eukaryota; kingdom Metazoa; phylum Chordata; class Mammalia; order Primates; family Hylobatidae; genus Symphalangus; species Symphalangus syndactylus. The sequence continues at coordinate 28,545,991 of NC_072437.2, read as the reverse complement.
CATCACCCTATTTCTCCTTCTATTAACAGCAATATTTTTAGAAAATACAATTTTGCTATCTCTCTCTAGCACTTGACATTCATTTGAACTTCAGCCCATTAAATAAGGACAATATTCCACCCACTCCCTTAAAACTACTCTCTAAAATCTCAGAGAGCCTAACAGTCAAAATCTAAGTGGATTTTTTTTTTCATTTTTTTTATTGTGTTTCTTCATTTTTTTGGTTACAAACCACACATTTATTTTAAAATATTTCTTCTCTTGGTTTATTGAAAACAATATTTTCTGGATTCTTAAACTTTGGGGGGATAGGGGACTTCTCAGTCTCTATTCCTTTTGTTTCCCCCTCTAAATATATTCTTTAAGGCTATTTTCTCCACCTCCTCTTCTCACATTTTAAATTATACCCAGGCAATTTCTTCTATGCACCTTGGTTCTCTTTCTTTACCCTAGCTCTTTCTCATGATCTCTGAACAACAATGCTTTATTCTCTACTAGGGCTTCAATTGCTGATTCCGCAGGCATCGTTAAGTCAGCCTGCAAGTCAACATTTTCCAAACTCTACTCATCTCCTTCTCAGCTGCCATTCCTCCTTTGTTTGCAAACTTATATAAAGGCATTTCTTCCCAGTGGTCTAGAACCTGGGAATCATTCTAGGTCCCTCTATATCCCAATTATCATAACAAAGCACACAGTTGCACATGAATTTACAACCACCTAAATATGATTTTTATATACCTCTTTCTTCTCCGTTTCAACTGACTCTACTTCATGCATAATCACCTCCTACCTAGAATACTGCAGTGGGCTCCTCACTGATCCATCTGCTTCTTGTCTTACTTTACATCTCTGCATCAATTTGCTTCTCCACGCTCTCTCCCCAACATGTCCACTTCAAATACATCTACCATACTGATGTTTCCAAAAGTCTCCATGTAATATCACTCACATTTTTGGAAAATTATCCCCATAACCTACAGAAGCCAATCTGTACAATTAGCAACATAAACAAAGCCATCGAAGGCCTGACTTGCCTCTCCAGCAATATCTGTTGTCTTCATTATGTCACATCCTACTCTCTTTTGTGACTAGTGAACTGCTGTCACCATTCCCTTCTCAGTTCAAGCGTTATTTTCCTCCAGTATCTACCACGTGCCAGGAACTGTGCTTAATGCCAGAAACACAAAAATGAATAAGGTAGTATATTGCACATAGGAAGTAATTGATAAATGAAAGTATGAGACATAAACTGAAATAAATAAGTGCAGGACATAATTACAAAGTATAATGGAAAACATAGGAGACATACATATGGCTGATCTTTCCTATGCGGAAACAGGGAATCAAGAAAGTTTGTCTAAGTGGTCTGACCTCGGAGTAAATATTCACCAGGTAATCAGATGGAAGAATTAATTTCACTCCAGAAGAGCAGTCAGAGCAGATACCGCAAAGGAGCACGTCATGCAGAAGGAAGTTGGGAGTGTTTCCACTTGGCTGATACACTGAAGGTCACAGAGAAGACTAAGGAAGAATGAGGTTGAATAGAACGGGGTGGAGAGGGGGGCAGCAAATAAGATCTAAAAAAAAAATGGTCAGGGGAAAAATCACAAAAGGATTTGTATGCAAGTTCCCCATTACTAAGGCAATGAGAAAACTGAATGGAAATGGTTTTAGAGGAAGGACTGGCATATGAAGTGCAAGCCAGGAGACCAGGAATAGCAGTTGCAGATTATTGCTGGAGTCCTGCAGGTAGACGAGCAGGCATTAAGCAATAGCGGCAATGGCTAAGAGAACCAAATATGTAAGTGCGATGATCTGAAGGTTTGTGTCTCCTCCAAAATTCGTATGTGGAAGCATTAACCCCCAGTGTAACAGTACTAGCAGATGGGGCCAGTGCAAAATGATTAGATCATGAGAGTAGATCCCTTATGAATGGAATTAATGTCCTTATAAGACAGACCCCAGAGAGGTGCCTTGCCTCTTCAGCCAAGTGAGGAACACAGCAAGAAGGTACCATCTCTAAGCCTTCACCAGACACTGAACCTGCCAGAGCCTTGATCTCGGAGTTCCTAAACTCCAGAACTGTGAAAAATAAATTTCTGTTGTTTATAAGCTCCCCAGTTTATGGTACTTTGTTATAGCAGCCCAAATAAACTAAGACAGTGAGCTACTAAAGAAACAAACCTAGTGTCAGATTCTACATGGTTTGGGACGAAGAATCAGGAAAAATCTACGTTGATTTTTGTTTTCCTGGGTAAGGTGATTTGCTGGATGTTACTATGACAATTCAATCCTTTTTTCAGAAATGAAGGGTTTTATAATTTACCAGAGTAATTATTTTATTTTTTCGTTAACCACTGTTAATAAATTGGGCTAATTTGAACATGTCAGTTTCTTAACTTCCACACCCAAAGCTAATCATTTTCAATGGTTTTATATAATGTGTATCACTGATATTATTTTACATATTTTGCTTCTTGCTGTTAAGAACATCAGAGGCATATTATTTTTTGTATTCATTCTTGAGTCTCCAAAGATTACTGTATTCTACTTTTTCATTTTCAAATGAACTAGATCCAGCTTCCACTTCTAATAAAAACTATGAATTTTTAGGGCATATATTGATTAAATATCCTTAAATAGTAGCTCGCATTTGCTACTCCACCCATAAATGAGAAAATCTGTAATTTTGATGGCCACAATAAAAGACCTTACACGGTTCTTTTCTTAAGTGTTGGTTTCATCGCAACCCAATCTGTACTTTTTCCTTTCCTCCGTTAACAATTCCAAAAACATAGTTGATAAGTTAATAGCCAAAATAATTAAAATATGGGATTCCTGGCTGCCAATAGGGTGACACCAAACCTCGGGAGCTAAGCACAGGTGTCAATGATTTATTAGCAAAATGTAACATTGTAAGACTGGTAGCTAAGCATACAGTAAGAGCCAATTACTACTACTAGCACTGCAAGGTTGCCTTTGGCTGGAGAGAACTACCAGAGAATTGCCCCACCCCCTACACTCCATCAGCAGCTCTTCTGCATGAAAGTGGATGCTTCCCTATTGGCATGTATGGGCTGTTCAAGCAGAGGTGGAAAGGATCAGTGAATTGTCAAGTTCCTCTATTTGTCAGCACAGGATTAGTCTAAAGGGAAATGGGGTTGAATCTCTTTTGCAGCAAGTTATGCAATCTTCCATATTAATGACAGATATCTTATCCTTGAATGGTGGATTTGTTTAAAGAACTTTCACAAGCATTTGGCAGAGGTTATATATTTTATAAATGATGCATGCATATCCCAAGTACATGTTAGAGATGACAAGGAAACTGATGCTTAGAAATATTTAATGTCGTGCCCAGAACCAAGTTTCCCAATTCTAGTGCTTATTCAGTAACCTAAATGAGCATTTCTATACAAATACACTCTAAATTTTGCTAGCTTGTTTATTAACACATCTACAGTTTAATCGACTTTGACATAAAAGGGAGCTGCCTTTCCATCACTTCTATTCCCATGAAAAAACAATATTTATAAACTGTTAACATTTCATTTCATGTGTTAAAAGCTATCCTAATCCAGTTGCTGTCAGCCAGCACTCCAGAAGGTAAAACGGAATATCCCCAGATTGTTGTATTTCATGTCATGCCTACTGCCTCACAGCGCAAAGCAGACAAAGAAAGTTGATGATTATTTAGTATGAACAGAGAGACAAATCATGCAAATCAGACTAAATAACACACCTTCAATTATGAGGTGTTTCAAATATTCAGATTTCCTTCAAATATCATTGTCTATATTTTTACAAGTTTTCTCCCTTTATGAGCTCTGGGTTTAACTTATAGTTCTTTTGAAACTATCTTCAATTATTGTTGTTTATACAATCATGTGCTGCATAACAATGTTTCAGTCAATGATAGATCACATATATACTGGTAGTCCTGTAGGTTATAATGGAGTTGACAAATTCCTATCACACACATACTTACAATTGTCTTAGTACTTTCTTACACTATTCAGTACAGTAACATGCACCTGAAATACAGTCAACTTGTATTTTGAGATCTTGTAAGGCACAGGTTGTTTAAAGTGGTTGCCAAGTGTAATACTGTGATATAATAAGAAATGTATATTTTCTTTCTGTCCCCAGTTTCTGGATCACAACTCCTTAAAACCCTTGGAATCTCCAGAGTGATAGAAGTGTCGTTTGAATGTTAATGAGTAAACTGGTGGCTGGGGGCCTCAGATAACATCAGGATGGGGGCAGGCCACAAAAAGATCATGATTAGAGAGTTGGGACTATCAGCCCACCTCTCAATTTCTGGGGAGGAGAAAGAAGCTAAGGTTGAGATGATTACCAATGGACAAAGACATAATCAATCATGCCTGGGTAACAAAGCCTCCATAAAAACCCAAACAGGCAGGCGGAGTTCAGAGAGCTTCCAGATTGCTGAATATGTGGTGATGCCTGGGAGATGATGTGCCTAGAGAGGGCATGGAAACTCCTCACCCTTTCTCACTTTGTCCTATGCATCTCTTTCTTTTTTTTTTTTAATTTTATTATTATTATACTTTAAGTTTTAGGATACATGTGCACAACGTGCAGGTTTGTTACATATGTATACATGTGCCATGTTGGTGTGCTGCACCCATTAACTCGTCATTTAACATTAGGTATATCTCCTAATGCTATCCCTGCCCCCTCCCCCCACCCCACAACAGTCCCCAGTGTGTGATGTTCCCCTTCCTGTGTTCATGTGTTCTCATTGTTCAATTCCCCAATTCCCACCTATGAGTGAGAACATGCAATGTTTGGTTTTTTGTCCTTGCGATAGTTTGCTGAGAATGATGGTTGCCCTATGCATCTCTTTCATATGGCTGTTTATCTATATTCTTTCTAATATCCTTTATAATAAATGGGTACACATTCGTAAAGTGTTTTCCTGAATTATGTGAGTCATTCTAGCAAATTAACTTGAGAATGGAGTCATAGGAGTCCCCAGTTTGTAGCCATTTGGTCAGAAGTGCAGGTCACACAACCTTGGGCTTGCTTTTGGCATCTGAAATGGGGGGCGGTCTTGTGGGACGGACCTTTAACTTGCGGGATCTGACTCAACTCCTGGTAGATAGTCTCAACATTGAGTTCAATTGTGGGACTCCCAGATGGTGTCCACCAGAGAATTGTTTGGTGTGAAGGGAATCACCCCCACACATCTGGTCACAGGAGTGTTCTCTGTTGATTGTCAGAGTAAAGAGAATGACAAAAAAACACAAAAAACCAAAGCCAGTTTGGTGTTTTTCTCTGACCAGAAAACATAAATATGCACATAATTTGATTGTGTACTAACGATATTTTAATCTCCTGAAAGATGGCATGCCCAAATATGAGTCATGTTCTGTTAATAGAAGATAAGAATGTCCCTGAAAGTTATGTGTCTGCCACAAATTGTCTTCGTGAATGAACATTAAAACTGAATGAAACTCTTGGGAAAAACATCCAAATGAAAAGTGAGAAATCTAGTCAACCATCTGGTACTTTCATATGTGATGCCAAACATCCAGATACTTGCTAAAATCCGGATGAGCACTAGCTGTCATTTCATTATAGCTTGAGCTGTTTTTTTTTTTTTTTTTTTTCAAATTTCAGATGGTTCTAGTAAAATGTTGACTTCCAGAGATGATTATATATCCATAAGGTAGTATATCATCAATAAAATTAGGCTTTTAGTTTTAGTATCGATATGAATAAACCTATCATTAGCAAATACCAATTCTCTTGTCAAAAATACTACTTAAGCAAAAATTGTCATATGTGATCTGAAGATGAGGTTTAACTTTTGTGAAAATATAGATGCAAAAATTTAGACTGTTTTTTAATCTTTTTTTACTAAACAGAAAAAAGCTTAATATGTCATGTTTACTAATAACAATAGTGACACTTAATAGCCCTGATTGAGCAGAGTTCTGTCATTAAGACAACTGTTTCATTGTCACTCATCCATAGAAAATAATTTGAATGAATCATCTAACAAATGTAGACACAATGATGTTGAGTTTATAAAGTTCTTTAAAAATAACAAGACACCCTTAGTGACACCCGTAAATTTTTGGATAGATAGTCTAATCGATATGTGCTACTTATTATTATATTTTACTCTATGGCCAGGAGTGCTTACCACTCACCAGTAAGAAAAATTAATGATAAAATGCTTTCTCAAAGAAAACGTTATACAATGCTTTCAATTTACTTCTTGGGTTATTTAAACAAGCTATTCTTTCTAATTAATTAAATATTATTACATTTTTCTGAAATGTATTTCAGAATGTATAGTTTTAAAATTTATTTAATAAAAAATAAAGACTTATATAGGCTTTCAAAATTAGTATTACCCAATGTCTTAAAGTAAAATGCATGACTCTAAAAATAATTGTTTGAATTTTTATGAAATAATATGTAATATTTTAGCCCAATCAAAAATCAGTATAATACTTTTTAATATTATTCAATGTTGAAAATCAGTATAGTAATTTTCAGTACACGTATAATAAGATACATGTATTACCAGTGCTCTTAGATCTGCATTGGTTAATACAGTATCCACTAGCAACACGTAAATACGAAGCATATGAAGTATGGCTAGTACAACTAAGTAATTGAATTTTTAATTTTATTTAATTTGAATTACAACTGAAGCATTTTAAATTATTTTCCTGATAAACACAATATTGTTGTAGAACTTTACTGTACTTTAAAAGTTGTAGCACATTAGATATTCTTGTATTGTGTGTAAGTGGGGCACGTGCTTCATTACTAGTGTTCTCAAGTTTGGATATGTGTCCCCTCTAAATCTCATGTTGAATTGTAACCATCATTGTTGGAGGTGAGCCCAGGTAGTAGGTGATTGGATCATAGGGCCGGATTTCTCATGAATGGCTTAGAGTCATCTCTTTGGAGATGGGTGAGATCTAGTTATTTAAAAAAGTGTGGCACCTCCCCCCAGTTCTTGCTCCTGTTATCATCATGTGGCATGTCAGCTCTCCTTCCCTTCCACCATGATGGTAAGCTTCCTGAAGCCTCACCAGAAGCCAAGCAGATGTCAGTGCCATGCTTCCTGTACAACCTGCAGAACCATGAGCCAATTAAACCTCTTTTCTTTATAAATTACCAAGTCTCAGCTATTTATTTATAGCAATGCCAAAATGCAAGAATGGCCTAATACAGATTGGTTCAGTTGGAATATTTTTTCTTTTCTTTTCTTTTTTTGAGATATAGTCTCACTCTGTCGCTCAGGCTGGAGTGCAATGGCGTGATCTTGGCTCACTGCAACCTCTGCCCCCCGCCCCCACCCCGCTCCCCCTAGGTTCAAGCCTTTCTCCTGCCTCAGCCTCCTGAGTAGCTGGGATTATAGGCATGCACCACCATGCCTGGCTATTTTTTGTACTTTTAGTAGGGACGGTGTTTCACCATGTTGGCCAGGCTGGTCTCGAACTCCTGACCTCTATGCACCAGTAAAACATTGTAACGTGTTTGCTTAAATGTTTCTTACAGTCAATAGGAATTACAGTGATACCCTTATGTAAATTATAATTGGTAACTGGTTTGAATATTCATTACTATTATAATTATAATCAATAATGTATTTTCTAAAATGTGTATGCAGAGGTTATTTTTTTCAATTTAAAATAAAGGCACACTATTGATGCATAATCAAGTCAAGATGCAGAAGTTCATGTTCCAACTGAATCAGTGAAAAAAACAAGTCTGGAAGTTGTGTTGAAACTTCTTGATGAAGGAAAATGGCAAATTTCTGCGGTAGAGCAAACTGAAAAAGTCCTTAGTTGTGTGAAAATATCTTTCAAGACAATAAAATGCCCAATGCAAAAAGATGTTTTCTGCAATTACTTAGTGAATGTGGTAAGAAATTTGCTCTCAAATTGTCAAAATTAATCACCTAAAATTCTAATGAAAATGTCAAAAATTTTTTCTAATAATTTTTGAACAGAATTAAACTTGTAATTTTAGGCAACCATAATACGGCTTGGATTCTTATATATTTCCAAAAATCCAAAAGGCTCCAGAATTCAAAACATTTTGAGCACAGACACTATGCCAGAAGTGGGAAGTTCCACTGCTAACTTTGTAAAAAGTCACAATAAGACAGTCGAAACTTTGTTTCTTGCACAAAATTATTAAAAATACTGTAAAAAATTACTTTCAGGCTATGTGTTTAAGGTATATATGAAAGATAATTTTGTGTTCAGACTCGGGTTCCATCTTCAAGATATCTCATTGTGTATATGCACATATTCCAAAATCCCAAAAACCCTGAAATCCAAAATACTTTTGCCCTCAAGCATTTCGGGTAAGGGATACTCAACCTCTATTAATAAATCTAGAGTTGACTTTTAATTTGTACAATATCCCTTTGAGTGAGTTTGACATAATAAACTGAGCTGGAAAAAGAATTAGTTAATTTACCGAACATAGACAGATATAATTTTAAAAATAATACGCTTTTATTTCAAAGTCTCAAAGTTAAATCAATTTTTCAAAAAAAAAAAGGGGGGAAGAAAGAATCAGCTTGGTGAGGGTAGATCCAACTAGTAAAGGAAAGTGCTTTCCTTCTTTTTTTTTTTTTCTGCCGCCCAGGCTGGAGTGTAGTGGCATGATTTTGGCTCACTGAAACTTCCACCTCCCGGGTTCAAGCAATTCTCCTGCCTCAACCTCTCAAGTAGTTGGGATTACAGGCGCCCACCACTATGCCCAGCTAATTTTTGTATTTTTAGTAGGAACGGGGTTTCACCATGTTTGCCAAGCTGGTCTTGATCTCTTGATCTCAGGTGATCCACCTGCCTCCACCATCTAAGTGGTGGGATTACAGGAGTGAGCCACTGCGCCCGGGCAGAAAATACTTTCTTAATACTTGGTTTGTTGGTTAGAAAAAGTTTAAGTATGTTTGGGACAAATTGGATATAAATACGTAAATCTACTTTTTCAACTGCAAATTTTATGAAATCTTAATATAGATCATGTATTTCTGATGAAAATGTAGTGACTTAAGTGAGATGTGCTGTAAGTATAAAGTGTGTCACAGATTTTGAAGACTTAGTAAAAAAGAAAGAAAAGCAATATATCTTAAGCTGAAATGATAAAATGTTGGATATATAAAATATGTTGCTAAAATTAATTTCTGCTATTTTGTTTTACTTTTTTAATTTGGGCACTAGAAAATTTATAATTGCATATATGGCTATCATATTTCTATTGGAAAGTACTTTCTTAGACAAATGAATTACATTGTAAAAACATACCAAATGTATTTTGTATTTATGTGAAATGCACTTTCTATTTGTCCTAGTTTCAGATCTTGGAAAAGTAGTTGGACAAGTCCTTTTATTAGCCACATATGTAGTATAAAGAAAAATTTAAATAAATTACCACTTTAAAGGTCATATTTTTTATTCAAAATTGCATACTTAATTCAAAGTTAAAAGGCTGATTGTAATTTCTATGTTAGTGGTCTAGAGATTTTAGTGATGGTGTAATCAACAAAAGCATAATACAGTATTTTAGAATTAAAATATATATAGTATTTATTCAGATGTGAAATGTCACTAGATAATATGTAAGATTCCACAAAATTGACAAAAATGGTAGAAACTAGAATTTAGGTATATTCGCTAGTGACCCTTGATTAATTTATCTTTGAAAATGAAATTTTACCTAGCTGTAATAAATTTTATAGGGTTTCAGTTTCAAAATGACTATGACATTTGCTTCAGAAATCAAGACAGTTTCCCATTATTCCCAAACATTTTCAAAGGAAATGTAAACACTTTTCACCAGACAAAAAAAAATTTTGAATACATTAATCATGTCTTAAAAAAATACATACGCTTCAGCGATACCTATAGAATGCATGGATCTTATTAGGAAATAACAAATGCAAGTGCTTCTATTAAATAAGTTGTGCAGTAAAATCTTTGTTTGCTTGAATTTTGCTGATATTCACACTCACAGCTTTCTACTTGACCAGATACAGAGACAGAGGTAAACTTCTGAATATTGTGAGTAGTCTCTTTTTGATTTACAAATCAGTTTATTTGATACCACCTCCACTATTTCAGATCCTGGGAATTTATCTCCACAGTCATGCCTTTCAGCAATTTATAGAAATTTGAAGCTGAAAATCTTACAGATTACCTTGTCCAAACCCATATTTTACAGGTAGGGAAGCTGAGGTCCATGGATGTGATAGCAACACTTCATTAGTCAATTAAACTGGAAAAAACAAAACACAGAAACTCTTTTCCAGGGGGCAGGATTTTTCCCAATAAATATATCATTCTGTTGATCCATACCCTTGCCTTTATTTCTCTTCCTCCTTTAGGACGGATTGGATTTTTTTATCCAGAGTGAAAAGTAATTATTGTTGAAGGTGGCAGCTGGGGGACTGGGGGCTTCATGGAATGGAAATCCCTTTTTCAGTATGGACATGCTAAAGCCCTGTCCCTGTGCAAGGAGCTCACTGCCATGCACTGATTCTTTCCTGGAGGGTGGGCCCAGCCCCGTAAAGAGAAGAGAGAAATTTCTCCATAATCCTAAAATAACTTTTTTTGTAAAGCATGTAGGATCAGAGGATCTTCTCACTATCCTATCAATACATGTAGTTTGTCTACTCATGTTTTTCTTTTGCTTACTTCTCTTCATGCATTTAATACTTCCATGGCCGTGTTGCATTTCTAATGTTCTGAAAGAACAGCTACAACGTTTGAAAAGTAGTGAAGTATTTGATCTAGTGCTCAACTTAACATATCCAAATCTGCTTTTTCTACCTCTGTAGATGACTGCCCAGAGTGCTAACAAATATACATATATAATTTGATATTTATTAACACAAAATGTTTCATTGGATGTTTTGTACTCTACTCACAATATCACAATAACAGGCTTCTTCTTAATTTTCATAAATTAAAAGTAAAACATCAATAATGGTACTCAAAGCCTATATGAGACTTTTTTTTTTCTTTTGGATATTTGAAGACCCATTCACTGCCTCCCAAAGAAATCAAATAGCTCTTCAGATTCTAAGTTTGGCAAGTTGGAGAAAACAAAACATTTTGAAATACATTGTGGATCTGAGCAAAGTTTTACAGACTTAATTTGTATTTACTTTTATTAAAAAATAGCAAAAGTAAAAAGGTGTTAGTAATTATCATCTACCAATTACAGTAAATAAGAGACAAACTTGCTAAAAACCAACAATATCAGATTAACGTAAGACAGAAGATAACCTTGCAGATCAGAAAACCTCAGGTGTTCTTCTTATTGGTGAAAACAATTTTAAGAATTTCTAAGCAAAATTATCTATGTTCCATTTAGGATGTTTAACTTTTATCAAAAACTGCATATAAATGCAAGGACATACATAAATGACTATATTGACTTATGTATTCAAGTCTTTGCTAAATCTTCCTTTAAGACCAAAATGTTACTTGAAAAAAAAAAAAAAAAGCACATAGATGCTTTTAAATTTGTTGTCATTGCAAGAAAAGTCTGAGATGTGTATTGACCATTGGCATAAGCTTAGCTGGCTGGCATCAGAGTTAGTAACAGGTGGCAGAGTAAGCAGTAAAATTGCAAAGGCAGAACTATTTGCATTTCCTGCAATATCATCTCAATCTTTTTCTAGTAAGTATAATTCTGGTCATTAGAATCACTATTTTGTTTTGTTTTTAATGGAAGCCCAGAGACACAAGAATATTTATGTCTTATTGTTACTAACTTAGTTTATAGAGGTTTTTAATCTATTATATCAGAAATAGTAATGGTCACATTTGTGTATCCTATGGTGGCATACAATTCACTTCCTAGGCATCATTTTATTTTTTCCCACTCTAAGATGTGAATCTGACATCCTCAAAGAATAAAATACTATATTATACTAGTGATGGGAACAGGCCCCCAAACTGGCCATAAACAAAACCTCTGTGGCACTGTGACATGCTCATAATGGCCATGACGCCCACGCTGGAAGGTTGTGAGTTTACTGGAATGAGGGCCAGGAACAGCTGGCCCACCCAGGGTGGAAAACCGCTTAAGGCATTCCTAAACCACAAACAATAGCATGAGTGATCTGGCACCTTAAGGACATGCTCCTGCTGCAGATAACTAGCCAGAGCCCATCCCTTTATTTTGGCCCACCCATCCCTTTGTTTCCCATAAGGAATACTTTTAGTTAATCGATAATCTATAAAAACAATATTTATCGCTGGCTAGCTGTCAATAAATATGTGGGCAAATCTCTGGGGCTCTCAGCTCTAAAGGCTGAGACCCCTGATTTCCCACTCTGCACCCTATATTTCTGTGTGTGTGTCTTTAATTCCTCTAGCACCACTGGGTTAGGGTCTCCACAACAGAGCTGGTCTCGGCATACTGGCGACTTCTGTCATCAACTAACTTTCTCATTGCTGTGCATTTGATTTTTAAAAACATTGCATTGTTTTCCCAATGTTATTTATTTATTTATTTATTGACACAGGGTCTCACTCTCCCAGGCTGGAGTACAGTGGCACGATCATGGTTCACTGTAACCTTGAACTCCTGGCCCCAAGCCATCCTCCCACCTCAGCCTCCTGAGTAGCTAGGACTACAGGCCTGTGTCACCACATCCAGTTAATTTTTGCATTTTTGAATGAACAGGGTCTTGTCACATTACCCCATCTGCTCTAAATTCCTGGCCTCAAGCAATCCTCACCTCTTAGCTTCCCCAGTGTGCTGAGATTGCAGCATGAGCCACCACATCAAGCTTATTGAAATTTTATTAGTCCAAATTATTACTGTTACAAACACATAGAGAGTATCTTCTACATAACATATTTGAAATTTTCTTTGGAACAATAATATATATGTTTGGATTGTGACTTAAATATGTTTAGAATTATTGCTTAAAATTTCCATTGCTATTAAAATTAGAAATGCAAGACAAAAGTTTTTTGTAACAGCAGTATAAAGTTAATGTTACATATTTATAAAAATGTAGATGTTTATTTTAAGTCTAACAGTAGAGAAAAAGAGTTATACATTGTGGTTATGAAGAGTATAGGTTTTGAATTTAGTTAGATAAAGTCTTCCTTTTATAATTCACTTATCTGTAAACTTTACCTGAATAAAGGGGGAAATTGTAACTACTGAACAAGGTGGTGAGGGGAATTACATGGTTTCTTTTGAAGGCTGTAAGGGCAGCATCCATTCCAGGCTTGGCTCGTTGGTTTACACATAGTCATCTTCTCCCTCCTTCTCTTCACCAGGTCTCCCTTCAATGTGTATCTCTGTGTCCAAATTTCTCTTTTTATGAAAGCACTAGACATATTGGATTAAAGTCTACACTCATGACCTTATTTTAACTTGACCTCCGTAAAGACTCTGTCTACACATAAAATCACATTCTCAGGCACGAGGAGTTAGGGCATCACCATATGAATTCAACCCATTACGGACAGAAACTGAAAAAGGCTTAACCTTGTTTAAGAAAATAAGAACTAATAATTGATATAAGGTGCATTTTATGTCTGGATTCTGCATTAAGCATAACAACTTGGATTCCAATTAGTTTTAGCTCCATCAATTAAGACAAATGGATGCCTACTACAGTAAACTTACCTATTGGAGTCATGCTGAAATTTGTTATAATCCATGTCTTCCTTTTTCTATCACCATTTTATTTTTTACCATCATTGTGATATATGTCTATTTTTCCTGTCTCTGCTCCTTAGAAATCAATTGTATCTTGTAAGATTTTGGATTTTCTGATGTGGAGAATAAATCTGAAATAAAATGAAATACTAGTATGTAAACTTTCATGAACATTTTGGCTCACATCCATATTATTGGTCTTAGTGACATCCAGTGGCCACGACGGGTCAATGGCAGGATTTCAGATCTTTACAGAAATGTCTTTACTATGCAGTCCTCACCTAGAACAGAGGAAAAATAATATATTCTTAAGCCATTGGTTGACATAGTTGTAATAAAATATCCCCTGGTCTTTTTTGATTCATAAATTGAACTACCTTTTAGATAAAAAATAAAGATTATTACACTTAGTTTTATTTTACTTCACTTTTGTCTATGATTTATGTCTCCCATCACTTAAAAATATTTAATTTACAAAAGCTATTTAAAGAGAAGTTCTAAACAGACAGGATTTTATACCATTGAATAGTATTTTATTTTCACACATCTCTAAGTTAGAACATTTTACTAAAATAAAATGATCAAATATACTAGTAATGGTATGTGTCTTCCTAAACAATTAAAATTGTCCTTTCAAGTAATAACTTTAAATATCAACTATCTCATTAGAATGTAGTGAAGAAAGTTTGTGCTGAGACGTAATTATTAAGGTCTGACTATGCTTCAGGGGCTAAATTTGGAGAATGAAGAACCAGACTACTGCTTGGTTAAAAAAAAAAAAAAAGTTCACTAAATGTATGTTGCAAATGTTTATGCCCTGAGGAAAGTTTAGTCCTTTTGGCTGAGTTTCAGATAATAACAACGCTGATCTGTATTATAGTGATAAGCTACGAACTAACTACAAATAATGGTTACCTAGTAATTTGTAGTTTAAAAAGTCAATTATGCAAATTTGCACATACAAAAAACCTATGGGGAGTTGAGAAGTGAATCTTTCTTTCTAACTAATAGCAAAGTAGCCCATATTCAATCGCTTTTGTTATATATTACAAAGCTACAAACCTACAGGACAAGCCATAAGATACTCAGTGCATACTTGCCATGAATAGAATTTAGCAATATGATACTTACAATTTCACTAGGAAATTTATATACATATATGTACACACACACATATACACACACATATATGCAAACACACACACACACACATACATATATATAAGACCTTCAGTTGAGTATATCATTAAACGCTAGGCTCTAAGAGAGGTATAGAAATAGAGTGGAGAAAAAATGGCAGTGGGTCACAGTAATTAGTAAAAGCTTCAGGAGACAAGAGTACTATTCTTAAAATAACCATAGGGCTTTCATTATCAAGGAAAGTATGAGGAAAGGGGGAAAAGAAGCAGCTGAATTTAGGGAAGGGGATGTGGGTAAAACCTGGAAGTGAGGCACAGCTTGTTGGCATGGCCAGGGAAATATTCCGACCACAGGTGCAGCTGTTTTGGGAGGAGCAGGATGCTTGACAAACAAGTGAGGGCGCCAGTTGATTTACGCCTGGACCGAAGTCTGATTGCCAGATGAAGAAGAAGTCTTGTGGATTTTTAAAGAACAATGACATGATACAAGCAGCATGGAAGAAGAAAAGTTTATGAGTCAAAACAAAGATGTACTGTGTTCCTCATAAGGTGACCATTAGAGGAAGCCAAGCACAATCTCATGAAAGCTTAGACGCTGGAAAGAAAGGAAGATTCAGAGTCTCCAAGCACTAAATGAGTTTGGTGATTTGCAGCCTGTGGAAGGTACAGGTGAACAATAACTCAACAAGCCATCCAAGATATTGATTCTGTGAATGTTGCTGCTTTTGAAAGAAAAGGGGAGAGAAGATGGGAAGGGAATTTTTTTTTTCTTTTTCTTTCTTTCTTTTTTTTTTTTTTTTTTTTTTTTTAGAAAGAAACAAAGCATGGGCATATGCAAAGGAAAAGTCCTGTAGGAACTAGAAGTGTTAAAAATTGGAGCCAAAAGTGAGAATGACAGCCAAAAGACTAGACAAGACAGTAATGACCCCAAAGGAATAATATAACATAGAAGCCAAAGATGAAGCTTGGGCCAAAAATGACGTGGGGAGAGGAATGGTTAAGGATTGGAGAAGAGGCCGGGTGTGGTGGCTCATGCCTGCAATCCCAGCACTTTGGGAGGCCGAGGCAGGCGGATCATGAGGTCAGGAGTTCAAGACCAGCCTGGCCAACGTGGTGAAACCCCGTCGCTACTAAAAATACAAAAATAAGCTGAGCATGGTGGCGTGCATCTGTAATCCCAGTTACTACTTGCAAGGCTGAGGCAGGAGACTCGCTTGAACCCAGGAGGCAGAGGTTACACTGAACTGACATTGTGACGCTGTACTCCAGCCTGGGCAACAGAGCAAGATTCCATCTCAAAAATAAAAATAAAAAAGAATTGGAGAAGAAAGTTAAAGAGAAAACTAAAAAAAAAAAAAAAGGAGAATATAGTGTCTCAGAGATCAAGAAAATCGTATTTTTTAATAGAAAGGCAAATAGATACAATTGCAGTGGAGAAATCAATGAGAATCAACACAGGCCTTCAATTCAGTTGGGGCAGGAAGAGATGCAGGAGATGGAGTCTGCTGTAATTAACTTCAGAGGAAGTGTTTTCATGGAATGATTGGGTCTCATCCAATTTTCCGAAAATTGAGGGGGAAAGATGTTATTGAGGAAATTTATGAACTGAATTGAATAAGACCTTTGTATTAGGCTGTTCCTGTACTACAATAAATACCTGAGACTGGGTAATTTATGTTTAAAAGAGGTTTAAAGGTCTCACAGTTCTACAGGCTATACAAGCATGGCACCAACATCACTCGGCTTCTGGGGAAGACTCAGGGAGCCTTTACTCATGGGGGAAGGTGAATCAGGGGGAGTAATCTGTCACATGGCAAAAGCAGGAGAAAGAAGTAGTGGTAAGGAGGTAGATACCACACACTTTCAAACAACCAGATCTTGTGAGAGAGAACTCACTCACTATCGTGAGGACTGCATCCAGAGGGTGGCAGTAAACCATTCACGAGTGATCCGCCCCTATGATTCAATCACCTCCCCCAACCAGGTTCCCCCTCCAACACTAGGGATTACATATCAATGTGAGATTTGGGTGGGGACATGCATGCAAACCGTATCAACTGTTCATTCAAAGACCCTAATTAATAAAGGAAATGAAATAATATTGGGAAAGGAAAGCAGAGTGAAGCAAAAATGTCACTTTAATGGAGAAAACTGAGGCATTTTTCAAAGCTCAGAGAAATCCCAATTGGGAAAATAGGAAGATTAACTTAAAAGGGATGGCAGTGAAGACAGAAGTCAAGTAAGTTCCTTTATACATGTGAAGAGATGAGAGCAAAGGAACATCAGACATTCCTTTGCAACATCAGACTTTAACTTTCGAGAGGGTATATCTTGCTCTGAGATGTGAGAGAAGAATAAATATAGATATAGGAACAGATAAATTGAATTAAAGATGAGAGAACTAATGGGATTGGGGGCTTAAAGAAATAAAACACAGCCTGAAAAGTTTCCATGGAAAATGATCCAAGAAGTCAATGAGGATAAATAGAAGGAGTGGTGAGCAGGAGACCCTGGCCAAGCTGAAGTTGTACAGCAGGCCCTCGCAGGGCACCAGCTGCACTAAGCCACACAACTTTCTCCAGCAGCGTTCTGCAGTCTGTGAGCAGAAGGCTCACCATGGAGCAATCCAAGGCTAGAGATGGGAGGGCCCTCAAGAGAGTCCAAAATACTAGCAAGAGGAGCACAGAGGCAGCTGACCACTTACTGCAAGGTGAAAAGGACTCAAGTTTGGTCCAACGAGAGAAGACTGATCTTAGCAAAGAGGGCTGGCATGAGTAATGTTGCATTCCGCAGTCAACAGAGAAAACATGTTTTCAGAGTTAAGGGGGAGGCAGAGAAAAGAAACGGTGCAAAAGAGCTGAATTTCAGTGTGATTGGGAGCAATATTTTATGTTAGGGGCTTAGTTCCATGTGTGGCTGAGGTGGCTTGGCAATCTTAAGCATGAGGTCAAGGGCTCTGATAAGTGGAGAACTTGGATGTTTAAAAGTATCATTTTGGATGAGGGAATGAAACAGTGGACAGACAGGCCAAAAGCTGGAGTCAGGGATTTAGGGACATGATTTCTTTTTTTTTTTTTTTTGCCTTAGAGCAGAGGTTCCAAAAGCATGGGTTTCAGATCAGCAGCATCTATAAATGTGATAGATCTGCAATTTGAGGGGGCTCATTTCTGCATCAGAAACTCTGAGGCGAATGCTTATCAATCCATGTTTTTTAAAAAACATTTATTTGTTTTAAAAATGTTCTTAAAAAACATTATTTTTACCGTATTTATTTAAGGTGTACAGCATGATGCTTTGATACATGCATACATATCATAATGATTACCACAGTCAAACAAAATTAACATTCCCATCACCTTCCCATGTTTAACAAGTCCTTCAGGTGACTGGGTGCACACTTAAGTTTAAGAACAACTTTCTTAGAGAACTGAGCAAGGAGAATGGAAAGATTAGAGAAGGGCCTCACCTGTTAAGAAATAAAGACAACAAGGCTTGATCAGCATTCTGATATAATCAGCATGGATAATAATAATAACCAAGCAATACATTTTTATTTAACACTTTTGCATTTTATAAGACTTTCAAATATATTCTACAATTTAAGGCAAATGGGGACTTTATTCCATGGAGTTGGGATTGTAATCGAGGATGAAACTCTTGGAGTTAAGGATTATCTCAAAAACAGCATTTTCTGAGGACAGCAGTGTTTTTCAGTTGATATAATGGAATGCTGTGAAGTTACTTTTAAGCAAAGGGGAGTTTTGCCTAAGTTTAAAATGCTATTCCACAGAGCACAATGTATAAGGTCAGCAAGAGAAAAGACCTAAGGAAACTAAATATTATTGACAAAATGCCACAGATGAAAAGTTGGTTTCAGAATCAGTGAGTCGTGGAGTATTTGGCTGAGGGGAGCAATGGATAGGGATGAGCTGGTGAGACCCATTTTGGGTAGAGGAAGAGAAGTTCTGAGCTGTACGAACTGTATTTCATGGCACATGACAATGGGCATTGGAGTCAAAACAAAGTTTGAAATCTAATACCAACATATACCAGCCATGTGACTTTAAGGAAGTTACTTCTCTGGCACTCAGATTCCTTCATTATCAATTAAATATTTAAATTTCCATTTAATTGAGCTGGTGTGAGAATGAAAAAAAATGCTGTATATACCATCGATATGTTTAATAAATGCAAATGATTCACACACTTCCCTCTCCCTCTCTCCCACCCTCTCTCCCTCTCTCTCTCTTCTGGAACTGTAAGTTCTTGTTAATGATATGAAGAACACAGAGATACGTTCAGCTATCATAAACAGAATTAATATACGTGGGTTTTTAAAATAGATGCTACGGTGACAACTTTTGTGGAGCTATGGCTAATTTTGGCTACTCAAAATAACAAGGAAAATTTCCAGCTCTCTGTAACCTAACATAAGCCACCTAGAGCAACAATGTGTTTTTTTAATAGAAGCCAAATTTGAAGCTTGTTTTTACCATTCATGTGACAAATCTGTCTGATAAGGCCCAGGCTGCTCTCTACATTGAAGATGAGGTGAGCAGGCAGGCTAGGCCTCCACTCTCGCGGACGTCAAGTTCACATGCAGAAAACCAATTCTAATTTTTAAATAAGTATGATAATTATATGTTTCCATAAATTGATTTTCTTCTTTGTTTTTTGAGACAAGGTCTTGCTCTGTCACTCAGGCTGGAGTGCAGTGGTGCTATCACAGCTCACTGCAGCCTCACCCTCCAAGCTGAAACAATCCTGCCAAGTAGCTGGTGTGCGCCACCATGCCTGGCTAATTTTTTTAAATTTTTTAAATTTTTTTAATTTTTAATTTCTTGTAGAGATGGGGTCTTGCTATGTTGCCCAGGTTGGTCTCAAAGTCCTAGGCACAAGTGATCCTCCTGCTTCAGCCTCTCAAAGTGCTGAGATTACAGGTGTGAGCCATCATGCTTGGCCACATTTTTACATAAATTTCATGAAGGGGAAGAAATAGGATGTCTGGAGGACATGGCACTTAAATTGAGAAGGTGATGATGGGACTTAGAGCAGAAAAATATTTACATTTAATTATATTAAATTATCTTAAATATAATTAAATTATAATTTATATTATAAATCTGATTTATAATATAAATCATTCTATGTATAACATAAACTATTATCATATTATTAGTAGAATTAATATATTATAATACATGTAACTATTATATATTATTAATTTAGAATTTGAATTATAATAATTATTTATTTTAATTTATATTAATATAGAAAATATTTATAAATTGCCTTAAAAGTTTCTCAAATCCTATTTATCTCAGCTACTTTAATTCCCACCTCAGTTTCTATATTTGAAAAATGATAAAGTGGAATAGGTCAATTCTAAAGTCTCTGGCAGTTCAAAAACTTCATAATTCTATGTATTATTTTCATATAACATACCATAAGAAAAAACTAAAGTTTATGGTCACTTACTAAACTAATGATTTCAGACATAGGACTTCTCAAATGATCAGCAAATAAAAACTTCTCCAGGAGATTATTTTATGATTTTTAGCAGATGAGCTTAGCAAAATGAATCAGAAAACATAAATATTAGTAAGTAGTTGTGTATCTGCTTTGTGGACATATGCAAATTTGACTGATAGATTTATCCTGCTATAGAGAAGGCTTAAACAATAGTATCACATTCTAGAACTCTAACTGTACCTGCTTTTCTTTTTATCTTTTTTTTTTTGAGACAGAGTCTTGCTCTGTCGCCCAGGCTGGAGTGCAGTGGTACATTCTCTGCTCACTGTAACCCCCGCCTCCCAAGTTCAAGCGATTCTCCTGCCTCAGCCTCCCAAGTAGCTGGGATTACAGGCGCCTGCCACCATGCAAGGATAATTTTTGTATTTTTAGTAGAGACAGGGTTTTACCATGTTGGCCAGGCTGGTCTCAAACTCCTGACCTTGTGATCTGCCCGCCTTGGCCTCCCAAAGTGTAGGGATTACAGGCGTGAGCCACCGCGCCTGGCCTGTACCTGCTTTTCAATGATAATTTTATGACAAATAATAGGAATGTTTACTGTTTATAGAAAGGAATGTGAAATTTTAAGAAATGCATGCAAAATTTAGGGATGCTGCATTTTAACAATATTGAAAATAAGTAGTTTCAAGAAGAGTAAATGATAAGTGTAATTCACATTACAAATATGAGGTTGCTTTGTGATTTGCTAGGAACAAACTTTTAGCACATATATTCTGAAGAATCATGACAAGTTAGACATGTTATAATTTCCTGGTAATCACTTTATAAAAAAAATCACTCGTTGTTAGATGATTTACATAAAAATAAATTAACAATGTCATTTGAATTTATTTAATTATTTAATACTAGGCCAAATATATTCTTTAGAGAAATCTTTGTAAAATTGTATTTTTGTTAGTAATTAAAAGTATTAGTAATGCTTATTACTGTCTCTACTCTACACTTCACTGAAGTCCTCAGTAATTCCCGGTGACTGCCATGATGGGATCTGACAATATCTGACAATGTCTGAGAGGCTCAGGCTTCAACATACATTCGGTTAGGAATGAGGAAATACATAGAGGACTTCACATTCACCTAAGGCTAGATGTTTGATTTAAATAATTCTTTGCCTATGGAATATAGACACACTACCTATGTGGTCAATTAGCACATCTGTTATGATATTTATCTCAAACGTATTTCGAAGTTTGTTTAATTACAAAGGCAGTGCCTTAATTAAAAAAAAACTCAATGCATTCAGTGTGCATTGTAGAAAGTAAGGAGATCGAGACCATTCTGGCTAACACAGTGAAACTCCGTCTCTACTAAAAATACAAAAAATTAGCCGTTTGTGGTGGCGGACACCTGTAGCCCTGGCTACTCGGGAGGCTGAGGCAGGAGAATGGCATGAACCTGGGAGGCAGAGCTTGCAGTGAGCGGAGATCGTGCCACTGCACTCCGGCCTGGGCGACAGAGCAAGACTCTGTCTCAAAAAGAAAAAAAAAAAGAAAATTCACATAAACTCAATAAAATAAAAATCCAATATTTCTACCATTCATAGATTATCACACATGTACTATAGATTATACTTCAGGGGTAAAACCTTCCAGATATTTTGCTATGTTTATACATGTACACACACACACACATACACACACACACACAGAAAGATATCTATGTCAGTTGCCTAATATTCACATAATATTGACATTTTCTTATCAATGACTTTTCGTCTTCACTAACATACAGGGTTTTGTTTTGTTTTGTTTTCTGAGACAGAGTCTTGCTCTGTTGCCCAGGCTGGAGTGCAGCAACACAATCTTGGGTCACCGCAACCTCTCCTTCCCCAGGTTCAAGCAATTCTCCCATCTCAGCCTCTCAAGTAGCTGAGATTACAGGTGTGCGCCACCATGACCAGCTAATTTTTTTACTTTTAAGTAGAGACAGGGTTTTGCCATGTTGGCCAGGCTGGTCTCAAACTCCTGACCTCAAGTGATCTGCCCACCTTGACCTCTCAAAGTGCTGGGATTACAGGAGAGAGCCAACATGCCAAGCCCTAACATATAGTTTATATTCTAACTTTTCTGATTGTCCTAGAAATGCCCATTAGGGTTGGCTTATCCAAGCCGGCACACATATTGCATCTATTTTTTATAGTCCTTGAGCCCCTTTTTAAAATTGTATTTAATTAATTATCTATTTATTTATTTATTTATTTTTGAGACGGGGTCTCACTCTGTCACCCAAGCTGGAGTGCAGTGGCGCAATCTTGATTCACTGTAACCTCCACTTCCCAGGTTCTAGCAATTCTCCTGCCTCAGCCTCCCAAGTAGCTTGGATTACAGATGCCCACCACAATGCCAGGCTAATTTTTGTACTTTTAGTAGAGACAGAGTTTCGCCATGTTGGCCAGGCTGATCTCAAACTCTGGCCTCAGGTGATCCCCCGGCCTCGGCCTCCCAAAGTGCTGTGATTACAGGCATGAGCCATCATGCTTGGCCTCCTCTTCTTTTTAAATCTATTAACACCTCCACCTTCTTTTTATATTTCCCTTTATGGCATTGACTTGTTGAAGAGAACTTGGCAGTTATATTGAAGAATATTCTACCTTCTAAGGATATGCCCCAAAATAATTTGGCTTGTTCTTTTTTCCCAAATTTAATTCTAAATGGTTATTTGATTAAGAATGTCATAGATTCAGTACACATTATCACATCAGAGGACATCTAGATAACTCACCATTAATGATGCCACTGAATTTAGCTCATGACAGTCTGATTCCCTGAAATATGGCTACTTATACCCCTTGGGACAGGAAAGTGATCTCTGTTGTTTTACTTTGGCTTCTTTCAAATCAAAACTAATTTTCTATCAAGACTGGTTTTCTATCAAAACTAATAGTCTTTACACAAATTGATCATCCTTAGCAGAGTTGGTGTTTAACTGGGAATTGAAAATTGCTGCTTTTTTAATGCTTTTAATTCAGAATGTAAAATTAAATAGAGTTATTATGGTTATCACTTATTGAGTACTTATAAAATGTCAGAGTTTGTACAACAGGCTAAATAAGTACTGAGTCATTTAAATCTCATAGAAATCATATGAGGTAGGTAATATTTTGCTTATGCAGCCGATAAGGAAACTGAGACTATCACAATAAGACTATCACGGAAGTTAAAATGCAAACAACACAATAGCAAGAAAACAAATAACCTGATTTTTTTCATGGGCAAAGGATCTGAATAGACATTATTAAAACATTTTCAACATCACTAATCATGAAAGAAATGCAAATTAAACCACAGTGAGATACCACTTCACAACTGCTAGAGTGGCTAATTTTAAAAAGATAAAAGAGAAGTGCTGGCAAGGATGTGGAGAAAAGGGAAGCTTTGTACTCTGTTGGTGGGAATGTAAATTAGTACAGTCATTATGGAAAACAGTATGTAGGTTTCTCAAAAACTAAAAATAGAGCTACCATATGATCCAGCAATGCCACTTCTGAGTATATATCCAAAAGAAATAAATTCAGTATATCAAAGAGATGTCTACACCCCCATATCCATTGAAGCATTATTTACAATAGCCAGAATATGAAATCAACCCAAGTGTTCATCAACATATGAATGGATAAAGAAAATGTAGTGTATAAATACAATGGAATACTATTCAGCCCTAAAGAAG
Organism: Symphalangus syndactylus; assembly: GCF_028878055.3. Lineage (NCBI taxonomy): Eukaryota > Metazoa > Chordata > Mammalia > Primates > Hylobatidae > Symphalangus > Symphalangus syndactylus. Next base: position 28,521,959 of record NC_072437.2, on the reverse strand, counting down.
AAGAAAATGTTAAACTATTTCACTTTAGTAACCATTACACTATCTGCATATGTCTGTGTATCTATATGTATCAAATAACATCATGCTATAAACTTCAAATGCATGCAATAATTTATTTTTTTAGAAAGAGAATAAAATTCTGTCATTTGCAACAACATGGGTGAACATGGAAAACATTAAGTGAAATAAGCTAGGCACAGAAAAGTCAATACTGCTTGATCTCACTTATACGTGTGTTTTTTCTTAGAAGTCGACACAGGAGCAGAGAGTAGAATGGTGGTTATTAGAGGCTGGGGAGAAGGGTGCAGGAGAGGGATTGGGAAGATGTTGATTGAAGAGTACAAAGTTTCAGTTAGTTGGGAGGAATAAGTTTTCAAGATCCATTGCATAACATAGTGATCATAGTTAATAATAATATATTGTACATTTCAAAATTGCTATGAGTAGATTTTAAATATTCTCACTACCAAAAAAATAAGTATGAGAAGTGATGGATATGTTAATTAGCTTGATGTCATTCTTTCAAAATATATACATATGTCAAAATTTCACATTGTACCCCATAAATATATACAATTATTTTTCATGAATTTAAAATTTAAATTAAAGCAGTTAAGAAATGTTTTCTTATTCGCATTTCATTAATGCTGAAAGTAGGATCCAAACCCACTGTTTATCTGACTCCAAAGACTATGATATTTACTAGTAAGTAATATCACTACCCAAGCTACAAATATTTTATGTTTTGTTTAAAAATGATAATAATAATAATGTTAAAAATGACATCATTAAATATAACCATGAATTTCCAGAAAATAGCCTACTCTATCAAGTGGAAGTAGTTTAAGCTTATATATCTCAGCCTTCTACCTCTCATTCTCATTCTTTAGCTCTCAGTTTCTAAAACCTCGTTGGTTAAATTTAATAATTTTAGCTTCTTTTTAAAATTTAAAATTGGGTTAGGGCAGAGGATAGAAGAAATATTAGCTACCTTGTGAGATAATCTTTGTTTGATTTTGTTCCCTCTTGATAAGCAATGAACACCGACTTGTGACAAAATCAAATAACTGCTTGTGGAGTGTATTCATTTCCCTATGGTTTCCTGGAAAATCTTCCCATTTGCCTTATTCATTTGAATATAGAATGTTAAAGGATTTTATTATTATTGAGCTTTGTTGACAATTTTTATGAAATATTGAGTATGTACAAAATAACATTTATAATATAGGTGTAAGGCATAGTGAATACTTATTTAATGAAAATACCTGCTCTCCTATCATTCAGTTTAAGAAAACTACAGTTATACCTCCCGTATGAACCTCTCCAGATGACGTCTTCCACTTCTCCCTGTACCAGAGATAATTAGCCTTGTCAATTTTTGACATTATTAAACATTCTAACATTTTCCCATCTTGTGTGTCACATATGACCATATCGTGATATTGTTAGTGAGGTACTCATGATATGATTTTTTTTTTTTTTTTTTCAGGAAGGAAGAGCTTTTTTGAAATACTTTTATTTTAAGTTCAGGGGTATATGTGCAGGTTTGTTACATAGGTAAACTTGAGTCATGGGGGTTTGCTGTATAGATTATTTCATCACCCAGGTATTAAGCCTAGTACCCATTGGTTATTTTTCCTGATTCTCTCCCTCCTCACACCTTTCACCCTCTGATAGGCCCCAGTGTGCATTGTTCCCCTGTATGTGTCGATGTGCTCTCATCATTTAGCTCCCACTTACACGTAAGAACATGTGGTACTTGGTTTTCTGTTTCTGTGTTAGCTTGCTAAGGAGAACAGCCTCCAGCTCCATCCTTGTACCTGCAAAATACAGGATCTCATTTTTTTTTATGGCTGCATAATATTGCATGGTGTATATGTACCACATTTTCTTTATCCAATCTGTCATTGATGGGCATTTAGATTGCTTCCATGTCTTTGTTCTTGTTAAAAGTTCTGCAGTGAACATTTGCATGCATGCGTCTTTATGGTAAAATGATTTCTATTGCATTGGGTCTACACCAAATAATGGGATCACTGGGTCAAATGGTAGCTGCTTTTAGCTCTTTGAGGAATCACCACATTGCTTTCCACAATGGTTGAACTAATTTACTCTCCCACCAAGAGTCTATAAGTGTTCCCTTTCTCTGCAACCTTGCCAGCATCTGTTCTTTTTTGACTTTTAATTAATAGTCATTCTGACGGGTATGAGATGGCATCTCAATATGGCTTTGATTTGCATTTCTCTAATAATCAGTGATATTGAGGTTTCTTTCATATGCTTATTGGCCATGTGTATGTCTTCTTTTGAAAGTGTCCATTCATGTCCTTTTCCCACTTTTTAATGGGGTTGTTTGTTTTTTGCTGTGCAGAAGCTCTTTAGTTTAATTAGATCCCATTTTTCCATTTATGCTTTTGTTATTATTGCTTTTGGGATCTTTGTCATGAAATCTTTGCCTGTTCCTCTATGTCCAGAATGGTATTACCTAGATTGTCTTCAAAGTTTTTTATAGTTTTGAGTGTTACATGCAAGTCTTTAATCCATCTTGAGCTGATTTTTGTATATGGTGTAAAGAAGGGGTCTAATTTCAGTCTTCTGCATATGGCAACTCAGCTATCACAGAACCATTTATTAATAGGGAGTCATTTCCCCATTTATTGTTTTTGTCAGCTTTCTTGAAGATCAGGTGGTCATAGATGTGCAGCCTTATATCTAGATTCTCTATTATATTCCATTGTTCTATGTGTCTGTTTTTGTACCAGTACCATGCCGTTTTGGTTACTGTATCCTTGTAGTATAGTTTGAAATCAAGTAACATGATGCCTGCAGCTTTTTTCTTTTTGCTTAGGATTGCCTGGGCTATTCTGGCTCTCTTTTGGGTCCATATGAATATTAAGAGAGCTTTTTCTAGTTCTGTTAAGAATGTCATTGGTAGTTTGATAGGAATAGCATTGAATCTATAAATTGCTTTGGGCAGCACAGCCATTTTAATGATATTGCTTTTTCCTATTCATGAGCATGGGATGTTTTTCCATTTGTTTATGCTGTCTCTGACTTCTTCGAGCAGCATTTTATAATTCTCAGTGTAGAGATCGTTAATCTCTAGGTATTTTATTCTTTTTGTGGCTATTGTGAATGAACTTGCATTCCTGATTTGACTCTCGTCTTGGCTGTTGTTGATGTATAGGAATGCCAGTTTTTTTGTGCATTGATTGTGTATGCTGAAACTTTGCTGAAGTTGTTTATCAGCTGAAGGAGCTTTGAGGCTGAGACTGTGGAGTTTTCTAGATATAGAATCATGTTGTCTGCAAACAGGGATAGTTTGACTTCCTTTTTTCCTTTTTGGATGCCCCATTGCTCTAGCCAGGACTTCCAATACTATGTTCAATATGAGTAGTGAGGGAGGGCATCCTATCTTATGCTGGTTTTCAGGGGGAATGCTTCCAGCTTTTCTCCATTCAGTACAATCTTGGCTGTGGGTTTGTCATAGATGGCTGTTATTTTCAGATATGTTCCTTCAATACCTAGTTTATTAAAAGTTTTTAACGTGATGAGATGTTGAATTTTATCGAAAGCCTTTTCTGTGTCTGTCAAAATAATCATATGGTTTTTGTCTTTAGTTCTACTTACATGATGAATTACATTTATTGATTTTTTTATGTTGAACCCAACTTGCATCTCAAGGGTGAGTGTGATGGATTAGCTTTTTGATGTGCTGCTGGATTTGGTTTTGCAAATATTTTGTTGAGTATTTTTGCGTGTATGTTCATCAAGGATATTGGCCTGAAGTTTTCTTTTTTGTTGTGTCTATACCAGGCTTTGGTATCAGCATGATGCTGGCCTCATAGAATAAGTTGAGGAAGAGTCCTCTTCCTCTATTTTTTGGAATAATTTCAGTAGGAATGGCATCAGCTCTTCTTTGTACATCCAGTAGAATGTGGCCATGAATCCACCTGGTTCTGGGCTTTTTGTGGTTGGTAGGCTATTTATAACTGATTCAATTTCAGAGCTCATTATTGATCTGTTTAGGAAATCAATTTCTTACTGGTTCAGTCTTGGGAGGTTGTATGTCTGTCCAGAAATTTGCCCATCTCTTCTAGGTTTTCCAGTTTGTGTGCATACAGGTGTTCATAGTGGTTTCTGGTTGTTATTTTTATTTCTGTAGGGTCAGTGATAACATCCCCTTTGTCATTTCTAATTGTGTTTATTTGGATTTTCTCTGCTTTCATCTTTATTTGTCTAATTGACTGCTAGATAGCTAACAGTCTAGCTTATTAATTAAAATAAAATTGTTGATCTTTTGAATCAGTTTTTGTGTCTTGATTTCCTTCAGTTTAGCTCTGATTTATATTATTTCTTGTCTTCTACCAGCTTTGGGGTTGGCTTGCTCATGATTCTCTAATTCTTTCATTTCATTCATTCATTCTTTCTAACTTTTTGATTTGAGGATTTAGTGCTATGAATTTCCCTTGTAACACTGCCTCAGCTGTGTCCCAGAGATTCTGGTATGTTGTATCTTTGTTTCAAAGAACTTCTTTATTTCTGCCTTAATTTTGTTATTTATCCAAATGTCATTCAGGAGTATGTTGTTTAATTTCCATGTAATTGCATGGCGTTGAGTGTTATTTTTAGTATTGATTTCTATTTTCATTGCATTGTGGTCTGAAAGTATGTTTGGTATGATTTTCGTTCATTTGCATTTGTTGAGGATTGTTTTATGTATGATTATGTGGTCAATTTTAGAGTATGTGCCACGTGGTGATGAGAAGAATATACATTCTGTTGTTTTGGGGTGGAGACTTCTGTAGAGGTCTCTCAGATCCATTTGGTCCAATGTTGATTTCAGGTCTTGAATATCTTTGTTAATTTTGGGAGTATCTAGGGCTCCCCGGGCTCTGCATGTGCCTGAGCAGCTGCTCTGCCAAGACTTGATGTAGCTCTGCATGTCAGACTGAAGGCTCCGAAGGAGCGAGTTCACAAGTGGATATTCTGACCCAAGGGTTGCAAAGATCTGTGTTGGAAGGATGGGTTTCCGGGGTCATTCATCACTTCCCTGGGCGTGGGAGGTTGCCTTGGCTGGGCGTGGGAGGTTGCCATGTCATTCCTGAGTGGGCATCCATTCCTGCCTTGCTTTTCTCTGCTCTCCGTGGGTCAAGTTGTTTCCTTGATTAGTCCCACTGCATGTACCTAGATGTTTCAGTTGAAGGTGCTGTATTTACTTGCCCCTTCCATTCCTCTCTGTGAGAGTGGTGCACACTAGCTGCTTCTACTCAGCCATCATGACCAAACCCCAACATTCTTCACAGAAACAGAACAAAAAATCCAAATTTTTGTGGAACAACAAACAAACCTGAATAGCCAAAGCAATCGTAAGGAGAAAGAACAAAGCTGGAGGCATCACAGTACAAGACTTCACAATATACTACAAAGCTGTAGTAACCAAAACAGCACGGTGCTGGCATAAAAACAGACACATTGACCAACAGAAGAGAACAGAGAAATCAGAAACTAATCCATGTGTTTATCACCAACTGATTTTTGACAAAGGCACCAAGAATATATATTTTTTCATAAAGCAATTAAGGCTGTAATTTTCCCCTGTATAAAGTTTTAACTATATCCCATAAATTTTGATAAGAAGTTCCTACAACTTTTTTGTTGCTGAATATATTCTAACTTCCATTTTTGTTTCTTCTTCATCACATGAGTTATGTATGTAGAAGTTGATATTAAAAATTTAAAATATGTGGAGTGTTCATATACCCTTTGAAGATAACTCTGAAATTTGCAGTTATCGGGAGCAGGAGCTTTCTAGGAAAGTGAAAGACCCTGGGTTAGAAAGTAGCTGGTGTATTCAAGAAACAGCAAGAAATTCAGTGTGGCTGGAGGAGAGTCAACAAAAGAATAGAAAATGTAATCAGAAGGATAACACAGAGCAGGTTCTTATAAGGCCTTGAAGATCAGTTAAAGCCTTGGCATTTACTCTAAGATAAGGAATACTGGAAGGATTTAAAGCAAATCTGCATTTGAGCAGGATCATTCTGTTAAGAGTAGACAGGACTGGTAAGTGCAGAAGCTCTGCTACTAATTAGAAGTAGTTTTACAACAATCTAGATAATAGATGTTCGAGGCTTTGACCAGGATTGGCAGTGAGGAGAGTGATTTATATAGTTTGGATGTTTGTCCCCTCCAAATCTTATTCTGAAATGTGACCTCCAGTGTTAGAGGTGGGGCCTGATGGGAGGTCATTGGATCATGGGCATGGATGACTCATAAATGGTTTAACGCCATCCCCTTAGTGATAAGTGAGTTATCCCTCAGTTGGTTCATGCAAGATCTGGTTATTTAAAAGAGTGTGGCACCTTCCTCTATTCTTGCTCCCACTCTTGTCTTGTGGGATATCAGCTTCCTTTCCATTCTACCATGATGGTAAGCTTCCTGAGGCCTCACCAGAAGCTCAGCAGATGTCAGCACTATGCTTCTTATACAGCCTACAGAATCATGAGCGAATTAAACCTCTTCTCTGTATAAATTACCTTGTCTCAGGTATTCTTTTATAGCCATGCAAGAATGGACTAACACAGTGATGAAAGATCAAATCATGGATATATTTTAAAGGAAGAACTGGTGAAAACTTCCGTCACACTAGATGGGTGTCACAGAAATAGAAGAGTCAAGGATGACAGCAAAGTTTTTAACTCAAAATCTAGAAGAACTTAGTTGTAATCAACTTAACTAGAAAAGACTTAGGCACTTCTGGAATTCAAGGGAGAGGTCAAGATTGGAGATATAAATTTGGGAATCATCAAATATGTAGAGTCATTTGACTGGTGTAGGTTACCTATGTAGTAGTTAGTGTAAATAAAAAAGAGAGGATGTCCAACTACTATCTCCTTGACAATCCAACATTTAGATGTAGAGGAGATGAAGAGGAGTGAGCAAAAGACAATGAGAACAAGTGACTGTAAAGGTAAGAGGAAAACTAGGCAAGCGTGTTGTGGAAGGTCAAGTGGAGAACATGTTTCAAGATGGACACAATGATCAACTATGACAAATGTTCCTTGTAAGTCAAGATGAGGATTGAGAAATGATTACCAGCAATGGAATTTCACTGCTAATGTTGATAAAGTGCAGTTTTAGTGGAATGGTGTGACGGGAACATGATTGCAATGAATTCAAAGAGAATGAGAGGAGAGCACAAGCATGGACAATTATTTTTAAGAGTCCTTTAAATTTTTAAAGGGAAGATAAAAGATTATGTGATAGCTAGAGGGAGATATGAAGTTAAGAGAAGAGCATTTGATGATGGTAGCATTAACAAATCATACTTGCATGCTGATAGGCATGATCTAAGAAAAAGGAAAAAAAAAATGATGATGCAGGAGACAAGTGAGAGAATTGCTGGAGTATTATCCTTGAGTGAGTAAGTGAGAAAAGAATAGAGAGCCCAATGCAGAAGTTGGCTTTAGTGAAGAGCATGGAGTTTATTCAATATTACAGGAGGCAAAATATCATGTACACGAATCTCTATAGATACCTTTGTGGATGTGGTGGTTGGAGCTGTCGGAAATTTTTTTTCCTATTGCTTCCATTTTTTTAATGAAGAAAGAAAATAAGTCATCGGCTGATAATGAGGATAGGGAAGACACGCACCATGTGTGAGGAGAGGGGAAAGAATGAGAAGTATGAGAAAGAGAAAATCAACTAGGAAAATAAATTATGATCGATGAGCAGCATGAAAAACCCTCTTAGTTTACTGATCATAAATGAAAAGTAAGATTGGTAAGTATGTTTTATTTCATTTTGTTGTTTGTGTTTTTGTTTTGTTTTGTTTTGTTCATTCTTAGTCACAGTCTGGGCACAAAATATGCAGAGTTGTATTTAATTGATGCTTTGGTTTCATAAAGTGAGTATGACAAAGAGCAATAAAGTTAGAGTTTGTTAAACACTGACCCTTTTCAAAAGTCTGTGGTTTGTGTTATGATATTTTTAAATTACAAATTCATTTACAATTATCATTAAATCCAAAGAAGAATTTTTGACATGATACATCTTCTTTATTAGTGAAAACTAAAACTCACATTATGGGAGATGAGAAAATTATTCTCAAAACTACTTTGAATCATGACAGTAAAGCACAGTGATTGAAAATAAGTAACTTACAGTGTGAATGGAAATTTCCATTTAATATGTCAGAAATAGCTTATATAGTCATAGTAATAAGTAATACAATCCCTTTGAAATAAAGTAGAAATTTTAAGACACTATTAAAAAAAGATGCTTTTATGGGCTCATTTCTGTCTGAGCCAATATGAAGCTACAAATTGATTTGTTTTATATCTCAGAAATAAAATTTAATTTTCTTTACAAAGAAATCAAGAAGTTAACATTCTTTTATCAGAATGCCAGAATGCATCTTAAAGTAATGGCTGCTAGGAAAAATAGTTTTATTTCAAGTAAGTGTTTATGGACAATATAAGGTATATACAAAATATATGTTAATTTATTTTATTTTAAAATATATTATTCTCAGATACGTTACACACCTCCTTAATATCCTCTTGACTTCTCTTGCCTCCTGGACCTTCCTATTTGCTTCACAGCATTTGGTCTCATGGCAATCCAGTTCCAATCACACTCACACAATTCTTCCATCTAAAGCCAATTGACCACAGTCTAAGAGTATCCAGCTCTCCAAAAACATCTTGAATCCGAGTGAAACACAAGAGAAAGAATAAAATCTATCTTTTCAAGCAGCTGCTAAAGGGGCCAAATAATGTAACCCAGAATTGCAGGGTAATTGACACCTCAGGTGGTGGACTTTGACAAATGGGGAGAGAAGACAAACAAGTCAATTATATGAGTTCTCTCTCCTTGCCTTTGATGTTCTATTCCCAGTAACAGTTTCTCCATAGACCCTTCCTGGAGATATCCTCTAAGGCATAGCAGGTGCACCTGCTAAGTGGCCAACTGTGTCATTTGCATTACATCAGGAAACATAACTAGCATGATACCACATCATCTTGCACTGTACCTATCTTTTCCTGCCTCACTTCTGCTTGCCCTGATTCTCATTTCGTAGAATTGTACATCACAAATAAAGCCTCAGTACTTAATCCTTGCATCAGACTATTTTCAAGGAACCACAGGCTAAAAGGAGAACCAGAGTGTGAAGCATGTGTGCAGTTGAAATGTTCATAGAATCATCACCCAAGTTGAAACATAACATTACTTTAGAACCTTTTCTTTATGCCCTTCACTAAATACATAAGATAATCATTATCTTTAATTTTATTGTAAACATTTCCATCTGCTTCTTTCCAGTTTTACTGCTTATATATATGCATATTCCTAAGCAATATCATTTTGTTTTGCCATTTTTGAAATCTATATATGTGGGATGATATGTAATATATTTTGGGAGTTTTTTCCTCTAAGTTTTACTTGTGAAATTCATTCATGTTGCTTCCATGTAGCTGTGGTTTATTAATTTTTGTTATTACATAGTACTATATTATATGAATAATTAAAAATTACTAATTCTGCTGATGGGTAGTTAGGTTTTTAATAGTTCTTTTTCTGTATGAGCATTTTTAGATATGTCTTCTAGGACAAAAATGCAAGAGTGCATCTAGGTTATACACCTATGAGTGGATATTCTAGTTCATAAGATATGCATGTGTTTTGCCATAAAAATATGAGAGTTTTTACTGCTCTGCGTTTTCAACTATACTTGGTTTTCTATAGCTGTTCTATATATATTTTTTACCAGTCTGGTTGTTAGGTAATGATATCTCAATGTGGATTTAATTTGCATTCCGTTAAAATTAATGAAATTGAGTATATTTGTATTTTCTTTTCTATAGTGTTTATTAAAATCTTTTAACTATTTGAAAATTGTGTTTTTCTTAGCAATTTGTGAGATTTCCTTACATATTCTAGATATTAGTTATTTTTCATTAAAATATATGGCAAAGCACTTTTCCCAGTTGTTTTGTCTTTTCACTCTCTATGGGATGTCTTAATTTAAATGTTGGCCGAATTTATCAATGCTTTCCATTATAGTTTTTGTTTTTATGTGTCTCATGGCATAATCACTTCCAATCCTAAAATAACTTTTTACCTTTTCATCCACAGATTGTATGATTCTGTATTTTATATTTAGGTCTTTAGACACCAAAATTCATTTTGCTATATGTCAGGTTTCTTTCCTCCTTTTTCTACTTCCTTCTTTCAGTTTATTTATTTAATGTAAATTTAGTCAGTCCTTTCCTCATTGATTACAATAACACCTCTGCCATTATATCAACTGTTCATATATTTAGAGTTTTTTCCTGGGCTTCTATTCTTTTTTATGGTTTAATTGTTTACCCCTAAAACTTCGCATTATCAAACTTGCTATAGCTTTATAACACGTACTACTGCTTTGTTATGAGACTATCCTGTTTTTCACTTCCATATAAATTTAGAATCAATTTTACATGCGTCACAAAAAAACACTTATTGGCATTCTAATGGAATGCATTGAATCTATAGATCCCATGGCCAAAAAATGACATTTTCTATTTATTCCCTTATTCTATATTTATTTTTAAATATAAATAATTAGATAAAATAGGTTTCTTATGTCAATAGTATTCTGTCTTTCATGTTTTGGTAAACAATGATTTCTGTTATAAATTGCTTTCTTATCACACATATTATTAAATATGATACCTTTATGTTTATATCATTCTAAATATTTTCTAATTTCCAGTATATTTTTTGATCAGTGAATTATTTAGAATATGATGTTAAGTACCCAAATTTATGAAATGTCTTAATTATCTTTTTGTTATTTATTTCAAATTGAACAGCATTGTGATCAGAGAAAGTGATCTCATGACATCAGTTCTTAAGTATATTTTGATACTTAGTCTGTGGCCTAGTACACAGTTAATATTTGTAAATATTTTATTTATGCTTGAGAAGAATGCGTATTTTCTGATTGTTGGGTTCAGGGTTCTACATATTTATTAGAACAAATTTATTTTTTGAAAGCTTTTATATCTCTATTTACTTTTTTCTGCTTTACTTGTATCAGTAACTGAAAGAAATACGTAAAAACAAAAAATTCTCCCACTATGATTACTAACTTGTCAATTTCTGCTATAATTCTTTCAACTTTTACTTTACCTGTTTTGATGGTATTTTAATAAGTACAGGTTTAAAATTATTATAGTTCACAGATTATTCACAAAATTATCTTATCATTATACTATGAAATAGTTTGTCATATTAATGCTTTTGTGTTAAATTTTATTTTTTTATTTAATTACTACAGCTATATTGATTTCCTTTTTATTTGGCTTTTCTGCCCAGAGTCTAGGCCAACATAGACAAATTCCCTTCCATTTCTCCATGCTATTAGAGGTCTTGCATTTTATATCTGAGGACAAAGCTTTTCAAACATCTAGGTCTCAATCTGCATCCCATCCTCCATCATGTCAAAACCCAGACTTATAATCTGTTCAATAGGATGTTAAGTCTCTTTTAAGAAAAAATAGCAAAACTCCATGGAATAGTCACTACATCAATTCTTATACTGAGCATTTTTCTTCTCAGTCTTCTCTTCATTTTCGTTATCTGATGACTTATCTTACTTCTTTGTTAGCCTCAAAGTGCACTTAAAAGTAGGTTTATTGTGTTTTATCCAACATTTCTAGATATTCTAGGATGGGACATTCTCTGGTTATTGATGAAGCAGAACCCACTCATTAATTTCATCATATTGATGAACACCATGAACACGATTCCATACTGGCTGCTGGCCAATAATTTCATGTCAGTTGCGTGAAAATAGTTTGTTGGACTTCCCTTATTTTTTAATTATCAGTGTAGAACAAAAGCATAAGTTACAGATGTCAAAACAGAAATGAGTAGAAAAATAAAATGTCATGAATATCTTATATTCTTTTGTAATAATAAAAGTTCTAATGAGAATTTTGTTTTAAATAGTTGTGCCTCATTTTTTTATTATTATGCTTTAAGTTCTGGGATACATGTGCAGCACATCCAGGTTTGTTACATAGGTATACATGTACCACGATGGTTTGCTGCACCCATCAACCCGTCATCTAGGTTTTAAGCCCGGCATGCATTAGGTGTTTGTCCTAATGCTCTCCCTCCCCTTGCCCCCCACCCCCTGACAGGCCCCAGTGTGTGATGTTCCCCTCCCTGTGTGCATGTGTTCTCATTGTTCAACTCCCACTAATGAATGAAAATATGCAGTGTTTGGTTTTCTGCGTTAGTTGGTTGAGAATGATGGTTTCCAGCTTCATCTATGTCCCTGCAAAGGACATGAACTCACTCTTTTTTATGGCTGCATAGTATTCCATGGTGTATGTGTGCCATGTTTTCTTTATCTGGTCTGTCATTGATGGGCATTTGGGTTGGTTCAAGAAACTGTCATCAGAGTGAACAGGCAACCTACAGAATGGGAGAAAATTTTTGCAATCTATCCACCTGACAAAGGTATAAAATCCAGAATCTACAAGGAACTTAAACAAATTGTCAAGAAAAAAAACTAATAACCCCATCAAAAAGTGGCTGACGGATATGAAGACACTTATAGAAAGAAGACATTTATGTGGCCAACAAACATATGAAAAAAAGCTCATCATCACTGGTCATTAGCGAAATGCAAGTCTTTTTTTTTTTTTTTTTAAGATGAAATCTCACTCTGTCACCTAGGCTAGAGTACAGTGACATGATCATAGCTCATTGCAGCCTTTAACTCTCAGCCTCAAGTGATCCTCCTACCTCAGCCTCCTGAGTAGTTGGGACCACACGCATATACCACCATGTCTGGCTAATTTATTTTTATTTTTTGTGGAGATGGGGATCTCCCTCATTTGCCCAGGCTCGTTTCAAACTCCTGGGCTCAAGTGATCCTCCCTCCTTGGCCTTCCAAAATGCTGGGATAACAAGCATGAGCCACCGAACCTGGCACCTGGCCTTTTACTTTCCTTTTCTTTCTTTTTTTTTTTTTTTTTTTTTATGACAGGGTCTCTGTCACTCAGGCTGGAGGGCAGTGGCGTGGTCTTAGCTCACTGGAACCTCTGCCTCCCAAGCTCAAGCAATCCTCCTGCCTCAGCCTGCCTGGTAGCTGAGACTACAGGCACCGCACCACCACACCCAGCTAATTTTTGTATTTTTTGTAGAGGCAGGGTCTCTCTGGTTGCCTAGGCTGGTCTCAAACTTCCGAGCTCAAGAAATTGGCCCTCCTTAGCCGCCCAAATTGCTGGGATTACAGGTATGAGCAACGGTGTTCGGCCCCTTGTATTCTTATAAAGTGATGGAACATGCCATTTTATAAAGTTTAAAATGTAGGAAAAAAAACTTATTTGGAATACTTCTAAGAGCTATATCTTCATAATAATACTATTTCTTTAATATATGAGCAAAATTATTAATTTAAGTGGCTTTCTATAAAAAAGGCATAAATTTCATGAAATGTGAAAATGTTAGTTTTCTTTTTCTCAAAATATTAATACTACATCATTCAAAAGAAATATTTCTTTGAGAACATAAAATGATAGGAAGCCATAAAAGATTCTAAAGTTCTGACAGCCACGTCAAATAAGACAATGGCAGAATTCATAAAAGACTATTCCAGCCGGGCGCGGTGGCTCACGCCTGTAATCCCAACACTTTGGGAGGCCGAGGCGGGTGGATCACGAGGTCAGGAGATCGAGACCATCCTGGTTAATATGGTGAAACCCCGTCTCTACTAAAAATACGAAAAATTAGCCAGGCATAGTCCCGGCTACTCGGGAGGCTGAGGCAGGAGAATGGCGTGAACCCAGGAGGCGGAACTTGCAGTGAGCCGAGATCGCGCCACTGCACTCCAGCCTGGGTGACAGAGCGAGACCCCGTCTCAAAAAAAAAAAAAAAAGAATATTCCATGATTTTCACTGGTTAAAGTTGAACACAGAGTAGATCAACGCTTCCTGCCTCTAAACTTTAGCCATATTCTGTGGTCTGGTGAATATAGTAATAAATTCATTATTATAGTCACTTTTAAAATTATTGATTTAATAATAAATTCAATATTAATATTATCAATATAATAATAAATTCATTATTATATCCACTGGGCCACAAAAGCTCTGTTTATGGTTACTTCCCACGCATTAATAAATACCACTTCCGGTGGCATTTGTTAATCATATTAATTCTTGATTCTCACTGAGAAACTTGTTTTTCTGGTTTTTGGGTTAGTCTTTTTTAGCTTGTATACTTTTTTTTTTTTAGACGGAGTCTTGCTCTGTCGCCTAGACTGGATGGAGCGCAATGGCGCGATCTCAGCTCACTGCAAGCTCCGCCTCCCTGGTTCACGTCATTCTCCTGCCTCAGCCTCCCGAGTAGCTGGGACTACAGGCGCCCACCACCACGCCCGACTAATTTTTTGTATTTTTAGTAGAGACGGGGTTTCACCGTGTTAGCCAGGATGGTCTCGATCTCCTGACCTCGTGATCTGCCCGCCTCAGCCTCCCAAAGTGCTGAGATTACAGGCCTGAGCCACCACGCCGGGCCGTATACTTTCTTTTTTGTTTTTAACTTGTATGCTTTTTTTTTTCCTGATGTTAACATATTCACCCCCGCTTTAGTAAGGTAAAATTGACAATGCAAAATTCTATATATTTAAGATGTGCAATGTTATATTTTGATATGCATTTACATTGTTAAAATGATTACCACAATCAAGCTGATCAACATATCCATCACCTCATGCAGTTAACTTTTTGTGTGTGCATGGTGAGAATTCTTATACTTCTACCAAATCTGTATGAAAGTTTCTATTGTTCTGTATCCTTGCTAATACTTGACATTGTCTGAGTTCATAAAATCTCAGCTCTTCTCGTGAGGTCTACTGGAATCTCATTGTGGTTTTATTTTACATTTCCCAACTACTATTTTAAAAAGTAGTAATACATACTTTGTTGTCTATTTAAGGCATACATGGATATTCTCTTTTACAAAATGCCTGTTCAAACTTATTGCCTATGGTTCTTCTAGAGGACTTCTTTTCATTATTGATTATAAGATGAATTATTTATTCATTATGAACCATTTTTAGTTATATGGGTTGTAAATATCTTCTATTATTTGGCTTGATATTCACTCTCTTAAAGGACTAATTGAAGGAATAGGTTTTGCTTTTTATGTAGCCAAAATTATGAATTTTTTCCTTTGTGGATAGAGCTTTTTCTCTTCTCTTTAAGAGTATTTTTCTAATCCTCCAGTACCATATTGAAGCTAAACAGTAATAGTGAACATCCTTGTTTCACTTCCAAAAGAAAACTATCATCATTTTTCCATTAAGTATGATATTGGCATTAGGGATTTTGGTTTGGTTGGTTGTTTATGTATTTGTTTGGATACTATTTTATTTTAATAAAATTCCCTTCTATTCTTAATTTTATAAAAGCTTTTTTCATGAGCAATTCTTTAATTTTATTGAAAGCTTTTCTGCAGTTTTTTTTTCAGCAGCTATGACATTTTTCTCCATAACTTTATAATAGGCAAGTTTTTTAGGGACTAGTTTAGAGAATGTTTAATATTGAACAAACTTTACGTTCATGAAAAATATAGCCATCCTTTCACATGTTTGGAATCTTTATCATACGCTGCTGAATTCAGTTTGTTGCTATTTTGGTTAGAATTCTATTAATGTTCATGAGCTAAATTAGTGTAATGTATATGAATCAGTAATTTTCTTGTCAGGATATGTTATCAAAGTCATGTTGACCTCATAAAATGAGTTAGGAGGTGCTTCATCTTTTTCAAGTCTCTGTAAGACTGGAAGTCTCTGGAAGAATTTGCATATGTTTGTTATTATTTTTTCCTTAAATATCAAAAGCCACCTTCTGTATGGAACTTAAGATTTTGGTCACCTCAGCCTCCCTAAAATCCGATCTCTGTCTCCTAGTCTCAGCAAGATGGGTGTGAAGAGCTTGCCATGACCTTCCCAGCAGGAAAGTCTCCATTATGATCTCTGTTAGTGCTGTCATGGCCAGGAGCAGAAGTCACTACATGGATATACCGTGTAAATGAATTTTAGAAAAGCAAAAGCCAGAGAAAGCAATAATAGTAAAAAAGAAGCAGCAGTCAAAATACATCATAATGTGATTGAGGTTATTTTGTACCTTAGATCTTTGTCAAGAAAATTATCAATATTAATTTTGGAAATTAGCCTTCTTTCTTTTTGTTTTGCAAACAAAAAAATGTATTGTCTGTTTCATCCACTGTCTCACATCTTCTAGCACAAGAATAAGCAATTTAATCTTCTAATAGTTATGATATTTTAATTGTTTTATTTTATATAATCCTGTTGGTTTTTTGTCCTTTCTTAAGGCCATTGGTGTTTTTAATAAACTTTTTTTTTTTAGAGAGAAACTGGAAATTGTTTAGAAATTATAATTTTAAATCTTTTATTATTTTTAATAGATTTTTTCTCAAATGAATTTTGGTAATTTATAGTTTTCCCTAATGAAATTAGAGTCTTCCATAAATTTAGAATTTATATTTTAAAATACATTTTTACTACTTGTAAAATAATACATGCTTTTGGACACAATATTAAGACTGAACTGAAAATTTTGTTTTAATTGTCTTCTGATTTATTGTTATGACTATTCTCTTTTCAAATATACTTTCTGCATTTTCTCTCTAACTTGATTAGATTCATTAGAATATATTATTTGACATTCCATGCATTTAAGAATAATCAGCTCTTAGAATTATTCATCATTTAGTATGCATTTATATTTATTACTTATTTTTTCTTTCTATTTCTCATATCTGCTTTTTAAAAATTCTTCTGTTTCTTCTTTTTAAGCTATTTTTATTTTTTCTATTTACATATTGGAAACATTTTCACCATAAATTTACTTTTGGCCAGGCGTGGTGGCTCACACCTGTAATCCCAGCACTTTGGGAGGCCGAGATGGGCAGATCACGAGGTCAGGAGATCAAGACCATCCTGGCCAACCCCGTCATCTACTAAAACCATGTCATCCGTGGTGAAACCCCATCTCTAATAAAATACAAAAATAATTAGCTGGGCGTGGTGGCGTGCGCCTGTAGTCCCAGGTACTCAGGAGGCTGAGGCAGGGGGATCTCTTGAACCCGGGAGGCAGAGGTTGCAGTGAGCCAAGATCACGTCACTGCACTCCAGCCTAGTGACAGAGCAAGACTCCAGATTGAAGGAAAACACTGTGTATGTGACATTTATGTGTTCTCTTTGACCCTTCAGTAAAACCAAAAGATCCTAGGGCTCACAACAATGATCTTTGTGTTCTTCTTTGTATCGTAGGAGATCTTTTATTGCTGTGTCCACAGACTGCTAATTGTTTTATAAGGTTTCTTGAACTCTTGCATAGTGATAAACATTTTTTAACTGGATTACATTTCCCATTCTTCCTTGAAGTTAGGTTTGGCCATGTACCTAAATTTTGGCCAAAGGAATTTAAGAAGAAAAGAGGGGTGTAACTTCAAGGTTAACCAATAAAAACAAAATGCTGTGCCTTTTCCTTTACTCTTTCCCACAGCTAAAACGTGGACATTTTGCCAGAGTTGGAGCAGACATTTTGGATCGTGAAGTGGGAATAATCCTGATAAGTGGGATATTGGAGTAGTACCTGGTAAGTGAGCCTGGATCCCTGGACTCTTCAGAGTCACCGTGTTTTGCCTGGATTTTTCTGTAAGAGAAAAAAAATCCCCATCTTATTTAAACCACTGTTATTTTGGTCTTTCTCACAGAGTTGTACCGATGACCATTTTAATAAACTCTTTTATAATTCACTCATCCTGAAATAAAACTTGCTTATAGAAACATAAAAGTAAGATATGATGCAAATCAGTGTATAAAATGCCATTATGAGAATGTTTTATGGTGTTCCATGTGACATTTCCAAAATAATTACTTCTAAGAAAAGATTTTAAGAGAAAGCATTCTTATATTAACAATAAAGATAAAAAAGAATTATTACATATCAATATTTAACATAAGAGCTTTTAAATTTAGTATAATCTTTTGAAATTACACTGGTCTTATTTTATTTTGTTCTTATTAATTTGTTCACTCTCAGACAGGATACTTTTCCATGCTATATTATTGTCTTTTTATTTTTTTCTAGAAGACTATAATTGCAAGTATCTGAATTTAAGAAGAAGAATCACGGAGGTAAAATGTCTATAAATATTTTCTTAAGATGTGAAAACACTCCCAAAAGGGCTAAATGAGATTTTTTAAAATCAGGTAGAAGTTAATTATAATTTTTATTTGTTTGACAAGCTATCTATACTTTTCATTTCATGGTACAGGTGGACAATAATAATACATGCACAGAAGACTGTTGTAGATGGAAAAAGCTTTCTAAAGGGGCTTTCCCCTGCACATGCTCTCTTGCCTGCCACCAGGTAAGACGTCCTTTTGCTTTGTCTTCATCTTCCGCCATGACTGAGAGGCCTCCCCAGCCATGTGGAACTGTGAGTCCATTAAACCTCTTTTGTTTATCCATTACCCAGGCTTAGTTGTGTCTTTATTAGCAGTGTGAGAACAGAGCAATACACCAGTTTTTGGTTCAGCATATAGCACTGGTTAGAAAGCCCTGGTTTAAGGCACTGAGGACTAAGTGGTGAGAAAATCACTCCAAAAACAAAAGTCATTTTAACAGGAGGTTGGATGAATTGAAACAAAGACAGAATCATTTAAAGAATATTGTTCATGCACCCTCCCAGAGGAGAAAAATTGAGAAAATTAAATTTACAAAATGTTATTGTATCATCACCCATTAGCATTTATTGAACAATGCAACATTAAGGGAATAGGAACATATGACTTTATACTAGAAATGTTTATTCCCTAAAGATGCATTCAATTTGTGTGGTTCATATAATCCTGAGATTTTTGTGACATTTCAAGTATGTGGTAAGCACAATAATTAAAATTCTATGTTGACATTTTCATGTTTTTAATGAATTTCTTCCTCAATTTATTTGAAATGTACATATAATAAATAGGAATTTACTATGAGTCAAGCTCTGAAATTTAAAGAAGTCACAAGTCTTACTTGTGTTCTTGACTTAAACACTGAGCCAGTTTTACAGCTTCGAGACATTATGTCCAATAATGAGCTCCTCACACAATAAAGATATATTTATATCTTTAAAAAATTGAAGAGAATGTAAATGTGTATTCAGGCGGGGTGACAGCATAGTAATAAGAGATTCACATAGGCTCAAACAAGCCTTTGTCAAACTATTATATAAACATAATTGTCACTTTATTATAAATGAAAGTCATAATGTAATCATGATGGATGTCATTTAATGATAGCCTGCTGGTCCTTGACAAACACTAGCTTAAAACAACCCTTTAAGGTAAGTTGATTGTTCATATTTTACAGATGAGAACATGAGGTTTGGAGAGGTTAAGTAACTCCCCCATGGTCACTGAATTAGTTGTAAACTAATTTACAATTAGTCCACTAACTTTGATGTGCTAGGAATATTACAGCTCTATCACAGCTCTTTAAATACAATTAATTTTGTATCTGAGCCCCCATCACCCTGAGCTAAAGGAAATTGCACCCAAGTCTTTCTTGGCTTCCCCCAGAGAGATAGCCAAGGTGGGTCCCTTCTGTTATCACATATTTTCTGCACAAGGTATCATAAACTCTTCTGAAAAGTGCACCAGGAAGAAGGAACAGAGGCGTACTCCTTCTAGACTCAGGATCACGTCTGTCTCTTCTATCCAGGGATTTGTTTCCACCCTCAGAAGAAGCCTTTCTTTTCTCCCATAAATTCAGTTCTTTTAATAAGAATACTTTATGGGGTAAAAATCCAGGACTTCTAGCCAAGTAATCCATTTCACCCTGTGCATTCCTCTTTGGGACAATGAAATACCAATCAAATTGCTTACATGGTGGTATAAAAATCAAGGGAGAAAAAATATATTAAGTATTCTTAAACAAAATTTAACAGTTAAAAATATTATTCAGCTATAGCATGTTTTCCCCAGAGTACAACTAGAGGTTATTAAAACATAGCAATATTGCGTTATCTAGAGTCTGACCATGAGCATCACACAGGCGGAACAACATGAATTACCACCACCAGCATGACTCACCCCTCACCCAACCACATCCCCACACAGGAGAACTAAATAATTTCATCCTACTCTAATAAGAAATATATTTCTTATCCAAATGTTAAAAGCCTTTTTTAGGACAACAGAAACTTTCATTATAGGGCAATATAGCTCCTTTGCAGACTGAAAAAGGAATTAGAGGCTGTTGTACACAATGGCAATACTTTGCTGTTGATGGGAATGTTTCCATTTTAACACAAGGTTAAATATTACCTCCCTTCTTTCTTTAAAAGAAAAGTGATGACTGGCTTTAGGAAAAGTGCTGCACTTAGACTCCGCTAACTAACATAACAGACTCAATAGATAAGCAAGGAGTTGTACCTATTATCACGCCTGTTAGAATATTGAAAAATATGTACAATTTCCAGAATGCATGTCATGGGCGAGCACCCCTCTCTGATTTGTAGCTGGAGTATTCCTGAGAGGAATTACAGCAGAAGCCTCTAAACACGATTGTGCAAAAAAGCCCACATAAAATTACTGAGGGCTGTCTGCCTCCCCAACACCATATTTAGGAATAATGAAATGCTAGTGTGAAGTATCGGGTCTGGGAACCAAGATCCTGTCCAGGGACTGGGATGGGTTTCCTGTGCATAGAGATTCACAAAGAGATCTTTGGAGGGTAGGGCTTGGGGGAAGACTGAGAAGCTGAGGAGGGGTGGGTTAGACATCTGCATAATGCCTCCTTGTCCTTGGATGATTTCCCATTGGGAGCTTGGGGAAAGTTCAACTTGTCAAGAACTTTAACTCTTCATTCTCAAATTGTTAATGTATCAATAAAGAGGCAAGCTGGTAAGAGGAGAAATGAAGCAGACTCCACTTTCTTCCGTTTTCCGCTCTCCTGCAGAGAAGAAAGATGTATTTCAGGACATCTATTGCTTGGTGTGAGAGTTGTCGACTAGCAAGTGGTCAGCATGCAGTGATGCTGGAAAGAGTGAAGAGGAACCACAAGTTCTAAGCACTAAGGCGAAGTGCCAGAGAGGAAAGACTGAACCTCCTGCTTATTCATCCCATTTAGAAAAAGCTGTCCTCTCATTTATGCAGCCACCAGACACCTGAAAAAATGCTCATCATCACTGGTCATCAGAGAAATGCACATCAAAACCACAATGAGATACCATCTCATGCCAGTTAGAATGGTGATCCTTAAAAAGTCAGGAAACAACAGATGCTGGAGAGGTTGTGGAGAAATAGGAATGCTTTTACGCTGTTGGTGGGAGTGTAAATTAGCTCAACCATTGTGGAAGACAGTGTGGTGATTCCTCAAGGATCTAGAACTAGAAATACCATTTGACCCAGCAATCCCACCACTGGGTATATACCCAAAGGATTATAAAACATGCTATTATAAAGACACATGCACATGTATGTTTATTGCAGCACTATTCACAATATCAAAGACTTGGAACCAACCCAAATGTCCATCAGTGATAGACTGGATAAAGAAAATGTGGCACATATACACCATGGAATACTATGCAGCCATGAAAGAGGATGAGTTCATGTCCTTTGCAGGCACATGGATGAAACTGGAAACCATCATTCTCAGCAAACTATCACAAGGACAGAAAACCAAACATCACATGTTCTCACTCATAGGTGGGAATTAAAAAATAAGAACACATGGACACACAGAGGGGAACATCACACACTGGGGCCTGTCAGGAGGTGGGGGGCTGGGGGAAGAATAGCATTAGGAGAAATATGTAATGTAAATGATGAGTTGATGGGTGCAGCAAGCCGACATGGCACATGTATACCTATGTGACAAACCTGCACTTTGTGCACATGTACCCTAGAACTTAAAGTATAATTTAAAAAAAAAAAGAAAGAAAAAACTGTCCTCTGAAGAAAGGTACACACGAAAAGGGGATAGAAATCAAGGCTGCACTTATTTGTGTAAAGATTTATCAGCAATTAGTTGTAACTTTGTTACTTTACGATTTTATCAAAACGTATTCAGCACCTCCTATATGCCAGACACTGTGGTTAAACAGACAATTTTATTAAAAATCATCTCTGTTCTACAGATATTAATATTCTGTAGAACATGGTCAAATAAACAGAAAGTATGATACAATAAGTACTGTGATAGATGTCTGTACATGTTGCTATGGTAGCACATATGAGGGTAATCTCATTAGGCTGGGGAAAATTGTGGAAGGCTCAACAGAGGAGATGATACCTCTGCTGAGCCTTCAAGAAGGAGTACAATTTATCCAAACAAAATCTGTGCACGAGGAAGGTAAGAAGAAGTGAGGGCAATAGTTGAAAATAGTGTGTGCACCATGTAAAGGCATAGAAGAAAAATAGTGACATAAGTGGAGAACTGAATGTTCTCATTATGATGGAGTGTATTTGTAGGATTGGAGAGTAGGGAGAGATGAAGCTGGAGAACTGGTCAGGGATCAGGTTATGAATAAACTGGTAAGCCATGGTAAGGATTTTGGACTTTGATTTATAGTCATGCAGGGGCTCGCATGTCAAAAAGGTGACTCTACCAGAAATATAAAGAATGTATTAGAAGAGAATGAAAGTTGCTAAGAGTGCTGTAATGTGTAAAAAAATCGAGGAGAAATTATGAATATTTGGATCACAGACAATAACTATTGGAGCAAGACAAGGGTGCAGACTGGAGAAAGATTAAAGAAGTGAAATTGACAGGAACTGGTGACTGATTAGATATGGGTAGTAAAACAGGAGACACAGACTGACCCTCAGATTCATAGTTTCAGCAGATGCATAGAAAATTAATTGAATGAAAATTAGTAGCTTAATTTTGAACATGTTGCATTTGATGAACTTGTATTATGTGTATGTATGGCCAAAATAATGTGTAACATGAAAACTACTGAAAGACTGCCTATGCAAACAGACCATGGCCAGACCATGCATGACAATACCACTTTGACCCACAACCTCTGCAGCAACCAGTCCAGGAAGACAAATTGCAACCTCTACAGCAATAAGCCCAGAATAGTCAGGACTTGGTCACCAACTGCCAGTCTCTCTATTTATTACCCCCACTTCAAACTTAGCACTAACCAGAGAAAGCCATGTACGCTCCCCAAACCACTGCCACCTGAATTCACAGGTTCCAGTCCCTGGAAGTACTGTAAGTGGACATACAGGCTATGTCTTGCCATGAAATAGAGTACAATGAACCCCTTTGTGCTCAAAGAAGGGTGACCAAGCACGGCAGGGTGAGAAAGAGCAGCCCCTCATCCAGGAGCTGGTGGGGTGGGGAGAGGAGCAATCAGTCCTTTTTTGCTGAGCTGGTTCAAAAGGAAAAGCTTCTCTGGCCTGGAAATTTGAACTCTAGAGAAGGCAAAGGGGCAGGGCTTCCTGGTCAGTAAGTGAAGGGACATTGTTCCTAGTTTGGGCCCAGCAGTCCTTTGGGAAGCTGGGGTTCTCAAAGATTAATGCTTGTGGAACTGAAGGGCTAAGCCTAAGAACATCCTTGGCTGAAGACAACTCATGGGGAGTGGGATTACACTGCCCCAAAAGACTCCAGCTGTCTGACAGGGCTCTGGATGGCACCTCCTCCTGGGAGGCTGCTTGAAGTCATGAGAAGGAACCACTACTGCAGATGAGCGCTCCATGCTTCAATGTCAACTTCAGAATTTTGGATTTCCCTGAATCAGTTGAAGGAGGGCAAATAGCCCCTTTACTTATTTAGCTGGTAGCTCGTTTATTTACTTAATAAATACAATACAGCATTACTGCATATAGATACTTGCAAGTGCTTTATGAATATGAACTCATTTAATTCTCATAATTGTATGAGGCAGTGCTATTTTTATATCCAATTCTTAGATGAGTAAAGTGAGGCACAGACAGGCAGAATACTATACCAAAAGTTAGGCTCCTGGGAGGTGATAGAGACAGTATTCAATCCCAGACAGTTTGTCCAGATTTCACGCTTTCAACCGTTAGCAATTGATTTATTTATTATCCTCTGTTGGGAAAATAACAGCAGTGTCAGAAATTATCTCCCATTCTGCAGCGAATTTCATACCAGCTACATTCCACTTAATCCTTACAACAATTCTGTGTGATGAAGATTCTTATCTTCAATTTATAGATGAGGAAATAAGCTCAATGGCTCATCCAAGGTTATGTAGGCAGAGCAGCAGAGCCAGTCAAACACAGGTTGTCTGATGCCAGTCGAGGGTTTTTATACCACATTGTCAGTTAGTAGAAAGGTCTAGGGGAAGTAACTGCAAAATCATCTTAAAAAAAAAAAAAAGAAAAATCATGATTCAGACCTGCCTGACTTGCTGACTACACATCAGCTTTCATAACATATCACAATCAGCCCTCACAGTGGAAAATGAGTCAATCTCTATATACTGTGGCTTTCTCAAAAACCTCTCAAGGGAACTGTAAGAATTTGCTGAATTCCTGTTGCAATTCAGCCCATTATAAGAACTGTAAAGCAATTAGACTCAGAACCTGAAACTGCATATAGCTCATCAGCTTGGGAAGCAGAGATGGGTACATTAGCTAGTTAAGTACCTCCAGTTACTACTCATCACTGTGTTATCTGTAACTTCAGAACATCAGTGAAACAAAACTGTACAATTTCATAGTTTTCCATTGTATATAGAAATTTGCTAAGAAAGACTAATCGTGATGAGAACAGATCAAGAATAGTTCAACTATTTGAACTAAGTTTGATGGAATTAAAATCATTTCTTACATTAATCAGATTTCTTATAAAACTATTATCTTGAGAGCATTGAAAAACAAGTTTATAGTATTAAAGTGTAAGCATTTCCATATCCTATTCTTATTTTTATTCAATGTAGATGACTCAAGATTTTCAGTATCAAAATAATCTTATCATGCTTGTTCTGAACTGGGTTTTCATATTGTAATATCTTGTTCCTGTTCCCTTTGCAGTCTCCAAATTTGTTTTCAATGCCAAAAGAAGTACTTGGTGGAATGGGTAAACGTGGTCATATTTTACATTAGCTAAATAATTATGAATTTAAAAATCATTAAATTGTATTTATAACCTGTGTGAAGAACAATATTCCTACTTTGGGAACTATATTATAAAGATAATAAAGAACATACCATTATGAATGATACTTAAAGGTGTTCTAACTAAAGGCTAAAAATAGATACCTAGAGGTTTCTCAACAAAATACGAAGAAAAATTGGATACTTGGGATTGGCAGAAACACTGAGAAAACCAGCTTCGGCAAAAATATAAACTATACTGAAAAGACAATAATGAGCTCATGAAAACAGAAAAAAAGGATGCAGCTGGGACTCAAAACAAATGGATGCTAGACTCAAACACCTGGATTCACCCCCCTCGCTCTGTCTCTCTCTGTGCGTATTCTCCATTGACCTCTCCACAGCAGAATGATGTGCTCCACTTCCCAAAGGTCGTGATGGAAAATTGCCACTACAAACTGTCCCCAAGTGTATATGTGATATAGTTTGGCTGTGTCCCCGCATAAATCTCATCTTGAATTGTAGCTCCCATAATTCCCACGTGTCGTGGGATGGACCTGGTGGGAGATAATTGAATGATGGCAGCAGTTTCCCCCATCTTCCCCCATTCACTACCACTCTTGGTAGTGAATAAGTCGTACAGGACCTGATGGTTTTATAAGGGGTTCCCCCTTTCGCTAGGCTCTGTGTAAGATGCCACTGTGTAAGATGTGCCTTTTGCCTTCCACCATGATTGTGAGGCCTCCCAGCCACGTGGAACTGAGTCCATTAAACCTCATTTTCTTTATAAATTACCCAGTCTCGGGTATGTCTTTAACAGCAATGTGAAAATGGACTAATACAATATGTTCTCTGTTTAAAAGAGTAGTCACGCTAGGCTGAAATCTTTGATCCCAGAGCTATAGCCACCTGGACCCCAACATGGCAGCTTCTTTGAATCAATGGGGATAGAGGAAGAGCTGTTTCCAACATGGCAACACAAAAGGTGAGCCATGTGAAATAGGCATCTACCTACTCTTCAAAGTTTGAAAAGAGAAAAGATTGTAAAGCAAATCTGGTAAGAACATCAAATTAAAACTTGGAAAAAAAATTACTTATCTAAACTACAGTACACATATTAGGGAATCTAAGCTCAGATTCAGTCAAACTCTGGAAGCATATAATATTACATATTGGAGAAATGTAGACTCAATGCAAATGAAGAAGAGAAAGAACAATCTAAATAAAAATTAATATTCCCTATATTATACTCTTTAAAGCCTTTATCTTTAAAGCCTTTTCTCATTCTCCCAACCCACTCAGCTTCCCGCCCCAGCTCCAAGTCCCTTTCCTAAGAAGAGCCATACATGCCTGGGAGACATTGCAAGGATGTAGTATTCCCTGACTCTTCACAGATGCAAAATTCTAATGTAATAGTAAATCACTACTTTCAAAGAAATCCTACCCAGAAGTTAATAATATGTAAATGGCCTATCAGAGGTACTATAATGTATGCAGAAGTCATGTATAGAACACTTGAAACAAGAATTCGGATTTCGTTTTCCTGGAATAAAAAGATAGTATTCAAAATATGTAATACCAGTTATAATCTTCCATTCCAGAGAAAAAGAAACTGAATTTCTAATCCCTAACAAAAAAGCCCAAAGCATCTTATGCCAAACACGGTATTTGTTATTAGAAAATTTCAACTCTCAGGTCTACAAATATGAAATTTAATAAAGAAGCTATTTGACACCATAATACCTACAAGGACATAGTAGAGGGAGATGAAAATAATGTAAACCAAATAACATGCACAAAGTTCCATAAGAAAAATATGTATTCTAGTGTCAACATGACAGTTATTCAGGGTTAAAGGTACATCCTTATAATAATGTGGTGTTACTTATCTACAAAACATTTCCTCCAGAACAACTAGAATTAGGATTTTTTTTTCAAAGAAAAAATATTAAAAAACACTTTTTAAAAGGTTGTAGAAAAGTACAACTTCAGTTATGTGACTGATAAATAAATATTCTGTAAATAAAGCTAAGGAAATGTTCAAATAAAAAATTAATTGGGGAAAAAATTGAGCATCTTATCCCAGAAATGAACATGAGCTTCAGTCTTGGGCTGTGATGTAGAGAATGTCAATAATGTTAAGAGCATTCTTAGTGTTTCCTCAACAGTCAAGTGAATTTTATAATTTCAACAATTACTAGAAAATTCAGTCTTCTCAAATCAAATTACATTTCCAACATCTAACCTAGAGATGTTCTTTTTTGTTTTTGTTTTAAGTAGAACTCCTGTTTTCTACAGAATAATTAGGATATGATAAGAAAATCTGCCTAGGTTTAATCTGGGAGATCAGGTCAATGCAGCATGTAGTAAACCATTCTTTGGGTTTTAAAAATAAGATAATTAATATATTTTTCAAGACAGAAGATTATTGTGCCATATTAGAGTTGAGTACTCCCACTTCTATGAAATTTAAGTGTTACTATTTGTCTCTCTTACCTGAATGGAGCAGTATTAGGACAAGGATTTTTGTCTGTTTTTTTTTTTTTTGCCGTGATGTACAGCAGATGCCTAGAACAGAGACCAGTTGACATATAGTAGGCATCCAATAGATATTTGTCAAAGTAGTTAATATCCTTTGAGTTTTGGATCAACTTCATTCTTCCTCAAGGCAGTGCACATGTATAATATTGTTTACATTTTTTCTCTACACACACATTTTAAAATTTTTAGTGGGTTTTTTATGGAAGTAATCAGAAAAGTACAACTCATAAGCATTCAGTAATTTGTTATTGCTGGAATTCCTAAAGTTGTCTCAGTAAGTTGCTAACTGACAGTTATAGCATAAAGAGTATTGGTTTTTCACACTTCTAGGGAGCAAGCCATAAACTCATGCCTTTGTCTACACTCAGACAAAGCATAATGGTACCAGAACACTCACACATTACTATAAAAATAAATAAATACTCATTAATAAGAGGCAGAAATATAGAAATATTTTATTCTAAAACGATAAAAAAAACATGTATCTCAAACAGCTGATCTCGTACTTCATTAACATTAATAAAAAAATCAAGAATTCCCATCATTAAAAGTACTATCTGATGTGATTTGGGACATAATTAGCCAATGAAATTTGATGAGAGAAAAATTGAGAGCAGAAGTAAAGAAAACAGGAAAATATCGTTATTTGTAGGAAATTCATCTCTTTGCCTTTTCTCTTATATCTATTTCTCTCATTTCTACTTTGTTTCTTTATATTGTATTTCTTCCCACTAGACCTAAACTCCATAAGGAAAGGGATATTTATTTGTCTGTGACCCTAAGTGTTTTGTGCTGACCTATGATCATGCCTCATGCTACATAAATGCTAAATAAAACTTTGTTAAATGAATGAACAAATGTATGTTATGATTAGATTGTTAATCTAACTGGAAAATTCAAGTCTCCGTAACATACACAAGAAAAAATAAGAGATTCGGAATAAGAGAATAAGAGAATTTATATTCAAGAAATAATAAGCAAATTCAGAATTCAGTCTCCATAACATACACCAGAAATAATAAAATAAGAGAATTCAGAATAATAAGAATTCTCTTATTTCTTATATGTTATGTTATTATTTCTTCTATGTTTTATATATCGTTGATAAAACATACATAAAAATTCAATACCTATATCTGTGTATATATATATATCTCAAAGTTGTAAAATATCACTATTTTAATTATATATTTGGTGTAGTTCTAATGAAAATCAAGTTTTTTATAATTCCAGGCAATTACTTCATTTTTGACTAAAATGGGCATTTAAGAATTAAAAATAATTATACTGGTAACTTTTACCCTAAGGATTACACCATGTATCATATTTACTTATGATTATATGTATATGTTTTAAATACTTATCAGCTTCTTTGTGTAAATTTTTTGTTTCCAAACTAGTTAAGGTTTTTCATTGTTAAGATTATATTATAAAATATATAACCAGATATTTGGTGCTTAGCCTAGAAGCTAGCATTAAGGCACTGTTTCCCCAGACACATAGATATGCACACACACACACCTCTATTTATTGATATATATGGGAAATTATATTTTAAAAGAGAGGAAGCAGAAAGGGAGGAAAAGTGGAGAAGGGGAATGAATTGATGGTACAGTGGCTATTACCAGTTTGATGCCTTCAAATGATTTTGAACCATTATTAGAGTCAAAGATGATAGAAATTTTTCTTTTTTGTGAGACTCTGCGCACAAGCAGGGCTGCTGTGGGGTCCTGGTGACATGTGTAGAACAGTTTATCTATGCATGAAAACTAAGTCATTTTTCCTATTGGAAGATGTAAAACTATTTTTTTTTTTTTTCAGAGACAGGGTCTTAGTCTGCAGCCCAGGCTGGAGTGCAGTGGCAAGATCATAGCTTACTCCAGCCTCCAACTCCTGAGCTCAAGTGATCCTCCCACCTCAGCCTCCCAAGTAGCTGGGACTACAGGGCAGGCAGTATCACTCTCGGCTATTTTTAAAAATTTTTTTGTAGAAATGGGGTCTCGCTATGTTATCCAGGCTGGTCTTGAACTGGCCTCTAGGGATCCTCCTGCCTTGTCCTCCCAAAGTGCTGAGATTACAATCATGAGCCACCATACCCAGCTAAAAACTATTTTGGGGATGATACCAATTTTTCAAACAACACAAATCAAATTGTATCAAAATAATTGAAAAATGCAAAATATCTATATTAGGACTGTTTTACTCGCAAAAGACAGAACTCTAACTTTAACTACCTTTCATATTTAAGAAAAATGATTTGTTTTAAAGGTAATGTAATAAGCTGAAGGGCAAGGAAATATACATTCCCTCAAGAACAACCAGAATGGGATTCTTGAATGCCACCAGGACTCTTTTCTCCAGCTTTTTCAGGTACTTGTCTGCTTATTTCCACCCAGGAAAACCAGGGTTACCAGTGTGTCTCAAGTGTCACATCTGTAATAGTTTCCTAGGGCGACTATAACAATGTACCACAAACCAGAGTGCTTTTTAAGAAAGAATTTTATTGTCTCGCCGTTCTGGAGGCCAGAAGTCTGAGATCAAGCTGTTGGCAGGGCCATGCTCCCTCTGAGGGCACTGGGGAAGGATCTATTTCTGGCCTCTCTGTCTGAGCTTCTGATAGTTCCTTGGCTTGTTGCAACATAAATAACTCCATTCCTCACATGGTAAGGCATTTTCTGTGTCCAAATTTCCCCTTTATATTAAAAAAATTTTTTTCACAGAAACCTCAGGCTTTGTTGAATTCTGTTGTTTTTTTTTCTCTTAGTTTTATTGTAATATAATTGGCAAATAAAAATTATGTATATATATTTAAGATATACGATGTAATGTCTTGAATATACATACACACCAGGAAGTGATTAACATAATCAAGCTAATTGGTATATCTACCACCTCATATAGTTACCATTTTGTGTGTGTGTGGTGGTAATACTTAAAATCTATTCTCTTAGCAAATTTCAAATATACAGTAAATTATTAACAACTGTAGTCAACGTGCTGTACATGAGGTCTCCAGAACCTATTTATCTTATAACTGCAGGTTTGTTATAACTGCAAAATGTTTGACCAACATTTCCTTATTTTTCTCACCCCTCACCCCTGGTAACCAACGTTTTTCTCTTTGTTTACATGAGTTTGACTTTTTTAGATATCGCATAAAAATGGGATCATGCAATATTTGTCTTTTTGTATTTGGCTTATTTTACTTACTTAACATAACATCTTCTAGATTCATCTGTGTCACCACAAATGGCAGGATTTCCTTCTTTTATAAGGCTGAATAGTGAGTGCTCCATTGCATACCTACAGTGGTGCATCATTTAATGATGAGGAGCTTTCCAAAAAATGCATGTTTAGGTAACTTCATCATTGTGTGAACATGATACAGTAGACCTCCACAACCAGACGGTATAGCGTACTACACACCTAGGCTATGTGGAATAGCCTCTTGTTCTTAGGCTACAAACCTATGCAGCGTGTTACAGTACTGAAATAGTGTAGGCAATTATAAAACAATGGTATTTGCATATCTAAACATATTTAAACATAGAAAAAGCACAGTACAAATACAGCACAAAACATTAAAAAGGGCCCACTTATGTAGGGCACATGCCATGAATGTAACTTGCAAGACTGGAAGTTGCTCTGGGTGAGTCAGTGAGTGAGTGGTGAGTGAATGTAAAGGCCTAGGATATTACAGTTTAAAGTTTTTTAAATTTCTTCTTTCAATAATAAATTAAACTTAGCTATTATTATTCAACAATAATTAACCTTAGTATAACTTTATTCTTATAATGAACTTCTTTTCATTATAAACTTTTTGGATATTAGTTGTACTTTGTAACAATAGCTTAAAATACAAACACATTGAACAGCTGTACAAAAATATTTTCTTTCTTTATATACTTTTTCTATTTTAAAATTTTTAGTTTTTAATTTTTTTACTTTTTAAACTTTCTTGTTAAAAACTAAGACACAAACACACACATCAGCCTAGGCCTACACAGGATGAGTACCATCAAGACATCACTAGGTGATAGAAATGTTTTGGATCCATAGATTATAATCTTTCTGGACTATATCTGCACTGACAGAAACACTGGTGTGCATTGCATGACCGTATATTCAAAAATTTTGTGTGTATCCATCACTCAGTGGATACTTAGTTGTTTCTATATTTTTACTATTGTGTATAATGCTGAAATGAGCATAAGAGTGCAGATATCTCTTCAAGATACTGATTTTATCTCCTTTGAGCATCTATTCATTAGTGGGATTGCTGGATTATGTGGTAATTATATTTTTTAATTTTTGAGGGAACATCATAGAATTTTCATAATAGTTGTACCAATCTACACTCCCATCAAAAACATATAGGGTTTCCCTTTTCTCCATATCCTCACCATCACTTGTTATCTTTTGACTTTTTAATAATAGCCATTCAAACAGATGTGGGGTAGTATCATATCGTGAGTTTAATTTGCATTTTCATTATGATTAGTGATATTGAGCACCTTTTCATGTATCTATTGGCCACTTGCATGCATTCATTTGAGAAATGTCTGTTCAGATTTTTGCCCATTTTTAAGTGAGTTATCTTGTTTATATTTTTGAGTTGTATGAGTTCCTAATATATTTTTGATATTAACTGCTGATTAGATATGTGATTTGTAAATACTCTTTCCTATTTCATAGATTACCTTTTAATTTGTGGATTGTTTCCTTTGTTGTGCCAAATCTTTTTAGTTTCGTGTAGTTTATTTATTTATTTATGAGTTTCTTATATATTTTGGATATAAATTTCTTTTTAGATACATGATTTCTAAATTTTTTCCATTTCATAGGTTGCCTTTAAATAATTTCTTGATTGTTTCCTTTGCGGGCAAAATCTTTTCAGTTTGATGTAATTTACCTATTTATTTATTTATTTATTTATTTATTACCTGTACTTTGGCTTCATATCCAAAATATAATTGCCAAGTCCAATGTCATGAAGTTTCTCCTCTGTTTTCTTCTAGGAGTTTTATGGTTTCAGGTCTTACACTTAAATCTTTAATCCATTATCAGTTGACTTTTGCATATAGTGTAAGCAAAGATCAATTTCATCTAATTTCCCCTTTTCATGAGGACACAAGCAACATGGAATTAACAATCAACCCTACTGCAATATGACCTCATCTCAACATGAATAATTACATCTGCACTATTTGAAGGAAAGTCAAATTCAAACATATGGGGCATTATGATTTCAACACAAGAATTTCAGGGGGACAAAATTCAACCCATAACAATATCGTATACCTTCACCCACCCTATAAATTGATGCCTTCAGGCCTCCAAATTCCAGAAGATTAACCATAAGTCCAAGGGAAAAAAAGAAAGCAAACTATAGTCTGATTTTGCATCAAGTACTAACCCTTCACCCAATCAAAGGGGACCCAGCAGAGTCTCATTTTAGTTACATGGAAGAAGTCTTGATAGAGCCTTCCTTCATGGTGTGGATGAAGTAACAGGCAGAAAATGATACTGAGAAGACAACATCTACTGCAAGAGTTGTGTAAATACTATATTTTTTAAAATGAATAACTCCATGTGACTATAATAGATTGTATTTTCCACAGATAGCCACACAAATATACATACATATATATAATATATGTAATATTGCTATACATTATATATAAATTATAGAACTAATATGTTACACACATATGTGTGTGTATATATATATTTATATATGTGTGTGTATATATATGCATTTTGTATATATATATACATTTTGTGTATATATATATACATTTTGTGTGTGTATATATATACATTTTGTGTATATATATATATATGCATTTTGTATATATATAGATATATAAAATCCCACTTCACATGTCATTCTTATAATAAGGTTGGCATTTTCTCCCACTGAGAGTAAGGGCTATGTTCCCTCCCCTTAAATCTGGGCAGATATTTGTAACTGTCTTGACCAATAATATACCATGGAAGTATTGCCATGTGCCTTCTGAGGCTAGGTAATTAAATGCAATATAGCTTCTGCCTGGCTTTGTCTGTGTCTCTTTCTCTTTTGGGACGCTAGGACCCAGAGACCGTGTTATAAGGAAGCATAGGCCACATGGAGGTGTCCAGGCAACAGCTCCAGCTATGGTCTCAGTGGAAAGCCAGCATCAACAGCTGGACCAGGAATAAATGAGCCTTCAGGTGTTTCCATCTTCTAGCCTTCCAGACCCTAACTGAGTTCCTAGACAATGTGGAATATCAGATATCAGTGCCCACTGTGCCTTGTCAAATTCCCAACTCACACCAACCTCCAGAGATAATAATGATTGATGTTTTTAGCCATTGCTTTGGCTGAATTCTATCTCCCCCTAGGTTATATGTATCCTCTGGTATCTCAGAATGTGACTGTATTTGAAGATAGGACCTTTAAAGAGGTGATTAAGTTATAATGAGGCCAGTAGACTGAGTCCTAAACCAACCTGAATGATGCCCTTTTAAAAAGAGAGAGGCACATCAGGAGTGCTCATACACAGAAGAGAAGCCATGTGAGGACACAGAAAAAAGGTGACATCTGAAAGCCAAAAAGAGAAGTCTCAGGAGAGGCCAAACCTGCCAACACCCTCAGGTTGGACTTCCAGAACTGTCATAAAATACATTTCTGCTGTTTAAGCCACCCAGTGGGTTGTATTTTGGTATGCAGCCCTAGTAAACTAATACAGCCAGATAACTAATACAATGATATTCAACTAGAGTAGTACGTATGAAATTAAACAAGCTCACTTGACCTTTAAGAGCTTACAATAAAAATAGTTTTGATGCCAACAGTTAACTTATAAATATTACAAGTAACATGAACAAACATATAAACATGTAATACAATTATTTACATTACATCCATGCTTTAGGGCAAATCGATGAGAAATTCAGGTTCTTTAATAGATAAAGCACCATAAGTCATGCCATAAGAATATTCTCAGTAATAAATATTCCTATCACCATTTTTACTTACTGAATATTATAGAGTTAATGTCTTGTTTTGATGTAGAAATATAATTTTGAAAATACGTCCACTTTTAAATACATGTGTAGCAATTATCCAAGAATAATTCATAATATGCATAAATAATGAGGTACCTTCTGCAGTATCACTTCAAATGATGTAATCTTCCTATGGGATATAACACTGAAGGTAGGCAATTCTGGTATGTGGAGTTCAGGTTTAGAGTTGCCAGATTCAAAAATGGTGTCTGAAAAATTTTTGTTGAGAATTCCATGAATCCAAGAAAGCAGAGAACAGGGAATCCATTGTTAGTCTAAAGAAATGACATCTACCAATCATTGAGCACAATCTTAGAAACATAATTTATATGTTTTATATAATGGTTATTGCATATACGATAGTCTACAATTTACAATAGTTATTTCCACTTTACAAAGGAAGATATTATGTCAGAAAGATTAAGTAACGTGTGCAAAGCCACACAATTAGGAACTGCTGAAACTATTACCATCATTATAATTCACAGCAGCAGCAGCCACAATGAGTCCAAAATCATGCATTTTTTACTTAAATATGAGCCAGTTAACTACATTTTCCCATAACTGATGGTATGCATGGCCCCTTTATTTCTCATATATATATATATATATATATATATATATATATTCCAATTATTAAAGAGTATAGCCCACAAAATTGTATGTCACATTAATATTCATTGCTATTATTCGAAGAATAATTGTCTTAGTCCATCTGGGCTACTATAACATAGTACCTTTATAAGAATAAATTTATTTCTTACAGTTCTCAAGGCTGGGAAGTCCAAAATCAAGGCACTAGTAGATTCAGTGTTTGGTGAGGACCTATTCCTCACAGATGGCACTTTCTGTTGTCCTCACATGGTGGAAGGGGTGAGGCAACTCCCTTCGACCTCTCATATAAGGACACTAATCTCATTCATGAGGGCAGAGACTTCATAACTTAATCACTTTTTTAAAGGCCCTTCCTCTTAATAATATCACATTGGGTATTAGGTTTCAATAGATGAATTTTGCTAGGAGACCAACATTCAGACAATAACGATGATTTTAAGTACATGTCCAAGACAGATCACTAGAATTATCTAGAGGCATGCAGGGAAGCAGGTTAAAGTGACTACTGATTTTTTTAGCCCAGCACACCTACTCCTCCCCCTGTTCTTCAGATAACAACTTCAAGCTTCAGGCCTTAAAGATAGAGTGACCCAAGCAAGACTAATCTGTTATTTTCTTCCAGGAAATTTAATTTTAATATTATCTCATGTCATCTGAAAGCAAGTCCTAAAAAAGAAAAAGTTATAAATACTTGCTCTGAGATCCTCAAAACTGGAATTGTCCTGTATACCATGAGACTCGGTGGTTCATCTCTTTGTTCAATTTTGGTGAGCCACCAGTCAGTCACTTTTATGAGAAGCTTATTAGAGTAAGTTTCTGATATTTTTGTCCTAAAAAATAGTAAATGGAAATTGGGACCAGGCATTGAGTTACAGACACCAAAAACAGAGAA
This sequence comes from Symphalangus syndactylus, assembly GCF_028878055.3. NCBI lineage: Eukaryota > Metazoa > Chordata > Mammalia > Primates > Hylobatidae > Symphalangus > Symphalangus syndactylus. The sequence continues at coordinate 28,485,696 of NC_072437.2, read as the reverse complement.
ATGTGCAGAATTTGGATCTGGTCATCAGGCCAAAAATTTTAAGACTCTTATAGACATTGGAAAACAGCAAAGAAGCTGCCCATGCTTCTCAGTGGTGAAAGCTGCCCTCATATTATCTGTAGGCTGCTGGGGTTTGGTGCAGATCTAGGGGGATGTGTAGCTTCTGACATAAATTTAAAAAGAAGAAAAAACACCAGAACCATGAATATGATGGCTGATGTATTGGTTCGTTTTCACTCGCAGATAAAGACATACCCAAGACTGAGTAATTTATAAAGAAAAGGAAGTTTAATGGACTCACAGTTCCACGTGGCTGGGGAGGCCTCACAATCATAGTGGAAGGCAAAAGGCATGTCTTACGTGGCAGCAGGCAAAGAGAGAGAATGAGAGCCAGACGAGAAAGGAAAACTGTTATAAAACCATTAGATATTATGAGACTTATTCACTCCCAGGAGAACAGTATTGGGGGAAGCCCACCCCCATGATTCAATTATCTCCCACTGGGTCCCTCCCACAACATATAGGAATTATGGGAGCTACAATTCAAGATAAGATTTGGATGGGGACACAGCAAAACCGTATCAGTTGATTTTGATAGCATTTGATATCTTTGAGTGATATGCCATATAAAAATCTTGCCTTAAGATTTAGGATAAAACTCAGGACAATTTTGTTGTGAATTGAAACGATAGAGATTAGTCTCTTGAAACAAAATTGGAAGACTAGTTCTGCTGCATTGCAATACCTCTGTCAGTGAAACCTCATCCCCTCTGAGTAAAGAAATTACCTCACAGTCAGAGCCTGTAAGAGTGTACATAAACCATTAGCATTCCTTAGCTTCTAACACATGAAATTGAAGCACAATTTAGTAAAATGTTGTAGCCAAAGATCAAATACCTCCATCCCAGCATACTCACTTTCCGGTAATTTGTCTTTTCCATTACAAGAAGAATAGCCTTCCATACATTTCATGCCACTTGATCCAGAACATCGGCCTGTGTCTCAGGTGGTTTGCCTATATGCTTGGAGCAACAGAAGTTCTCTCATATTCCATTTGCAGACACTGTGTATTGCCCTCTCTAGGAACAAAGTCAGTAGTTTGGGAATTTGGTGTCTGACATAGGGGCCATAAAAATCATCTTTAGAAGTCCTCCTATCTCAGTATCCTCATAGATATGCCGAAGAATTGAGCACTTCAGTTAATAAGGCTTCATTGAATTTCTCCTCAATCTTGAACTTTTGCCAAGCATTCTTTCTGCATTGGGGTTTTAAGTATTTTGTAGAATCCCTTCCAATGCAACTGTATCATAGTCAGTGGATAATCTTCAAATAAAGACAGATGTTTAAGAAACTGCTCCTACCCTCGCACACCAATGCCTCAATAGGGTTATAATCACATAACCATGGAAGTATGGGCTGCACAAGAATTATTGATTTCCTGGTTATCTTGAGTGAAGACCCAAAATATATTTGCCCTGGGCATGCATCTTTAACACAATTAATCAAACAAAACTTGCCTCTAATTAGCCACATCTCTGGCTGGCAGGTCATTCAGTATCCCCATCCACTCCTTTACATCAAATGATGTTTATAAATCCTTAGATAATACCCATAATCATTGTTAAACATTATTGTTGTTTCTTATGCTACACAGGCTAAGATCATAGATGAACACAATCATTGACCATTGTCATAGTTCCTTTTGCTATACTAAGTCTCAGTAAGCCTTGGTCCTCCACCATTATCTTACCCTGATGCACTTGGCACTCTACAGAGATGTTGCACACAGTTCTACTTTCTCCTTAACCTATGCTTAACCACAGAAAAGAACCTCAGGTCTTCACAGCAGAAGCCCTGACTCCTCCTAGGGAACTATATATGACAGCAGAACTAGGTTTCTATCACTTACAGAAATTCTATGTTGATACATCACACAACCTACCCGGTATGCTTTCCAATACTTCTTCCTTCCATTAAGCGTTCTTTGGCATGTTTGTTCCCAAAAGTTAAATGTTTCTGCCTTTGTGCAGTCCGTTGTGTATATCTTTGCTAAAAGAAATCTTTTCATATCATGTAAATTCTTTGTATACATGCCTTCTCCTTCTAGGCCAGAACTATGTTGTGTGCTAGCCCTTTCCTTAATGGTCTATGTTATTAATAGATCTTGTGACCTAGCACATATTAAATAAAAGTCTTCTCATTAAATAAATTAGTAAATACATATCCTAATACTTCACTTAAATAATAGGCAGGATTTTATTCTAATGGTTTCTGAAACTGTCAAGAGGAACTGCTCTCTCTTTTTGTTTTTCGCAAATGAAGTGTGCATTTTGTTTCTCCCACAATAAAATGAGACAGGGCAGGAAAAAGATCAGTAAGAGAAAGTCAGCATAGAACCTGAAAAGCCTGACCAGGGAGAGGTGGTTTCTCCCCCTTCTGCGAATGTGTTGGAATGAATAATGAATCAGAAATCAGAACATCAAAATTCTTATTTTAGTTTTAAAAAAATGTCATATTTGTTTCCACTCCCTTCTCCAGAAAGTGGAAATCAAACTTGTCCTTTAGCCTTCAGATTGAGGGTCTTTCAAATTAACTCTGTTTTTTGTGGAGAAAATATGTTACTTAAAAATTTTTTTTTATTTTGAAAAATTTCATACTTATTATTCCTCAAGTAAAGATTTGAAATACATGTTAAACCTCATTGAGTAACTCAAATTGGGGAGCAAATGCCTTAGTAAAATTAAATAAACAGTTCTCTTGAGGAAATGTTTGTACTTATTTATAATATGTCATTTACATTTTCTAATTGGTTATCTTAGTATTCTAAAAGTAAATTTTAGAAAATTTTCTTATTTGAACTTTGATTTGCAAACTATTCTGTCCTTTAGCATATTTGGATACAATTTGCATAAACAGTATAATTATAATTATCTGCTTTCCCCAAAAGATTAGAAAGGAAAACTACTAATTAATCTCATTTACATGTGGATAAGGTTAATTGCTAAAACCAATTTTTATTTTCTCTTGGTAAGCTGTAATAAATGTTGTCATGCTATTAAGATATAACATAGGTATTATACTATGTATCAAATTGGATAATAATTATATTTATGTAGTATCTTTCACTCCATGTTTTCAAAAATAATTTTCTTCTTATTAAAGAACACATTATCAAATTAAAGGGCTGCTTTCTTCCTGCCAGAAAGGTACAATCTAGCCTTTCTACACCAGTGTTCCCTTATCTTCTGTACCTTAGTTTCATGGTATTTATCTTTCTCTATACAAATATAAATACAAATCAAATCTCTTGTATTGGTTAAATATAAAATAAATATTAATTTGTATCAATATAAAACAAATATTTAAAATATAAGTATACAAGTTAATAATTATTATGTATCCATATTTGTAAGGCTGTTTTTATTTGTTCAGTTATTGAATACTTTCCCCTTGATCTAGGTTCCTGTTCTCTACTAAGTGGTTATTTCCTTAATTGATCCTCTTTTCTCCAATGTTCAGGCATCTTTTTTATTTTCAGGCTATTTTAAATAATTCCCAATAAGTACTTACTAAAGTCATTCCTGTGGCCTTCTACTGCGGCTCTAAATGCTCCAGAGATGTCTTCCTAAAACATAAATTTAATCATGTAACTTTATTGGATAAAATCCTTCAAAGTCTCTATTCTAGAAGATAGCCCAACTCCCTGGCTAGCATATAAATCCTTAACGATTTCCTTTTGCCTATATGTCTATGCTCAGCTCCAGCTATAATCCAGAATAGCCTGGGTTCCAAGAAAATCAAGTTACTCAGAATTCCTGGAACCCAGGAAACATTTCACACCTCAAGGCCAGTTGCTCCTGAAGTTAGTGAAACAGAAGCATCCAGCTGCTCACTATGAACACTGAAAGTTTCTGGGTGCTTTGGAAGGTTCCAGGAATAAACAGGAAGTCAGGTTGCAATTAAAAAATGTTTCTGTGGAAGCATTTCTGTTAAATTGCCTAAAGGGATTTCAGAAGAAAGGAATTTAAAATTTCAGAGACTCTAATTTCTTTGGTAATATGTATTCTCATTTTTTAAACATACTTATTTATAAATTAATTTTGAATTTATAAATGTGTATTATTTTTTTCCAGAAAGGGTCCCTGGATCCATCCCTTTTCTAAACTCTATATCTTTTCCCATGATTCTTTTGCCTTAGTTTACTTCCCTTTTTTTTCAATTGAAAAAAAATCTTACTGGACTTTCAAGACTCAGTTTAAAATTCCTTTCCTCTGTTCTCTCACCTCCCAGCATTCTAGAAATCATTCAGAAGTTCTTCATTTGTACCAGCCTGGGCAACATGGCAAAACCCCATCTCTGCAAAAAATACAACAAAAATAGCCAGGCACAGTGGTGCATGTCTGTAGTTCTAGCTACTCTGGAGGCTGAGGTGGGAGGATAACCCGAGCTGGGAGGTCAAGGCTGCAGTGAGCCATGATCACGCCACTGCACTTCAGCTTGGGCGACAGAGTGAGACCCTGTCTCAAAAATAATAAAATAAAATAAGAAGTTTTCCATTTGTTTCTTTTGTATTTTTGTATTTTGTTAATTTTTTTTTGAGATGGAGTCTCACTTTGTCACCCAGGCTGGAGTGCAGTGGCATGATCTTGGCTCACTGCAACCTCCACCTCTCGGGTTCAAGTGATTCTCCTGCTTCAGCCGCCTGAGTAGCTGGGATTACACGTGCCCACCATCATAACCGGCTAATTTTGTATTTTTAGTAGAGACGGGGTTTCACCATGTTGGCCAGGCTGGTCTCGAACTCCTGACCTCAGGTGATCCACCTGCCTCGGCCTCCCAAAGTGCTGGGATTACAGGCATGAGCCACCGCACCCAGCCCATTTGTTTCTTTTACTAAAGAGTTTATCATATTGTATTTGGCCATCACATAATTACTTGTTCACATGTTTAAAGTTTACATCAGCCATGAAAAGTCATGTTGCTAGCTTGTCCCCTTGATATGATGTGCTATGGTCTTCCTCTCAAAATCTCATAATTCCAGTCAAACGATGAAAAAAAAAAATTAGACAAATCCAGTCAGAACCATTATTCTACAAAATACCTGGCAAATACTTCTCAAAACTGCCAAGGTCATAAAAACCAATGAAAGTCTGAAAAACGGTGACAACCCAGAGGTGCCTAAGGAGACATGATGACTGAATGTAATGTGTGGTTTTAAATGGGAACCTGGAACCAAAAAAAAGAGCATTAGAGAAAAACAAGTAATAATGAAAACCAAATGATGTATGGAATTTAGATAATAAAAATGCACCAATGTTGGCTTGTTAGTCATGAAAAATGTACTGCAATAGGCCAGGCGCGGTGGCTCATGCCTGTAATCCCAGCACTTTGGGAGGCCAAGGCTGGCGGATCACTTGAGGTCAGGAGTTTGAGACCAGCCTGGCCAACATGGTGAAACCCCCTCTCTACTAAAAATACAAAAATTAGCTGGGCATGGTGGCGCACACCTGTAATTGCAGCTACTAGGGAGGCGGAGGCAGGATAATCGCTTGACCCCTGGAGGCAGACGTTGCAGTGAGCTGAGATAGCGTTACTGCACTCCAGCCTGGGCAATAGAGTCAGTCTCAAAAAAAGAAAGAAAGAAAGAAAAATGTACCTCAATAATATAACAACTTAACAATAGTCGTCAAAGTGTATGCAGTATATAGAACTCTTTACACACAACTTTCCTGTAAATCTGAAACTATTTAAAAATTAAAACCTTATTTAAATACCGAAAGTAAAAATACACTAGGAATTTTGGCATATATGAATATACACAAAAATAGCATTCATATTGAAAATAATATTTGAAAGTTGGTTTATAAACTATTAATGATATATGTTAAGTACCAAAATTATAATATCTCAAAATCATGGTACATTAGAATTTTGTCTACACATAGTACATTAGGATTTTGTCTAGACTGGTCAAAATAGAGAGAAAGCAATATAGATTTTCAAATGTAACCTGTGGGAGTTAAACCTAAATACAGTGCTCTCTGTAGTATAATATTTCCTGTGACCTGGAGATTCAGAGCTAATTCTGAGAACAATCAGTTGTAAGTACTCCCATGTTCTAAAACTGAAAAGCAAATGCGTCTACCTGGGACTTGCAAGGATTCAAACAAAAACAGTTTCGCCAACTTAATTCCATTCCCCACTGATAAGTTTGGATATTTGTCCCTACTCAAATTTCATGTTGAATTATAATCCCCATTGCTGGAGGTGGGGCCTGGTGGGAAGTGATTTGGTGATGGGGGCGGATCCCTCATGGCTTGGTGCTATCTTTGGGATAGTGAGTTCTCCTGAGATCTGGTTGTTTGAAAGTGTGTGGCACCTCCCCACTACCCACTATCTCTTGCTCCAGCTCCCACCATGTAATGTGCAAGCTCCTGCTTTCCCTTCCACAATGAGTAAAATCTCCCTGAGGCCTCCCCAGAAGTCAAGCACATGCCAGTGCCATGAGTCCTGTAAAGCCTGCAGAATGATGAGCCAATTAAACCTTTATTCTTTACAAATTATCCAGTCTCAGGTATTTCTTTATAGCAGTAGAAGAAAGACTTAACACACCCATCTCCAGGCTAAGAGAAGTCTTAGGGAGGCAGACAGGTCAGTAATTGAGGGGACTTTAGAAGATATATTTGGGAGTGTGGAATTACTCACCTCTGATCCAACAAAGAGAATTCTTTGTATTAAGAAAACAAGGAAAAGTGGGAATGGAGCTATCTCTAAAATAGCCACCAAAAAGCCCATAAAAGAGAACCAAAATTTAGGATCTATCACTTAAAGGAAGCACTAACGCCAGATTCCAGCCCAACCAGTCAACAGACACTACTTCTTATCTCTCTGTTCCAGTTACAATTGCTTTGTAATGTATTCCCCCAAACACAGAGGTTTAAACAACTATTTCATCATGTTTGCAGATTCTGAAGGTGATAAATTCAGAAAAGAAACAGTCTTGATGACTTATCTCTGTCTCCTAATATCTGGGAACTCATCAGGAAATACTGGAAGGCTGCAGTTGATTCATCAGCTGGGGACTGGATTCAACTAAAGGCTCATTCATCCACATGTCTGGAGCTTTGGTTGAAGTGACTCAACGCCTAGGATGACTAACAGGGCTTGCAGACCTGCACCTGGCCTCTTCTTGTGGTTTGACTTTCTCACAACCTGGGAACCTCATGGGAGGTACATGTCATCCATGGCAGCTCAGAGTTCCAAGCATGACTGTTCCGGGAACAGGTAGAAGTTGCATGGCCTTTTATGACCCAGTCTCAGAGTCATACAGCATTACTTCTTCCAGACTTGATTGGTTGAACTTAGAATTCACTTCTTTTTGGGAAAGTGTTGAAATCACTTGAAATAAATCTGGTATAATTGAACATAAAGTTGTGACCACCTTTGGAAAATATATTCTGCCAGACCTCCCTTCTTTCCTAAGTCTGAAGGAGCCAAAAAAGCTGTGAATAGGGGAAGAAGGGAAATATTCATCATGCCCTTTTTTCCTTCCCATTTCAGCTTTCTCAGCCTGGAGAGGTGATGGGAGTAGGAAAGAAGATTTAAAGTCAATGAAGTCTGGAGTTCAGACATCACACATATTAGATTGGATGTATAGAAACTTGAAAAGAGATAGTTCATTACCTGATGGTCACCAGACAAATTTTAAGAATGCCTGGAATTTTATCGAAGGCATGAGTGTTTGCTGTGGAGTGAACAAATAGAATTGTTTTCTACCTACACCCTACCATGCCCAATTCTCTCCACATGGATATAGGTGGTCTGTGCATTTGCAATATGCCGTTAGTGTGCATGACAAATAAGTCACTTTATGGGGTTTGCCAGAATATTGCCCTGGTAGGGAATCAATTTTAGCTGCTTAAATTCAATCAGGAAGAGCTCAGAAATTAGTTCTGAGAGAAAACAAACAAAATATAATCTTAAACATGGGGTTTTTATTTGTTTTTAGAAAATTCTTTGGCTTATTCACAACATTGGTTTTCCCTAACTCTTTTTATTTTTTTTTTTCAGGAAGTCTTAAGATTATTTTTATTCTAATTTTTAATTTTGAAAAATTTAAATATATTGAAACATGGAAAGAATATCCTATGAATATGCATATGCCCTATATTTGATTCAACAATTGTCAAACTACTGCAAATATTTTATATCTATATCCATTGCATTACATATTTTTATCTACATCAATTTGGCTGAATAATTTGGATGATGTTATGATGCACTCCTTCAGCACGAATTTCCTAAGAATGAGGCCATTCTCCCAGTCAACCACAACACCATTAAGGCACTGAGGAAAGTAATATTATTGATATAATAGTATTATCTGATATGCATTACATATTCAAAGTTGCTCAATTTGTCCCTATAACCTCCATTATGTTTTTCCCATTTGAAAATCCAATCAAGGACTATGTATTGCATTGGTTGTTATATTTCTTATTGTCTTTTACTCTCTAGTAGTTTCTTCCTCTTAAGTGAAAAATTTTAAGAGTTCCAGCCAGTTATTTTGTAGAATGACCCTCAATTGAATTTGCTTGATTCTTTCCTCATGAATAGATTCAGATTAAATTTTTTTTTTTTTTTTTTTTTTTTTGAGACGGAGTCTCGCTCTGTCGCCCAGGCTAGAGTGCAGTGGCGCAATCTCGGCTCACTGCAAGCTCTGCCTCCCGGGTTCACGCCATTCTCCTGCCTCAGCCTCTCCGAGTAGCTGGGACTACAGGCGCCCACCACTGCGCCCGGCTAATTTTTTGTATTTTTAGTAGAGACGGGGTTTCACCATGGTCTCGATCTCCTGACCTCGTGATCCGCCCGCCTCAGCCTCCCAAAGTGCTGGGATTACAAGCATGAGCCACCGCGCCCGGCCCAGATTAAATATTTTTAACACAATATTGTATAGGTGATGTTGGTGCTTCTCAGTGCATCACATCAGGAGGCAAGTATTGTTTGTTTCTCATGTTATTGGTGATATTAGATTTGATCACTTGGTTAATGTAAAGTATGCTAGATTCTTTACTAAAAAGGTAACTTTGTGGCTCGGTACTTAATAAGTACAGTAAGTAACATTTTGAGGATGTGTAAAAGTTACACTTTGAGAATATATAAATATTCTGTTCTCTAGCAAGTTTTTCCCCAAAAGTTTCAGCACCCATTCATGATCTTTGCCTAAATCAATTATAAAATTTGTGGCTGCAAGATGGTGATTATTTTTCTAATTCTACATTTCTATTAGATATATCAACACTCATACTTCAGTAAAGAACATTCTCTCTCTCCCTTCTCTTTTGCATTGTGTTATTTTGTTTGTTTGTTTTACCATGACTACAGACTCATGAATTATTTTTAATTAAATGTGTTATATTCATTACCATCATCATTTTTTGAGTGCCCAATTGTCCCCAAATTGGCCAACAGGGGGCCTCTTCATATTGGTTCTGGTGTACTTTTGATACATTTCCATCAGTTTTCAAGCCCTTCCTTTTTTATAGACACAACATACTGCTGGCTCAACATGTAATTTCTTGCCACACATGAGAAATTAACCATTTATTGCAAAATTCCAAGTGCCTTTTAGGAAGAAATGTTAATTTCAAGCCAAGATCTGGGTACAAGGTATGCTGATTGCTACTGGGAAATCAGTAATGTTCATTGGCATTTTCAGTAGATTATGCTAAGAAATATGTCCTTTTAAAAATAAAACTTTTTTGAAGAGGGTAAATCTTTGATTTTAGTTAATATTATTTCAATTATTAGAAAACAATTACCATATCCCACACTTTTTAAAAAGCTATCCTATTTCATCATTTATGTGGTAGGGCAAAGTAATGTACTTGTATTCACCATGATGTATTAGAATCTGAGTTCCTTGAGGAAAGTTCAGTAGTACTATTCATTCATTTCTTTATTTATAGTGTATTCATTTATCCGCCATATTTTTCATGTTCATGCTGCATGGGAGTGGAGGCAGAATAGTAAGTTTCCAGAGGAAGCGAAGTCATTAAGAACAACTTGGATCTTCATGGTTAGTACATAGTTATCCAAAGAAAGAAGAAAAAGATATACAGGAGGTAATAGGAAGAGAGTGCCATGGCTTCTGACATGCATGAGTGAGCACAGATCCCACTGCCACCGCCCTGATGAAGTGCTTTGACCAACACTGTCCATCGGAGTGTGGTTGCCAGTGGACTGAAAACACCTTGGCCCCTATAGTACAGCAGGTTCCTAACCTCGAGGGGCCACATAACAAAGTTAGGGGCCTAGTATCAGCCCTCCAAAATTATAACACACAGACTAGGAATGCTAAACCGAAACTTAGTCCCTTAAATCTTTCAGAAATTAACCCAGTCAACTGAACCTCTGATATGCCATATCAAGCCCCAAAGTATGTAAAAGAAGATGAAAGCAAAAAACCTATCCAAAGGATGGCAACTTCAAAGCTTGAAGGAACATCAATCTACACAGATGAGAAAAAAATCAGTGCCAGAACTTTGGCAACTAAAAAAGCCAGAGTGTCTTCTTACCTCCAAATGACTGCACTAAGTCCTCAGCAACAGTTCTTAACCATGCTGAAATGGCAGAAAGAATAGAAATAATATTCAGTATGTGGATAGGAACAAAGATCATTGACATCAAGGAAAAAGTGGAAACCCAATCCAAGGAGTCTAAGGAATACAATAAAATGGTACAGGAGATAAAAGACAAAATGGCTGTATTAAGAAAGAACTGAACTGATCTGATACAGCTGAAAAATTCACTTCAAGAATTTCGTAATATAGTCACAAATATTGACAAGAGAAGTAAACAAGCTGAGGAAAGAATCTCAGGGATCAAAGACTGGTTCTCTGAAATAATGCAGTCAGACAAAAATAAAGAAAATACAATAAAGAAGACTGGGTAAAACCTCCGAGATGTCTGAGATTATGTAAAGAGACCAAATCTATGACTCATTGGCATTTCTGAAAGACAGGGAATGAAAGCAAGAAACTTGGAAAACGTATTTGAGAATATAATTCACGAAATTTCCCCAAACTCACTAGAGAGGCCACCATTCAAATCCAGGAAATGCAAAGAACCCCCCGACAAGATACCATACAAAATGGTAATACCAAGACACATGGTCATCAGATTCTCCAAAAATGAAATAAAAGAAAAACTGTTAAAGGCAGCTAGAAACAAGGGGAAGGTCACCTACAGAGGAAACCTCATGAGGCTAATAGTGTAACTTTCAACAGAAATCCTGCAAGCCAAAAGAAAATGGAGGCCCATTTCAGCATTCTTAAAGAAAAATTCCAGCCAAGAATTTATTATCCAGCCAAACTTAGCTTCATAAATGAAAGAGTAATGAGATCCTTTTCATACAAGCAAATGCTGAGGGCGTTCATTGCCACCAGACCTGCCTTACAAGAGGCTCATAACAAAGTGCTAAATGTGGGAAGACTATTACTGGCCACAACAAAAACATACTTAAGTATATAGGCCATTGACTCTATAAAGTAACCAAACAATCAACTCTAAGTACTAACAACACAATGACAGAATCAAATCTGCGAATATCAGTATTAACGTTGAATGTAAATTGGACAAAGAAGCAAGACCTAACTCTATGCTGTCTTCAAGAGACCCATCTCAAATGCAATGACACCCATAGGCTCAAAGTAAAGGGATGGAGAAAAATCTACCAAGCAAATGGAAAACAGAAAAAAAGCAGGGATTACTATTGTAATTTCAGACAAATAGACTTTAAACCAACAATGACCAAATAAAACAAAGAAGTACATTACATAATGGTAAAGGGTTAAATTCAATAAGAATTAACTATCCTAAATATGTATGCACCCAGATTTAAAAAGCAAGTTCTTGGAGACCTATGAAAAGACTTAGATAACCACACAATAATAGGGGGAGACTTCAACACCCCACTGACATTATTAGACAGATCACAGGGGTGGAAAACTAACAAAACCATTTAGAACCTGAACTCAACACTTGACAAAATTGGCCTAATAGATATCCACAGAGCACTCCACCCGAAAACAATAGAATATACATTCTTCTCATCTGCACATGGCACATACTCTACTATCAACCACACAATTGGCCATAAAACAATCCAGAGAAAAATTTTAAAAAAAAAACCATACCAAACACACTTTTGGACCACACAGCAATAAAAATTGAAATCAGTACTAAGAAATACTCTCAAAACCATAAAATTTCATGGAAATTAAACAACTGGCTCCTGAATGGCTTTTGGGTAAACAATGAAATTAAGGCAGTATTTGAGAAATTCTTTGGAACTAACGAGAACAAAGATAAAACATACCAGTATTTCTGGGACACAGAAAAGCAATGTTAAGAGGGAAGTTTATAGCACTTGATAGCCACATCAAACAGTTTGGAAGATCTCAAATTAACAACCCAACATCACACCTAGTAGAACTAGACAAACAAGAGCAAACCAACCCCAAAGCTAGCAGAAGACAAGAAATAAACACAATCAGAGGTGAATTGAAGGAAACTGAGATGTAAGAAAACCTTTCAAAAAGATCAATGAGTCCAGGAGTTGGTTTTTTCACGGAATAAATCAGATAGCTAGACCACTAGCTAGATTAATAAAGAAGAAAAGAGAGAAGAGCCAAATAAACACAATCAGAAATGATGAAGGGTATGTTACCACTAAACCCACAGAAATGCAAAAAGTCCTCAGAAACTACTATGAACATCCCTATGCACACAAGCTAGAAAACCTGGAAGAGGTGGATAAGTTACTGGAAACATACAACCTCCTAAAATTGAATGAAGAAGAAATTGAATGAATCTCTGCGTAGACCAATAATAATTTCCAAAATTGAATCAGTAATAAAAAGCCTACCAACCAGAAAAAGCTCAAAACCAAATGGATTCACAGCCAATTTCTACAGGTAAATAAAGAAAAGCTGATATCATTCCTACTGAAACTATTCCAAGAAATAGATGAGGAAGAACTCCTCTTTAACTCATTTTATGAGGGCAGCATCATCCTGATAGCAAAATCTGGAAGAGACACACAAACACAAAAAATAAAACTTCAGGCCAATATCCTTGATGAACACAGATGCAAAAATCCTCAGCAAAATACTAGCAACCCAAATCTAGCCACACGTAAAAAACTTAATTCATCATAATCAAGTGGGCTTTATTCCTTGGATGCAAAGTTGGTTCAACACACACAAATCAATAAATGTGATTCATCATATAAGCAGAACTAAAAACAAAAGCCACATGATTATCTCAATACATGCAGAAAAGGCTTTTGATAAAATTCAGCACAGCTTCATGTTAAAAAGCTAGAGGCTCTACAAAGTAGGTCTTGAAGAAACATTCCTCAAAATAGTAAGAGCCGTCTATGACAAACCCACAGCCAACATCATACAGAATGGAGAAAAGCTAGAAGCATTTCCCTTGAGAACCAGGACAATATAAGAAAGCCCACTCTCACCATTCCTATTCAACATAGTACTGTAAGTCCTAGCTACAGCAAAAGGCAAGAGAAAGAAATAAAAGGCATCATAATAGTAAGATAGAAAGTTAAACTATATGTTTGCAGATAGTATGATTTTATACCTAGAAAACCCCATAATCTCTGCCCAAATGCTCCTAGATCTCATAAGCAAATTTAGTAAAGTTTCAGGATGCAAAATCAATTTACAAAAGTCAGTAACATAAATACAAATCAAAAACACCCAAGCTGAGAGCCAAATCAAGAACACAATCCCATTCACAGTAGCCACAAAAAGAATAAAGTACCTAGGAATACAGCTACCCAGAAAGGTGAAAAAATCTTCACAATAAGAATTACAAAACACTGCTTAAAGAAATCATAGATGACACAAACAAATGGAAAAATATTTTATGCTCATGAATAGGAAGAATCAATAGTGTTAACATGGTCATACGTCTCAGAGCAATCTCCAGATTCAGTGCTATTCCTATCAATCTACCAATGACATTCTTCACAGTATTAGAAAAAAACTATTTTAAAATTCATATGGAAACAAAAAGGAGCCCAAATAGCTAAGGCAATCCTAAGCAAAAATAACGAAGCTGAAGACATCATGTTACCCAATTTCAAACTGTACTACAAGGCTACAGTAACCAAAACATTATGGTACTAGTACAAAAACAGACACATAGACCAATGGAACAGAATAGACAGCTCAGAAGTAATACCACATACCTAGAACCATCTGTTCTTTGACAAAGTCAACAGAAACAGACAATACGAAAAGGACCCCTGTTTAATAAATAGGGCTAAGATAACCATCTACACATATGCAAAAGATTGAAACTGAACCCTTTACATAACACACCACATACAAAAATCAACTCAAGATGGAATAAATGCTTAAATGTGAAACAAAAAAACCTGAAAGATAACCTAGGAAATACCGTTCTGCATATATCTTGGTGAAGATTTCATGACAAAAAGCAATTACAACAAAAACAAAAATTGACAAATGAGACCTAATTAAACTAAAGAGCTTCTGCACAGCAAAAGAAACTATCAACACAGTAAACAGACAACCTACAGAATGGGAGTTTTTTTTTTTTGCAAATTATGCGTCCAACAAAGATCTAGTATCAAAAATCTATAAGGAACTTAAACAAATTTATAAGCCAAAAACAAAGTCATTAAAATGTTGGCAAAAGACATGAACAGACACTTTTCAAAAGAAGACATACACACAGCCAACAAGCATATGAAAAAATGGTCAACATCACTAATCATTAGAGAAATGCAAATCAAAACCACAATAAGCTACCATCTCATGCCAGTCAGAATGGCTATTATTAAAAAGTCAAAAAGTAATAGATGCTAGTGAGGTTGTGGAAAAAAGGAATGCTTCCTACTGCTAGTGGGAATTTAAATTACTTCAGCCATTGTAGAAAACAGCGTGGTGATTTCTCAGCGAACTCAAAACAGATTTACCATTCAACCCAACAATCACATTATTGGGTATATGCTGAAAGGAATATAAATTGTTCTACCATAAAGACACATGCGTGCACACATATGTTTATCACAGCACTGTTCACAATAGAGAAGACATGGAATCAACCTAAATGCCCATCAATTGTATACTGGTAAAGAAACTGGTACAGATACACCATGGAATGCCCTGCAGCCATAAAAAGGAGTGAAATCATGTCCTTTGCAATAACATGGATGGAGCTGGAGGCCTTTATCCTAAACAAACTAATGCAGAAACAGAACACCAAATACTTCATGTTTTCACTTTTAAGTTAGAGCTAAGCATTGAGTACATATGGACACAAAGAACAGAACGACAGACAGCAGGGCCTACTTGAGGGTTGAGAGTAGGAGAGAGAGGATTGAAAAACTACCTATTGGGTACTATGCTTATTACCTGGTGACGAAACAATCTGTATACCAAACCCCTGTGACATGCAATTTACCTGTATATTAGGTTGGCACAAAAGTAATTGTGGCTTTTGCAATGAAAAATGATGGCAGAAACCACAGTTACTTTTGCATCAACCTAATAGCAAACCTGCAAATGTACCCTTGAACCTAAAATAAAAGTTTTAGAAAAGATTGCTTCCGGCAAGGGGTAAAGCATATATGAGGGTCTTCAGGCCAGACTGCTTTCAAAAGGCATGGAATTCAACTGTGGTTGAGCCAATAAGTGAATTTGTACTCCAAAATTTGGCAGAAATTAAGCCTAGATGGTATATAAAGGAAAACTACTGAGTGAAGCAGATATTGGGAAAAATTTTTCAGAAAAGTACTATTCAAAATTTTGCATTTTAAAATATAGCACATATTTTAAAATACTGTGGACAATTTTTTCTTTATTTTTCTTTATTTTTTATTTTTTTGAGATAGAGTCTCGTTCTGTCCCCAGGCTGGAGTACAGTGGCTCGATCTCAGCTCACTGCAACCTCTGCCTCTCAGGTTCAAGCGATTCTTCTGTCTCAGCCTCTCAAGTAGCTGAGACTACAGGCATATGCCACCATACCCAGCTAATTTTTGTAGTTTTAATAGAGGCGGGGTTTCACTATGTTGGCCAGGATGGTCTCGATCTCTTGACCTCGTGATCCACCCGCCTCAGCCTCCCAAAGTGCTGGGATTACAGGCATGAGCCACCATGCCCGGCCTGTGGACAATTTTTAAAGTAATCCTCAGAAAATAAGTAGATATATTGAAATTCCTCTAAGTGAACACCTCTCAGCAATTTTTAAAAAATAAATTGTTAAATTAACTATTGAAGATATACAAAATAATTTTTATGAAATATACATAAGTTAAGAAAAAACAAGCACCTCCTAGTTACCCATGACCAATTTTAATTAACAGAAAATTACCATCACTTTTGAATCCATGTGTATCCCAGAGCATCTCACTTAATTTCATTAACCTTCTAAAGTAACCATATACATTATTTAATTATGTACAGTTTTGACTTTATATTAATGTGTATATACTGTGTGTCTTCTTTAGAATTCTTTCTGCAGCATTATGTTCCTGAAAATCAATTTTTTGCTTCAAATTGTAATCCATTCATCTTCAATGATCTAGTATCGAATCAGATAAATATACCACTGTCTATATTCTGGTATATGTGACCTGTCTCGGAGAAGGGCAAAACCTTCTCTGTGACAGGAATGAAATTGATTAGTCACTAAATATGTAGTACTCAAATTAGCTAGACAACGCCAAACTGTTTTTACAAAGTGGTTTTACCAATTTACCATTCTAACACCTATATGTGTGTGCCATTGTTTCATCAGCACAATCAAGATGGTAGAGGTATCCGTCACCTCTAAAAGTTTACTCATGCCTCTTTGCTTTGGGTTTTTTTTTTCCATTGGTCAAATTTTGGTAGATGTATTGCTAGCCATTTTGTATTATTGATACTATTACAAATGGTATCTTAGTTTTAAAAATACATTTTCTAAACTATTATAATATAATCAACTTTAAAAAATTTTGGTCAACTTTATCTTTTAGAGCAGTTTTAGATTCACAGCAAAACTGAGGGGAAATTAATGTTTCCATTTACCTCCTTTTGCAGGTATATTGTTTCATTTGCACCATCCCCACCACCCCCAACATATGCAACCTTTCCCACTTCAGCAGCTCCCACCAGAGTGGAACATTTGATATGTTCAATGAACCTACATTAACACATCATTATTAACCAGAGTCAGTGGTTTACATTAGGGTTCATACTTGGTATTCTACAGTCTATGGCTGTTGATACATGTGATGACATGTATCCACTATTATAGCATTCTCTGAGCTTCCTGGATCTGTAGGTTGGTATATGACATTAAGTTGAGGAAATTCTCAATTATCATTGCTTCAAGTGTATCTTCCATGTCTTTTTCTCTCTTCTCTTTCTCTTATTACGTTACTCATGTTATACATTCTGTGGTTTTTCCAGAGTTCTTGGATATTCTGTTCTAGGTTTTTGTTATGGTTTTCAGTATTTTTATTTTGTCTTAGATTTTCAGTTTTGGAAGTTTCTATTGACTTGTCCTTAAGCTCAGAGATTCTTCCGAAGGCTATGTCCAATCTACTAATTATCCGATTAAAGGCATTTAGTTTTGACTCAGTATTTTTTATCTCAAGAATTTTTCAAATTCTTTCCTTGAATTTTCACCGCTCTGCTTACATTGCTCATCTGTTCTTGCATATTGTCTACTTTGTCCATTAGATCCTTTAGCACAATTGTTTTAAATCTGTGGTCTGATAATTCTGACATTCCTGCATACCTGGGTTTGGTTTTGACACTTTCTCCGTCTCTTAAATCGTCTTTTTTACTTTTCAGTATGCCTTGCAATTTTTGCTAAAAGGCAAACATGATAGAAGAAGAGATAGAGAAGAATTCTGTAGTCCTAGAGGATTAGGTCTCAAGCTTTTAATGAGCCTGTGTCCCTGGGCTGTGAGCTTCACAAGTGCTTTTCAGTTTGTTTGTATATTTCACCCTGTTGGATGATACAGGATGGCTACAGCTGGCTGGAGATGGGTACTTCTCTTCCCCTCCTAGGTCATCAGGCTCTGGTAAAATCCCACCAAGTGAGGCTTTGGTAAAATAGTGTCTCTTGAAGATATGCCTTATAAAGAAGGAGAGAATGCTCTGGCATATTTCAAAATGGTTACTTTTCTTCTTCCTCTATTGGAAGCCCAGTAAGATTTTTCTCAATGAAAATAAGCCTGGTAGAGCCTAGTAGAGCTCCTGGAGGTAGAACTCACAAAAGTGTTAGGCCCCCATTACTGTGCCCCTTGGGGTTTTTATCTCTCAGGCTTGTCTACATCAAGACTTCAGCAATTCGTCAATTACAGTGTAGGTTTCTCTACCCTGGTACTGGTTCCCACAAAGGTTCCTGCTCAGGTAAGTTGTGATTCTCTGTATCTGCCCGTCTTTCCAATTTGGGGAGCAGCAGTTTGCCATGTGATCTTACTTCTCTGACAGATCTAAGATGAGTTGCTAATTTTTCAGTTTGTTGGGCTTTTTACTTGTTAGGTATGATGGCAGCTTCTAAGCTCCTTGCATGGCAGACCAGAAACCAGAAGTCTCAGAATTTAACTTATTTTATACATTGATTTCTTATCTAGCAGATTTTTTAAACCATTTTATTCATTTTAATAAGGTATTATTATTTTATTTGAGCTTATTTACAGACGATCATATTGTCTACATTACATCTTTCTTTCTTGCTTATGCCCTTTGTTTATTTTCTTTGTCTTAGTGCTAGGAACTCCATGTAATTTTAAATAAAAGTGATGATATTGAACACCAATGCCTTAGGCAAATGCTTTTAATATTTCACTATTAAGTAAGATATTTGCTGTACATTTTTGAATTTATCCTTTTTCACGTTAAGGAAGGTTTTTCCCACTAACTTTTGGTTTGAGAAATCTCAAACATCTGAAAGGATAAAATTTCAACAAAAATTTCAAGCATAATAATAGTACAATTAGTGTCCATATCTCCTCTACTTTAAACATATTAAAACACTTACTTTATATTATCTGCCTAAGAATTTCACTATTTGATGTTACCTGAGCTTCAGGGCAGTATTTCTACATTACCTTTATACTGTATGTATAGTTTTTTGTGGTACCTACATTATTTGGGGATTCTTTTGCTAGATGCCCACCTTGGGCTGGCCCTGAACTATGCATCTGACCCACCATGCCCTGTGAAGGGATGAAGACCAAAGCTCAACGTCTCCCTATTCAGCAAATGCCCTTCTGATAAAAGCCAACTTTTACTCCATTTATAGCCTCTAAATATTCCTTACTAATTTGACAGCTTATTAATTACTTTACAGCTATATTTATTTATATTGTACTGGGCATTTTTAGTGGTTTTCAGTGGGAGAGTCAGTTAATGTCCCCAAGTCACCACCCTATCATCAGAGGTAGAATTTGGTGTTCTCTTCATGGAACACTTGGAATCACAGATCAATGTCAATCTTCCCTGAAGCCCATTTCTCCGTTTCCTTCATGAGGGCTATTGGCACAATAACTCAACATGTAATTTTTCCCATCATCCACACAGAATCCTTATTAGCCTTACATATTTTGCCAATATCTTAAGAGCGTTTCTGACCTAATATGCCTATTTAAGCCAAATGCTAAACTCGAGGTTTGAGATGAATACAGTCTCCCTATACTGAAGCTTGCAGAAGTGAGTTGTCAGGATATGAAATGTTTTTCAATATTTCCACCTTACCTCTGTGGGGTTTACAGTTACTGCTCAAGTCAGGATGATGTGACACAGGACATGCTGTTCTTTTGAAGTATGATAATCTTTATTGCTCTTAATTGTTTCATTTTCTAGTCATCTTCTGGCCACTAAAAAAATACACTCTATAATTGCACTAGGAATTAAAATTAGATACAACTGAACTAGAGCTCCCTCTCCTCAGCCCCATGTAGGTAATACATTCAAGCAATTTCTTACATAGGCCATCGGTTCTGTGGCGCTTACCAAGGTAAAGTAGTGAATGATGAAACAGTTGTTTTCAGGACTCATCCTGAAATCGTGGCGTTAAATACCAGAAGAGGTGTTTAGAAAATATTTTCTTCCTAGCTAGGTATTTAATTCTAAAATCAAGAAAATTTCAGGAATAAAATGGGTGACTCTGCGCCCAATAATCTCTGTCCTTTTTTTTTTTTTTTCTTACACGTTTTCTCTGCTGGTCCTGCCCTTTTCACAGTGTGCATAATTAATTTCAGATTATTTTATTCAACTAAGATACAATTTTGGCATGGGTATAGATAAAGTCAATTCAAGGTATGGAGTTTAACATATTCAAAGAACAGGCATGAGTTCATGTATTAGTTTCCTTGTTGCTGCTATAATGGGTTACCACAAATTTGGTGACTCAAAACAACACCAATTTATTCTGTTGCAGTTCTCGAGGCCAGAAGTTTGAAATCAATCTTAAAGAGTTAAAATAAAAGTGTCCACAGGTCTAGATTCATCTATCAGTAGACTCTAAAGGGAGGGTTTGAGTGCTACCTTTTTCAGCTTCCAGTGGTCATTGCGCCTTCCTCCATCTGCAAAGTACATTACTCCAAGCTCTGCTCCCATCAGCACCTTGCCTTCTCCTCTGGCTGACTCTGCTGCCCCCTGCGTCCCCCTTGTAGGAACTGTTGTGATCACATCAAGCTCACCTGGATAAACCAGGATATTCTCCCTATCTCAAGATACTTAATCACATCTGCAGAGTCCCTTTTGCCACATAAGGTAACATATTCAAAGGTTCTGGATGTATAATGTGGACATCTTTGGGTGCAGAGAAACATTGCTCATCCTATCCCAGTTTATAATAGTGAAACTCTCCCATGCTGTCTAATTTTATTTCCCCCACACCAGTTTGCATGCCTGCTGTCTCCTAATCTTGAGACTGAGGTTCTTCTTGCTAGTCCATCTATACTTTCTAATAGGTCATGGATCTTCCTGCACAATTTCACAGACTGAAATTATTTCTAACATCCCTTATCCTAATTAACAGCTCTTGTCATCAATTTGGATATCCAAAGCCTTATTTTAAAACTTCTATTGTGTGGACCTCAGATCACTGTAGTTTATTGGTTAATTAGCCACCACGAATATAAATCTAGACTAAGATACACACATATATCACATTGTCTAACACCAAAACTTTTTAAAGTACATTACAGACACTATAACAATAGAAATATCACAATTGATTATAATTTTCCTCTGTTGATAAACATGCTAATAACACTATAGTGGGTTTTATTTTTCTTGTAGATAATAGCTCATAGATAATATACCTCAGAGATAATTATTGAACTATCTCTTATAGGTATCAATTGAAATATGACTACCTCCAAAACCATAAATAATAGAAAGAGAGCTGCTTAATGGTCTATTATATGTTAGGTGATTACATATGTTTCCATGGACTTTGTCAATGTTAGTAATATTAATCATTTGAAAAAAAGGAAATACTTGAAAACTTTAGTGTGGTGTCAAATTTCTTCCTGACAATAGCCCTGTGAGATAGGTATTATTAGCCTATTTTATACAATTAGATACATGCAGTCCTAAATCCATCTGATACCAGGCAATGTGATAGAGTGATGGTGATGTTGGGATGGTTCATGGGAAAAATAATTTTGAACATGAGGCCTCTGCAAAGTGCTTTTAATCCCACTCTGCAGGCATAGAGCTCAGGCCACAGTCAGTTCAATACTAGCCCCTCAGATGTTATGCCCTGGTGACCAGTTCTGTCCAGACTTGGATCTCAGCTCTAGGGATGGTCATATATTTACTTTGGTGAAAAGATTAAGAGACAGAAAAGATATTTAGAAAATATTTCTATTCTTGGTATCCTTGAAAGGACTGCCCTTTTAGACAGAGGGCATGTTTTCACATCTGTAAATCTTCTCTCTCAGCATCATTTCTGAAATGTTAGGTGCAGTTGAGGTATTGAGGCTTCAAGTTTTCACCTAGAAATACTTCACTGAGTTAGTAATTCATACCAAAAAAAAAAAAAAACCCACAAAGCCTTCCTTAGGAAAGGATTTCTGTGAGTGTAGTTTTAAAATGTAGTTGATTTTAATACCTAAAACACAAAATTGTGAGAAGCAATTCATTTTTGCATACAATATCCAGTAGAAAAATATACCCAGCTAAGAAAATACAGATATAGAAATTTTTTAAAGAGAGGGAAAAAGAAAAGGTCAAGAGTGGAAAGGGAAATGAAAAACAAAGAAAGAAGACAGAAAAAGGCAGTAGAGATGCTGGCCTTAAAATCCACATTCAGAGGCTAGAATTCAAGTTATTTAAACTGTGAGAAGTTAACAAAGCCTATTAAAGCCAATCAGGCCAAGATGTGTGCTTGATGTTCACAATTTCATGATTTTTGTTTTTCCTATGCACCCAAGAAGACTATTGTATTAGTCCACTTTCACATTGCTGATAAAGACATAACCGAGACTGGCAAGAAAAATAGGTTTAATGGACTCACTGTTCCATATGACTGGAGAGGCCTCACAGTCATGGTAGAAAGTGAAAGGTACGTTTTACATGGCACCAGAGAAGAGAGCTTGTGCAGGGAAACTCCCTGTTATAAAACCATCAGATATCGTGAGACTTATTCACCATCATGAGAACAGTATGGAAAAGACCTGCTCTCATGATTCAACTACCTCCCACCAGGTCCTTCCCACAAGACATGGGAACTCAAGATGAGATTTGCTAGAGAAATAGCCAAAGCATATCAACTACATTCCCTGGCCTCTCTTGCAATTAGGTAGGGCCATATAACCTTCCGGATAATGCAATATGAGTGGATATGTGACCTGGGCGTGCTGTTAAAATTACCTTTGACATTCTCAGCTCATTCTCATCCACTCCTTAGTGTCCCCAAACACATGGCTTGAAATGGCAGCCTGACAAATTGGAAAGAACAGAATCACTGGAAGAGAGAGGAGCTCTGCCAAGGAGATATTGGTTCTGTTCGTTACAGCATCCAACACAAATTATCCTTATCAAAATAGTAGATAAATGACATGGTCAGATTTGAGTTTTATGTAAGTCCCTATGACAACTGTGCATGGATAGATTAAAGCAGGCAAATATTAAAGTTGGAAAAATGAATAGAACTTGAGGATGGATTCTATCAAGATTAAGGGGGGAACAAATGCCAACTCCCTTGTATCTTATAAGGAACTTGGAAGGCTAGCAAAAGCACCAACTGAGAAATAATACTAAACAAGAAGCAACCACAGAGGGTTTGGAATGCTCCCTTTTAGATATACCCTCCTCTGTTTCACTGCATTTTTCGTATCAGAATTTAATTTTGTGATTGTTTCCTTACATGATTTTTAAACTGTAATGCTTCGTGAGGTTATGGACCTTATCTGCTTTTGAACTTTCCATCACTATTACTAAGCCATTCTTGGCACAAAGTAGATATGCAACAAATATATTGAATGAATGAATAAAATAATGGATGATGTGACAAGCAGACATTTGTACATACAAATTTCAAGGAAGCAATCTGACCTGAGAAGTTAAAATTAGAGTTCTTCAACCTTAAACAAGTAAGTTAAATCTTGAATGAGGATGAAATCATCCTGGAGTAAAGCTGAAATGAAAAAAATCCTGAGCTGATGAGAACACATGGGATAAAGAATAATTTTTAGTTTTTCAGAGGAGAGGATTTCTTCACATGCTGAGCAGAAGAAAATGGTTGAGAAAAAAAATGAAAAAGTTCTGGGAGGGTAGCAGCTATCAGATGATGGACCATTTAGCCTATTTAGTGAATGAAGAAAACACAGTGACTGCTGGTAAACAGATTATCCAACAATAATATTACTTGGTTCTGCAATAATGTCGTGATTTTCTACAAAGAGTTTGATTTTTTAATGTACTTTTGAATTGACAATTTGAAAGATTTTTCAATGATATGCTTGCAAATATATACTTGTATAAGCTGGTACTGACAATTACATCACGAATAATTAAAATTTGTTTTCTTTTTAAAAGACATGTAAGAGAGTAAGGAAGACTGTATAGGCCTGTATAAGAGAGAAAAAGACACCTGTGGATAGATTGGCTTAAACAGAGAAGGAGCACCTGTCTTCTTAGCCTGGAGGAGAGAAAGGCAGAGTGGTTGTGGGGATGGGTAAATTTGTAGGCGATGGAAATTAACTTGAAAAAGATTATAAAATCAGAAGCATGTAGGTTGGATCAGTTGGTGAGGAGAATTAGGGACATTTGATATAGTCATTTAGAAAAGAACAGGACAGGAAAAGAGACAAAAGCAGAAAGATATCTAGAAAGTACTAAAGGCAGGGCTTAGGTTAGGGACCATGAATTTGTGGACCATGAAAAAGGGAAGGCCACATATAAAATTCTTCATTTATTCAGCAGATATTTATTCAGTACCTTCCATTGTATAGCACTGTGCTAGTTGCAGGGATAAAAGTGTGTTAATGATGTTAGTGCTTTGTATTTAGTATTTATCATGGCGGAGGCACCATCGGTCATTCCAATAAAAACAAAACATCTTCTTAGTTGGTGGCATGTAGACAAAATTATTGGTGGTGTGAAATTTTTCCTTTCAGCCTGTAGTTTTATTATAGTGGTACACACAGGTTTCCTGCTTTTTTCTCAAGTTAAAGCATTTAATGTGTTCTCTCACTGACCTTCATTAAATAAATCACAGTGAGCCTGACAGAGTCTGGAAATAAGGCCGATGAAACCAGGCAGTGAAAAACAGCCCTTCTCTATCCTTCTGTGCCTCTATTTCCCCCCACAAAGGGAAAATTCCCAAAGCAGAATTTTTGCATTTCTCATTCCCTTTCCTTCACGGCTAATCTTCATTTAAATAGTCTGATAAATATGTTAATTTAGCATCATTGTAAAGCTGAGAATTGCTCTTACAGGTAATAGAAATGCTATTAATGCACTTGCCTGTATTGTTGAGGGGAGAGTTGAGTCAGTTTTCTGGAGCCACCAAATTAGACCGAAAGGCCGGCCTGCTCAATGCATCTATAACATCAGAGGTTGCTAACTGGTAATAATATTTAAACTAGCTTGTTGATTTTTTTTTTCCCAAAAAACTGAACTTGCAGTATGAATATGTTAAAAACTTGACCAAATTTATTTGCTAGGAAGAAAGGGACTAAAA
This sequence comes from Symphalangus syndactylus, assembly GCF_028878055.3. Classification (NCBI taxonomy): domain Eukaryota; kingdom Metazoa; phylum Chordata; class Mammalia; order Primates; family Hylobatidae; genus Symphalangus; species Symphalangus syndactylus. Next base: position 28,460,451 of record NC_072437.2, on the reverse strand, counting down.
ATCCATCCTTCTTTCATCATAACCTAAAATTCCAGTGGACTTAGTAACCCAGACGATATGCATTTCCCGTTGTATCCCAGAATATTTTTGACTTAATTTTATCAAAGTAGTTTTGTTGGTCTCTAAAGACATGCAGATTTTTTCAGAATACCAATGCTGCTCACTATTGCAGAAAGAGTAATATGCAAATATTGTTCACTGATAACCTCATTTTCTATATTGTAGAGTGTTGTTTTGAGAATGTTAAATAAAATTCCATGTTAAGATATACAACTTGGGAGGAGGCTTTGGGGAAAATTATTGAACTGTAGTGGTGATTCTTGCTCTGCATACCTTATCTATCTACTCCATTCGTGAATCAACTTGAATGACCAGTGAATTATTCCAGTGAAATAGCGGAATGGTAATAACAGTCAATTAAACTAATTTATAAATTCACCTACTTGCTTTTACCAAGGTCATTCAAGCAAACGAAATTTCAGAAAAATTAATATTCTGTTTCCTTTGTATTAAGTCATGTCTGATGGGCTTAGGAAAAAGAAGTGTTGAATGCCAATCTGGTTTTATCTTTTAAATCCTCCTAGTCTACTTTACTGAACCTACTGTTAGGCTTATTTAAAAAGTGACAGCCTGCATAACCCACATAATGCAGGAATGAATAGTATAATTTAAAAATCGTTGGAATAACTGTAGTTAACATTATGTTTGTCTCTTTAGCTCTAAATGATTATTTAAACTTGATTTGTTCACTTTCTTGGTATTCTTAGTCATATTGAGTTTATGCATCCTTCTTTTGATGCAGTTAGTTCTATAGAACTGGGGCTGTTTGTGGCAGATAGAAAAAAATGGTTTGAAACACATGCTTCCCTGCCTTCCCTCTCTATTAATATTACATTTAATTATAGAAACTTACACTACTATAAGTTTAATTTAATTTCAAAGTTTATTTGCATTTTAAAATATTAATATGTAATTTCTATGCACAGTATTTAGATTCTGTCTCCTACAGATCTATCTTTCGAATCCATGTATTTTTCTAAATCATCTAACCTGGTCGGGGTCACTGTCATCACTCACTTAATTTACCACAACAACCTTCCCTGTGGGCTTCTTCCTCCAATTCATTCGTTAAAAATTTCATGGGCCTTGAGGATATTATGCTAAGTGAAATAAGCCAGTCACAGAAGGACAAATACTGCATGATTCCACTTACATGAAGTATCTAAAGAAGTCGAACTCATAGAATCAAAGAGTTGAATGGTGGTTCCCAGGAACTGGGGAAATGGGAAGATTGATATTTACTAATTAATAGGCATAAAATTTTACTTAAGCAAGATGATTAAGTTCAAGAGATCTCCTGGACAACATTTTGCCTATACTTAACCATACTGTATTGTACACTTAAAAATTTGTTCAGAGGGTAGATCTCATGTTAAGTGTTCTTATCACATTGAAATAAAATTTGATAAGAAATCATCATTCATTCACCAAACTTCTTTATTACCTACTCTATATTAGGTACTGTTTAAAGCACTCAGCAGAGAGTAGCAAACAACATTAAAAATAAAATCCCTCTTCTCTGGGAGCTTACAGAACAAACTTTCTACATTGCAAATCCACTTATATGATCCACTTCCTTAATATCTTTCAATGGCTTCTCACAACATTCATAATCAGTTCAAAACATGTTAACATAGTTTGAGGGGTTTTCCATAACTTGGTTTCTCATACCTCTGTTTTAATATTCCTTCATCGGTCACACTTCTTAGTGGCAAACAACAAAATCTGACTCTAGCTGAAGTTACAGAAGAAGAGTTTATTAAAAGGGCACAGGGTAGCTCCTAAAATGTTCCCTGGGTTGGGGAACTAGTCGTGAACCTTAGCTTCCAGGAACAATAATCAAAATATCACTGCAGAAGTGGCCTGACATGGAAACGCTTAGTAACAAGTGCCAAATCTTTACTTGCTCTATTGCTACTACAGGCTTAGTAAATTTCACCTCTGCAGCCACTGCTAAGTTCAAGCTGGATGTGAGAGAGACAGAAAGAAAGAGACAGACAAGGAGGGAGAATGAATGATTGGTCTTCTGATTTATCTCTTTCTCTCTTTTATTGATGGTTTATGAGTTGAAGTCTGGCTGGGACGTATCTGATTGATGGTGTTCTGGCTACATGCGTATGCCTTAGCTAGAAGAAAGATCGGAACTACAAGTACCTACCATTTTCAGCCCATACAGGTAAGGAAGTTTACCGCCTACCACAACTCATAAAGTGGGGGAATTACCTAAACATGAAAATAGGCTTCAGGTGTTAGATGGACAGACACACAAGAAATGTCCTACACACCCCTAAGAAAATCTAAGCTATATCCACACTGAATATCTTTCAGTTCTTTCAATATGATCTCTCAATTCCTTCTGAGTCTCTTTGTTCTGGTTCTCCCTTCTCTTTAGTTGGATAACTTGTATCTATCTTTGGGAATGTTTTAATATTCATTTCTAGAGGATCAGGCTCCTCTGATCCTCCCTAGACTTTTTTAGATAGATTGGGGGTTCACAAACTATGGTCCACAGGCAAAATCTGGCTTGCTTCTTCTTCTTGTAAATAAAGTTTTGTTTGAACACAGAGATGCTCAGGGGTTTATTTATTGTCTACAGCTGCCTTCACAGAGTTGTGTAATTGTGACAGGGGATATATGGCCTACAGAGCTCTAAATATTTACTTTCTGGTCGTTTATAGAAAACTTTTGCTAACTCCTGTTTAGATACTTCTGTTGTGGGTTCCCGTCGCTGTGTTTTGACTCTGCCATTGCTCTTCTCATGTTTTTGTGTCATCCTCAATGAATGGCAAGCTGCTTGACAGCAGGAACATAGCTTTCTTGCTAACCATTGGATAGCCACAGTGCCTGATGCAGAATAACATGTGCTTAACATAAGCAGGTTAAATAAATGGATTTAAAACCGAATTACTAAAGTGTGTACCAGCTGCACAGCTGATCAACTCTCAGGTTGTAAGAGGCAAAGAAATGTCATCTGGACTTTGGCAAGATGGAGAAATGTGTATCTACTAGAACTTCTCTCAGAGGAACTAAGTATTTGGAAGAAATATTTGGGCAAGACACCAGGTGCCTGGGCCAAGCCTAAGGAAATGGGATCTCTCCAGCGTGTATATGGGCAACAATAGGTGGTTCCTAGTGCACCATTTAAGGAATGTGGTCCAGTTGGCTGCAGAGCCATTGTTTTGCTGTCTGTGGTAGCCCCGCTACAACATAGATTCATCCTTCTTCCCTTTCCACCAGTCTTTCAGGCAGCTCAGCTTCCACTCCAAATGAATATAGAGCAAATATTTTAAAAATATAAGCTTGGAGGCCAGGCACGGTAGCTCACGCCTGTAATCCCAGTACTTTGGGAGGCCAAGGCAGGTGGATCACCTGAGGTCAGGAGTTTGAGACCAGCCTGGCCAACATAGTGAAACCCTGCCTCTACTAAAAATACAAAAAAGTAGCCAGGCATAGTGGCAGGCCCCTGTAATCCCAGCTACTTGGGAGGCTGAGGCAGGAGAATTGCTTGAACCCAGGAGGCAGAGGTTGCAATGAGCCAAGAATACTCCATTACACTCCAGCCTAGGTAGCAAGAGTGAAACTTTGACTGTGGACTTTTGAGTTAATGCTGAAATGAGTTAAGACTTTGGGGGACTGACTGGTTTTGAAATGTGAGGACATGAGATTTGGGAGGGGCCGGGGTAGAATGATATGGTATGGCTGTGTCCCCACCCAAATCTCATCTTGAATTAAAACTCCCATAATTCCCACATGTCATGGGAGGAACCTGGTGGGAGGTAATTGAATCATGAGGGTGAGTCTTTCCTGTGCTGTTCTCAGGATAGTTAATAAGTCTCACAAGATCCGATAATTTTAAAAATGGGAGTTTCCCTGCACAAGCTCTCTCTCTTTGCCTGCCTCTATCTACATAAGATGTGATTTGCTCCTCCTTGCCTTATTCCGTGATTGCGAGGCCTTACCCAGCCATGTGGAACTGTAAGTCCATTAAAGCTCTTTCTTTTGTAAATTGCCCAGTCTCAGGTATGTCTTTATCAGCAGCATGAAAACAGGCTAATACACCTCCTACCTAAGCAATGCTTAGCCAGTAGCAGATAGGTGAGGAGCATAAACTGAATCATCCTATCCCTCAGCTTTGAAGTATGAACAAAATGGGTTATTTTGTGTGTCAACTTGGGCCCTGGGGTACCCAGACATTTAGTTAAACATTATTCTGGTGTGTCTTTGAGAGTATTTCTGGGTGTGACTAGAATATGAATGGGTAGACTGAATAAAGCAGGTTGCTCTTCCCAATGCAGGTGGACCTCATACAGTCCATTGAAGGCCTGAACAGAGCAATAAGGCTGAGTAAGAGAGAATTCCTCTCTCTACCTGTCTTCAACCTGGGACATTGGTCTTTTCTTGCCTTTAGACTCTGACAGGGTCTGGAACTTATGCTATCAACTCTCCTTGATTTCCAGCTTCCTGAGTGCAGCTTCCATATGCAACTACTCATCCACCACCAAAATCGTGTAAGCCAAGTCCTTATAATCAAACAGTCTTCTATTGATTCTATTTCTCCAAAGAATTCTGACTAGTACAATGACCTATATTTTCTCCATGATTCTCCTATGGGATTGAACCAATGTTATTTGGTTCTGTGGACTCTACTGTCAGGCAAGAAGGGGCAACCTATACAGAGCCTTTGGACTCCCTGATAAGAAGAGAGGAAATCTTAGGGAGACAAAAGCAACTATAATTTGCAAAGAAGGCACCAAGAGAAAAGAGCTACTCGGAGAGGAAATGATACCAGGTAGAAATGTGGATCTATATAAAGTAATGAAACCCCAGAATTGGTAACTGTATGGGTAAATATATAATATATTTTCTAATTATTTAAAATGTTGATGTTGTGCTGAATCCTTGTTAACCCCAATAAGGAAAGCACCAGGTTCAAGAAGCCAGAGAAGAGACCCAGAGCCAGCAAATGAGACATAGGGTTTATCAGGGACTTGCATGCAGGGCAGATAGTCCAGTGGCAGTGGGCTTACAGGAAAACTGCTTTATGTACAGTAATGGTCTAGGGGTGGTGGGCTGGACAACATAACTGCATGGCCCAGTGGCAGTGGGCTGGGCAGGATAATTGCAACCATTTGCAAAGAACGTGCAATTTATATAGCATTTTCACTTAACACTCTCCTTTAATGACCTCCACCTGGCAACCTTCATCCAACCCAAAACACAGGGCCTCAATCCCCTGTATGGCTCATGTTACATGGAATGGGCCAGGGGCTCAGATGTTTATCACAGATAAGGAACATATCTCTGGGTTGTCCATTCCTAGATTCCCTAGCTTGGAACACACATTCAGATGCATTTGCCACACAGGAAACAAAGGTATAGAGCAAATTTGCAATTCCCATTATCATAATTAGTTTTCAAAATTTTTAAAATATGGATAATTAAAATTAATTAATTAAAGTCAGACTCTAAGAGTGAGAAATTTGGATTTAGCAAATTGTCTTTACATAGATATAATAGATACCATTATTTCAAACTCTCCATAATCAAATTTGAAAAACTTCGACAATGGTCAAAATGTTTTCGGGTGTTTAGCATTTCATTATTTTGCATAAATCTTGATTAACAAAATCAATGAATAGGAAAGCCTATTAATAGTCAACCTATTTAAAATGTGGTAGGTGATTTTAAAAAATTTAGTCATACTCTTATTTTCTTACATGTTTTTCTTCACCTAATTCCTTAGCAGGCCCTATAATTTTTCTCTGATAATAAAATATATATATTTATAGTACAGGTCCTGTAATTTTCTTCTGATAATAAAAAATGAGTATTTTAGTCCTACTATTGACAATAAAATAGATATTTTGTTTTATATCTATAAATAGAAAATACAAAATTTTTGTATAAATACAAAAATTCTTCCCTTAAGGTGCTCATAGTCTGGAGAGCAGGAGAGGAGAAATGTTATATAATGCAGAATTATGAACAAAGTGCAGAGGGAGCTGGTAATGTATTCTAAAAAAGTAAAACCATGACTCATTCAAATATAAATGAACACATGTCAAAGATTTTATTTAGTTAATTAATGAACGTAAAAACAGGTAGATGTAGATGTAGATACAGATATGCAGACACAGTCAACAATATTGAAATAATTTTGCTTACAGATGCAAAGCTATATAAAATATCATCTTTGAAATACATTTTTCTGTTGGGTACATATCAATTTTATCTTTACTGGAAAAATCCATTTGCCTTTTAGTAGACAAGAACAATTTGTATTACTATGAATTTTCTACTGTTTATAGAGTTGTAAACTAGCCTAGTAAAGGGTAAACAAAGGAACAGACACTACCTAGTCAATAAGCTTAGAGGGTCAGCTAGGCAACCAATCAAAACAGAGGTCTTTTGATATAAGAGTGATTAAAATTTTTTAATTTATTAAAACCTACCAGAATTAGGGTACAGTCAATAGTCGCATCCTGAGAGGTCAAGACCTTTCCCAATTACAAGCACATGGACACACAGATGCACTGATACAGAGAGAGCATACATAGCTTTATTTTCACAATCTCAGGCAAAGGTTGAAAATAAACACAGAAACACAAAAACTCACTCATTTGGGTCTCTCAGAATTGTTTTCACATTCTGTGGACAAAATATTCTTAACTGATTTGAGCACACATAGAGACAAAAGATAAATACAAAAAGAAAAGATTAAACACAAGATTCCCTTATTTCTCATTCATCAGATAGTATATTTCTATTACCTATCTGATGGAGATCATCAGAAAGTCACACCATAAAATCAATTTTCTAATCATTGTTGTCACCAAGGTGGAATAAATTATTCTATTGCACAAACCATACACACAATTAGTAGAGAGGAAAATAAATACAGAAGTGGAGTCAGCAAAGTTTAAATGCTTTTGCTGCTTGGTATTTATCACAGAAGTCAAGAGAATAAATAGCTTGGCTTAAACAGTTCAAGAGATCCACTTCAACAACCTGGTCCATTCAGGTGAATCCATTGTATATCTCTGTGGGCCTCCAAAATTGATAAAATGTGATTTTCAAAACAGTAAATCCATGACTGTTACACAGATGTAAAATATTTTATTCAGCATATTTATTAATGAAGGAACCAGTAAGATTTTTTAAATTTTATTTTATTTCAATAGTTTTGGGGGGAACAGGTGGTTTTTGGATTCATAGATAAGTTCTTTAGTGGTGATTTCTGAGACTTTGGTGTACCCGTCACACAAGCAGTGTACGCTGTACTCATTGTGTAGTCTTTCATTCCTCAGTCCTTACTCCCACTCTTTCCCCTGAGTCCCCAGAATACATTATGTCACTTTTTATGCCTTTGGGTCCTCATAGCTTAGCTCCCACTTATAAGTGAGAACAGACAATATATGGTTTTGTATTCCTGAGTTACTTCACTTAGAATAATGGTCTCCAACTCCATCCAGATTGCTACCAATGCCATTATTTTGTTCCTTTTTATGGCTGAGTTGTATTCCATGGTTTATATATACCACATTTTCTTTATCCATTTGTTGATTGATGGGCATTTGGGCTGGTTCCATATTTTTGCAATTGCAAATTGTGCTGCTATAAACATGTGTGTGTAAGTGTCTTTTTCATACAATGACTTCTTTTCCTCTAGGCAGATACCCAGTAATTCTTTAAGGAATCTCCACACTATTTTCCACAGTGATTGTGCTGGTTTACATTCCCACCAGCAGTGTAAAAGTGAGGAACCAGTAAGATTTTAAAACTGGTTAAAAGTAGAATAAAATTTATATCTATGTCTGTGTATGTATAGATATATAGAGAATATATATAGAATATATCCTATATATATATCAACAACGCTGAAACAAATTTACTGATAAAGAAATGAATTTGCTAATGTATGTGCAATGAGCAAACCTTGTAAATTCTTTCTATTTGTATTTTCTTTTGCCTATTTGTGTGTTCAAATCAATTAAAAATTTTGTGTCCACTGATGAGAACTGCTTTTAGAGATCTGAATTTGCTAATAGACTTTAAAAAGTTTAATACTTTATAGGGCAATAAAATATAATGTTTAAAATCATCTTTTCTACAAGGCAGAAATAAATTGTATTTCTACACAACAAAGTTGTTTTGTATTTCTATGTACAATAATCATTTGCATTACTGTAAGCTTTCTACAATTTAAAGAGTTGTAAAGTAATCTAGTCAAAGACACTCAACAGTTGCCATAGAATGAGATATCTCTAAAGGGCCAGCTAGAGAATGCTAGCATTCCATTGAAGGCTATTCAGTAATTTTATTTTTTCCGTTTTAAACTCTTTCACATTTTTTCTTAACAAACCCTGAAGAGGAAGCAAACTCCTGACCCAGAAAAACAAGGTATTAATAGCAAAGGTGATGAGAATACATTAAAACACCAAGGGGGAAATGATATCAGAAAGGTAGACTTGTATACGATGTAATGTCACAAAACAGTGTAAGGTTTTCAGGGAATAATGAAAGTCCAGTATAGTTGGAAAGTGAGATTTCAGTCAAGTAAAATGACACTGGAGAGGTCTACTGAAGTTGGATTTTGAAGCAGCATTGGTTTTAAGCAGTGAATAACCTTATAGTTGGTTCCACAACCCTTCCTCAAAGATGACTCTATTGATGCCATGAAGAGGGAAGTAGAGTGAAGGGCTACTGGAATGCAAGGTATTCTATAAATCTGTGGAAAATGATAAAGATCATGTATCATATTAGGGTGGAAAAAAACAGCCTTGGTGGGGATGGAGAAGAAATGTCAACACAAAAGTAATTCCAGAAAGGGAATTGGATCTGAGAATCTTTAGAATGAGGAGAGTAAGTCTTCTTTTTTTTTTTTTTTTTTAGACAGAGTCTTGCCCTGTCCCCCAGGCTGGAGTGAAGTGGCACCATCTTGGCTCACTGCAACATCTACCTACTGGGTTTCAGGGATTCTCCTGCCTCAGCCTCCTGAGTAGCTGGGATTACAGGCACCCACCACCACGCCCGGCTAATTTTTATATTTTCAGTAGAGGTGGGGTTTCATCATGTTAGCCAGGCTGGTCTCAAACTCCTGATCTCAGGCAATCTGCCCACCTCAGCCTCCCAGAAGTGCTGGGATTACAGGCGTGAGCCACCATGCCCAGCCTCATTTTTACCTTTGGTGATTTGCCTCCTTAAGCCCAAAGTTGAGACACTTTTTTCATCTTAAATTGTTGCCTTAGCCCATTGCAAATATACAGGTAGATTTTCCATTTAGTGGGCCAAATTTGTGTATCAACATATGTACCTGATGACTTGTATCTGATTTAAATGCGTATATAGGAAGCTTCCATTAGATAACTTCCAAAGGAACATCGTTACAGTCTGGGGTAGTTTACACACAATTAGCATAGTCAAAAGGAAATGTTGTTGTTGTTGTTGTTGTTTACTTCACTTTAACTCAGAATATATATCCAAATTTTAGAAGTAGCACGATACAAATAAATAGATTCCAGAATTTATTTAATACATTTTAATTTCATAATAAAGAAGAAAAATGACTATCTAATGAATAGATACCAATAGATGGCATTTTTTAAATTCTTCTTTGTCTTAGAAATTTGGAACATTTTTGTTGTTATTATAAACACTTGAGGTGAATATTAGATACTTCACAATTCATGATGGTTACTTTTATAGCAATAACTTGATAATATACTCCCATCTATTTTAAAATTTGCTATTAATAAATTTATAGATCAGTCTTTAAAAAATAATAGGCAACTATCACAAACTATATGCTTTTTTCTTCAGCAGGCAGAGAATTCTGTTCTGACACAAATGACATTTATCTGCCTCCCTCAGAATATTTTTAACTGAGAACTCATGGGGGAGATTGTAGTAATAAAAATACAACCTAGCAATGAATTTATTATAGTAGAATTTTTATTATAAAGATGTTAAGTCAGGAGAAATGGTTTATGATACTGCTGATTCTTAAAATATGAATGGCTTTCTCCTCCCCACTTTTAGCAAAGTATGATTAAAAAAAAAAAAGACAATGAGACCATGCTGAAAATGTAGAGTTATAGCTGTTCTTTTACCTCTTAGATCTTCAGTCATGAATTTAGAATTCGACTTTGAATTATAGAACACATTTTATTAAAATAATTTTTATCACTGAAATCTTCTATCCCAAAGCTTTTTCTAGTGCTCTTTATGGAAAGAAAATGAATTTCTATTTTTGCAACTGGTAAAGAGATGTGCTAATCAGTTTTTCCTGTCTTAATAAACTGATTTTATATTAGAAGAGAAAATCTGCACCATTATTTTCCTAGCAATCTAGCTTGAAGGGCAGATATGGGGCACAAATTCCATCACTCACCTAACTTTTTTCCATGGCAAACATTACTAACCTTACAATGCACTTTTTTTTTCTTAAGACTGGAAATGACCTCAGAGTAATCTTTAAATCAGTTGGAGTTAGCACAAAAAGAAAAACTATTTGCCATCCCTGATTTCATGGTCTAACAGGAATAAAATAATTTAACAATGACAATTTTATTTCAAATACAGTTGAAATAATAGCCATCTCCACTATATAGAGTTCCTTGTTTCACTGATGCTGCTGCACCATGCAGACAAATGGTGGTCAAAACAACTATACTAATGAGAGACAGGACTAGCTGAATTTCCTAGGCTGACTAAGAATCCCTAAGCCTTGCTGGGAAGGTGACCGCATTCACCTTTAAACACGAGGCTTGCAACTTAGCTCACACCTGACCAATCAGGTAGTAAGGAGAGCTCACTAAAGTGCTAATTAGGCAAAAACAGGAGGTAAAGAAATAGCCGATTATCTATCACCTGAGAGCACAGCGGGAGGGACAATGATCCGGATATAAACCCAGGCATTTCGGCCAGCAACAGCTGCCCTCTTTGGGTCCCCTCCCTTTGTATGGGAGCTCTGCTTTCACTCTGTTAAATCTTGCAACTGCACTGTCTTCTGGTCCGTGTTTGTTAGGGCTCGAGCTGAGCTTTTGCTTGCCGTCCACCACTGCTGTTTGCCGCCATCACAGACTCACCGCTGACTTCCATCCCTCTGGACCCGGCAGGGTGTTCACTGTGCTCCTGCTCCAGCGATGCGCCCATTGCCGCTTCCGGTCAGGCTAAAGGCTTGCCATTGTTCCTGCATGGCTAAGTGCCTGGGTTCGTCCTAATCGAGCTGAACACTAGTCACTGGGTTCCACGGTTCTCTTCTGTGACCCACGGCTTCTAATAGAGCTATAACACTCACTGCATGGCCCAATTCCTTGGAATCCGTGAGGCCAAGAACCCCAGGTCAGAGGACACGAGGCTTGCCACCATCTTGGAAGTGGCCCGCCAGCATCTTGGGAGCTCTGGGAGCAAGGACCCCAGGTAACAATTAGAAATAAAAGTTAATATGTAATGATCATAATAACAGATTCAATTATTCATGTTTCTTGCCATTGATAGTTCTAACAATTTACCAAAACATGGATAATTTCTTTTCCAAATATTTCTAATGGAGATACTGATAAATTAATGCAGTTGTACAATTTCCAGTTTTTGTGTAATGAGTTCAAAATACACAGCTTCCAGGCCTACAGGATATATTTGCCATGAAAATTGAAAAAAAGGTAAGAAATCAAAACACTTTATACATTATACATGTATAAATATATTTGTGTTGGTTATATATGTGCATGAACACATAAATTTAGCATGGCAGAGACCAGCTTTCTAGGATCCTCAGACTTCTACACTGGTTCTAAATATGAAAATAGTCAAAACAGTCATAAAATGAAATAGACAAAAAGTTAAAGGTTTTGGAGAGTCAGGATGCCATTCTTGACATTGAAATCCGAGTTGTGATTCTCTCAGTGATAAGAGCAATTCCAATCTGATTTATAATGTTTACTTAATAGAGACTTTATTTGGATAAAAGAGTATATAAAATGACAGGAAAATTCAAGTTACTCGACAAATAATATCTGTAATTCCACCCTCTGGAGAAGCAGACCACAAGGTCTTTGAGAATAAGAAGCATGCCTTTATTCATGTTTACATCCTCACACTTAGGATGTGCTTGATATGTGCCTTTGAGCAGTAATGAATGGTTGATTAGTTTCCCTGGTAAAAGGATAGGAATGTCTGATTGGTTGCAATGTCTCTGTGTTTGCCTGACCCTGACGGCAGAGTAAGGATGTGGTGGAAAATTCATGTGAAGAGAGGATCACCATCTCTTTTTCTATACAATGCTCCTGGAGGTCCAAGAACATGTGCATGCCTATGAACTATGTGGGCTAAGAGAGAAAGATAACAAAGACTTTGGATTGGATGGTGATAAATCAGATGGAGAGAGCAAGACCAGTTCTGTCAAAATTAGATTTTTTAACATAAACGACCACCCTATGATGAGGTACAGCCTAGAGAATCTCTGAGGGGATTTCTGATGGAGGCGACAAGGGTATTACAAGATCTCCGGGGTGGATCCTGTTCGCTGTTGCAGACTCAAACTATCCTACATTTGTCAGCACCTACATAGGAGGTCTATCTTCATAACCGAAAGGAACTTTCCAGATAAATGGCCACCTAGTATTTGGGGTCACCATAAACCAGTATGTTTTAGTAATGCTTGCTAACTTCTATTTTGGAAAGTACTTACAATTCATTCCATTTCCCTTCCGTTTAAGAAAAAAAGATTTTATGAACTTTCTCTCGTTAGCTAATGTTGAAGGCTCTTATTTTAAAAACTTTTTGCCATAAGAAAACTTTGAGAACATCGAACTTTAAAACGTCATATATTCATGAATTGAGTTTGCAGAGGACAAGTTAATGTGAGGATTAACAAAATACTTTTTATCCTCACTGGTTCTATTATATTTTTGACCCTTTGATGAAAGATCATTTATCAGAACCATATGCTTCACAGAAAAGAGCAAGAGAGCAAAACTATCTACTGCTAGATAATTATAGAGCTAATTCTTAGAAGAAATGTTAGTGTCTATGAAATTTGTTCCTCAGTTTAGTCCCCTATGGATTTTTTTAAATTCAGTCTATTTACTGAGGCTTTTCAGGTATGCAACATGCTGAAAAAGGCATAATTAGAATGTTCACTCAACACATAGATAGTTTTGAGGGCTTTCAATCTTGCATTTTCAAAGCAACTTTTAATGTTGCTGTTTTCTGGAATTTGACCAACGGTTGTATTAATGTTTTCCATTGCTGCTATAACAAATTACCACAAAATTTGTGGCTTAAAACAACAAAAAAATATTTACAGTTTTATTTAAAGTTTGCTTACAGTTCTAAAGGTCAGAAGGCCCCAATGTGTCATATGGGACTAAAATTAAGGTGTTGTAAGACTGCATTCCTTCTGCAGATTCTGGGGGAGAATCCAGTCTTTGTGTGGTCCAGCTTCTCAAAAGCACCTGCATTCCTTAATTTGGGTTCCCTTCTAGTGGCCACACACTTTGACCTCTCCTTCTCTGACTCTGTCCCTCCTACTTCCTTCTTATAAGGACCTTGTGATTATACTGAGCCCACCTAGATAATCCGGAATAATCTCCCCATCCCAAAGAGCCTTAAATTAATCACATGTGCAAAGCTCCTTTTGCCATGCAAGGCAACATATTCACAAGTTCTAGGGTTTAGGATTTGGACTTCTTTGGGGGACCATTTTTCTGCCTCACACAATGGTCAAATATTAAGGTGGGTTTTAATAAATATTTTGCCTAATTTTAAGTAAATAAAAGCTCTGTTTTTATTTGAGGATGAAAAATAATAGAGATCACATTCTCTAACATAGTGTCTTAAAATAGTAAAGTATAAATATTTTTATTCCAAATAAAGAGTTCAAGTAAGATAGATGCCAGTAACTAAAAGGTCATTGATAATGTTTAGACAGATGCTAACACTGTTAAAAACAAGGAACATAATGATTGTTTTCCACTTATGAGAAAATATACTTAGAACTGATGTTTAATCAATAATTTTGGAAGTGGATAAATAAAATATGATATTTGATGGAATATCATCACTGTTAAAATGAATGAAAAATATCTGTATTTAAGAATAACAATAAAGTCAAAAACACAAAATTAAGCAATGAAAGCATGTTTCAAACTAACTTTACCCACTACAATATCAAGTCCAGCTTGCATCAGATGGACATGGATATGCTTTACTTCTGAAAATTAACTGTGCTTTTGATATGTGCACTTTTTGTATGTATTGTACTTTAAAACAACTTTTTAAAAGTTGTAGCATATTCTAATCATAACATTATGACATTTATGTAAATTTTATTATGATGCAATATACTACCACTTATTGTTTATGCAAGTATAAAGTACTCATTATGTACCAAAACTGTGTCAGGTGGTCAACATTCTTCATATCATCAAATCCTGGAATTAACCTGTGGTATAAGTTTAAACTGATTATCCAGAGAAAGACTCACAGGTTTAAAGAAATTAATTTACACAGGTCACAGAGCTAGTAGTCCAGGAAGCAATATTTGAAATCAACACAGATGCTGGTTATAACTGCCACTCTTTTTTTAACTAATGTAAGAAGTTTTAAACATTACTAGTTCCCACATGTATAGAAAAAATGTATCTAAACATCATAAAGGTTATATATGACAAACATACAGCTAATATCATACTCAACAGGGAAAAGTTGAAAGCTCTTCCTCTAAGATCTGGAACAAGACAAGGATTCTCACTCTTGCCACATTATTCAACACAGTACTGGAAGTCTTAGCCAGAGCAATTAGACAAAAAAAAAAAACAAAAAACAACACATCTAAACTAGAGAGGAACAAGTTAAATCATCCCTGTTTGCAGATGACATGATCTTATACAAAAGCCTAAAGATTTCACACACACACACACACACACACACACACACACACACACACACACAATCTATGAGAAGAAACACATTCAGTAACCTTGCAGGATACAAAATCAACATAAAAATTCATAGCATTTCTATACACTAATAGCTATCTGAAAAAGAAATCAAAAAAAAATTCCATTTACAACAGCTACAAAAAAAACCTCACATGGAAATAAAATTGACTAAGAAGATGATAGATCTCTACACTGAATATTATTAAACATTGAAGAAGTTGAAGAAGATACAAATTAATGAAAAGATATCCCATTTTCATAAATTGGAAGATGTAATATTGCTTAATTGTCTGTGTTACCGAAATTTATACACAAATTCAATACAATCCCTATCAAAATACTAATTACATTCTTCACAGAAGTAGAAAAAAATCCTAAAATTTGTGTGGAACAACGGGAGACTCCAAATGGCCAAAGCAATCTTGAGCATAAAGAAAAAAAGCTGGAGGCATCAGACTACCAAAATAAACTCTAAAACTATAGTAATGAAAACACATAGTGCTGACATAAATACAAACACATAGACCAATAGGACAGAGTAGAGAGCCCAGAAATAAATCCACACGTTTGCAGTCAACTGATTTTCAACAAAGGTGCCAAGAACACACAATGGAGAAAGGACAGTCTGTTTAGTAAGTGGTTTTGGTAACACTGGATATCTACAGGCAGAACAAGGCAATTTAGACACTTCTCTCTCACCATACACAAAAATCAAGTCAAAATGGGATTGAGACTTAAATGTGTAAGACCTAAAACTATAAACTACTAGAAGAAAACATGGGGAAAGCTCCATGACATTGGTCTGAGTAATGATTTTTTGGATATAACCACAGAAGCACAGGCAACAAAAGAAAAAATAAACAAATTGTATTATATAGAATTAAAAAGCTTCTGCACAGCAAAAGAAACCATCAACAAAGTGAAGAGACAACCTATAGAATGAGAGAAAGTATCTTCAAGCTATACATCTCATAATGGCTAATATCCAAAATGCATAAGAAATGTAAACAACTCACTATCAAGAGAACAAATAACCCAGTTTAAAAATGTGCAAAAGACCTGAATAGACATTTCTCACAAAAAGACATATGAATGGCCAACTGATATATGAAAAAAATGCTCAACATCACTAATAACCAGAGAAATGCAAATCAAAACCACAATGGAATACCACCTCACTCCAGTTAGGATGGTTACTATCAAAAAGACAAAAGATAACAAGTGTTGGCAAGGATGTAGAAAAAGGGACCCCTTGCATGCTGTTGGTGGAATGTAAACTAGTATAACCAATATGGAAAACAGAATGGAAGCTTCTCAAAGAAGTAAAGATAGGACTACCATATATTCAAGAAGTCCCACTACTGGGAAAATATCTAAAGCAGAGGAAATGAGTATATGAAAGAGATATCTATGCTGCCATGTTTATTGCAGTACTGTTCACAGTAGCCAAGATATGGAATTAAACTAAGATAAATGGATTGAGAATCAATAGATGAAAGAATTAAGAAACTGTTATAAATATACTCAATGGAATACTATTCAGACATGAAAAGGAAATCCTGTCATTTGAGACAACATGGATGAATCTGAAGATTATGTTAAGTAACATAAACCAGGCAGAGAAAGATAAACACCACATGATCTCACTCACATATGGAATCTATAAAAGATTGTCTCATAGAAATAGAGAGTAGATTGGTGGTTACTAGAAGCTAAGATGGTTGGGAGAGTATTGAGGACTGTTGGTCAAAGGATACAAGATGGACTATAGCATAGTGACTATATTAATGTTGCTGAAAAAATGCTAAAAGTGGATGTCACGTGTTTTCATCACAAAAAATGCTATGTGAATTAATGAATATGCTAATTAGCTAGATTTAGCTATTCCACAATGTGTATATCCTTCAAAACAGCATGTTGTACACAATAAATACACACAATTTTATTATATCTGTCAATTAAATAAATTTGAAAAAATAATAGTTTCAATATGCATGAAAGTGTTACTAATAGTATCATGTACGTGTGATCCTTACCATTTCCCAACAAACTTATTGTATTTCTTAGAAATGAATTGTAATAGCACACATTAATTCATTTGTGAAATTGAAGCTCCCCTGTTGACCCATCACACTCTTCTGAAAATCTAAGGTAAGTTTTTTTATTCTAATTTAAACTTCATTTTCTTGATCATACCACTACTTTTTATTAATCAAAATTAATAACATATTTTAAAAAATAGAAAACTGATGATTTCAGATTCTTTTGCACAGCAACAGCCAAGAGATGAATATTCTGTTATTTGTGGACAGCTAAAATACTAAGTTAGATTATGAAAAATTGAAATTTTCGGCTGGGCACATTGGCTCTTGCCTGTAATCTCAGCACTTTGGGAGGCCGAGGTGGGCGGATCACGAGGTCAGGAGATCGAGACCATCCTGGCTAACACGGTGAAACCCCGTCTCTACTAAAAATATAAAAAATTAGCCGGGCATGGTAGCGGGTGCCTGTAGTCCCAGCTACTCCGGAGGCTGAGGCAGGAGAATGGCACGAACCAGGGAGGTGGAGGTTGCAGTGAGCCGAGATCGCACCACTGCACTCCAGCCTGGGTGAGAGGGTGAGAGAGTGAGATTCCGTCTCAAAAAAAAAAAAAAAAAAGGAAAATTTTAAAATTTCCCCATAACATATAGAAACATTTTCAGTAGGTTTAAAATTATTAGTCTCGGTGAAGTTTATGAGTATGTGGAGCAGATAGTGAACGTTAAGGTGGGCAAACTAAATTTATTAAACTGATCTTTTTATATATTCTCAAGTTTATTAGTTTCTGAAATCCTAATTGAGTGGCAATTACCGGTAAGACCTTTTTTTAGGGCCCAGAGTAATCAATTCTCACAACAAAAACAAATTCCCGTCTTGTTTTCTCGGTTTTCTGAGTCAATGATCTTTCAGTTAAAGTGTAGCAAAATCACAGTTGTAAGCACAGCCAGGTCCTGCTTTGATTGCTTTTAGGAAAGCTACATAAAGAAGCCAATTATTAATTAACAAGACATAAATTATAATGTGGCTCATATTTTCATTAAATGTATATTATATAGATTAATTGGATTGAAGTGGTACCCTTTCAAGAAATAATGGTCAAACCTACATTTTTAAGTATGCTTGAGATTAAAAATGTTAAAGCCAGGATCTCTGTATTTGTTTGCCCTTCTTGAGGCCTTTTACTATACTACCTTTTATTTCTTGTCCAATTTAATTTTTAAATAATTTTAAACATGAAAGGAATCTGAATTCAATGAAGCTCTAGAGTAGAGGCTCATGAGGGCAGAGACAGCCTGTAGTTTCACAATTTTATAACAAGTTCTAGCACAATGATTCTGGGAATGAATGGCTGAATGAACAGTCTATTTAGAGAAGTCAGAATGGCAACAAATTGTGGAGTTGAAATCACAAACTGAGGAAGACTGCCAGTCCTGCCATAACATTGCAGAACCCGAGGCAAGTGTGCAAATGGGAGTCCACAGAAGGTATCGCCTGTAGACAGACAATCAGAGCTCCTGTCCTATTCACTACACCAAACTGCAGAGTCCTCTGGGTTTCCAAATGTCTTTTTGAAAATTTTCTAAGTCTTCCTCCAGTCTCTCAGATGACCAGGACTGGCGTGCCCCTTTAGGTATGGTGTCCCAAACCTAGACCTGGACATGCATAGGCATTGCACCCATTTCTCCCATTTGGGGTGCTCTCCAAGCTTACAATCACTCTCTCTTGTTTATCCATGCATACACATATTTATGTATACACACGCTTTCTCTCTCTTTGTCTCTCTATCTCTCTTTTTGATGTGGGTTTTCCAGAGGCTTCAAATTGCTCAAGGACTCGCTCTTGTATGGTCATTCTGGGGTTCTGACTGTGCTGTTCATGGTTTACTGGAGAGTCACTCCCTTTTGTCTCTTGCTGGGAGCACCAACAGCTTCAGTCTGTGTCTGAGTCTGTGCAATTCAGGGGCCTGGGAACAGCTGACATTGCAGAGGTCATACAGAGGCATGGTGGTCTTTTGTGATATCTCCCAATTTTAAATGATGGCACTGCTTTAAATTATTTCAAGGCCAACAAAACACATATGTGTGTCAGATCAGTCCCTGGGACTGCCATTTCATATTATAGAACCTTGAATATTAAAAGGGCTACTTGAATTTCCCTATATCTTCTCAAGGCATGTTCCCTAAATATCTTGATAGGGCCCTGGACAGTAAGACTCCCCTAGAAGCCAGAGGTTGGCATGGAAGAAAACTACCTTTAGTGACTCAGATTGATTTAGGTTTTTTGAATGATAAAGGCAACTGTGGGACACATGTCTCCCTGGAGCAGAAAAATACAAGACAAACACAATTGTAATGTCTAGTAGGGAAGCTTACCATATTTTTTTCCTACTTAGCTCACCAGAGGGTCTTGACAGTCCCTGATAGGCTAAACTTTGAGTGGCTCAAAGCCTGAGACCAGGGTTTGTTAACTATTGGGGCACAGTGCACTCAATAATTGCTTGTAGGAATTATTTTATAGGAAAATATTGTAAGTGTGCATATATATATATTCTTTTTTTTTTTTTTGAGATAGAGTTTCACTCTGTTGCCCAGGCTGGAGTGCAGTGGCACAATCTCGGCTCATGCAACGTCCGCCTCCTGGATTCAAGCAATTCTCTGCCTCAGCCTCTCGAGTAGCTGGCTAATTTTTTTGTATTTTTGGTAGACATGGGGTTTCACTATCTTGGCCAGGCTGATCTTGAACTCCTGACCTCATGATCCACCTGCCTCGGCCTCCCAAAGTGCTGGGATTACAGGCACCCACCACCACGCCTGGCTAATTTTTTTGAAATCTTAGTTGAGATGGAGTTTCACCATCTTGGCCAGGATGATCTTGAACTCCTGACCGCATGATCCACCCGCCTCAGCCTTCAAAGTGCTGGGATTACAGGCATGAGCCACTGCGCCTGGCCGTGTGCTTATACTTTTATAAATATAAGCTGTTGTTTCCTTCAAAAGCATTGTCCACATACTGCTTTTGTAGCATATATGTACATTTAAAAAATCTCAGAAATTTACTATTATTTTTTGTCTTCTAGCATGTTTTTGTTGTCCTGACAACTGCTATCCACTTAGTCAGTGTATGGGTTGTCAGCTGAGATAACAAAGAAATCAATTCTCATCTCTTAAATTTCTAAGAATTCTCTTAAACTTAATGCAGAGATGGCAGTCTTAGCAGCCATGGCTTTTGATTTGTAAGAGCTAGAAGCATTCAGAAAGAGGAAAGTTTATTTTGAGCTCCAAAAGGTCTAAGATCTGAAGGAAGCAAGATCTGTTGTATAGGCCATAAGCAATAGATTAGAGAGAATGCAAAATACATACAGCAAGAGTCATTTCCTTGTCCCATCCTAGCTAAAAATGCTGGGAGAAGTGGGAGAGAGAATACTGAAGGAAGCAATAGATGATAGAGTTTCCCCTGTGTCCTGAATATGGGCTGAACTATAATGGGATTAGGGCTTCTACTGGGTAAAGATGTGTATTCTGACTTTCCCATCTGGAGACATTCCTAGTCTGTAGCCTCTCTGATATACTTTGTATTACAATGACATGGGAGCTTTGAAACAGAAGGAATGCAAGGGCAAAGTGAGGGACATGCAGAGAGGTGCAGGAGGCAATCCAGCCTTCCCAGGCAGTCAACAAAAGGGCAGAGGTAAGTTGAGATGGAGAGAAAAACAAAAAACAAACAAAAAAAACCACTACTGGAGGTTCACACACACTGTCGTGTGTGCAGGAAGTCTAGGTCGACAGAGGGGTAGTGCAACCTAGGATACAGTGTAGACTAGACAGCCAGGGACGGGACAAAAATCCACTTCTCAGAGAATGGCCAGTCTAGAACATAGCAATGGCCAAGAATTAGATGATTGATGTGTTTTCACCAATGTCTGGCTGTCTCATCATATCCTCATGGGAAAAAAGAACCCTCTCTGGGAAGGGAGGTATGTCTGAAAAAATTCTTATGTGACTAAATGTACCTGGAATTGGCAAGATAAAATTTTCTCTTACTGAGTAGAAGAGAGATCTGAAATAGAACTCAAATTCTGTTACAGGAAAATAAAGGAGGTTCCATTACTTATACCTGAGTTTGTGACCTGTGAAAATGCATGACCATTATACAAATATAAAGTTTTCCATCTGAGCTGCTACCAATTGTAATACATAATAGTTTTGCATGATGGTTAAGTAATCCTTTAAGTAAATTTGAAGAACATGTTTTGCCCGCAAAAATGGAAAAAAAAATCTAGAAATCTTCTTGCCAAAGTCCAAAAACTTCTAATGAATATTTCAATTCAATGTTGCGAGGCCCTATATTTTTGTTGAATGGTGAAGTAAGTGTGATTCATTAAGCTCTCATTCATTATGAAAATAGACTAGCAAATTATATCCTTTGTAAGTAAAATCATTATGAACATAATTTACAAAATACATTAAGTCCTTTCATGATCTTTCCAAAGGAAAAGCCAAATAGTTTTAAACACTTTGCAAGGGCATTATCATTTAAAAATCTTAGATCTTACTTCTCGTTAGTTATTTTTTGAAATATTTCTTGGGCAAATATCTAAATTTGGTTGTAATTTGCACAGTATAAACTATTTTTTATGTGTTCCCCAGAGAATCACGATCACTATGTTTTCGAGTGTAAAGTAAAAATGAAATTCTAGTTTCTTAAATACTGTATTCAAATGTTCTTTTCTTTTCCTCTCAAATTTGTGTAAGCCTATCTTGCCCCTTAGAGACTGTAACATGATCCTTCATCTCTTCAATTTTTGTATTAAATCATTATTTTTGAACTTGCAAAAGCAACATATAAGCCAGGCAGCATGTTACAAGTTTAAAATAAGTTGGTTTAACCCTCTGTGGGGTTTTAAAATCAGTTATCTACTTAAATTAAGGTAGAAGTCAGAGCAGATTTAGTGTCCTTCTATGCTATGCAGACTCACAATACTGTTCATTACCATGAACATGCCGGTACATGTTTGTTTCCCAGGAAAAATAGAGCCCTATTCATTATTCATAGAGGTCCTCCTGTACAGTAAAGACATTCATTCTCTAATGGCTCTATGACTAGGGTGTTGTGAAGCCCAAAGATGTTTTTTTTGGAAGACGGTTTACCAATTAAAAGCAAACAGCACTGGATTGCTTAGTAATGTCCTCAACATTGATTGGCTGTGATTGCAAATGAACATCAGGAGAAATCCAAAGGCACATCGCCTCCTGTTTCTATGCTTGCTGCTTCAGACACCTCCCTGGAAACAGATCATTAGTAGATGGAACTTCCAACTGGCTAGCTCAGACTTTTTTTTTTTTTTTTTTGCTTCAAGTAACTTAAAAAATATACACCAGATTTGCTCTCTCACAAGCATTTAATTATTTCCCCCTGAAATGTGATAAAATGTGCGAAGTTAATATAGAAGCAAGTTTTAAAAGTGATTGCCTGGAAGTGAGTTCAGGCTGTGAAGGCAAATAGACCATATTCTTCAAGTAAAAAACAATGATGTGTTATATGAAGCTAAATACAATAGAATTCTCTGTGGCTGATAAAGAACATAGGATGTCAGCCTTACATGTTTGATGTAAATTGAGCAAAATTAAGCTTAGATTTTGACTTATCAGTAAACAATAGAGATCAAGATCAGTGCTATTTTCCTATCCATAGGTCTAAAAATTATTAATAGTTGGTATTTATTATGCAGGCTGTAAACCCAGAATGTGACACAGTTGGGCTTAATGTAGTCACACAATGGTTAGGAAACTTTTCTCAATGTGGAAGATGGAGATATGTTTGTGATTTTAAGGAATCTAAACTAAAACAAAATCACTTATGCATAAAAATCTTAATTGAAAATGTTGGCATTGACAAAGGATATGCTACAGGTTTGGCCATATGGCAGAGTTTTTCCCTGACTTAGTAGAAAGTAGATTTTATTGCTTAGTTCTTGTACTTATTCATACTGATGACTAAGTTGAAGAAACAAATTTTCTTTGTCTTTCTGATGTCCACGTATATTCACTCCAATCAAGAAGGGGAATGGTTGGAGTTTGAGAAGCTACATAAATAAGAATGGAATATTTTCTTGTAACTGGCCTAATAGATGACATTCATTATAAAAGAATCGGATATTTTTAGGAATCAGCCTGATTATTGGTATGTTACTGGACTGATGTTGTTAACCTGATTCCATTAAGATTTTTGAGTTTTTCTTTGTAGAATGGTATATTAATACCAACCTAGCCGTTTTCTCCTACCCTGTCTTTCTTTCTTTTTTTTTTTTTTTTTTTTCTTTTTTAGACAGAGTCTCACTCTGTCACCCAGGCTAGAGTGCAGTGGTACAATCTCAGCTCACTGCAACCTCTGCCTACTGAGTTCAAGCAATTCTCCTGTCTTAGCCTCCTGAGTAGCTGGGACTACAAACTCATACCACCACGCCCAGCTAATTTTTGTATTTTTAGTAGAAATGGGGTTTCACCATGTTGGCCAGGCTGGTTTTGAACTCCTGATCTCGTGATCCACCCACCTTGGCCTCCCAAAGTGTTGGGATTACAGGCATGAGCCACCGTGCCAGGCCCTCTCCTGCCCTTTCTTATGACCAATCAATAGTCATTTTTATGGCTTCTAACTGGGATATATGTGACTATAGCCAATGAATAGAGAAAAGCTAACTGAAATGATACTGCCTTACGGTGTAACAAGAAAACAAATAAATTTTATTGACTTCCATATACCACTAGATTAAGCAGATAATCCATTCAAAATTTTCACTCTAATTTTTTTTGCTAGTATCTATGGTAATTTACAATAATATTGAATGAATTTAATTATTGTATTTTGAAGTTATTAGAAAACTTCCCAGATTAAAAGCTTTGAGTGTGCTATTTAATTTTAGAATATTCAGATTGGTTTCAGTTATTAAAAGTAATGTCATATCAATATATGATCATAGATAGCACGGTTTAGTCATATTAGTATCTTAAAATTTCTTCAGTTTTTTTATTCTAATCAATCAAGTCAATTTTGTAATTTGTTTATCTAATTAATTTTTTGTTTTCATCCTCTTATGTTAGTTTATATTAAAATGTTTAAAAAACTTAATCAAAAAATTATACCTTACTGCTCCTTTCAAGCAGGTGCCTTCTAAGCTGATATTGCATAGAAAACAGTTACAAGAGCAGAGGCCTGCAGGTAGTAGGAAATAACAGCAATATTTTATGGGTTGATTATCAGTGTTTTCCAAAAACTAAGTCTGTCATACTGCTTATTTAATTGTCAAAATAATTAACGATAGATAATTAACTCAGGGCCTTTAAATCTGTGAAACCATTTTAATAAAGAGCAAATGTTCCATTGATGAAAGTTAGCATCATGTGAAGAGCTATTCCCTACCGAATAAGCCTGTGTTGTTATCCACTTGCCTTACGGAATGCCATTGTTTATGATGCCAGATGATCTGAAAACTATGCAAAGCTTCATTCATTCTTCACAAAAGCCAAACAACCAGAATAGTGACTGGCAAGAAGCATGGGTTTAATAATCCAGGTATGTCAAATTTACTGCTTAGCTACAGAATCATCCCTCATAACATTAATATCTGAATTTATAACAAGTAAGACAAAGTTTGACGATCTTTTATTAACTACAAAAATGCAAGTTTATTCATTTGTGATAGGTTTTTCACCTTTGTCACTCTTACATTTACATATCTGATTTGGAAACACTTCAAAAATTCGTGAGCTTCAAATAATGGCATTGTCAAATGCATCTATTAATACTGTGAGCCTTCAAATCAAAATGAAACTCTTCCTGCTATGCAATAAACTTTCCTAATGATGTTATGAAATGATGCTTAGCCAGTAGTACATTTGTCAAGATTGTTCCAAGGCATAGTCTTAACAGCAATTTTTGAAAGTAAATATTTGGTTACTCAATATTTAAATATATTTATTACCTCAGATGCAGTTCTAGGCATGAAAATCACTTAGAGTCAATAAAGAGTAGACTCCTGGGTCATTAATATATATGAAAATTTAAAAGTGGTATTTTATTTAATTTTGTTTTTCGAGACGGAGTCTTACTGTCACCCAGGCTGGAATGCAGTGCACTATCACCACTCACTTCAGCCTTGACCTCCCAGGCTCCAGTGATCCTCCCACCTCAGCTTCCCAAGTAGCTGGGATTACAGGTGCACCCCACCACACCCAGCTAATTTTTGTATATTTTGTAGAGATAGGATTTCGCTATGTTGCCCAGGCTGGTCTCAAACTCCTGGCCTCAAGTACTGGGATTATAGGTGTGAGCCACTGCACCTGGCCTGAAAATAGTATTTTAAATCATTGTGATGCCTTAATGTATTTTCTATTCTGTGTCCTTGACTATTGATAGTTATATTTTAGGTAACGATGAGTAGATCTTAAGATTATATGGAATATTTTTATTGTCTAAGTTTCTGACATATATGAAGACTAAACATAATTAAATAATTAGAGTCCTTTCAATTCCCTTGGATAAACCCTGTCATAACTTTTAGGAGAAAATCTGATTAAGTAGATCACATGATTCCCTTCTTTGAAGCCAAACAGTTCTGGCTTCAGAGTCTTAGAAGAATATTGCAAGACAAGAAGAATCTGCTGCCCCATGGTGTTTGGTTTTCCCCCAAGAGATCATTAGTAACCCACTTTGTTCTCAGCTGCCCTAAAGATATAATTTTAATTGGTTTATATTAGCACTAGGTATATGTTTAAGGCTCAATAAATGTTAAATGAACTATTAGGATTTCATTGGATATAAACCATAAGATGGAAATGAAAGATTTTCACCATTTCTGGTCATTATTCACCCAAGTTTACCTTTTCTTTCTCTGTAACTCAGCAACCTTCCCATTATCCAGGCACCTGGCGAGCTACTGTTGTTAAATTTCTGACAGCTTTTTCATTACAGGCCCTGTTTTTCAAGAGGCAGGTTAACTAAGCGATTTTGATTTGTGCCAAGCTGAGATGTGGAATAGACACTTGAAGTCCATTCTCCTGTTTTCCTAAGATTTTATTTGAAGTTATTTGTCCTACTTTGATCTAAAAAATACTAAGAAAAAACTAAAATTCACCCATGATTTTCATTCATGATTTTTATAACTGAGCAAAAGGATGATAAATTCTGTTGTAGCTCTGCTTTTTATATATATATATAAACCCAAGGCTTTTAAAAAATTAACACAAGACATTTCATACTTCAGAGTTATTATTTTATTCAGAAACATATTAACAGCCAATTGTTTTACTTACATGAGATAGGGCAAGACCTTTCACTTTGTAAAACATGAACCAAATGCTATAATTTGTATTTATGTTAAACGTGTGACATATTCATGTCAAAACAATATTTTTTGTCTCATAACCAAGGACTCATCTTTACTGTAGAAAACATGAAAAATGCAGATAAGAGAAAAAAAAATTTTAAATCAACCAACCCAGTAAGATCATATTGGATTTCATTCTCTTTTTATGTCCACTCTTTCTTCTCTGAAGTTTTAGAAACTTCTGGAAAGCATTCCCGACTATCTGCCCCTTCCACATACAGTTACCACACTCTAATCAGTTTTACCTGATATTTCCATATTCTTTCCACCTACTTCACACACGATTCCATGTGGTTTAGCATCCACTCAGTTTACTATACTAAAATGTTTCTCTCAAAATTTCCAGTAAGCTTCCTTATCATTGTCCAAGTACCATTATCTCCATCTCTTTCTTGTCCACTGCAATTTGCTTTATGTTTGAAAATCTCCTCACCTGGGTTCCATGATGCTACCTTATGTTTTTGTTCTCTTCTTGTCTTTGCAACTATTCACTGTCTCTTGCCTTTAAATTTTCTTATTATTCATTGAGTTTGGTGTATAGGTTAAGTCGCTTTTACTTGTAAACAGTATAATAACCAACTAACAATGGCATAAACAACAGGATATTTATTGATTATTTAACAAGAAGTCCAGAGGTTGGAAGTCCTAAGGCTGGTTTGGTGACTCAAATAGGAACTCAAGGTTCTTTGCATCCCTCCATTGTCATTGTCTGTCTTCTAGCGATGTCTTGTCTCTTACGCAAAGGATGGCTGTGTAGCTCTAAGAAGGCAGGAGGCTGAGGCAAAATGACCCTTCTGCTCCTTTAATCAGGGAAAACACTTTTTTTTTTTTCCCAGAAATCTCCATAAATCACATTGGCTAGAAATGGGTCTTACACCCACCCCTACACCAGGGAAAAGTGCTAATTGTGATTCATCCCTTGGTGGTGAGCACAAATGCCCCTTGACATAATCAGTCTTACAGAAGCAAAAAAGAAAGGGCGGTGGCTGTGGGATATGTGACTGACAGGGGCTGCACGACTTGTCTGTCACCTATGGCAGCTCCTCAAGTCTGCATCTTTTTTTCTGTACAACTCAAAGTGTCTGAGGTTCCATACATGTGATGCCCAAAAAGGGTTGTAGTGAAAACCAGCTGGAATGTGAAAGTACTGTATAAACAGGAGTTGTATTGTCTTTTATTAAACATACCATATTTTCCTAATGAGATGCAATCTTTTTTTGTTTTTGTTGTTGTTGTTGTTTGTTTTGTTTTGCTTTTTGAGACAGAGTCTCACTCTTTCTCCCAGGCTGGAGTGCAGTGGTGTAATCTCGGCTCACTGCTACCTCCACCTCCAGGGTTCAAAGGATTCTCCTGCTTTAGCCTCCCAAGTAGCTGGGACTGCAGGCACGTACCATCACACCAGTGAATTTTTTTGTGTTTTTAGTAAAGAAGGGGTTTCGCCATGTTGGCTAGCCTGGTCTCTAACTCCTAAGCTCAGGCAAGCCGCCCTCCTTAGCGTCCCAAAGTGGTAGGATTACAGGCGTGAGCCACCACACCCAGCAGAGACACAATCTTAAATATTTAGTAATTCTTCTTGTGTATTGAACCAAGCACCAACTCATGCCAATCCTTTCCTCAGAATCTATCTACATCTTTCCATTTTCCATCGCCCTATTCTAGGTATCCATTTACCTCATGCTATTTATTTGCTTTTTTTTTTTTTTTTTTTTTTTGAGACGGAGTCTCGCTCTGTCGCCCAGGCTGGAGTGCAGTGGCGCAATCTCGGCTCACTGCAAGCTCCGCCTCCCGGGTTCTCGCCATTCTCCTGCCTCAGCTCCCTGAGTAGCTGGGACTACAGGCGCCCGCCACCACCCCCGTCTAATTTTTTGTATTTTTAGTAGAGACGGGGTTTCACCGTGTTAGCCAGGATAGTCTCGATCTCCCGACCTCGTGATCCGCCCGCCTCAGCCTCCCAAAGTGCTGGGATTATAGGCGTGAGCCGCCGCGCCCGGCCTTTTTTTTTTTTTTTTTTTTTTTTTGAGACGGAGTTTCTTGTTGCCCAGTCTGGAGTGCAATGGCACGGTCTCGGCTCACTGCAACCTTGCGCAGGTTCAAGTGATTCTCCTGCCTTAGCCTCCCGAGGAGCCGAGATTACAGGTATGTGCCAGCACGCCCAGCTAGTTTTGTATCTTCAGTAGAGACGGGGTTTCTCCATGTTGATCAAGCTCGTCTCAAACTCTCGACCTCAGGTGATCTGCCTGCCTCCGCCTTCCAAAGTGCTGGGATTATAGGCATCAGCTACCGTGCCCGGCCTTGTTTGCTTCCTCTTGTATGACATTTGTCCATGTTCTTTTTTCCTACTACACATAATATAAATACTACAGCTAGGATTCCAGCCATTAGCTGACCTTTTTGTCTAAACCAGATGCCTGCTCCTCCATATGACCTCTCTCCTGTCTGGTCAGGCCTCTTCCAGGAACTTCCATAACATTCCAGTCTCATTCCAATACCTTGTCTAGGCTCCTGCTGTGGCTCTCAGTGTTAACTGGAATGTTTGACTTTCTCTCTTACACCACTGCAAACAGTGTGACATTACTCAACAAATGGACCAGGCAGGGTTAAGGTCACCAGTAAAGCAAGTTATCTAATTCTTTGGTCTGACTTGAGTTCACAAACCTACCCTAAACTATTTGACTCTCCTGATGGAATTAATCTATTTATGTTTAGTCATTCTTTTCATGCAGTATCTTTGCCACAAATCCTAAGATCATTTTATAAGTATAGGGACTGTGTACAATAGTCTAGTGCTATATAGTTGCATTGAGTGCTCATTCAGTACTTAACAATTAGCTGATCTTCAAATAATTTAAAACCACATATACTATGCTTTTACCCATTCTTCCTATACCTCCATTTAAAATAATGAATTATCTGCTATACTGAGTCAGGGTAAATTACAATGAGTCCCAGGATAAGGTGATAGGACAGGAAGTGTGTGTTTTTACCCCCTTCCTCTGGAGTGCATAATGCTTGACTATGATACAAAGATAAGTTTGAAGGAAGTCATGTTGTCAAATATCACAGAAGTAATAACTTGACTGCAATTCCTGAGCCTATCAACCTCACCATTTGTCCACAAACATACCAGAATATATTTTATCTTGATTTCCGACTTGAGGGAAAATAAGTTCAGTGATTTAAGATCTGCCAGTTAGCATAAATATTGTGAAAACAAAAAATTATGCTGAAATTTTAAGAGAAAAAAAGTTAAGTGTGTTGCGTTTTCAGAAATATTTAGCTATGGAGTTTTGTTTTGTTTTGTTTTTTTGGTTTTGTTTTGTTTTGACCTATGAGTTTGAAGCTCTGTAAATAAGTCGACTTTATTTTTAAAGCGTTTGGAAAGGTTAAATGAGGTTGAATCTTGAGAGTCTTTTTGGTGGTTAGGAGAGGGGGAATTTATTAAAGAGAGGAAGATAATGTGGCTAATGTATTGTGATGATAATGACAAATTGAATGATTTAAACTTCATGAGTCATTCTGGTCATATCATCATCAGGAAAACATCTTCATGTGTAGCTTCACAGGTGAGCTCCACAAAACTGGGCATTACCTTGTAGTAGTTTCTGAATAATGTGCTGACCTATGATACACATAGCCACGTAAGTGAGTAAACACTATTATTATTATTATTATTATTATTATTATTATTATTATTTTGTCTTGGTTTTCATTAAACTGTCTTAGTTTCAGGAGCTCTGGGTTTCAACACACACTTCTGCTAGCTGACTTCAGTGCGTCCATTAGCATAACAATTAGGCAAACCTGAATTTTCACTTTTATCCTGTTCACAGAACATCAGTGTAAATGGAGACAGGAAGAAGAAATTGGATTGATTCTCCACTTGAGAATTATGTTAACTTGGAAGAAAATGTTAAGTCTACTGTGTGAGGGCATCTAGTGAGAGGGAAGATATTACCTCCCTTCCCCCATTATGTCCCTTTATGCACCTCTGACCCTTGTGCTCCCTTGTTGCTTCTGTGGTCTGGTTGTTAGCTTTCCCGATCCTCCACACATTGGAAACCTAAGCATAATGATTTCTGATCGAAGGCTATGGAATATTTGAAATAAAAAAAGGGGAAATTGTTGAATCTAGAACCAAACCTTTAAAAATAAAGAACTACCAGTCTGTAATGTGTGCCTTTAGAAAAAAACAAAGTCAAACAGAAATTAGACAACTAGTTAGAGCCGTGATTGTGCTCTGCCACCCATGAACTCCCGTGTATGACTATTTCCACTCTGGCTTTGTGTTTCAATAGGTCAGGGACACATATTAAGAGCAACAATTGGAACTGCGTTCTCCTTTACCTCCATAAAAATACAGCTTAATAACATGTTTTTAATAACTTAAAATTACCTTGTTTTTCTAGATTGTTTATTGATGTCCTTTCAGATCGGTATAAAGGATGTGAAGTGAATAAGAAAATAGGTACGTTTCTTTTTCTTCTTTTCCCCTTTCTACCGACTAGGAAGAGATCCAGTCCAGGTTTTGCCTTTGACTCGGCCTGTGAATTTCGGCTGTGCAATGTGTAGCACGTTTCTTTCCCCCCCCCCCTTTCTCCTTCCTTCTTGCCTCCAGTGTCTGTCTCCAGGATTTCTCTCTTCCTATTTCAGGAGGACTCTCACAGGCTCCCACAGCCTGTGTTAAGCTGAGGTTTCCCCTAGATCTCGTATATCCCTAACACATACCTCCACGCACACACATCCCCAAGAACCTCGCGCTCACACCAACAGACACGCGCGCACACACACTCGCTCTCGCTTGTCCATCTCCCTCCCGGGAGAGCCGGCGCGCGTTCCCACCTTCGCCGCACACTCCGGCGAGCCAAGCCCGCAGCGTTCCAGGATTCTGCGGCTCGGAACTCGGATTGCAGCTCTGAACCCCCATGGTGGTTTTTTAAACACTTCTTTTCCTTCTCTTCCTCGTTTTGATTGCACCGTTTCCATCTGGGGGCTAGAGGAGCAAGGCAAGAGCCTTCCCAGCCAGCCCTTGTTGGCTTGCCATCCTCCATCTGGCTTATAAAAGTTTGCTAAGCGCAGTCCAGAGGGCTGCGCTGCTCGTCCCCTCGGCTGGCGGAAGGGGGTGACGCTGGGCAGCGGCGAGGAGCGCGCCGCTGCCTCTGGCGGGCTTTCGGCTTGAGGGGCAAGGTGAAGAGCGCACCGGCTGTGGGGTTTACCGAGCTGGATTTGTATGTTGCACCATGCCTTCTTGGATCGGGGCTGTGATTCTTCCCCTCTTGGGGCTGCTGCTGTCTCTACCGGCCGGGGCGGATGTGAAGGCTCGGAGCTGCGGAGAGGTCCGCCAGGCGTACGGTGCCAAGGGATTCAGCCTGGCGGACATCCCCTACCAGGAGATCGCAGGTAAGCGCGGGCGCGCTGCAGGGGCAGGCTGCAGCCCTCGGCTGCCGCATGTTCCCCTGGCCGCCCGGCGCCCCCTTCCTTCCCCCTGTTGCTGAGTTGGTGTTCACTTTCTGCCACAGCTCTACGGGACTCCGCGTCTCCGTGCTGGGCGGCGGATGCTCCTGCGGCTTCTTCGGCGGGGGAAGGTGTGCGTCTCCGCCGCCTCATTGTGTGCACACGGGGGAGCACCCTGGCTCCCGCCTCCCGCTGCTCTCGCGCCCTTCTACCCCTTAGTTGATGGCTCAGGCCCGCTGGCCAGGGAGCCCGGGTCACTCCGGGGCGGCTGCAAGGCGCAGACGGAGAGCCGAGCAGGGCGCTCACTCCGCGCTCTGGTTCGGGCAAACTTGGAAGAACTGCGACCGCAGTTTGCCCAGCGCCACAGTCTGAGTGGCGCCTTCTCCACTCCCGCCCTTGCGCCGGCAGGGGCGGTGGAGAGACGCGGAGGGCTCCCCCAGCCCCTCTCTCTCCTATGCGTGTCCTCCGGGGGGCAGAGCGCACGGCGCTCGGGCCGGGGGCGGGCAAGGCTGGGAGGGACCCTCGCCGGGGACCTGGCCTCCGGACGCCGGCATTTCAAGGCTGGTTTGGGGACTTCACGGGCTGCCTGTTTCAGATATGGGGCGGGCTTTCCCGTTACGGTTCCTCAGTGCTTCCCCAGTTGCTGTTGGTCACTCAGGGCTCGGGGACACCCCGCCACCCGGTCCGGAGCCGGCCTCGTCTGCCAGCGAGCAGCCAACTTCAGCGGGTGGCTCAGCTGGGGATTCGGGTCCGGGTTCGGGGGCCCCGTGTCACCCGCATGCCCGGCCACTGGCATTGCTCCACCAAGAGCTTGAGAGCGCCCACCCTTTCTCTCGGCGCCAGTGTGTGTAGCACTTGGTCTCCGACAACTTGCGCGGCAGTCTGGGTGCTTGTTTTCCGGCTCTTAGCTCCAACCGAATCCGAGCTTCTCTGGGGCTATGTGAATGAAACGTGTCGGGAGAGAGAATCCTTTGGCTGCTAAAGAACAGAACTGAGAGAGGCCGAGGGAGGCCAGGAGATACTGCGAGGGCGCGGGCTGCTCAAACCGGGTAGCTGAAGTCCTTAGTGACCTCAGATCGTCAAGTCAAAACGCTGAATTTCCATCAGCCTCTCTCTGCTTTTTGCCAAATAACTGGTGGATGGATGAAAAGCATTTTGCAGATATCTTAGAACATCACAGTTTCGATACGTTGAGGAATTACTATTTTCTTATGATTTTCAAGCTGTAGAAGTGAGGGTTTTTACTTACACTGAAATGAACACATTTAAATAAATTTGAGCATTGCCAAAGGGGGAAAAAAAAGAGGTGCAAATTACCACGCTCATTATATAGAAGGAGCTTTTTCAGTTCAGAGCCAGACATTCCCTTTGCTGAGTCTAAGGAAGAATCTGTGGTGAATTATAAGACTACTTTTCTATCCTTGTTACTTCTTCCTTCTTTTCCAGAACTCCTTAATTTGTTAATCAATGAATAGAGAGCGACCGTCCCCACAGCTCCTTAAGTTTCTTAACTCTCCTTCGTCTACTGTTATTTCATTCTTTTTAATTAATTGATAAGGATCAGCTTCGCTTTTTTTCCCTCCCCAAATCGCAGGGAATTCAACTTTTTAAAAGGTTTGTAGTATGGATCACTTCTTCTAGGAACTTTTTCTCCTTTAATCTGGGCTTTTTTCAAACGGCATCTTTTAAGCACACAGATCTTTCCCAACATGATTTCAGATAAGATATCTCAAAGAAGAAAATAGCTATTTTTAAATTGCTTCGGTATTCTTTAGCGGATAATGGGACTCTCAGGAGACTAGAGTTCATCCTCAGCATCAGGCACATGTCTTTAATATCAAAGTGAAGATTTTCGGTGTAAAACAATTTCTGTAGTCACCATGAATGTTTGTTGAGAACATTCCCAGGGGTTCATGTAAATTCTTCGGTGGATATTTAACTAAAGAGGTTTTGGTTTTTGTTTTTGGTCTCCTCCCCACCTTTTTACAATTACAGTGTTTGCTTATTAGCTATGAATTTCTAAAATGTGTGCACTTTTTTTTTTTTTAAACTCACCTGCTTTCCATGAGTAAGGGCATACTGTTAACTTTGCTTTAAGCCTTGTGTCCTTTGATGCTGGTAGACATAATCAAGATGCAGGTCACCACAGGGTCAGAGGCACATTTAATAGGAAAATAATGAATTGAAAGACAATTGTGTTTTTTAAGGATATACTTGTTTTTTCAAAATCAACTTTACTTAATGCTACCTATTACTGTTTTAATAATCACTTAGGAAATATACCCTGTTGTTACATGAACACACTCTGTCTCTCCTCCCTAGTTCTTGATACTGTTTACATTTAATTATCTAGTGTAAGTGGTTATCTTTTCTTAAACTCTTTTTTATCCTTTGCCTTGATTGGGCATCTAGTGGTTTGCCTGAGGAATTTCATGTGTCTTCAATCTGCCAGAGCACATAAATTTAAAAGAATTGCTGTTCAGACTTCAGATTCATGACAGCTGTTTCTAATTGAAAGCTATTTGCAGGTAGCTTGCTTAGTGAAATAACTTCAGAAGTAATAAGGACGTTATGTTTCATCATGACATTATCAAAGTTTTACTCAGAACTCACAATTGTGAAATAGTGTTGCCCTTGTCTATTCTAGGGTAGAATAGAAACCCAACAGATGAGGAAGTATCATAGGTAATATATAAAGTTCTACTTTCAGAGAATGCTTGGGAAGGAGGAGGCCTTCAAAGGGCAGTTTGCACCATCAGTCTTCACTCAGTGCTGATTTTAAACCATCTCAAGGAGATCAGATAGACTCTATTTATCCTTGTTTGAAAAACTTCCAAAGGAGTAGACTCTTGATCCCCTTTCAGCAATCCATTCTAATGTTTAGCAATTCTTGTGGTATAGAAACGTTTCCAGATATCTAGCCAAAAGCCTTCACAATGTGCTTGCTTATTTTTTCTTGTTCTATCTTCTGGGAAGATATTGAGCAGTGAATCATCAGGTTCTTTGTTAGGACAGTTATTCTGATCAAAGGTCAGTGTGAAACATTCTAGTCTTTCCTCATTCATCAGAATTATGACCTAATTTTCCAATCCTCCTCATGTTGGTGGCTCTAAACTTCTAAAGGAACTCTACCACTGAAAATAGCACCTGCTTAAAACTCTGGGAAATTCAGAGAATGTTGTTTCAGGCTTACTCTGCCACTGTTTTATGCCTTGAGTCTTCCTAGGATCATTAATTATAACACTTTGTAGTTAACAGTGACTTATTGGCCTACATGATCATGTTTTCATTACTTATGTAATGTGACATTATTTAACAATCTCTTATGTAGAATTTATTATGTGCCTATCACCTACTTAAAAATTATTACCTTTATAATATCACCTTACTGAATTCTTCTAATAACTTAGTAGACACTACACATTAACCCCATTTTATAGATAAAAAGGCTGTGTGACAGGAACTTTAATTAACCTACCTAAGGGTGACTCAACTAGTAAGTAATGAGGCTGCAGTTCAAACCCAGGCACTCTGACTCCAGGGTCTATATACCTCACTTGGCTCACTGCCTTACAGTATTTAACATTCACCATTTATTTTGAATGAATGCATGCAAAATCTATTCTTTCCTCATTTCATATATATATACGTTTCTATTTTGTTCCAACGTCTCTAATTCTCAATATCACTTTGACTTTGGATTTTGTATTCTCAGGAATTGGCCATGCTACCACCATTAAATGGTTCATGCATTTAATGCATTTTTCTGTACATTTTCTGGCAAGATATAGTTATATAAAACACAGAAACTAAAGTGCGTGTCTTGGTTTCTTTCAGTATACTAGGCCTATTGAAATATTGGGTTAGTCCAACAAAGCTCATGATGGAAAGTTATTCATGGGGCTAGAGGGAGTAAGAACATTTATCTCCACAGATTAGAAAAAAAAATGTAACTAGCTCTGTTTTCAATATTTATTTTGCAACTTTTTCTGTCCCACGTATTTTGAGAGTTGTGTTACAGCTGGATATTAAGCACTAAACTCTTCATCTATTTGATATTAATTTATCAAGTATTTATCTAAAAATCTATACTTTAAAAAGATTATTTGCTTGTTTCAAAATACATAATGTTTCCTTTTCACTGACCTTTGCCCAATGGGCGTTTCCTTTCTCTGGAAACCTGTCTTTCTGTCTGCTCCCTCAGCAAACCAACTAATTTAATACATTTACAATTTACACAACTTTTTTTTTTCCAGTTTCCATGGAGATATTACATTAACTTAAATGGAAAACAGTGTTTGGTAACGCTTACTCTTTAAAGCCACAGTAAATATAGTTTGAGATAAATTGTTTAATTTCTGTTTATCTGCCTGGTTCAAAGATTTATTTCTTTTTCCCCTGTTTAGTTAGCTGATTTCTTTAAAAGTTTTTGGAAGGACAGTATAAATTACAAATGAGTGAGGTGAACTTCAATTTTTTTTTTTAATGTTTCTACAAGTCACTAGATTTCTAAAAGAATCACATTAATTCCAGGTATCAAAGCAATCTAAAAGTTGGGCTATTAGAAGTGCCACTTGTTAAACTCTTGATTTGGGAATTAATTTTAGAGTGATTGTGAGTTATCTTAGCTGATTTAATTAGAGGATAATATGTCATCATTGGGAACAAGAGTTCATTTGAGTTGACTCATATACTTTTTTACATAAAATATCTTTCAACTGCATTGTACCTTAATAATAGCTTGTGAGTAGAAATATAGGCCACTGTCAAAATTGATTTAAAATGTACAGCATTATGTTCTTTAAGTATTATGGCATAAAGATTGTACCATAAATTATGTAAGAAAGTGACTAGTGTTCTTTTAAAATTATGGATGAAATTTTTTTTTTTTTTTTTTTTTTTTTGAGACGGAGTCTCGCTCTGTCGCCCAGGCTAGAGTGCAGTGGCGCGATCTCGGCTCACTGCAAGCTCCGCCTCCCGGGTTCACGCCATTCTCCTGCCTCAGCCTCTCCGTGTAGCTGGGACTACAGGCGCCCGCCACCACGCCCGGCTAATTTTTTTTTGTATTTTTAGTAGAGACGGGGTTTCACCGTGGTCTCGATCTCCTGACCTCGTGATCCACCCGCCTCGGCCTCCCAAAGTGCTGGGATTACAAGCGTGAGCCACCGCGCCCGGCCTTAAAATTATGGATGAAATTTATGAACACTTACTAAACACAAAATTATTGAGTAGTTTTAACCTAAAATGATCTAACTTCAATCACTAGTTTTATATAGAAATATGAGTTTAGGGTAAACAGTATAATAAAATAATTGCTTTAAAAATGATTTTAATCTTTTGATCTTATATTGAAACCCACAAAAATAACAATATAAGAACAACCTTTACCCCCACTTAATTCACATCTTTCAAATTACTTCTAGAAAGGCCAGTAAGGTGACTTAGATTTATCTTGCCAATATAAACAGCGATTTAATATTCTTTTAAACTTGGTGCTTGTATTTCTTTACAGACTAAATTCTGCTATGTTAAATTCTTGAGCTGGTACATAACGTAACTTTAAATATTTTCATAGATTTCTCCAGTATTATTCAGTTTTCAATGATATATATAGTACAGTTTGAAAGTACTATTGACTCCCTGGGATCATATATTTGTGATAAAGGGTTTCATAGTAGCGAGACTTGGGTAAATGTTTTAAAATTCTAATAATCCTGGATGCAAATATCTAAGAATCTTTAATAACCTTGGATGAAAAATATGTTTTAAGTGAATGTGCCAGTTAGTAACCAAAAAAAAAAAAAAATCAAAATTTGGTTTCACACTTTCACATTATTCAGGTTATTGGGTATTTTAATAACCCGTTCTCTCTTTCTTCTAGGCAATTTTTCTTCATGCAATGAGTATTTATTGTATACCTACTATGGGTAAGTCATTGTACCAGGTTCTGGGGGTAGAGCCCCAGGGAATTTGAATCCCAGCAGGGAAGCAGAAATTAAGGACACCATTCACAATTAATTAATTGCCACTGAGATAAATGCATGGCACTAAGGACGCCTGGCACTGTGAAAGCATTTTATAGGAGCATTTGATCAAATCAGAGGCAGAATAATGGGATCTGAAGCATGGGTGCCCTTCAGTATGGAAGCAGGAGTGTGGAAGGGGCACAAATTTCCTGTGTGGTGAGAATACCCTGCAAACGTGAGGAGGGTTCCAGTCCCTGGGGAGAGTGGTCAGTGAGTGGGGAGAGGGGTGTGGGAGAGACTGGAGAAGGGGGCCCAAAGGTCAGGTTAATGACTTAAATTGATAGAAAGAATCCAAAGGTAACCCCTGCATCTTGGCCCTAAGTTGTTCCCTTTTTCACAGCAGACCTGAACCTTTAGCTAAAAAGCTCAGTAGTGCTAAAGTCAAGTTTTTACACATCCAGTTGTTTCGAATATAGCACAAAGAAGCAGCTTTTTAACCATTTAGAGCATATTTGCCTTGTGCACTCTATCAAACTGTACCTATCTGCTAGCCATATGTAAGACAACCCTGGGGTGATCAAAGACTCCTAGCTGCTGCAGCCCTTAGCAGCTCTCTGGCCCTGAGGCTGTCTACCGTGTTGCTGATGACATTGCCTGGGTCATAATGCCCTTCTTCCCTGGGAGTTCCTTGACCTTCTGCCCTTTTGGGTGGTGGCCCGTTTGTTAGCCCTGCAAGGTCTCATGCTGTGAGGGACTTTCCTTCACATGCAACCTGAATGTCTTCCAAATTAAGCTCACTGTGTGCTACTGCCACCTGGGGGTCAGTTGTCCTCCCCCACCCCCATCAGCCCTGACATCCTTCAAACTCACTACAGTGACTTTGGCCTTTAGCCTGAGTCCCTTAAGAAGCTGTTGAATAAGTGTTTTAATCAGGATTGGATATAGTTTTGAAATACTACATTGGTTGCTCTATAGAGAAAGGATTGAGGGGAAAAAACAGATACAGGAAAAGGAGGAGAGGCTAGCTAGGACTAGAGTGGTGATCATGGAAATAGGAAGGATTCAAGAAATACTTAGTAGGTGAAATGGATCAAAGTTACTTATTTAGCATCTACTATGTGACTGACAATGAATAAGGACTGGGTTGTGTGTTTGTGTATGTGTGTGTGTGTGTGTGTGTGTGAGAGAGAGAAAGTGCGAGAGAGAGAAAGGGAAGGAAGAGAGAGAATTAAGAGAGAAGTAAACGTCCCAGAAATGTTAATTGAATTACCATGGTAATAAAAATACTTTAGCATAGTTTTTGTGTGCTTCATAATGGAGACAAAACTCAATATCATTAAACCAGCAGAAAACTATTAACAGTATCAGTGTCACTGAGAGAAAGAGATTTCTCAAATAGGATCAGATGAATTGCTAACTCTCAAAAGTGCAGAAATATCAAAATACATGTAATCAGCCACATTCACTATGAAATTTAAGTCACGGTACTTTCTGCTCTGTCAGTGAAAAAAAAACTTCAAATTTTTTACCCTAATGGAGAATTAATCAAATTGTACCATCATTTCTATCAGTAATGATATTTGGTACTTAAGCTACTGACAAAGCATTGTTTTAATCTAAGTACCAGATATCATTACTGTTTATAATAATGACAATGAGAGGTTGAAGCTGAAAGGAGGAGGCAAAATTTAATTGGAGCCTTGAGGGACGAGTAGCATTTGACAAAGGGCCATGAAAGAAGGAGGCAGTTAGGGAGTAATTAAATATGTGAGCAAAATAGGGTGTGTGGAGGAGAGCACAGAAAGGAATCTGATATTGAACAGATAGGGTGGGATTGGATTTTTGGAGGGCCTTGAAAATTCTAGGCTTCATATGACAGAAAGTAGGTCATCATCTCAGGTTCTTGGCAGAGAGGTGACATGATGAAAGTATTGTTTTGGATTAGGCAAGCAGTATCACAGGATGGATTAGAGAAAAGTTCATTAAAGGCCCCAGGGGGAGGGAAGAAGGACAGCTAGGAGACACTTAAATTTTAGAGGCTTAGGCAGGAGATTGCCATGGTCTCAGAGGAGGATGAGAGGAGTGAAGAAGGGGTGAATAAGGCCATGAGAGAAGGAAGAAACGATTAAAAGGGAAAATTTTAAAAAATTAAAAACTTCACTCTGCTACTTAGAAATTCCAATAAAAGAGTTTAGAGGATGAGCTGTTGAAACTCTCAACTCAAGTAGTCTGTGTCAGTTAAGATACTTTTGGCAGCAGGTCACAGAAATTCCTGACTCAACTGGCTTACACAGTCAGGGAAAGCCGTTATTTTGCATAACAAGAAGTCCCAGTGCAGAGCTCTTGCAAGAGTGAGAAAGTTGTAAGCTTGCAGTATCAACAGGGTGCCAGGTTCTCTCTGTCTTTTGGCTCTGAGATCCTTGTTCCACCAGATCACCTCCAAATAAACACAAGATGATGGCTAGAGTACCAGGAGCTAAGGCCTCATGACAATGCCTAGATGCACAGAAAGAAATGATTTCTTCCCACATGTCTCTTCCTTGATGAGGCAGACCACTCTCAACAGTCCCCCAGCAGAGATGCCCATCCTTCTCATTTCAGAATTGCCTCCTATGCCTATACCTAGAAGGGAAGGCAAAAGGATGTGGTCTTTCAGCTGGACCCTCAGATGGGAGCTGATGATCATAGCATCTTCATGCTTGATATTACTGAGTTCATTTATCAAATCCAGTAGTCTTTTGGAGGAGTCTTTAGGGTTTTATTAGGTACAGGAACATATCATTGGCAAACACACATAGTTTGACTTCCTCTTTTCTAATTGGAATGCCTTTTATTTCTTTATTTTGCATAATTGCTCTGGCTAAGACTTCCAGTATATGTTCAATAGAAGTAGTGAAAGTGGGCATCCTTGTCTTGTTCCACTTCTTAAGGGAAATGTTCTTATGGGGGGATGCTTTCAACTTTTCCCCCTTCAGTATGATGTTCACTGTGGGTGTGTCATATATGGCTTTTATTATTTTGAAGTATGTTCCTTCTATGCCTAGTTTCTTGAGGGTTTTTATCATGAAGTGATGCTGAATTTTATTAAATGCTTTTTCTTCATCTACTGAAATGAACATATAACTTTTGTTATTCTGTTTATGTGGTGAATTACATTTGTTGACTTGCATATGTTGAACCATCCTTGCATCCCTGAAATGAAGCTTAGTTGATCCTGGCAAATTATCCTTTTGTTGTTCTATAGTATTGGGTTTGCTGTGTTTTCTTGAGGATTTTTACATCTATGTTCATCAGAGATCTAGGTCCACAGTTTTATTTTTTTGTCGTGTCTTTCCTGACTTTGGTAACAGGATGATACTGGCTTCATAGGATGAGTTGGGGAGGATTTCCTCCTTCCCAACCTTTTGAAATAGTTTTAGTAGGATTGGTATCACTTCTTTTAATGTCTGGTCACATTCAGCGTGAATCTAGCTGGTCCTGGGCTTCATTTTGTTGGAAAATTTTTTTAATTACTGATTTGATCTCACTGCTTGTTATTTGTCTGTTTAGGATTTCTGTTTCTTCCTGATTCAAGCTTGGGAGTTTTATGTTTCCAGAAATTTATTCATTTCCTCTAGCTTTTCTATTTTGTGTGCTTAGAGATGTTCATAGAACATCAGATCTATGAAAATGGAAACATTACGACTGATACCACAGAAATACAAAAGATCATCTCAGATCATTTTTTTGTATTTCTGTGGTATCAGTTGTAATGTCTCCATTTTTATTTCTGATCGAGCTTATTTGAATCTTCTCTATTGTTTTCCTGGTTAATCTAGCTAGTGATTTCTCAATTTTATCTTTTCAAAGAACCAACTTTTCATTTCATTGATCTTTGTATTGTTTTTTTCAGTTTTAGTTTTGTTTAGTTCTGCTCTGATCTTTGTTATTTCTTTTCTGCTACCTTTGGGTTTGGTTTGTCTTGTTTTTCTAGCTCCTTGAGGTGTGACATTTGTTGTTAATTTGTGATCTTTTTGTCTTTTTTGATGTAGACATTTAGTGCTATAAGCTTTCCTCTTAGGACTGCTTTTACAGTATCCCAGAGATTTTGATAACTTGTGTCACTGTCATCATTCATTTTGAAAAAACTCTTAATTTTAATGTTGATT
Organism: Symphalangus syndactylus; assembly: GCF_028878055.3. Taxonomy (NCBI): domain Eukaryota; kingdom Metazoa; phylum Chordata; class Mammalia; order Primates; family Hylobatidae; genus Symphalangus; species Symphalangus syndactylus. Next base: position 28,418,459 of record NC_072437.2, on the reverse strand, counting down.
TTGTCATTGACCTAAAAATCATTCAGGAGCAGATAATTTAATTTCCACATATTTGTATAGTTTTGGGAGTCCCTCTTGGAATTGATTTTTAGGTTTATTTTGCTGTAGTCTGAGAAGATGCCTGATATGATTTTGATTTTTAAAAATTTATTGGAACTTATTTTGTGGCCTATTGTATGGTCTGTCTTGGAAACTATTCCATGTGCTTATGACAAGAACGTATATTCTCTAGTTTGGTGTAGAATGTTCTGTAAGCCTCTGTTAGGTCCATTTGTCCTAGAATCCAGTTTATGGCAAGTGTTTCTTTGTTGACTTTCTGCCTCTGTGATCTAGCTAGTGTTGTGTTGAAGTCCTCCACTATGATTGTATTGCTGTATTTCTCTTATATTAAATCTAGTAGTATTTGTTTTACAAATCTGGAAGCTCTGGTGTTAGGTGTATGTTTATTTAAGGTTGTTATCTCTTCTTGTTGAGTTGACCAACTATCATTATATAATGACCTTCTATGTCTTTTTATCATTGATTTATTTATTTACTTTTGTTGATTTAATGTCTGATTTATCTGATATAAGAATGACCAGTGCTGCTCATTTTGGATGCCATTTGTGTGGAATATTTTGTTCTACCCCTTTACCTTGAGTCTATAAGAATCTTTACAAGTTAAGTGGGTCTCTTGAAGGCAACACATACTTAGATTGTGCTTTTTAGTTAATTCCACTAATCTACCTTTTAAGTGGGGCATTTAGATCATTTATATTCCAAGTTAATAGTAATATGTTAAATGACTCTTCCAGTCATCATGTTGATTGCTACCTAGTTGTTTTGTATTCTCCATCATGTTACTATTTTATAAGCAGCGAGTTTTGTACTTTTGAATGTTTTTTATACTGGTGCATATAGAACTTTCATTCTGATGTTTAGAATTCCTTTGAGCATTTCTTATAGGTCCAGTCTAGTGGTGACAGATTCTCTCCGAGTTTGCTTTACTGGGAGAGACCTTATTTCTCCCTCATTTATGAAACTAAGTTTTGCACCATACAAAATTCTTGGTGACCATTACTCTGTTTAAGAAGACTAAAGATAGGATTCCAATCCCCTCTGGCTTGTGAGTTTTTTGCAGAGAAGTCTGCCATTAGTCTGACAGATTTTCCTTTATAAGTTTTGATGCCTTTGTCTCACTACTCTTAGAATTATTTCTTTCATGTTGACTTTAGATAACCTTATGATTACATGCCTTACTGATATTCTTTTTGCAATGAATCTCCCAGGAGTTCTTTGAGCCTCTTGTGTCTGAATGTTTAAATCTCTATCAAGACCAGAGAAGTTTGCCTCAAATATTCCCTCAAATAGGTTTTCCAAACTTTTTACTTTTTCCTTCTTCTCCTTCAGGAATACCTGTGATTATAGGGTTTGGATGTTTTAGAGAATCCCATATTTGTTGGAGACTGTATTCATTTCTTTTGATTCTTTTTTATTTGTTTTTGTTTCATTGGGTAAACCCAAAAGCCTTATATCCAAGCTCTGAAATTATTTCTTTTGCTTGGTCTAGTCTCTTGGTAAAACTTTTCACTGCATTTTGTAACTCCCTAAATTAGTCTTTATTTCCAGAAGTTCTGTGTTTTTTGTTTTGTTTTGTTTTGATTTTTTGATTTTTTAAAATCTATCTCCTTGGAAAATTTTCATTCATATCTTGAGTTGTTTTCTTGATTTCTTTATGTTGGTTTCGACTTCCTCTTGGATCTCATTCAGAAACTTTATGATCAATATTTTGAATTCTTTATCTGGTATTTCCAAGATTTCATTTTGGTTTAGATTTATTGCTAAAGAGTTAATGTGATCTTTTGGGGGCATTGCAAAACTCTGCTTTTCATGTTGCCAGAATTATTTTTCTGCTTCCCTCTCATCTGGATAGAATGTTTCTTCTTCTTATTTTTGAATTGAGTTTTGACTGGACTGGGTTTTTTTTTCTCCTTGAGGATGTAACTATAATGTGTATAGTTTATGATTCCCTCGCTTTGGCTCTGGGTAATTTCAGTTGCAAAGACTCTGTGTAAGTTCCTTGGTTATACAGATTTTGTCTCATGGCTTTCTTAGGTCCTGCTTATAGTAGCAATGCAACGGGTGTGTGAATAGGGTCACTGTCTCCTGTGGTGCTGGAATGGCAGAGGTCTCATGAAGCTTATTTTATTCCTCTTGATGTGTACTTTTTTCCCCAGTATTTTTTTCACTGGGTTGAACAATTTAGTCTTCAGTTTAATTAGAGGTGTCCATGGGTAAGAATTGGCTGTGGCTGAGGTAGGTAGGTATATGCAATGCCACAATGGTGGGCACACATCCCAGCCCTGATGGATGTAGCCTGGGGAGTTCCCATGAAATGCACTGACGTCTTCATAGGTGAAAGGGAAGGTGCTACCTCAGCTCTACTACAAGCCTGGAAAAAAACAACCCAACTCCCTATCATGCTCCTGTCCCAGTGTTCTGGATATTCAGATTAGAAAAGCATCTTTCCATCTTCAGGAATGCCGACATTTTGTGTAGAGAGGGAGCAGGGCTCCACTCCTCTTGCAAGCCTGACCCCAGAGGACATACATCCTGTGGGGACACAGTCACCCCAAAATGCTCTAGAAAGACCATCTACAGATGCACCCAAGCCAAGTTCCTACAGGAGACATCCTGGCTGTGTCTGCAGCAGTGGGTGAGGGGGAGAAGTCCCCTCTACGTCCCTTCGTGAGTACTGAGGCTGCTCAACCGCTGGGGAAGAATTGAAGTCTTCCCACTGAGCTGAGCACTGTGCCTATCCCTCTGCTGAAAGAGGTGCAGCTGCTCCTAGCCCACAAGCAGCAAGTTCACGGACACAGAAAAGCCTGCACTCTGTTTCTTTTGACCCACAGGGTGCTCCCTTGGTGTAGTGCACTCCTCCTTCCCCTAGGTATGACAATCCCTGGGGGCCAGCCCACTGTGAATCCTGCTGTTCCTCTGGGTCTAGCCACCCTGTGGGGTTGCCACAATCCAGGTTGGTACTGAGGCATGTCTGCAAGGGATCCTGTGATGTGATGACACAAGGGTTGGAAGTCCCTGAGCAGAACAAAGTCTCGCAATGGGTGCACACTCAGTATGGCACCTGCTACTACAGGTTGAGACCAGGGGGAACAGGAAGGGACCTGAGATGTTAGCCCAATATAATTAGGCTACCATCGAGATGGTAGCCCAATATAATGCCCTCGAGAAGTCCCCAGATCGCAGCCCGCTCCAGTACTTGGGCACATGGTGGCAAAAAAGCTCTCCTTGAGTTTGAATACCAGCAGTCTGCTACAAGGGCTAGAGAGGCCAAGAGCATTCCTACCTACCCTTTCCACAGAATACTAAATCTCTTGATTTGATCTCTGCCAGCTTCCTTAATTTTTGTGTATGCTGTAGATTCTTTCAATGAACTCTCCAATGGGCTCCAACAATCTCCCCTTAACACTCCATTTGGGCTATTCACATTCACCTGTAATTCTGTTTTTTGTTTGTTTGTTTGTTCTGAAGGGAATTGGTCACCCATGTCTCTAGTTAGCCATATGGAGAAGCCCTCTGATCCCTCAGGCCGTGGACTGGTCTACAGGACTTGCAGTGGCCTGGGCTTTGCTCTTAGCTCCAGAGGCAAGTGATATGGGTGGAGCTGGACCAGGCTGGTCCTCTCTGGTCTCCCAGTGGCAGGTGCAAGCACCAGCTCTGATGGGGATGGCAGGGGAGTGCTGTGGCCTCTGTAGGCCTGTCTTGGTCTGTTCAGGATTTCTAAATAAGGCTATTTGGTGTGGTTTGGTGGCTTTCTCACTTGCCAGCTGTAGTGTCAATGTACTGGGCGTGTGAATGGGTTCAAGGCGTCCTGGGTAGCTGGGGTGGGTGGACAATGGTGTTAGCTGAGGTCAAAGAAGAGCTTTCTCCTTTACAAGCACTGTGTTATTGTGCCAGAAGATGTTGTAATGGGCTGTGCTAGGTGAAGTTGGGCCAGGAGGTAGCGCTTGTAGGAGAGAACCAGCTGCTGGGGTGGCCATGGGATGCTTGGCCTGTGTTATTCAGGGGAAGCACTCAGATGTCACTGGTGATGGGCAGGGCCATGGAACTCCTAAAGGGCCCTGTCTGTGTTCTGCTGCCAAGGTGGGTGGAGGGGAAAAGCTGGGTGGGGGCTGGGTCAGGCAGTCCTGTGCTTTGGCCCCCCTTAGTGTGAGTGCAAGCAGGGGCCCTGATGGGAGTCAGTGGGAAATTCCCTGGCCACTGGGGTAATGTTTCAGAGAGGAATGGAACCACTTCTGCTGCATAAAAGAGTCCACGCTGGGAGCCGGGCAGCAGGTGGCAATGAGACCCACCCAGCTCCCATGCCTTTGACAGGGCAGATCTCACACCCACAGACTTCTGCTGGCAGAAAGCTGCAAGGGCCAGCTGGGTCCCACAGTGCAAGACTGCCACACACTGTGAGACTCCCACCCAAGTCAGAAACCGCAGCTCGCAGGCCACACCCCTTCTAGTTTGGCCCATGAAGCAGGGGCACCTGGCTCCTGTGCCCATGCCAGAAGCATGCTTTATGCTTAAGATTAGGTTGCAAATCTCACTTGGGAGCTTCTTTCAGCCTGTGGCCATCTCCTGAGTTAGCTAGCAGATTTCCACGTGGGCGTCTGTGAGTTGGATTAGGAATGTCTTCCTTCTGCCCCTCCTGGCGCCTGGGAGGGCATGCAAAGCACTTCTCCATGCTGCTCCTTCTCCCCACTGCTCCCGAAATCAGCTCTAGCACCTGGTAGGGTTAAGGAGCTCCCCCATGGCCTGGATTAAGCGGCTCCCCAATGGGAATGTGCATGAAGGAGACAGTCTCTCCCCCTTTCACGCTCCAAAGACTGCAGTTTTCTGCCTGACTCACAGTGCAGCCTGCTGCCTACTGCTCCTTTCACAGTATCCAAAGTTTCTTTCACTTTTTCTCTTGAGTTCCTCTGTTCCTTCTTAGATAAAAGTGCACAGCGTGAATCTCTATATACTATTTTACTCTTTTCAAAAGGGTGAGGCACACTAACAAAGCCTCTAATCTGCCATCTTCAAAAAAAATCTTCATAATCTTAATAAGAATCCCAAGAAATTGAGTAGTAATTGAGAAGTTGAGAGAAACTGCCGAGGCTGTCTGAATTAATGAGGTACTTGGCATTGTCACTTTAGTCCAGTATTTCTCAACCCTGGCCAGTGATGAACTGATTAGGTATTATTAACAACTGCGTGGGTGTGGAGGGGACACTGATTCATAGCATTTGGTAAGTTTTGTGGTATAAATATTCTCACCATGAACAATTTCCAGCTACCAACAGTTTAACAGCCAGTTCACAGAATTCCTTAAAATTTAACAGTCTTCTAGACTGTAATGTGGGGCACTGAAAATTATCTATACCTGAGCACTATTATTCAATTTTGGATACTCTGATTTAATTGATTTGGGAAAGGGCATAGTCCTTCCTTCTTCTATTCTTCTCTGCTTCCTTCCTTCATTCTTCCCTCCTGTCATAATTTCCTAATATAGATGTGCTCCCAGGATTGAGAATGAATGATGTAGAGCAGCGAGCTCCCTAAACTTTGCTATGCACCAGAATCACTGAAAGGCTTGCAAAACACAAATGGCTGGACTCCACCTCCCAGAGTTTCTGATTCAGTAGTAGCTCTGGCCTGGAGTCTGTAATTTGCATTTTGAACAAATTCTCAGGTGATGCTGATGTTGTTGGTCCAGGTATCATACTTTGAGTCTCTGGGGCTCATACTCTGGTTGCCATTCATTGTGGTTTTAAATACAGATTTCTTTCAGAGTGGACAGTCACCTTTTGGATAATGGTTTTTGTGTTGTTTTTTACATTGGTTGTGGGTGAGAATCTCCACCCACAAAGTGTGTTACTGCTACAAGTTGTACTACTGATCTCCCCGCATACTTTAAAAAGTTTACATGAGCCCCTAGGGGGGCTAAGGAAAAGAGCAGAATGGGACCAGAGCAGTCTATCCCATGTGTGCCTGGAACAAAAGAGGCCAACCCAGCTGCCAATGATTCTTCTTCTTAAGTAGAAGGGACTCTCCACATTGCTTTAAATGGGAAATGGGCAATGGCATTTCAGGTTTCTTTCACCACAGGATCCTATTTTTCTTACTAATATGGCATGACTTCTGTTGGTACCTATGACTCTTACTTATTTTTTGGTCCTTTTGAGATTTCTGGTCAAGAGAAATCCCATCCCCCCAACCTCCTCCTTGAGGTGTTTTTCCTATACTAGCCTCTCAGGCGCAGATCTAGCCATTTCCCTTGACTTTTAGACTGTTACACAAGGCGACTACATTTAGAGCTGGTCACTCTGCATTTTGTACACATTGAATTAAAGATATAGCATAATACATTCTGGGCATGCACACCTGCACTCTGTAGGCTTTACTAGTTGCATGTTTGCTCCTTACATCATAGTTTTAGGTTTATCAAGCAATTGGCTTCCTCTCTTTGTGCCCCCAGGACAGCTGAGATTAGCAGGGGCCAGTGCTCCTCCACAGAATTTCAAGGAACTAGAGGTATTTTTTTCTTAAGATTGCAGTGACGTTAAGGCAACCATTTTCTTTGCAAAGAAAACACCTTGAAGTGTTCCAAAAAATAATAATAATAAAAAATAACTTTTATTTACTATTTTCTTAATAGATGAGAATAACTCAAAGTCACTAGCACTTGTGAAATGAACTTAACAAAAGCCACTATGATTGAGACCACCCTGGCTAACACGGTGAAACCCCGTCTCTACTAAAAATACAAAAAAATCAGCCGGACGTGGTGGCGGGCACCTGTAGTCCCAGCTACTAGGGAGGCTGAGGCAGGAGAATGGTGTGAACCCGGGAGGCAGAGCTTGCAGTGAGCCAAGATTGCACCACTGCACTCAAGCCTGGGTGGCAGAGTGAGACTCTGTCTCAAAAAAAAAAAAAAAAAAAAAAGAAGAAAAGAAAAGAAAAGCTACTATGCACACATTATAGCTATTTTTAAATGACAGGCCTTACATTTTTTCCTGGAAAAAAAATTGTCTTTTAGCTGTTTGCTTATCCTTATTTTCCCCCCAAATCTCCATGATTTGGAGTTTTTCAAACTTAAAAAACTGTGACATTTAAAATTTCTGGTAATTTGTTTTCTTTTTTCTTTTCTTTTTCTTTTTTTTTTTTTACAGTCAAATATTTAACAAAAATTTTAAGTATAATGTAACATTTTGTTATGAAAGAAACAACTACTGGAAACTAACTTGCAACAAAAACCATTCTAATATCTTTCAGTTCCCTTAGGAGATTCCTGATTCTTTAAAGAGATGTTTATATCAATCAACTGATTTTAGAAGACAGAATTTTTCAGATCGCTTTTAGATAATCCTACAAGCTATACTAAAAATCACCAATAAACAAATTAAGATTTATCTTTGACCTCTGTTTTCTGCTTGCCTAACAAATGTTTTTGAAGAGTTTAGGATTGCTATTTTGAAAATGGGAACTTGTAATTCTAAAGTACTAACAATCTGAAAATGCAGGATTGCTGGACACTCCTATGCGGTAATCCATTATTAGCTTCTCCTCCAATTATATTTGCCTTGAACTTGGGAATCTTAGTTTACTGTTACTTTTACATTATCAAGTGCTAATGTGTGAAAGGATTTTATTATGCTTTTACTACTCATTTCATGATATGGTATCTTATTCAATATTCTTTCATAGACGAGGATATTAGATACCAGGTCAAGCATTATGTTAAAAGCTCAGGCCAATCTTTTTATATGACCGCAATAAGGAATATATTCATTTCACTTATATTACCACATGGCCCTCATAAAAGGTCAGTTTCAATTGAATATAAAATACCTTACAAATGGCAAATCATATGTCATCAACAACACACCTATTATGAATAATCTATTTTCAATTACCACTTTCCCCTCTTTAAAATATAACTTGGAAATGTCTGAGAATCAGTAAGCGGTCTTCATTACGTATTTTGTGCAAAAGACATAAAAGTTATATATTTTTCTGTTCAAAATATGTATGGAGTAATCACACTTAAATTTTAGTTAAAACAAGTTAGTTGCATAGATATTCAGAGCAAAAAACATGAAATTATATTTTTTCCATTTTGTTGTTAACACAAAATTGAACTAACTGAATCAGTTACTTGGCCTGGGCTATTGATGATGAGATAATATTATAAGAAGTTATATGTATACACATAAGCTGTTTGCTATGATTTAGGAGTGTCAATTTATTCTTAGAACATGCTTAGCAGTATATACAAAGGTTTTCAGTATAACAAAGGGTTGACTATATATAGAAATATGGGTTAGAATGAGCTTAATTCTATGTGATAACCAAGGTTGATTTTTACAACTGGAATAACAATTTCCTAGAACAGAAAAACCTATAGCATATTTAAAAATGAATTTCAACCTTTCTAGCCATGATTTTAAAAAATACAATCTTGACAAAACTGCTTAGTCCCCTAAAGGACATATTTTCAAAAGTATGATCTTATGTTTGAAAAAAAAAAAAAAAGTCTAAAAATGTTCTGTACTTTAAAAGGCCCAGAAACAGTGTTTTTTGTTTTTTGTTTTTTTTTAAATGAGCCTCTGTCACAATTACTATAATCAGGAAAAATGGAATACAAATAAGCAAGAGCAGGCTTTTTCCCAGTACGACACTTCCTACAGCTATCTTCATTCAGGGTGACAATTTCTATTTTAACCTAATTAAGTATAAGAGAGGACCAGTGTCCTAAGCCATAAGCCTGAAGGTTTCTGGAAGTACTGAGCTGCTCATTACCTCCCGGGCACTGCTGGGAGCCGCTGCCTGAAACTTCTGGAAGGTGCCACGGATGCCCAGAAGGAGGCTCTACTGCATAGCGCCAGCCTGTAGGTGCAGCACCTTCAACCGCATTTCAGCCTGGTTACTGTGGAATTGATTTTCACGGCTCATGACAGAAGCTGTTTTCAGCCCATGAAAAGGAAGTGGCTGGAGCTGATACTCCTAACACAAACAGCAAATTGCTCCATGGCTTTCCTAGCATTCAAGGTCTGTTACCTTAAGGTTCTAATGGCCTTTTAACAGTGTTTCCAGCTGAGCAGCAGATGTAAAGGATACTGAACATTGAAAGCACTGTTCTTTTTTTCCCATCCCTGAAAGAATCATTGTTTACAGACATTGTACCAACACCATATCCTAGGACCTATTCACTGGCATGTTAGATTTGAAAAACTGAAACAAATTTCAGATAAATAGAAAGTATTATCAGTGCCATAAACCTACCACCTTACTGAGCTGTCTGTCCTATATTACCACCCATCAGGAACTGAGATCACTGAGGACGTATTTTCACCATTAATAGGGGTCCCCATTTGGTAATATCACATCAGGGAAAATAATTGATGGAACCCTGTGAAACCTCTAAAACTCCTTATACTTTAAATTGATTGATTTTAATCCTAAAAATTGCTATGTATTTCTGAAAACAACACATTTAACATTTAGAATTGTATCCTTTCTGCCTCTGGCTTCCCTTTCTGTTGTTCTGAGTGTTAGTTTTGTCCTCTCTTGGTAAGGGTTGTGAAATGTTTGCCTTATAGGCAGCTGTGGGCTTCCTGCATAGGGAACATGAAGGCCTTTAAAAGGTTTGGTCTGTTGGAAGAGGTTGGCCTTTCAGTCTTGTGGACTTTTGGGAAAAAAAATGTTAAACATAACTGAAGAGCCCTTGTCAAATTGGGGGTTTTTCCATTTTAAAAACTAGAGAAATAGTATGTCTTTTGATTTCACTTTGGTCCAAGCAGCGCCTTGTATTTCCACTTTCCAGTGGTAACTAGCAGAGGTAAGAGAAAAACAGCAATGCGGGTGAGTCATCATTCCTCACTCCAGGAAATGGCTCATTTTACAAGCTTTTGGAAGGACCTTTGGGAAGTTGTGAGCTGCCACCATTTTTGAATTGAAAATATACACACGTTACAACTCTGATGAAAAAGGCATAGTTCCATCTTCCTCCACTTCTTGGTTTCTCCTTCTCCTTCTCTTCTTGCTCATATAACCTGTCTAGTTTTCCTCAGGAGCTCCCACTGGATGGGTAACAGGAAAAAACATTTCAGTCTGATCTAGTTGAAAATGTAGTCTAATCAGTTTTGCCTTTCTAGGTGACAGTCAATCAAGTGGGATGCTTGCTGTGGTGCAGTGGCTTTGACTCCTGGCTCCTCTACTTAGCCTTTTCTGAACCTCTCTGTGCCTTGATTTTTCCATCTGTAAACAGAGGTAATAGCAGTTCCTATCTCTCATCAAAGGGATTGTACTAAACGAATGAACATTTCTAAAGGTCTTAGAATAGTATCTGACAAGTACGAAAGGCCGTACACATGCTTGTCAATTAACACAGAGTAGAGAAGAAAATAAATCTCTTAGATTGGGGAGTGATAAAGGAATGACTCTTTCTCATGAAAGAAAACTGAGGGTCCTAGGGCTCTGCCCATTTCTAGGGCCCTGCTGGCCTGCATATCTGGGGATGATACACTTTGTGATCTGCTCTTATTCAAGATGGGAAGGACCAGGTAACTAGTCCCCTTTCCTTCAGTATTCACCCCCACATTGGCCTTTCTGGGCATGAAGGCCTCCTGAGTCACTGGCTTGTCACTCACCTGGCCTCTGGCCCACCTCCAGCGTTGATCACTTGGCATGGGGGGACCATGACAAACCTCTGGTTTGCAACTCCACTGCTTTCTGAGTTCCCAGGAGGGCTCTAGGGATTGCTGAGCCAGACCAGTGCTACCCAGGTGAGGGGTGTAGCTCTCCCTCTGAGTACTCTGTGCCCCAAAGTTGACCCTGAAGTTGGTCCAGGTAGCCCACCAGGCAATCTCTTCACAGAATCCTAAACAGAACTTGGGCGCCAAATCTTGCTTCCCTTTGGCTTCCCAGCATTGAGGCAAAGCTCAGAGAGAAACAGGGTGCATTAGTTTGTTTTCACATTGCCGATAAAGACATATCCGAGACTGGGCAATTTACAAAAGAAGGAGGTTTAATGGACTCACAGTTCCACATGGCTGGGGAGGCCTGACAATCGTGGTGGAGGGTGAAAGACACGTCTCACATGGCAGCAGACAAGAGAAGAGAATGAGAGCCAAGCGAAAGGGGTTTGCTCTTATAAAACCATCAGATCTTGTGAGATTTATTCACTACCACAAAACAGTATGGAGGAAACCACCCCCATGATTCAGTTATCTCCCGCTGGGTCCCTCTACAACCTGAGGGAATGATGGGAGCTACAATTCAAGATGAGATTTGGGTGGGGACATAGCCAAGCCGTATCACTGGGTGACTTGGCAAACCATTACTGTTCTTCCACCTCCTTCCTTTGCACAGACCCCTTGGGCAGGGATGGGTTTGCTATCTCTTTCTCTTTCTGGCTGGAATTCAAGCCCTTCTGCCACATTTAGAGACTTCTGTCTACTAAAGAGATGATGTAACAGACCCTCATGCCCTTAGAGGTGGAAACCTATATGGAGATAAATGATTTAAGGAGCAAACAGAATGGAATCTGTTTTTAAAGTGTTTCCAAAACGTTATACCCATTACATAAACAATATGAAAACTTCCAAAGAATCTCTTGAGCATCAAGTAAATTGGAAATAATATGAACTCTTTATTTACATAGGAATCTTTGGGATTCCTTGCAGATACTATTATATAGAAGCAAAAGGACTTAATTCCTTGTCTCGTGCTTGCAAATTGGTTAAAGTTTTCTTACCTTTTTCAACTCTAGTTTCCTATCTATGCAGAGAGAAGTCTCAAAATAAATGTTAGTTCTCCTTTTCCCCATTCCTTCATGACATGTGGTGATAAGAAATCTTCGTATTCCTTGTTCGGCAGAGGGGAGAAAATGTAGTAGGCTGTAATCCCCACTCTAGACTTAGTCATTTTAATTTCTTTTTGTGATGAGCTCTGAAGAGAGAAGCTCTAATAGAACTTTAAAAGGTGATCTTGAAATGCTGTTAAATGTCAAACAGCAAATCTTTAAAAAACATTTACTTTCTTTTTTTGGTCTTCTAGTTGGAAATGGCACTGAAACATCTCTCTCATGTCATTTTTCACAGGTTTCTGTTTGTTGTTTTTACCATCAGGAGAATGATCTGTTTGATAAATTGGTCTGATTATTTCGATTTGTTGAAACCAGTGGTTCTCAAACTTGAATGTGCACCAGAATCATCCAAAAATCTTATTCAAACATAAACAGGTGGGCCCCACCCTGAGAGTTTTTGATTCAGTAGATCTGAGATGGAGCCCAAATTGTGTTTCTAACAAGCTCCCAGGAAATGCAGGTGCTGGTGTTCCCTGGACCACACTTTGAGAACCACTGTCTTAAAATTTAAGCCTTCAACTATCAGCAGTTTCCTTTTTTTTAATTTTTTTTCCCCCAGGGGTTTGAGAATACATTTCAAATATGGTTTGACATTCAATAACTCAAACTATTTTTCTAACTTACTTCTAGGCATTTGTCTTCTAGAAATTTCCATCTGATAAAAGGTTTTTCCAATACACTTACTTTTCTTCCTGACTAATTTGATTTGTGCACACTCGTGACAATGCTGAGGTCTTCTCTACTTTTATCCACCAAGTAAAATCCAACCCTGCTGAAAGTTTTCTTCAAACTCCCTTCAAAATCCCTTTTAAATTCATTTGCCCTAAGCCTCTTGGTTCCTGTTTTCACCTTTGCCAAGCTTGTATAGTGTTTGTCTCTTTATTAGGTAACTAATCCACTTCTACTCTTATATTTTCTTGTATCATTTAAAATGAGGGACTTAGTTTTTGTTTCTCAAATTGCCTCTAAGATGTCAGAGGTCATTGTAACACATATTTTTATTCCCTGGAGCACAGTGCTTGAACACAGTAGGTACTCAATAAATAATTAAATACTCCTTGGCTCAAATATAAAGGAATTTTTTTAACTTTGCTTTTGTTTTGTTTTCTTGCCAGAGAGGCCTTCCAGACAACTTTCAGTAAGATCAAAATTAAATGGTGTAGAGACACCCTTATATTTTCTTTGAAAGATTGCAGCTGATAAGCTGTATTAGCTTAAGCCAGTGGAAATCAGTTTGCAACAGTATAGACCACCAGAGTTTATTGTGTGAAACATGCATTTTGTTGCCTTTATATCATTTTAAAGCATAACATTTCTCCCAATGAAGCTCTGTTTTATATAGATATATGTCTATCAAAATGTTTTTTCAAAACATGGCATATTTTAGCTATCACTGACAGCAATTTTCAAATACCTGAAAAGATTAGAGAAGTTAAATGTAAAGAGTACTTTAAATGGCAGTGACATTTCCTGGGAGATAAAGAAGTCGATATAGGGGAAAGTTAGTTTAAAAAGTCAGGCCTAGGGATAAAGCAATCAAATTGTACTGCCTTTTGAATGATCTATTTATGATGGAGGCTTTGAATAATAAATTGTGCTTCTGGAATGTACATAGAAACCACTTGTAATTTTGTGAATTCCATTTTAAGCTGTTGCCTACTTAGGCTCTCTTACCTATATCAGTGCAGGTCAGAAACAATTTATTTTTAATCACTTGTCTAAAAGAATAGCACCCACATTTTCCCTTCCCTTAAGGTACACATAGAGCATTGAAGATTAACATACAGGTGATTAATTTCAGTATGATATGGGGAGTGGAGGGATAAAGGTGCTGGGAGCCTAAAGGAGGACAGGTGAAGGTAACCATGGCTGGGAGGTGGGGGGACGAGAAGAAAAACCGAGTGCTCTGATACAGTATTAATTGTTCTTTCATATAAATGGATGAACCCTAATTATATCGTTAATATGGAGGCTAAATTCCTCTGTTCAATGGAAGATCATGCCCTATGAACCTCCTGAGAAATGTCAGCTCTGGTTTTACAAAGCTGCATTCATTGATCTTTGTTCAAGTAAATGGAACTTGCATCTGTCCTTAGGAAATGGTATATAACTATCAAGGGAGAGATTTAATGTAAAATTAATATACTTCCCATAGTTTGAAGAAAATTTCTAGAGAAATATTAGGAAAATAATCACATCTATCACATATCCCTGCTACAGATGTGGGTTTAAATGGTGATCATTCTACCACTTCATATGCCAACATTCCTTTAGCAAAAATTAGTATATGATTGTGCTGTGTATTTTAAATATTAGGCATGGTGGCTCATGCCTATAATTCAAGCACTTTGGGAGGCCAACGTTGAAGGATCACTTGAGGCCAGGAGTTTGAGACTGGCTTGGGCAACATGGTAAGACCCTGTCTCTACAAAAACCAGAATAACAGTTAGTCAGGTGTGGTGGCACGTGCCTGTAGTCCCAGCTACCGAAGAGGCTGAGAAGAGGGTCACTTGAGCCCAGGAGTTTGAAGTTACTGTGATCTATGATCACACCACTGCACTCCAGCCCGGGTGACAGAGTGAGACTCTATCTCTTATAAAAATAAAAATGAAAATGAAAGATCCATAGATAGTACAGCTACCATATTAAAGTGTGTATGCTTGTGTACAAAATATAAATATTTTTATAACCAAAGATGATGCTAATGGTGTGGCTATTTTTTGCCACAGGTGACTAAATAGGACAATTGTTTTGTGAATCCCTTTTACTAACTTTTCTTATGTAGATGGTGCAATCGTGGTTCCAGATGGAGAAAAGTTGAAAACAAGTTGGCATTTTTTTGTGCCCTTCGTGATCTGACTTGGTTTATTTTTTAGTTTTTATGTTTTCTAGCACATTTGAAAGTGTGAACATTTAAACTCTTATGCTGTTTCAGTTTGCATAGGAAGATGTTTTAAGTAAGTTCTGGAATTATATAAAAAAAAATATAGAGAGTGAGGATGCCCAGATGACAACAAGCAGAAAAATTCCTCCTTTAAATAAAAGCCTCTATTCTCATTTGGAAAGCAAAATGTTCTCTCTTAAAAGTAGCAGCTGTAAAAAAGGCAGGAAGGCAGACCACACTAATCTAAGTTGTAAAATATGTTTTGGTAGCTTAACAGAGATTTAGCTGTTTCTGAGAAAAAAAATCAAATCTAATTTTAAAATGAAGGTATTTAAAACCATGGCACAAGGGAGCCTTATTTATGGAGCTGGTGGGAAGCCAGGATGTTTCCAATCCGCTGCTCTTACAGGAGGCTGTGCCTCGCCAGTTCTGTGCTGCAGTGGGCAGCCTCCAACTGAAGTGCATGAGTCAGATGCACAAAGCAGCAGACACCTGTCCTTTCAGAAGGCAAGAGGTGATGAAATGAGTGAATTCCAGAACTAGCGGAAAGAAAACGTAATCATTACCCCAGATTTTTTTCTTCTATTTATTTATTTTTATTGATGCATAATAGATGCACATAGTTTTGGGGTACACGTGATAATTTAATACATTCATAAACCTTGTAAAGATCAAATCAGTGTACCTGAGATTTCCATCACCTTAAAGATTTATCTTCTTTTTATACTAGAACCATTCAAATTCTTCTTTTCTAGCTATTTTGAAGTATATATTATTATAAACCATAGTCACCATACTGATCTAACACTGTCTTTTTTTTTCTATCACATTCCAGATTTTGTTCTTCTTAAAATTGATCTGTACAAAGTAATATTTCTTTCTAAAAACAAGGTGAAAAGTGTTTGAGTTTTTTTTTCCCCCTACATGGAATTCAAGCTTTGAACTTGTGTATTTCCTTCAATGTCATGCATACTGATCTTTATAGAATACTGAAGGTGCTGTTTCTTTTCTAAATGGTATGCCTGATCTTTGAATGAAAGGTATATCATAGTGTCAAAACCCTTGAACATTTAGCCTTGGGACCCCATTGCTTGCACAGTGGACCTATTTTCTAATCTGGAAAATATAAGCCTGTATACCAAGAATATATTTTTTGAGGCTAGGGAGTATATTTTTTTTGGATAAGTTCACTAATTACCACAATAAATAGTAAATACAAATTTTCTTATGATCTAGTACATAAGCTGGGCACTGTGGCTCAGGCCTGTAATCCCAGCATTTTGAGAGGCCGAAGTTGATAGATTACTTGAGGCCAGGAATTCGAGACCAGCATGGCCAACATAGAGAAACCTCATCTCTACTAAAAATACAAAAATTAACTGGGTGCAGTGGTGCATGCCTATAGTCCCAATTGCTAGGGAGACTGAGGTATAAGAAATGAGAATTGCTTGAGATGTTTTAAGTTTTAAGCTTGAGCCCAGGAGGTGGAGATTGCAGTGAGCCGAGATTGTCCCATTGTACTCCAGCCTGGGTGACAGAGTGAGACTCCATCTCAAAAAAAAAAAAAAAAAAATCTAATACATGAAACCTAATTTGCTAAAACAATTATGTTTTCTAATTTCTAAAGAAAGTTTTTCTGTTTCATTTGAAAAAAATAGAAAGTAATGACAGTATGATTAAAAGTTGCTTTCCTATGGACAAGAGAGATCGTCATTTTTTTTTCCGTTAAAATGCATTTAGTAGGAATAATTTATCTCTCCTCCTACCTCTTAAAATATTTTACTTAAATATTTTGGAGCAGTAATCACTTTTTAACTTGTTATTACAAATATGAAATATAAATATTTGGTATATTTGATTAGTCTTCCCTTAGTCTGTAAACTCTGAAAGGCAGGATCAGGTTTCATTTATCCTTGCATAGCCCTCCGTGCCTGGCTCAGATAAGAAATTTAGTACACATATAATGAATGATCAAATGGTGACAATGACCTGGACTTTCATTTGATTCCTAGAAAACAACCTCTATGTAGATGTTGACTAAGTCCTGTATATTCTCTGTTATGAAAAATACTCTGTATACTACTGGGCATGTGCTATCATCCAGTCCTTATATTACCGCTTTTCATTTAGATTGATTTTTATGGAGCACATCAACTCTGGCCCTCAAGGAGCTTACTCTGTAGAAGAATACAAAGTATGAGGTGTCATCAAAGGTATTTCACATTGAGATTGATGTTGAGATATTTCTATACCATGTCAATTAGCAATCTAGAGGGTAAAATTTATATTGAGAGCAGGTACAGCTATTGTTATACATTATTTTGTCCAAGCTAATCTTTAGAAAGATATCTTCCTTGCCTTTTACCTGTAACTTTGTGAAAAAAAGCATTGTTAATGGGCTGGGCATGGTGGCTTAGGCCTCTAGTCCAGGTGATCTGGGAGGCTGAGGGAGGATTGCTTAAGTCTAGGAGTTTGAGACCAACCTGGACAACATAGTGAGATCTTTTCTCTACAAAAAAAAAAAAAAAATTATCAGGCATGATGGTACATGCTTGTAGTCCCAGCTACTCAGGAGGCTGACAGGGAGGACTGTTTGAGCACAGGTGCTGGTTGGGGCTGTAATAAACTATGATCATACCACTGCACTTAGCCTGGGCAACAGAGCAAGATCCTGTCTCAAAAAAAACATCATTGTTATAAAACCATTACTTTTACTATAAGTGGAATGGTCTATACTTACCTTAAAGGATAAAATAGTCTCTTTTCTTTTCTCTCGTTATAGCAAAAAGTATCAGATGATTGGCCTTTCCATATAGTTGAAGGTCACCCATTAATGAAATGAAACAGAATCAAGGTAAACCATGGAAATTACAGTAAGATTGTTAAAAAGGGGCTTCATGTTGCCGCACTGCATATATGTTCTGATAAAATAGAACATTTATTGGGCTCTCTCTAGGTCCCACATATCGTTTTAAACTCTCGTAGTATCTCGCATAATCCTTACATCATCTTTTCATCATAGGCATCATCACCACGTTTTACAGATGAGGAAACTGAGGCAGAGAGGAAACTGGGGCAGAGACAATTCACTTGTCCAAGGACACAGGTGGGAAAGCAGATAAGCCAGGCAGATTCTAAAGCCCACATACTGAACTACTATCTAGGTGAATTATATGATTTCATTTTCAAAGGAGAAAATTAACTTTTTCTAGTATTAAATTTCTCAAATCATTGAGCTACATATCCTGTAATGCAATTCTTTGCAAATATTAGGAAGCATTTAGCTCTCAGTTGTTAGAGAAGGTAAGAAGTAGTAAAAAATTATTCCGGTACTGAGACGCTTCTAGAATCTTCCAGTAAGATCAAGCAATAGCTTATTACTTTGATAGACATTTTAGTCATTATGGGTAAAACTTTGTAATATTACATTGCCATTACCCAGGCTGTTTGCATCTGAATGCTCCTCTTCAGTCTGAGAAATTCCCATCCTCTTCAGTCTTCATGGGAGGCAGAGCTTCCCTAAAGTTACAGGAACTGAAAATTCCAGATGCTTGCTTTCCCCAGCAACTTTGCATCCAAGGTGTGGGTACATGACCTACAGCAGACCAATGATAGGTGCCAGTCTCAGTCTTTGCTTTGGCTACTTGTAACACAAAGAAGCAGGAACAGTGAAGAACTCATTCTGCAGGTAGCAGTGGCCAAATGGCACTCATGGAGGTTTCAGCATTGTCCTCAAGTATCCAGTGCTGAGGGTGGGGAATAGGGCTCTCTGTGCCATAAAGGGCTCACTGGCTACAATGGTGCCTTTTGTGGATGGCCTTGGTGGTTTGGTCTCGGCTGTGGTCTTGGCTGATGCTTCACTTGTTCCTACTTGTCTTTCTATCCTAGTTCTTCACCCCCAAGTTCTGTAAATCAATCCTTTCCTGCGTAAATTAGCCATAATTAGTTTCTGTGGTATGTAACTAAGCCCTGAATGGTGGGATGTGAGGGGCAGAAGACGAACAATCTTAGTGTATATCTTAGTTAAAAATTACCTCCATAGGGGTGGGTACAATGGCTCATGCCTGTAATCCTAGCACTTTAGGAGGCTGAGGTGGGAGGATTGCTTGAAGCCAGGAGTTCAAGACCAGCTTAAGCAACATAGTGAGGCCCCATCTCTACAGAAAAAAATAAAAGTACAAAAAATTAGCCTGGTGTGATGCCATGTGCCTGTAGTCCTAGCTACTTGGGAGACTTAGCTGGGAGGATCCCTCGAGCCCAGAAGTTTGAGGCTTCAGGGAGCTTTGATTGTACCAGTGCAGTCTAGCCTAGGTGACAGAGTGAGACACTGTCTCGAAAATCAACAATAACAAAAACAACAAGAAAGCTTCCATGGTAACTTCTGAAGCTGGAAAATAATGGTATGTATCTGGCGAATACAAATGAAGACAAAGACTGAAGAGAGAGAATCATTTTAATGGTAGGGTTATTGATTACTTTGCGTGCTGCTTTAGAAACAAGCTCCATTTCTCTTTACATTTCTTTCCGCTGTAATTTCTCATTGGATGTCTATGTTCATAATATGTGCTCATGAACCACTTAAAAGCGAACCCATGCCTGATATTCTGTTGAGTTCTATTCAAAAGGGATCCAATTAAGCCGTGCTTCCTCATGTTAGAGCAGCTCTGTGGAACTTTAGGGACTGATACATGGAGTTCTGTGGAAGTGGGTGGGTCCTAAGAGTTGAGCTATCTTTTTTTTTTTTTTTTTTTTTTTTTTTTTTTTTTTTTTGGAGACGGAGTCTCGCTCTGTCACCCAGGCTGGAGTGCAGTGGCGCAGTCTCGGCTCACTGCAAGCTCCGCCTCCCGGGTTCACGCCATTCTCCTGTCTCAGCCTCTCCGAGTAGCTGGGACTACAGGCGCCCGCCACCACGCCCGGCTAATTTTTTTGTATTTTTAGTAGAGACGGGGTTTCACCGTGGTCTCGATCTCCTGACCTTGTGATCCGCCCGCCTCGGCCTCCCAAAGTGCTGGGATTACAAGCGTGAGCCACCGCGCCCGGCCGAGTTGAGCTATCTTAAAGGTACAAAAAGACAAGCAAAAAGTTAAATGGGAAAATAATCAGATTTATGTAGAAGCTTCCTAGTAATAGGCCTTCATTTTTTTTCAGGAGTATAATAATATGATCCTCATATAGGGTAAATAATGTTTTTGTGCCTTATTTTGTATACTGTTATTTCTATTTATCATCTTTCATCTTTTAAGGGACTGTATCTTCCTTTATTCTTTATGAGTCTTTTGTTTGTTTGCTTGTTTGTCTTATTTTTCCTGTGAGTTCTTTTTCCAGGCAGTTTGTTATTATAGGGAACTGAATTATTTCTAGGGTAGGCGACATCCATCTCATCTTAACCACAGTCTTAGCAAGTGAATAGGCTAACCTTCAGATAGTTGGGTTCCAGAGTATACATAGGAGTATAAAATGGATAAGCTGATTTTTTCCCCATTTAATGATTTGTTAATAATAATATAGTCAATTTCAGTATCTTGTGTGGTAGCATCATGAGACTGGTATTGCTTCAACACAGTTACTGGATGTCACGATGACTGTATATCTCATTATTCATATTGTATAACCTCAAAAGCACTAAGAGAATAAAATGGAAATTAAAACACATTTTTGAAGTTCCAGATTTACTTACTTTAATACAGCTTAGTTCTAGGCATTGTACAAACATCAATGAAATACAAGATTTTGTAATATGACACCAGAGTTAAATGAGGAATAAGAAAGAAAATTACAACCATTTCCAATGATTTTTTACTGTATTCTTTCAGCGACCAACTCATATTGAGAAAACAAAAAGCAGTATAACTTAGTGATACTTATTTGTTTCTATAGAAGAGCCTTCATTTTAGTAAATATTAACTTGTAAAGGGCTTTTTATTGAAGAGATACAATCTATGCCAATGTATTACTAATTTGAGAATTAGCTAAGGGTTCAGTGTTTTTAGTTTAAAATTCGGCCATCACGTAAAAATAATTTTATCAATACCATTCATTTTGTTAATAGAATTCACTCAGTTGGCCTTTCAACTGAGTTCTATAAAGAGTACATACATTTGTAAAATTTGGAAAAATATCTCAGTGTCAAACTCTATAGGAATTTAACAGTAGGAAACTTTGAAATAAATATCTTTGGCTAACAGACACTCCTGGGACTTGTTATCACCGCCTCTTAGGTGAATGTCTGTCTTAATTGTTCAGATTAAGAAACTACTCATGTCCTCAATTTATAATATTATTGATCAGTACCTAGAACATTGTATTTAAATCACTTTACAGGACACACTGCCGAAGCATTATCCTAGATGGGAAAATCAAAGTTAAGATTTACAATTTATTTTATTATAGACTTGGCCAAACTTTGGCTTTTGAGTCGTTAGTACCATTTTTTATAGTGCTACTGGGAGAAATTATGCAAACTGGTATCGGATTACTCAACAGACCAGGAATGTGCTTAGGGCACTAGCAAACAGGGGCATCAAAAAGCATTTGGAAAATAATATCTCTAGCAATGTAGTAGTCATCATGATAAAAATTAGAATTTGATTGTATTTTCTTTCTTCTTTGGTAGTTCAGTATTGGTTTAACACTGAATTATAAAATGTTATGGTGGGTGGGAATACACGATTATGTTTTTCATGCTTGGGGTCAGACACCTTTCCTAAAACTCTTTGATATGCAAATTCCTTCACTAACACCAGATAATTTTTTCCAAAAGGAAAGTAGTCTCTTATTCCTCTAGACCCAAGGACCTGGAAGTATTACCATGTCTTTGCTTTCCTTTCTGAAGCCTGTGTTGATTACTGACCATGGTTTGTTTCTCCTACAAAGCCAATTCTATCAGATACGGGCAATTAGGGAGAAGGGAGCTTGAGGGGCATAGGTTTTAAGAGGGAGAGAGAAGTCGACAATTGCAAACTGGTCTTTTATGGTAGTAAACAGTGGGATTTTCAAATCAGTTATTCCAAATTCAGTAAGTACCTGTTTTTAGGGTTTTCTCAGACTTTCCGTCTTTCCAGGAATGATTTTTCTTAATCATGATTCTCTGGAACTAGGAGCATTCACTGTGGTTTGACAAGAAGTTCAGCTCTCAGGAATAGCACATTTTCCTGTAGTACTGCATTTACTTGAAAAAGCTGGGTTTAGATGCAGCATAAATACTGCTTTTTAACATTCGAAGGCATAAGAAGAATCCAGTATATAAGTGCCACTTTTAGACAAATATGTTTTGTAATTTCCTTGCATGGAATAAAAGAGAAAAGAGTGTCTCTATTCCTAGGGAAATTGAGTGTAAATCCACCACTCCAGAATTCCCTGAGAAGTGTGGTTGCTGTTTGAAGATTTTAAGCTCCCCCAGGGATGGGTTTATGCAGTTTCATTTGTTTCACATGTACTTTGCCCAGGGTTGGACAAACAGATAAGCTTCTTAACTGGTGGATTTAACTGTCTCTTCACTTTTAAGGTGTCAACCTGGCGTTTAGTGAAAAATATTAAGGATAGGCAAATGTTGCTGAGAATAAACAGATAAATAAATATGAGGTAACTTTAGACTTTCTGGCATTATTCACATTTATCTCCTATCTCTCCCTCTACACACACACACACACACACTTGCATATATTATATATTTTGTTAATGTGAAGTCATTTATGAGATTGCTGATGTTGGAGTCAAGATACATAAATTCTGACTACAAGACTATAACATATTGATGAGTATACAGGAAATAGCCCCGCAACCCTTAGCTTTTCACACTTTTGGACAAATTCCTAGTCCTTCCCACTCTCCTTGAAACATTTTCTTGGCTTATACAACTTTCCTCAAGCCAAAAGTAACTTTTACCTTTCTCAGGTCCAGATGTCAGGGGGTTGTAGTGACAATTATTTTGGAAATAGTGGCTTCAGATGTCCCCTCAGCAGAGGAAAGAAGGAAGGGTTCCTGGAAAAAAAGTGAGCTGAGAGAGCAATTTTAAAAATGGGTGAAAGTGTGGATCCTTTCACGCCAAGTTACACTTAAGTTTTCTTGCGAAAATAAATGTGACGAAGGCCTCCAGTCCATTAAAACTTGCACAATTGACAAAGTGTGACAAATCCTTCCACAAGTCTCATTTTCAAAAATTTATTTATGAATTGGTAACACAGAAATATTCAAGTGATAAAAACGGATAGTCCTCTTTAAGAGGCTATTCTTATAGGCAATTGTAATTCTTCCAGTGATAGTTTATAGAAATATTTATATTTCATATGTTAACCTAAATGATATCATACCCTATACATTTTAAAGCAGATTTTTTTCTACTTAATTTATCTGGAAATTTATTCCATTTTAGTGTATAAGGACTTGCCTCAGTTTCCCCCCACACCCTCAAGCTGCATTTTGTTCCACTGTACAAATATATCATACTTGATTTAGCTGCTACCAGTGGACTTGGGGAGGTTCCCAAACACTGCTGGGACCTGGACCCCAGCTGATGTCCAGGCTCTTGATGCCACTGCAAGAAGGAATTCAAGGATGAGTCAGTCAGAAAATAGTGAGAGTACAGAGATTTATTGCCAAGGGAAAAGGATACTTAAGAAAAGGGAGTGGAGGCATACTCAAGAGAGAGTCATACAAATGGAGTCTGGGTTTGCTAGCTTTATGGGTTTTTTTTAACAAAGGGGTGGAATATTCGTGAAAATTCCGGAAAAAGGTGGAGATTTCCCAGAACTGTGATGCTACTAATTTTTACAACAAATATGGGTGTTCTGGGAACTGTCATGGCACTGGTGGGTGTGTGATTAGTATGTTAATGGGTACATAATGAAGTCTTAGGTGAAACCTAGGTCAAATTCAACACCATGTTGGAGCCAGTCGATCTTAGCCAGCTTGGCCCACACCCTGGGTTTTCAGGGTCTTATTAGCTCATAGCCTCTGTAGCTATTTTATCTGTTTCCTTTTGCTAGTCATGTGAAATTGCTGCTTGGAGTTTTGTTGTTGTTGTTGTTTGTTTGTTTTTTGAGTTTTGGTTTATTTGTTTTGTTTTTTTTCTGAGATGGAATTTCACTCTTGTTGCCCAGGCTGGAGTGCAGTGGCATGACCTTGGCCCACTGCAACCTTGGCCTCGTGGGTTCAAGTAATTCTCCTGCTTCAGCCTCCTAAGTAGCTGGGATTACAGGTGTGTGCCTCCACTCCCGGCTAATTTTTGCATTTTTAGTAGAAACAGGGTTTCACCATGTTGGCCAGGCTGATCTCGAACCCCTGACCTCAGATGATCCACTGGCCTTGGCCTCCCAAAGTGCTGGGATTACAGGCATGAGCCACCACGCCCAGCCACTGCCTGGAGTTTTCTGTTCTCCTGCGACCACTCTGTATTATTCCTATCCGATAGCTAGTGGCCTGCATATCTAGGGTGTTTTGTCTTTGTTACAAATCACACTATAGTTAATGTCCTTACACATGCATATTTTCATGAAAGTGGGAATTTATCTCTAAAAGAAATTCCTGGAAGTAGAATTACTGAGGAAAAAGTTACAGGCACTGAGGATTTTGGTGACATTGCCACATATTTCTCTCTTGTTAGTTGTGCCTGTTTATTCTCACAGCAGCAGCTCAGACCACTCAGAGTCACCTGTTGCTAACCTCCAGGGGGCTGTTTACGTGACAGTATCTGTGGATGGAGCTGTGCCTTGTCTGTAGTTCCTGGCCTATCCCTGCTTGATGCTAGCTCATTGCTCTTCTGCTACTGGGGCTCTTGGTAGTTTTTCAAGGGTCTGGGCTTTCTAACTTCAGATGGAGTAGATGAATGAATGAAATTCTCACATTCCCTCAGGCATCCTTTCTCCTTAGGGATTATGCACCACTGCAGAATATAGCTGTGGTAAATAAAAATAGAAAAATGAACTATGTGAGTTCAATGGTACGCTGAAAACAAAGTACAGATATCCCTCAGTATCCATAGAGAATTGGTCCCAGGACCCCCTGTGGCTACCAAAATGCACAGATGCTCTAGTCCCTTATATAAAATGGCATAGTAATTGCATATAACCTATGTACATTCTCCCATATACTTTGTTTATTAATTTATTATTATTATTATTATTTTATTTTTTATTTTTTATTATTATACTTTAGGTTTTAGGGTACATGTGCACAATGTGCAGGTTTGTTACATATGTATCCATGTGCTATGTTGATTTCCTGCACCCATTAACTCGTCATTTAGCATTAGGTATATCTCCTAATGCTGTCCCTCCCCCCTCCCCCCTCTCCCCACCCCACAACAGTCCCCGGAGTGTGATGTTCCCCTTCCTGTGTCCATGAGTTCTCATTGTTCAATTCCCACCTATGAGTGAGAACATGAAGTGTTTGGTTTTCTGACCTTGCAATAGTTTGCTCAGAATGATGGTTTCCAGCTTCATCCATGTCCCTACAAAGGACACGAACTCATCATTTTTTATGGCTGCATAGTATTCCATGGTGTATATGTGCCACATTTTCTTAATCCAGTCTATTGTTGTTGGACATTTGGGTTGGTTCCAACTCTTTGCTATTGTGAATAGTGCCGCAATAAACATACGTGTGCATGTGTCTTTATAGCAGCATGATTTATAGTCCTTTGAGTATATACCCAGTAATGGGATGGCTGGGTCAAATGGCATTTCTAGTTCTAGATCCCTGAAGAATCGCCACACTGAATTCCACAATGGTTGAACTAGTTTACAGTCCCACCAACAGTGTAAAAGTGTTCCTATTTCTCCACATCCTCTCCAGCACTTGTTGTTTCCTGACTTTTTGATGATGGCCATTCCAACTGGTGTGAGATGGTATCTCACTGTGGTTTTGATTTGCATTTCTCTGATGGCCAGTGATGATGAGCATTTTTTCATGTGTTTTTTGGCTGCATAAATGTCTTCTTCTGAGAAGTGTCTGTTCATGTCCTTTGCCCACTTTTTGATGGGGTTATTTGTTTTTTTCTTGTAAATTTGTTTGAGTTCATTGTAGATTCTGGATATTAGCCCTTTGTCAGATGAGTAGGTTGCAAAAATTTTCTCCCATTCTGTAGGTTGCCTGTTCACTCTGATGGTAGTTTCTTTTGCTGTGCAGAAGCTCTTTAGTTTAATGAGATCCCATTTGTCAATTTTGGCTTTTGTTGCCATTGCTTTTGGTGTTTTAGACATGAAGTCCTTGACCATGCCTATGTCCTGAATGGTTTCCCTAGGTTTTCTTGTAGGATTTTAATGGTTTTAGGTCTAACATTTAAGTCTTTAATCCATCTTGAATTAATTTTTGTATAAGGTGTAAGGAAGGGATCCAGTTTCAGCTTTCTACATATGGCTAGCCAGTTTTCCCAGCACCATTTATTATTAGGGAATCCTTTTCCCATTTCTTGTTTTTGTCAGGTTTGTCAAAGATCAGATAGTTGTAGATATGCGGCATCATTTCTGAGGACTCTGTTCTGTTCCATTGATCTATGTCTCTGTTGTGGTACCAGTACCATGCTGTTTTGGTTACTGTAGCCTTGTAGTATAGTTTGAAGTCAGGTAGCGTGATGCCTCCAGCTTTGTTCTTTTGGCTTAGGATTGACTTGGCGATGCAGGCTCTTTTTTGGTTCCATATAAACTTTAAAGTAGTTTTTTCCAATTCTGTGAAGAAAGTCATTGGTAGCTTGATGGGGATGGCATTGAATCTATAAATTACCTTGGGCAGTATGGCCATTTTCACGATATTGATTCTTCCAACCCATGAGCGTGGAATGTTCTTCCATTTGTTTGTATCCTCTTTTATTTCATTGAGCAGTGGTTTGTAGTTCTCCTTGAAGAGGTCCTTCACACCCCTTGTAAGTTGGATTCCTAGGTATTTTATTCTCTTTGAAGCAATTGTGAATGGGAGTTCACTCATGATTTGGCTCTTTGTTTGTCTGTGATTGGTGTACAAGAATGCTTGTGATTTCTGTACATTGATTTTGTATCCTGAGACTTTGCTGAAGTTGCTAATCAGCTTAAGGAGATTTTGGGCTGAGACGATGGGGTTTTCTGCATATACTATCATGTCATCTGCAAACAGGGACAATTTGACTTCCTCTTTTCCTAATTGAATACCCTTTATTTCCTTCTTCTGCCTGATTGCTCTAATTTATTATTATTTTTTGAGACAGGTTCTTGGCTCTTTTGCCCAGGCTGGAGTGCAGTAGCACAATCATAGCTCCCTGCAGCCTCTAACTCCTGGGCTCAAGTGATCTTCCCACCTCAGCCTCACACTTTGCTAGGACACCAGGCACACACTACCACAGCTGGCTAACCTTTTAATTTTTCTGTAGAAACAAGGTCTCATTATGTTGCCCAGGCTGGTCTTGAACTCCAGTTATCTTCCCTCTTTGGCCTTCCAAAGTGCTGAGATTACAGGTATGAGCCACCACATCTGGCTATCCTGTATACTTTAAATCATCTCTACATTACTTATAATACCTAATACAGTGTAAATGCTATATAAATCATTGTTATATTATATTTTAAAATTGTATTTTTTTTGTGGTTGTGTTATCTTTTAATTTTATTTTTTCCCAAAGATTTTCCCTCCTCCATTTTGTTGAATCCAGGATGTGGAACCCATGGATAGAGGGCTTACTGTATTTAGAATAGAATATGTGAATCCCTATATAGTAAGCCCAGTCTTCATTCACCAACACATTTTTTTATAAGAACTTCATAAAGGATGATAAGAAAATCAGATTATGAAATTTCTTAGAGGTCTGCTGTCTGAGTTCTTAAATCTGGCCTGCTTTATTTTAGACGCCAAACATATGGCCATAGCTAATTATATGCTTAAATGCTGGTGCATTTCCAAACCATTGATGTTACTCTGTGAAGGACCTCAGAGGAAATTATAGTAAGATACATGATTAGAAAGATAGAAGCTGTAAAGTGAAATTCTGACCTTTAGAAAGAGCTGCCATAAACTTTAAAGAAATCAATGTGTTTGTTAAGAACTATATTTAAGTTTCCTTTTATGTATTTAATATATATCAACATATTTGTATATATTCAAGTTGAGCATCCCTAACTGAAAATCGGAGATCCAAAATGCTCCAAAACTGGAAACAGTTTGAGTACTTGCATGACACCATAAGTAGAAAATTCTACACATGGCACATTGGATTTCCGATGGCTCGGTATATACAACCTTCGTTTCATGCACAAAATTATTAAAAGTCGTATTTAAAATTACCTTCAGCCTGTTTGTATGAGGAGTATGTGAAACATAAATGAATTTCATGTTTAGACTTGTGTCCCATCCCCAAGATATCTCATTAAGCATATGCAAATATTTGAAAACCTGAAAAAGTCTGAAATTTGAAAGACTTCTGGTCCCAAGCATTTCAGATAAGGGGTACTCAGCTTACACTGGTATGTGTGTATGTCTGTTTCAAATACACATGCAGTGAGATGCCAGAACCAGCTTTTATTGGCCCACAAGAGCCAACTGTTACATTTTTAGGCATTTTTCTTTTCCTTTTTTTTGTTTTTTTTTTTTTCAATTTTGCCCGGGCTGCGCCAGGACAACTGGCAGGAGCCACCGCAGCTCCCAATTTTTAGGCATTTTTCAAGGGGTTGTCCTGATGTTTGTAGGTTGAAATCAACCAAGGTAAGAGTGTTTATATAACAGAAATTGGCAAATACTTAAAGCCAGGGCGTTACTTCCTGGAAAGCTGATTGTTACCAGCCTACCACTGTACGTGTGTGTGTATAGTCAATACTCTATCTAAAAATGAAGACACCTTCAGAAATATTAAAATTAATTTGTTTTTGTTTACACTGATTTCCAATAAGCAGGAAAAAGTAGTAATTAGTTATGTTTTACTTTTTTCACCAAAGCCTTACTAATGCATTATAGATTAATTTTACCTTTCACAAGTGTATCATGATAGTTTCTAATTAAATTGTGTATAATTTCTGGTTGTGAATATTTTTATGCTAAAACAATCTCTTACAAATAATACATTACAGACGCACTGACAGCATGATTTACTAATATTCATGGTGGTAGCTCATGACCTTAACAGGACAAAGGTCACCAAATATTTGATCATATGAATCAAGAATACTGGCAGAAGTGATGCTGTAAATTTAAGAAACATGCACTTCAAAAGCAGAAGGAGATTGAGTTCGTAAGACCCAGTATGTTCATTAATACAAAGGAGAAAAGAGAATAAATACGGTTAGGATTCATATGGTCAATATTTAATTGCCTCGATGCAGCATAGCCTATGTTTTAAGTGCGTTGAGTTTGAATATAGAAGCTGAGGGCATCAGGACATGAATATTATGTAATATGCATATACAGTTTGTATTAAGATTTTCTCTCAATAGAATAAGGAAGAATGACTGTTATTCAGTTAAATATAGTTAATGTTAATAACTTGATCAGAATTTAAGGAGATTAAATGTTAGAGTTAAGGGCCTGCTGGTAAGTATCACTTATAGAAGGCAGAAATAATAGAGAATTATATATAGCCTTGTGGCTTTTGCCATTCTATAAGTAGTAAAATGTGATTTATTATTCTGTATTCTGTCGTGTATTTCTCAAGAGGCACAAAGAAATGATGACTTAGAATTCCTGCATAAAAATGAACTGAGAGACTCATGCATTCTGGATATGAAAGAGATTATAAACAGACTATAACACCTACTTTAGTTTATTGCTTACTGATCTATAAAGAAAATAACTTGTAAAACCCAAATTAAGCTGGAGTAATGATAGTTCACTAATAGTGAAAGCCAGCTGTGCTGGTTTCCTTTAATAGTGATATTGTAGTATTAAAATGTGGAGATTTACATGTTAGATCTTTGTAAATATAAAGAAGATTGACTTCTTAGGATCTTGATGAATTCAAGTTTGTTACAACCTATTTCATTTAAGGATAAAAATTTTTAGAAGTGCAATTTTCTCTTAAATGAAAATTTAAGATTGGACCAATATAGACCTTCCAAAAAGATACGCAGCAACGCCATTAAAAGCATTGGAGCTTCTACCTTGATCTCTTGGATCACTCATTCATCGTTCTCAACAGGAAAGGGTTTTTTTTTTTTTTAATTTACTATAGACTTTAATTCTTCATAAAGAAATTCACTCCAGTTTTCCTCTTTATATATTGGAAGATTCATGTGAAGTTACAGCTAAATTTTCACTTTGCATGCTAGAAGCTTCAATTCCTTTGCCCTTACCTTTGATGTTTTATTTCTAAATGATCTTATATAAATGAAGGCCCTTTATGATTATAAAGAGCTACACAAATGTGTGATATTATTTTCAGTCACTATAAATTTTCTCAATGCCTAATTTCAGAATTGTAGGACTAAGATATTTTATATGATCTTTGGTTTGGGGAAACAATGCCAAATATTGTTAAAGTATTATCTACCGCTTTCCATCCAAAGCCAATGTGACCTGGCCAAAGTAAGAGGCTATTAGATCATATACCTAAATCTTCATCTTCTTGTAGGAACAAGAGATTTTATATTTTTTTAGGGACAGGTGAAAAAGAAAAACATATGCTTAGATGGGCAGACATGTAGTTCTTGGGGAAAAAAATGTGTCATTATAGCTCTCTCTGTAGAGATACATGTTGCTGAGCATGTTTTTCGTACTTGTTAAGATTGAATACTGTTTTACTTGATTCACTCATTCATTGTAACCTTAGTAACTAGCCCCTTAATATAGATTGCATCCATTTTGATCTAAAAATAAATGATTATATTTGCATAGTTTTCTCAGGGCTCATTTTTAGCATTTTATGTATCATAAAAATATTTTAAAGTGGGTTATATGCATTTCTATAGGGAAAAATAATTATAAGAGGATTATTTGCAAAATAGATTTATCTGTTGTTGAACATACATTGAGACACTCTTAGGCAGTTGGTATGTAGTGCTTGGAAGGGACACTTTCCAATGCCGTTTGGTCAAGACTGGTCCTGCCTGTATGTTTATAGGTGTGCTGATCTGTAACGAAAACTCTGCCCAGTTCATATAGACAATCTACAAAGTAGAGATTATAGAAACAAGTCTTGAATAAACTCCATTTAGAATATTAAAATATTAATATTAGAGTCCCCAGTCAGTGAGAAAAGCTACAGAATGTGAGCTATGGCTTTCAGGGCCTGAGAATACAGCAGTGAATCTGCAAGTACGGTTCCTGCCTGCAGGGAAGTGAAGTGTGGAAGAGAGTCGATGGAGCCTTTCTTGCTATATAAAGACCAATTCTCAGTGAATTTAGGAAAGAGAGTAGAGGAATGCCTCATCTAAGCACTTGACTATGTTTATGTTAGTGCTGTTTGCTGCATCTAAATTGGACTTCCGTGGAAGCGCATGGATATGAGGTTGCTTGATAAGGTTGCCTAAGGGAAGCCAGAGCGTTCTGTTCTGAATGTCATTCCCCTGGTTCAGACAGGGGAATGCTTCTAGAAAGACATCATTGCTTAACCTTCCACTCCCAACCTGCTGACCACAAGCCCCTGTGTCCCAAGACCCACTTCTGTGCTCTCTTCTCCGCCTCCCTTTCCTTCAACAAGCTCCCTGCTGTGCATTCTTCGAATTTAGCTCAAGCCTCCTGTTCTCTAGGAAGCCTGTCTGGAGCTTTGCCAAGGTCAGAACCTCTTTTCTTCCCCTTTTAAAGTCTTTCCTGGGGAGCATTAGTTACCATTGTCATACTCACACTTAGTTGAAACAAATAAGGTAACAATTATTAAATTTACAAAATATATAAAATAAATTAATGTTGTATCATTGAAACAGAGAAGAATCAGGTTAAAGGTAGGTTTGGACAGACATAGTTTACCTAGAGAGAAGGTGCATTTGTCTAGCAATATTATTTTCGGAGTGATTATGTACTCGATGGAAAGTTTGGAGGCATGTCACAAGTTTGGAAATAATCTAATGTCATATTGACTTTTCAGTGTTCTATTAGTGAAAACACAATAAAATTAAATTTTGATATATTAAGACAGACATATAAAGCCTATATTTTTTGAAATGAGTATCTACCTGACATTTATCTCTCATTCCATCAGCTGAACATTTGGATATTGATTTCTAATTTTGTATTTATCAATATAATGAATATTGATTGCCATAATGATGTCTCAATGACATTTCGCAGCCCTAGAGTAACTTACAAATAAAGAAGTAGATTAAGAACTTTGCAATTCTATTCTCCTGTGTTTCTTATTGTAAGTCTGTCTGCCTTTCTCCCGCCTTCTTTTGCTTTTCCTGTTTCCATTAAATAACTTGCTAGAAGATCAACAGAAGCCAACTGTATAGAAATATGTGTGGTAGGCCGGACACGGAGGCTCACGCCTGTAATCCCAGCACTTTGGGAGGCCGAGGCGGGCGGATCACGAGGTCAGGAGATCGAGACCATCCTGGCTAACACGGTGAAACCCCGTCTCTACTAAAAATACAAAAAAAAAAAAAAAAAAAAAATTAGCCGGGTGTGGTGGCGGGCGCCTGTAGTCCCAGCTACTCGGGAGGCTGAGGCAGGAGAATGGGTTGAACCCGGGAGGCAGAGCTTGCAATGAGCCTAGATCGTGCCACTGCACTCCAGCCTGGGCAACAGAGCAAGACTCCGTCTCCAAAAAAAAAAAAGAAATATGGGTGGTATATGACACCAGAGATATGAGTAAGTTTAAAAGTCCCCACACAGCTGGGCATGGTGGCTCTTGCCTTGAGTCCCAGTACTTTGGGAGGCTGAGGATTGCTTGAGCTCAGGAATTCCAGCATAGCCTGGGCAACATAGTAAGACCATGGCTCTCAAAAAAAAAATTAGCCAGGCATGGTGGCATGAGCTTGGAGTCACAGCTACTTGGGAGGCTCAATTGGGAGGATTGCTTGAGGCCAGCAGTTCAGGGTTGCAGTGAGCTGTGATTGTGTCACTAATCTCCAGCCTGGGTGATAAAGTGAGACCTTTTCTCTTTAAAAAAAAAAAAAAAGGGGGCCCCACATCACCTAAGATTTTATGTTGCTTCTCCTCAATTAAACATGGTATGTTTCTCACTTTTTCTGAGGTTTAAATATATGAGTTTATGTCTATATATACTTGTACATAATTATATATGTATATCTTTATAGATATGTAGATAATATTTACATAATATCAAGGGTTCAGAGAGTGTGCATTATAAAGCATGTGCTTTTTCCTCCACTTAACAAAGAATTAAACATTGTTTTATTTCTGTATACCTGGAACATGTTTTCTCCTCTTCTCTGTAAATTGCTTCCAAATCCAAAATGCTTTTGAATTCTACTTATAGTTCTCACTGAAGCATTTCCAGAATCCCTTATTTAGAAGCCTCTTCTGCCTTTTATACCAGGCTCCCATATATTTTCTATCTCTATCCTAGCAATTTCACATTTTTCTTCTTTTAAAATTTGTTTCTTTTCCTTAAAAAAAAAAAAAAAAAGCTCCAAGTGGACAATCCCCCAGTGTGATATGTAAACATTTGAGCTTTACAGAGTCAACAACAACACTCCCTGTCCTTCACTTCCATAGTTTAGCACCAAATGAGAAGCAGTATAGAAAAGACAGATAAATGGAGATTAAAGTAACAAATGGAGATTAAAGCTGATTGTAGGTCTGTATTTAGATCTTAGGTTGAAAGGGCTTGCTGCCAATTTCCAGCAGAATTTAATAGACTTGCACCCGTAGTTAATGGCACATCTGGACAATCAGAAGCCTCTGCTGTGTTCCCTCTGGGCAAAAAGCAGAAGAGAAAGCAAATTCATTCAAGGGGCAGGGAGTGTTTGTGTTTCAAGCCTGGTTCCTACTTCTAATAATCATTCCTCCTTCTCTAGGTAGAAGTGACTGACAGAGCAGGAGAGGCCTGGCATATTCTAACACAAGTGTCTCTACAGGAAACTTTAGGGCTAGGGAAAGAAAGTTCTGCTCCGCTGTAGACCTCCTATCTCTTGACCTTTATCTTCTGCTTTATGTAATTTTAACTCAACTAAGTTACAAAACATTGGGTTAATGATCAAATCTTCTATTTGTCTCCCCGTGCTGCCTGCCCTCCCCCAAGACAGTGAAGGTATTGTCTGGAAAACACTGAAGAAAAACTTTTCATTCTGAAACAACTAAGGTTTAAGGCAAAAGTATTCAGACATCTTTGACTATCAAAATTACATCCTAGATAACCCCTAAGACAGTTGATAAAATGGAGGCATGACATGTATCAAATACAGCTTTAGAGTATAGATGTACTCTTATACACAGAGAGCTAAAAGTAAAACATATGACTGGAAAGGGACCTGTATAAGTAAATAATACAACCATGCTTAGAATTCTTGAGGACGATCAAATGGGTGGTTTAAATATTTACTTTACTCAGCTTTTTCTTGAGCTTGAACAAATCAGTAATACTATTTATTAGATACAGAAGTTAATTTTGCCTGGAATATCATAGAATTTGGAAAGAAATATGAATAAAATATGCCAACCTTTTGAGTATTCCAAGTGATGTTTTATAATGGGAAATAGTAATACTTGGTAGACAAAGAACTGATTTTCCTTTCATAGACTGTTAAAATTTAATTATAGTGCTTTTCAGAATAAAGAACCAAGACTTGCTGACTATCATGGCAGACCATTAATTAACTCCTTTAGTTACTTGCAGTAATCATAACTAATAAACTATATGACATTACATCTTAAGTTTTATAGATTCTGGAGTCAAGTTTGTTTTGTGCTGTGCTGATGGGATTATAGTCATTTATTGAATATCGAGAGGTAGTTAATTTTTTTTTGCTTCTATTAGGGAAAAATAAGCTGTAGTTTTTTACTTGATATGAATTCTTCATTTGATAATGGGGTAAATTGGATTGTATAAACTAGGCCACTTTGGGGCGTATTATTTCTGAAATGTGACTAGTTTGAATAAGATAATTATAGTTCAGTGGTAATTTTAATGACTTAGCTTTGGGAAATGTAAGTTGTCTTTAGATGGCAGATTTACCAAATGAATAAGATAAACAAAACTAAAACTGGTTAGGGATTTAACCGTGATATATGAATTTATTTTACATTCTAACTTGCCTTTTAAAAATTCCAATGATAGTCACTTCATTTGAGAAATAATTTATAGACCAATGAATGTGAAAAATTTTGAGCCCTGAAATTTGAGAGGAAATTGAAGAATGAAGTGATTCATTGTCTGTGTATATATATATAACTTAGAAAATGTTTGAATAGTATGATTAGAATGGAGTCATAGTGTTTATAAGTTTTGCAAAACATGGATTGTTGAAATACAAAAATCCAGGTTTTGAAGATTATTAAATAATTCATGTAAGATATCAGAGTGGAGCTCCAACAATTTGTTCTACTCTTATTTGGATATAATGTCTGTGAGTGATTCAGTAAATGAGGTTATAAATATTCATCTATTTTATTACTGGCAATAGCTGAGAATCTCTGAACAGACAGTGGACCACAGAATTCAGACCCTCTATGCCTGTGCCTATCCATTGACTTATCCAACTTTATTTCCATGTTAGATACCAGCAGTTCAGAAACATTTGTATTTCCCAGCTACAGAAACAGAATTATGCTTCTATTAGGATTTGAAAAAGCTGGTATTTGATTATCCATAAAATGCAGTAAGGTGGTAGGTTTTATTCTCATTAAAAATGTAGGACAAAGGAAAAATAGGCAGTGTTTAAGGAAAAGAAGATTTTTACCCTTCTGAACAAAAGCTGAAATGCAACAAAAGCCGAAATGACCTGAAATGCAACCTGTAAAGTCAAATGTGAATACACTGTATGCTAGAAAGGCAAATTGTCTCCTGAGGGCTAGGAAAAACCTTTTAGTTCTCTCTGACATCTAGGAATATGTTTTCCAAGTAATTTTTACAAAAATATAGTCTGAATCATATCTAGGAAAACAGAATTGCACTTTAAGAGAGATATTATAAACATTGAACACATAATCCATTAGTATTATTTCAGATGTAATAATAGACATAGAATCCTTTGCTGATAGTTAATCCTTTGCCTAAAAGTTAAAAAAGTACTGTACGTATTAAAACGTTACTGTTTATCATATAAATTTTAGGTATTTTGATGTTGTGGATTTCTGTACATGATACTCCCTTTAAGATCAACTGATTGATTGGCTCATTTTTTATTATTTTTATTTTATTTTATTTTTATTTTTTGAGACAGAGTCTCACTCTGTTGCCTAGGCTGGAGTGTGGTGGTGCGATCTCAGCTCACTGCAACCTCTGCTTCCCAGGTTCAAGCAATTCTCTGCCTCAGCATCCTGAGTAGCTGGGATTACAGGTGCGTGCCACCACGCCCAGCTGATTTTTGTATTTTTAGTAGAGACGGGGTTTCACCATGTTGGCCAGGCTGGTCTTGAACTCCTGACCTCGTGATCCACCTGCCTTGGCTGGGATTACAGGCTTGAGCCACTGCACCTGGCTGATTGCCTCATTTTTTAAGGGAAATGAGTTAAGCTGTCTTCCTACAGCTTAAGAAATTTAAAACTTTAAAAGCGAGTGGTAAAAAGTAGTCACCTACAGATGTATTCGTTGATTCATTCGATCATTATCTACTAAACACGAACTGCATTTAGGGTATTGTATTATGGAGTCCCTAAGGTATTCATTTTGGTGAGCAATGCCACATAAACAATGAGTAATGTGTCATTGGGGGAATGTGGTAGGTTCATTCGGGAAGTGATATGAATGATTTATTGCCCCCTTAAGTGTCCTTTTAGTATCAATACAAAAAATAATTCTTCTACTATCAACATATTGAATTTTATACTATAATGAATGAATTTCAAAAGAGGACATGATCCTTGGCCACATAGAGATTTCATTCTAAAACATTTACAGTATTGCTATATTCATTCACATAACTACATGTATTACATGGTTACTACATACTAGGCATTTTGTTAGGTATCTTAAATCGAATGTCATATTCAGAGCTCCAAAAGGAAACTATTTTCATCTGAAAAACTATTACAAATAGAATGTGCCTTCAGATAATTCAGGTTATTTATTAGAATTTTTTCCCTTACAAGTGGTCTGTGATTTTATACTATCAGAGTGGTTTAATGTACGAAATGTTGCTTTCATAAAATATAGTGCAAAAAATATATCTACTGTTTTTGAAATTTTCTGAATAAGTGTTAATGGACATGTATATTAGTAATATATCAAATTCTAATTTTGATATAATTTCCTGTGCTTTCAAAGGGCTTTAACATAGTAATGTTATATCACAAATTAGGGTCTTACCTAAGATTGTATAAAAGACTAAGGAAAACATGTTATATAAAGAATTAGAAAGGATTTAGGGTTAGACACTGGAAAGACTGAATCACAAGATTACATATCAAAAATTGTGAGTGCATATTCAAGCCTACTGAATTTAAATACCTGGGCAAAATATTGAGAAATATGACAGGTCCTGCTTCCAAACTGAGAAAGCCTCTTCTGATTATAGACTAACCTGTCTGCCAGCTCTGACATGTTGCAAACAGATGCTGTAACTCATCGAAACTCTTAATCTTACTGGGGGAAGACAGTTTTAAAGTTCCTAATGGTTATTTTTCTAAAAATGGTTCATTTATTATCTTAATTGGGTACATGAAATGGCTTTTTCTGTCATTGATCCTAGTACGTGCACATGTGCAACATGTACAGAAAGATCCTTTTGTTTTAGACTTTACGGAATTTTATGAGGCATGGAAATAAGGAGAAGAGAGTCTCATTCTTCAGAATACTATGTTTGACTAGATAGTAAAGAGGGATCTCAACAGACCTCAAACATAATGTAAGTGGGAGCACAGGAATCAATTAGTATCTTAGTTTTCTGGAGCTGCCATAGTAAAATTCCACAGGCTAGATGGCTTAGGGGACAGAAATTAATTTTCTTGTAGTTTCAGAGATCAAGGTATTGGCAGCTTTGGTATCACCTGAGGCCTCTCTCCTTGGCCGGCAGATGGCTGCCTTCTCCCTGTCCTCAATGGGGTTTCTCTTGTGTGTGCATCCTTGGTGTCTTTGTATCCAAGCTTCTTCTCATAAGGATGTCAGTCAGGTTCAATTAGAACACACCCTCATGTCCTCATCTTAACCTAATCTCTTCTTTAAAGGTCCCATCTCTAAATACAGTCACATTCTCAAATAATGGGGGTAGGGCTTCAACATATGAATTTTGGAGGGATGCAGTTTAGCCCATAACAGGAGAATTTTTTGTTTTGTTTTGTTTTGTTTTGAGACAGAGTCTGGCTCTGTCGCCCAGGCTGGAGTGCAGTGGCGCAATCTCGGCTCACTGCAAGCTCCGCCTCCCGGGTTCATGCCATTCTCCTACCTTAGCCTCCCGCGTAGCTGGGACTACAGGCGTCCGCCACCACGCCCGGCTAATTTTTTGTATTTTTAGTAGAGATGGGGTTTCACCATGTTAGGCAGGATGGTCTTGATCTCCTAACCTTGTGATCCACCGGCCTCGGCCTCCCAAAGGGCTGGGATTACAGGCGTGAGCCACCGCGCCCTGTGAGAATTTTTAAGTATTTTATGTTCAGTGACCAGGGTAAAACCATTTACCCTTAGTCAAGCAAGGGTCAAGGAAAGGCATGGAGCCCCAAGTGGAGGGAAGATGAGAAAGATAGTCCGGAAGGCTCTCCCTGGCCACAGACTGAGCTCTGGGCTTAAACTTGCTTATTTTGGGGTTTTGAAAAAGTCAAATGAACTAACAAGGATCCCTTTTAACTTTGATGTAAAGTACTTTGAGTTTAGTCAGGAGCACACAACTTAAGAAATGGCAGAAGCTCTGGCCTTTTCAGAGAGAGAGAGAGAGAGAGAGAGAGAGAGTGTGTGTGTGTGTGTGTGTGTGTGTGTGTGTGTGTGTGTGAGTGATGGAGGCACAGGAGAAGAATCCCTTTGAATGGATGGAAGACGTGCAGTCCCGGCCACATGTGTGCCTGGGTGTCAAGGCAGCCCTGAAGAGGAACAAATACAGTGTGGGGGTAGGCAGCTCTTGGGACTCAGGGACGGAGGTTGTGCGTGGAACCACCAGGCAGTGGCTTGCTGCTGGCTTTTATCCCTTTCCTTAGGAGTACCTGGGATGTGTGGGGCCCGAGGCCTGGTGAAAACCTCACTCCCTGGGCAGGGATTCTGTAAATAACAGCCACAGTCCATCCTGGAGCTTCTTAGATGTGTGGTTCTTGTTTCTTTCCAGCTTACTTCTTTTCCTGCTGTCCTCTTAGGTGACTTGCAAAGAATTTCTATTTTCTGTCCATTTAATCTGCCTTGTACAAATAATACCCTGCATTTCGACAGTTTTTGAGGCAGTAGAGATTATAATCAATGCTTCTAAAATAGTCAGAAACCAGAAATGGAGTCATTACATGGTTTCTTTGGGAGAAAGAGAACCCCAGGGAGAGAAATTTTTCCTCAAAATTGTCTCCCTATTACATTTCCTATAAGCCCTCTGCCGATTCCTAAATACATCATTTTTTTCTTATTATTACATTACTTATGATGCGTTGCAAATAATTTTACTGTGGGTGAAGGAATTTACAAATACACTACTGAGGTGAAAAGAAAGTCCGAGTTTTAGTGCTGGTTTTACAAGTAATTTAGACTGGTGACCATTACTCAATCAGTTTAATCTCCCTCTGTCTCAGCATCACATCTATAAAACGATGAAGACAATATCTGCCAACCTAATTAAGAGTTGTAAGGATCAAGTGAAATAATGTCAAGGAAAGTGCTTTATAAATTGCCAGACACTATACAAACAGAAATGATGAATGCTGGTACAGAAATGTGAGATTATATTGGAGGCATTAAAAGCTTATAATAAATGCTTTCACTTCACAAAAATCTTGTCTCATCAGACTAAACCAAGGTGTGTTTATTATAACCCAATTCCTCAAATCCCCATCTGAGCTTGAATTTGAAATGCTCAGAGATTTCTAGAGACTAAAAAATGAGTTTTAGCTATCTGTGGAAAAAGACTATGGTTAAACTGTTTTTTTTTCACTTTCAATTTAGTAATTAACTTTAACTTTTTAAAAATAGAGTAATTGCACTCATAGGTGGGAATTGCACAATGAGAACACAGGGACACAGGAAGGGGAACATCACACACTGGGGCCTGTTGTGGGGTGGGGGGAGTGGGGAAGGATAGCATTTGGAGATATACCTAATGTTAAATGACGAGTTAGTGGGTGCAGTACACCAACATGGCACATGTATACACATGTAAATAACCTGCACGTTGTGCACATGTACCCTAAAACTTAAAGTATATAAAAAAAATAGAGTAATTGTTCAACTGAACATAACTTTATTGTTGTAAGTATCTTTTCAATGTACTATAAGTTTCCTAAGGGCAGGAATCATATTTCTTTTGTCCTTGTAGAAGCTGAGTGCCTAGAACGCAATAGAAGCTTTTTGAATAAATGATGGGAGAAATTTTCTTTTATTGAAATTAATGGTTTTTGTGTTTGCTTTCCTACCATAAAATTAGAGTGTAGTCCCTTGATGCTGTGCCCTTCTCTTTTTAATCATACTCCTTATTTTGAAAATAAGTGTATATTATATCCCAGTGAATTAAATATCTTTTCCCTCATTACTATAGTTCCTGGAAAGAGTATATTGATACTGTAATAATATTTGTTTTCAATAGTAATAATTTGCTGGTAAACCTTCTATTTGTGTTACTGGCTTTACAGTTTATCTTGCAAAACATTTGCTTCAGGATCTTACTATTTTAGACAACAAGTGCTGCAGAGGGAAATAAAACATAAATACCTAATTCCAGATAGAAAGTGCCACAGTGATTCAGTTTCATTGTGTGAGCTGAATAGAGATTTTTTTTTAAAAAGTTTGTTTCATTTTTAATTGTGGTAACAAATACGTAACATTAAATTTGCCATCTTAACCATTTTTACTATTAGGTATATTCACATTGTTGTACAGCTGACCTCCAGAACTTTTTCATCTTGCACAACTGAAACTCTATGCCCATTAAACATCTATTCTCCCTTTTTCTTCCATTCAGCCCTTGGCAACCACCTTTCTCCTTTCTGTTTCTATAATTCTGACTACTTTAAATATATCATAAAGAAATATTTTTATAAGACATTTTGACACATTAGTTTTTATTTATGTCTATCAATGTCATATGCATCATTTAATTGCTAAGTGATGTTTTCATTCTTATTCATGTACAATAAAACCAGTTAATTATTTATTAATTAGCGTCATGAATTTTGCCTGGGTAAGGATAAACACTAAAATAATAAAGCAAAGAGAAATATTTTATATAATTTGTAAAGCAGTAGGTATTTTTAGGATACAAAGTAGCAGGTATGTAGAGTGAACACATCTAGAGCTATAGGTAATAAAGTTGTATTATATGGGGGATTCATGCGAAATGAGTAGATTTTAGCTACTCTTACCACAAAAACAAAAAGTGGGTAACTATGTGAGGTGATGGATATGTAAATTTACTTCACTGTAGTAACCTTTTTACTATCTATAGGTGTCCCATAACATCATGTTGTATACCTAAAATATATGCGACACTTATTTTAAAAAATCATAATAGATTTATGTTAGAAAAGATGAAATAGGATATATTTTTAAAGCTGCCTATTATTAAGGACTCACTTTACTTTTTAATTTGAAAACCTTTTCTTTCTAAGATAATTATGGAAACCATGCTTTTACTCCTGGGAAGAGAATGGTCTTGCTAGAATATCTGTGGTTCTCAAACTTGAGTGTATATCAGAATCACCTGGAAGCTTCTGACACAGATTGCCAGACCTCACTGCCAGAACTGCTCATTCAGGTGGTTTGGGGAGGAGCCTGAAGGAGCATGTGGATTCAATTCCCAGGTGATGCTGAAGCTCTGGGCTCTGGGGCCACATTTTGTGAACTATTGTTCTGGAGTAACAGATATTCTAGAACACAGTAAGAAATGGTTTGTCGAGATATGTACATTGGGTTTGGAAATGCTATACAATAATCACCTCTTAGGGATTCAGTGCCATTTGCATATGAAAGATTTGTTTAGATTCTGCCATAAAATAGCTTCTTGAACCTTATTTCCAATATTTACTAAATTTACTTGATTGCAGAACTATCTTTTTACATAACATTGATTGCCTTTTGAGGGATACTCATATTCTAGTGTGCATATTTTGAAAAATATTCTTTAGCTTAAAGAATTAGGAAAGTATCAAGATATTAATGCCACAGTAGAAAATATAGGGTTATAAATTTCATGATGAGGCAGGGCAGTGCATAGCTCATCTCTCTTCTTTAGCTTTAAAATCAATATGATATAACTCTACTTACTAGTGTGGACAGAAATATAAAGGATGTGTTAACTAAAGTACTTTAATTTCTTTAGAGATTGAAAATATAAAAACATTGTTGAAAATTTTGCTTACTTTACAGTATTCGTTTTGAGGTTTGTAATTGGAAAGTTCTGTCATAGTACCTTAAATGAATTGTTTGGATTTTGATTGTGATCTGTGTAAATTTCAGAATAATAAACACACCCAAACTGGTTAAAGGTACGAATACAGTGGGAAATGCCTAGCCTGACGAAAGAATGGAGAGCTATAAGGATACCTGCTTGGTCTGTGTTAGAGGGTAATGCCAAGTCAGTGATGAAAAACATCTGCAGGTATTCTATACTTCACCTGAAGGCATTTTTTCACCCTGTGTGACATGAGAATTCTGCACATGGTTGTCTCCTCCCAGAGTCCTCAGGCTCACATGTGGGAGGGCCAGACCGAAGCTTACTTTCTAGGTACTGTAAAGATAGTCTCTCACTTGTTTCTGATGCCAAGAACAGTGATAGATCTACATTAATTCCCCAGATAAATTCAGCTTTGCAAACATCCCATTCTTTGTGTACATATGGTAATCTCCTTTCTGTAGGTTTTTACCCAAGGTTTTTTTATCCAGGGCCAAATAATGTACCTGGTCAGCAGGGCTCCACAGAGCTTCTACAAAGATGCAAACTAAGCAAAGTAAAGAATGTTGATGCATAGCATTACATGTGATTCATACTTTCCTCACTTTAAGAAAAATTCTTACATTATATATGGATATGGTACTTTTGAATACAACTTATGTATCTGTGAAAATAGTGGATATAAAATAAATATCAGTTGAAGCATGGTGTTTTCACATTGTGCATGCCTAACAAGGCATACACCATTCACGGCCAGAAACCAAGCAGGCCAGATAAGGGAGTGCCCTACGTAGGGCGCTTTGCTTATATGTATATGCTGGTGCTAATTTTTTAAGGCAGTGGTCCCCAATCATTTTGGCACCCAGGGACCAGTTTCATGGAAGGTAATTTTTCCATGGACAGGGCCGGGGATGCAGATAGTTTCAGGATTAAAGTGTTCCATCTCAGATCATTAGGTATTAGATTCTCATAAGGAGTCCACAGCCTAGATCCCTTGCATGCACAGTTCACAATAGGGTTCGTGCTCCTATGAGAATCTAATGCCAGATGGCAGAGGTCAGGCTGTAATGCTCGTCCCTTGCTCACCTCCGGCTATGTGGCCCAGTTCCTAATAGGCAACGGACTGGTACTGGTCTGAGGCCCAAGGGTTGGGGACCCCTGTTTTAAAGCATTTAAAAATGTTAAGAAAGGCTTCATAATGTGTCCAAAGTCATTCAGCTTCAGCATTCAAATGCTGAGAACAAGATGTGAATCATGATTTGGCCTCCAGATTCTACTGTATCTGCCACAATAGCACTTACTACTTGGCAGGAGGACTAGAATGGTGCTTGCCTAGAGAACAGATTAAAGTTGCTTTTTTGTTGTTGTTTTTTAAACAGCAACATTTATTTATTTATTTCTCACAATTCTGGAGGCTGGGAAGTCCAAGATGAAGACACTGGCAGATGCGGTGTCTAGTGAGGGCCAGCTTCCTGATTTATAGATTGCCATCATCTTGCTGGAGAACAGATTAAAGTATTGAAAGAAGAATAAATGCTCCTGTACAATCAAAGGGAATGATTAAAATATGTAAGAAATAAACCCAAATAATTAACTGTAATAGCTCAGTGTTAAATAAATATCAATGTTACTTTGTCAAGAATGTTACTTTAAATGAAAAGAATGGCCGGGTGCAGTGGCTCACACCTGTAATCCCAGCACTTTCAGAGGCCAAGGCAGGTGGATTACCTGAGGTCAGGAGTTGAAGACCAGCCTGACCAACCTGGTGAAACCTTGTCTGTGTCAAAGATACAAAAAAAATTAGTCAAGCATGGTGGTGGGCACCTATGATCCCAGCTACTTGGGAGGCTGAGGCAGAGAATTGCCAGATCTGGGAGGCGGAGGTTGTGGTAAGCCAAGATCATGCCAGTGTACTGCAGCATGGGTGATGGAGTGAGACTCCATCTCAAAAAACAAAACAAGAAAGAACAGAACTCCAATATGCACCTATTCTGAAACCACTGAATTAGGAAAATTTTGAATTCAATACATAGACAAAAAAGATGAACATTTTCTTACATTTGCTTTTGAGTTTATTTCTTTTTTTTTTTTTTTTTTTTTTTTTTTTTTGAGATGGAGTCTTGCTCTATCGCCCAGGCTGGAGTGCAATGGCGCAATCTCGGCTCACTGCAAGCTCCGCCTCCCGGGTTCACGCCATTCTCCTGCCTCAGCCTCTCCGAGTAGCTGGGACTACAGGCGCCCGCCACCACGCCCGGCTAATTTTTTGTATTTTTAGTAGAGACGGGGTTTCACCGTGGTTTCGATCTCCTGACCTCGTGATCCGCCCGCCTCG
Source organism: Symphalangus syndactylus (assembly GCF_028878055.3). Taxonomy (NCBI): domain Eukaryota; kingdom Metazoa; phylum Chordata; class Mammalia; order Primates; family Hylobatidae; genus Symphalangus; species Symphalangus syndactylus. The sequence continues at coordinate 28,373,832 of NC_072437.2, read as the reverse complement.
GCCTCCCAAAGTGCTGGGATTACAAGCGCGAGCCACCTCGCCCGGCCTTGAGTTTATTTCTTGACGCTGATGGAAAGGTAAAAAGATGAGGTGCAAAGGACCAATTTAGCCTCTCATTTTCATTCTTTTATTTGTGTACTAATAAAGCCACCCTCAGTGAAATCGAATTAAGTAATATTTACTGCAAAGTTGTTTTTTGGATTGAACGTTTACTAGGAAGTTTTTACAGCCTATGAACATAAAATCCAAGTTATTTATTGGGACCAAATGTTTTGAAGTGAATATTTTTACCTTGTTTTTCATAGGACAATCAGAATTTGAAAGCTTTGTGAAGTAGAAGCTGAAAGAAACAAAAATTCCTTTCCCTTGAGCTGAAGAGACAAACCTAAGACTATTTTGCTAAAATTGTCCTTAGCATGGAGAAAGGTCCTTATCTAAGGGGGATCCATCAGAATAACTTGGGGAAAATTTTCATACCAACCCCCCACATCCTCTCTTCCCAGATTCTGAATCCCCTACCCCACCCACAGTATGATTTGAACCTAGGAAGAGAGCAGGTATGTATTGTATGCAAAATTCCTTAATTTCCCTTCCTCCCAATTTAGCTGATCTAATGAATTACAGTGAAAAAAAAAAAAGCTTCTTGCCAATTTTTTTCCACTTACTCTCCTTAAATATAAGAACAGAGCAAATAGGGAGACTAATTTTTACTAAAATGAAGGAATATTTTAGTTTTAAAGTTATGCATAAACACAGTTTAAAGAATCAAATATTTTACACAGAAAAATCACTGCCATCATCCCTTTTTCCCCCTTCCACGGAGATAATCACTTTAAGCTCTTTTACATGGTTCTTTTGGTAATTAATTCAAATCTTTAAACAATATGCTCATTTTGCTACATTTTGATTTTAAATTTTTTGGTATTACCTGTTGATTGCCTGCTATGGTGGAAGAGGGTTTAGCACTGCTCATCTCTGCTTGAACAGCCTTCCCATCTGCCCTATTTTTTCCTACCTTATTTATCTCTAGTTAGCCTTGAACAAGGAATGATTCTTTTTTTCTCACAGAAAAGAGCTAAAAACAGGGGAAGTTGAAATTTTGCAGTTGAGAAAAACAAAATATTAAGGTAAGGTCACACAGGATGGCCTCAATTTTCTCAAGAAAATAAGAGATGAGTTCATCTGGGATTGAGCTACTATGGGCTGCTATCAGTAATTCATTAGGGAGTTAACAGATGAATATCAGCATTGCTGCAGACCAATGAGAAATGACAAACAGATCTAAACTCATGACAAATGGTCTCACCCAAACACAGTGGATTTGCTTGGAATGGTGGCATGCCAGTATTCATTATTGGCAAAGAACAAAACACCCAAAAGCCAAAAGGGACAGGTACACAGTTTGGTGAATGTGAGAAATCACATGTGTGGTCTCTGTTTAGTTACACGTAATAACAGACTACAGATCACTTTTGTGAATAATCCCAAACTGCAAGTAATACAAAAAGTTAAAACATTTAACTTGAGACCTTATATATGTTTTCATATATTTGGATAGATATGGGTGCTGTTATTACACTGATTCACATCCTGATATTTCTCTTCACTTGATTAATGTTTAATTGGCATTCCTAAACCCCAGAAACAACTTATGGAGTGGAGGGGTACATAACTCAGCAAATAGGTTACAGAAAGCCCACTTACAATTTCACATTCCTTTTGGAAAACTCACAAAGTGGATAATCTAAGATACGGACAATCAAGAATTGACAACTCTACATAAAGGCTCATATTCTATCAGGGCAACACTTGCATTGAATGTTGTTAGTTTACTTTGCTAGCTTTGTTTATACATTTGTAATAAAGTAGTTAGGCTTCTTGCAAATGGCAGATTAAAACATATAGTTTATTGCTTTTTTAAGCAAGTGCATCTGATTTTATGTTTAAAAGGGTGTAGTTTTATGGTGCAAGAAAATAACAGGGGCACTGAGTTGGAGTACCAGAAGAAAATCCCTTAGGGCACAGCAGCAGTGCAGTTAGCAATAATTTTAATTGGACACCCAAACTAAGCCAGCCTCAAATCATGTGTATGTCTTACAAATAGGGTTTATTATGTCCTTTAAGTCCTTTTAGAGGCTTACAAAGATTTATACCAGTAGTTAGTTGCTTTGTCTGAGCTACAGAGAATATTTAATAGTTTTATCAGGATTAATGAGCAGAAATGTCTCAACAAATGAAATTCTTTAGTGTGTACACTGTAGTCATTTGGTATTCTCTTTATTCACTTGCAGTAATGTCAGTAATAGGAGACACTGTTTGATATGAGCCCTTGTATTTCATGTATTTGTCAGATTTTTGTGAAGCTATTTATATAGAGCATTTGTGTGGTACTTTTCTAACCTCAGACATGTCCAAGAATCATATAGTAAATACATACATCTCAAAACTGATTTACCATATAACAAAGACATTCACTCCATTTATGGCAACAAATATTTAGTGAGTGCCTATTGTGTGCCAAGTGCTGGAGACATAATGTTGATCAAAACAGCTTAGTGGAGTTTACGGCTTAGATAAGTACAATAATAATGAACATAATGTACTAGTAGATATTTCAATCATGCTGCCCCAGGGAAGTAGAGGATAATGTAGAGTCTTTATCAGAGGTTGTTATATGGTCTGGGAAATGAGAAAAGGCCTTCTTGGCAAAGTAATATCTTTACTGAGCTGAAGGTTCAAATAGAAGTTAACTAAGTAAAGAGGGAGTAGAAGGAGAAGCTTCAAGGCACAGGGAGTAAGAGATGCAGAGGCTTTTAGGCAGAATGTGGTAAAGGCACCTTTAAGGAAATGAATGGAAGCCACCAGGATTGGGACTGGATTACACAGTGGGACAGGGAGAGGTTTAAGTCCAGTGAGTTCCGGTGAGTTCTGTTATGCATGTTAGTCTTTATCCCCTCAATAATGCATGCTATTGTAAAGAATTTTGAAACTTAAAATATACAGAGAGGAAAGTACAAATTAGTGGTAATCCTATTACCCATAGCTTCTTCATTTTAAGACACTGTATTTTTAATTAACGAATTGTCTTTCAGTTATATAAAGATAAAAAGTAAATATGCAGATACTCTTTTCTTGAACTGGGAAAAATGACAATCTTTACTACCATGCCATATTACTAATATCTGGAATAGGAAGTAATTTCATAAGCCAAGCAATGATGTCTTTGCACACTGTAGTCCTAGTTTGTCAATTAGACTACAAATCATGGTTTTGTTTATATACAGTATTTAACATATTTTACCTTGTTTTCAGAAAGCCAATTTGTATAATTTTTCCCCACCCAAAATTGAGAAATTATTTTTCATGGGGTGTATGTGTATGTATATACTGCTGTGTGTGTGTGTGTGTGTGTGTGTGTGTGTGTGTGTGTGTGTGTTTGGTGGCAGTCAAACAACAGTAATAACAATGATATCTATTTAAAACCCAGGTTAAGTAGTTAGCAAAACTCAGGATAGCTTTTTCTAAGTCATGTCAAAAAGTATGAAAATTATAGGAACAAAATTGCTGCTTTTGAAGACATTTAAAAATTGTGGAAGTATAGATATTCTTATATAGAATTTGTCAATATCAATGTATACTACATAAAATCAAACTTACATGAGAAATACAGATTTAAAAATTTAGGAGATAATAGGCATATTTAAAGGTATTAGAATTTGTCAGCCTGTTGAGAGAAGAAACCTGGAACACCGACAGGAAGTATTTTCAGAGTTGTGCCAAATCTACAATTAGTCCTTGTGTTAGTCTGTTCCCATGCTGCTAATAAAGACATACCTGAGACTGGGTAATTTATAAAGGAAGGAGGTTTAATTGACTCACAGTTCCACATGGCTAGGGAGGCCTCAGGAAACTTACAATCATGGCAGAAGGCACCTTTTCATGGGGCGGCAGGAGAGAGAATGAGTGCCCAGTGAAGAGGGGAGCCCCTTATAAAACCATCAGATCTCATGAGAACTAACTCACTATCACAAGAACAGGATGGGAAAAGCTGCCCCCACGATTCAGTGATCTCCACCTGTTCCCTCCCACGACATGTGAGGATTATAGGAACTATAATTCAAGATCAGTCCTTACCCTACCAACCTAGGCACAAAGGATCAAGTTGAATTAGGGAACTGAGAGAAGCAGTCCCAACATAATTTGAGGCAGAACAAAGCTCAGAGGATATGGGGAGCTGGAGGGCCTGGTATTCAGATGCTGTTAATGACTCTAACACATCTTGTAAAATGTCTTTCCTACCAAATTGAAGAAGGATGTATCAGTCTGTGATTTAAACACTCCTCTATAATTTATGTTTTGATAATTTTTACATAATTAAAAACGGAAGTTTGGCATTCTGTGCATCTTATCAGAGTGGTCTGACTGTTGACTCCTTGTAGGGAAGGGGTGGCAGAGATCACTAAGTTTTATATCCCGAGGAAACAGCCCAAGGAGACAGCTTTACTTACCAACCTTCTGAGCACTTAGAGAGTGGCGGTGAAAGTGAAGTTATTCTGAATTTTTGTCTCTCCCTTTCTCCCTTCCTTCTTTCCTGAAGCTGTTACTGTTTAGCGATACAAGTTGAACATTGGAATTCCCAAATCTGATACCTGAAATGCTCTAAAATTCCAAGCTTTTTGAGTTCCCACATGACACCACAAGTGGAAAATTGTTAGATATAGACACCTTTGCTTTCTGGTGGTTCAATATATACAGACTTGGTTTCATGCACAAATTATTAAAAAATAGTGTATAAAATTACCTTCAGACTATGTATATGAGGCGTATTTGAAACATAAGTGAATTTCATGTTTAGACTTGGGTCTGACCCCCACCAAGATATCTCATTATGTATATGCAAATATTACAAAATCTGAACATGTCTGAAACCTTGGGTCCAAATTCTGGTTCCAAGCATTTCAGATAAGGGATGTTCAACCTGTATAAGATAAAAGAGCCTACTGAGAAATTTAATTATAGCTTGGTAATAATGTCTAGATCATTGAAAAAGTCACCAATGAGAACAGAGGATTCCATAAGACTGTTTTGGCCAAAAGTGAGCCAATGACATAGAAGCAGGGACATTGGCCACCAAGGAGTGTGAAAAGCTGGTTCTGGGGTGAGGCCGATTCTCGCAGGAGGCCTCCCCGCCTGGTGTCTGTTCTCACCCAGGAATTGGCCAGCAGCTCATCCAGATCTTTCTTTACTCTTGGAAATGCCAGTGTGGTTCATATGTTACTAGGCATGCCTTTGTTTCATCTTGAAGAACTTATCATCACTTCAACCCATTCAAAAGATATGAGAGAGGAGATGTGCAATTGAGTAATGATTAGGAATGTGGCACATATTGCACTTATAAAACACATCAAACTATTTTTCAAATATTAGAAGGTGTAATTGAGTCTGCAACACATTTTACTAATGATATTTCCTTTAATTTTTAAACCCATATGTATTACAGGGGGAAATGAGATCCATATGTTTGATTCTTGCACAGTTAAATGATATATTAAAGGATTATTTGCAAATGCTTTAGAAGTTTATTGTCAATAAAAAAATCTACTTTTAAGGAAATTATGTTTTTTTAAAAGTTTTTTGTTGTTGTTGTTGTAATTTGAATTTTGGTCAAATATCCCTGTAGGGAAAACTGTTTAATAATAACAAATGGATATCATCAACGTGATTTGCTCTTAAGCAATCTCTTGATTTCATTGCATTTTAAACTGTTTTTAAGCTTCATCAGTTTTTAAGTAAAATTTACTAATGTCCCTTTTAATAAAATGTATCTGTAAATTATCTAGAGTGAGCTGTTTAGTTTCAGAGGTTCTCATATTCCAGTCCTTTGAAACTACAAAGTAATACTTCTAAAATTGAAATAATTAAAATAATTAGCAGAAACTATCCAAAATAAGACAAGCAAAACCATCTGGGCTGGAACATACTAAAAAATGTTGATCAAGGAAAACACCTTAGAAATCTGTGTATTATCTCTTAATTTCAGGTGTGGATATTTTAAATCCTGAAGAAATGTGATCAAATAAGCTCTCAGTAGTGTTCTATATCAACTGTAATTTAACACATCTGTCCAGAGGAGTAGTGAATAATGAATTACACTAATCAATCCAGATAAAAGAGATTTAATTAACATTAACACCTCCTCAAAGTCTTTAAAACTTTCTTTTTTTTTCTTTCTGTTTTGGTATTCACGGGTTCTAATCTAAGCATCCTGTGATGATGAAAGAATATTTTTAAGAGAGATTTTATTAAAAGGATTTGAGATATTTAGACATGTGTAACATGAAACTTTTCTCCAGTTTTTTAAAAAGGTACTTCATAAAACATAAAAAGTCTGTCAGTATTATCACTTCATATTACTTTATAAAAATATCTGGAAATAAAAGTTGTTGTATAGGGAATAAACATGCTTTGCCAAATTTTAATTAATATGTATTCAAAAAATTGATGATGTCTGGATAACCAATGCATGACCTTCAGTGCTTTGTAGGGCAACCTGCAGGCATGGAGGCTCAGCAATAAATACTTCGCCCACTGAGGTGATTGATGGGGTTACAGGTGTTTTCTGCAAAGTGGTTGAACCACTTCATGAGTAAATGTAAATCTTCATGCAGACCTGTATAGGGCAGTCTACAACCACAGGCCAGTTACAGTAATTAAACAAGCAACTGAAGAGTTATGACGATGAAAGCAGTGAAATGAGAATCTGAATATGGTCTTTTCTCTATGTGGGCAAGTCCTCATTTTGGTCTAAGATGGAAACGAGAGAAGAGACCAGGGTTAAGAGTGACAATCGCCACAGGTAGGGATGTTATGCTGACCCATAACTGGATTTTATCGGTACCACATTGAAGCGCTAGTGTAACTAATATTGATGACTTTATTAATGCTCACACTGCAACATCTTTAATGCACACTAGCAGGAGACAAGGGGAGAACCCTAACCTGGGAGTCAGAATGCCTGACTCATATTCTTTCCCAACTCATTTAATCTGCCTTCACTCCAGTACTCCCGTTTGTAAAATGCAAATAGTAGTATGTGCCCTAAGACTCAAAGACTTTCAAAATGTGAGAATAGAGATATATATTATGGAAATATGATGTCCTCAAATTGATTATTTTTGGTACACTGAAAGACAATCAAAAAGTGAAACAAAAGAGGCATTTAAAAGTAGTATTAGGAAAAGTGTCGATCTCTTTTTAAGAAAAATAATGCAGTGTAGAACAATCTATATGTAGTACATACATATTTATACACCCAAATTACTAACATAAATAGATCTGTATTTTCATATCCACTTATAGACAAAGATATATGGAAAAGTTTACCCTATGTTGATAAAACTCGTATGCAAAATTCAGCCTTTCGGTTTAGAGGATCAAATCCTACCAAGAGGGTCAGGCAGATTTTATTTTATTTTATTTTATTTTTATTTTTATTTATTTTTTTTGAGACGGAGTCTTGCTCTTTCTCCGAGGCCAGAGTGCAGTGGCACGATCTCGGCTCACTGCAAGCTCCACCTCCCGGGTTCACGCCATTCTCCTGCCTCAGCCTCCCGAGTAGCTGGGACTACAGGCGCCCGCCACCGCGCCCGGCTAATTTTTTGTATTTTTAGTAGAGACGGGGTTTCACCATGTTAGCCAGGATGGTCTGGATCTCCTGACCTCGTGATCCGCCTGCCTCGGCCTCCCAAAGTGCTGGGATTACAGGCGTGAGCCACCGCGCCCGGCCCTTATTTTATTTTATTTTGAGCCGTTTGAGATGTATGTGAATTCCAATTTATATAAAAGGATTTGTTTATTGTGTACAGCTGTCATTGCTTTCAGGAGTAAAAGGTGAGCAGCACAGTCTGAAAATAAATATTGAAACTTCTTTTACATTTTCTGAATTGTTGTATTGGTCATGAGAGGCTGATATTTCATGGAAAAATAGCTCCTCTTTTGAAAAATACTCTTTTGTGGCACATGGACTCACAGAGTAAAGAGACGTTTTCTGTTAGTATCATCACTTGAACATGCACTTAGCAAGAAACTGAATATGGTAGAATTTCTTTAGTCAGTTCAAAGGATTACTCATTTTTGTTTCATAGTGTTTGGTCTGGGCTCTAAATGAAGCAAGGAGGTTAATGTAACGAGACTCTTGGTAGTCATGCAGAACCATTTGCTGACTTGATAAGGTTCAGGTGCAAATTTGTCAAGTCATCTAGATGCTTGCCCCAATAAAGAATGTTTCCCTGTGACTTTTTTAAACCATGAAAAGGACAAATGCAGGCAGTGGCTGCTGGGTTGAAATCAAATAAAAATAACACAAATGAACAAGAGAATAGAGGGATGATATTGTACGCCAGGGCATATCAATTAAGAACTATTTCCACAATCTGTCCAGAAATTCAGTGATAATATGCACTATGCAACTATCAACCCTTACATTCTTATTTTTCTTTTTAGTAATGAGGGAAAAAATGGAGACAATAAAACTAGTAAATTGGTTCATTTTATTGTAATCAAACAATTTGGTTGAAGTCTCAATGATACTCACTCCACAGTTACTCAGGAAATTGTATAGAAATAATGATCTTTGATGTATCTGATTTTCAAAGCAACACACATTAGAGGAATCCCCTTCCCCTCCCCATTACTGGAATTATCATCACCCAGCCTGACTAAATGCATTTCACACCAGACTTCTGTGCATAAAGAGATACTGCCCACTGCTGTGAAAATTAGTATAACTTTGATGAGTCATTTGTTCCAACCTTTGAAAAAAATAAAACTTCTGAGAACCATACTGATCTCATGATAACTTTATCTCTATACATGATATGGTCCTAGATTTGTAACTTGGCCATGAAGAATCCATTTGCTAAGGAGAATAAAATGTATTTAAGGAAATATAAAAAGACATGCATAAAAATAGCCATTATTTTAAAAACTATTCAATATTATGGTCAGAGCCTGGTTAATGTCTCATAATGGTGATTTTTAAATGTCTTCTGCATATTTTTTGTAACCAGAATTACTAATTACAACTGATCATTTGGGCAAAGAAACTCATCAAAGCATTGTCTATTGAGAAAATTAATTAGGCATCTCTACTTAAAATTAGACATATGATGGCTGATATGAATGCTGACATAGTATGGCATTGATCTAGGTTGAAGTTGGCAAACTGACATTTAGACCAAGGGATTATAAACTCTTTTATAGTTAATAGTTTGATAATTTTTCTCTCATCCACATCTTGATGGCCAGACCTCTGCTTAGAAATTTGACCCATGAGTTTGTTATTTTTGCCTTAGTGCTGGCAGTATGAGTCAAGTGACGGAGCCACCATCTCTTCTCAAACAATGCCATTGTCTCTTGCTTTCAACCAGATTTTCTGTATTTAAGTATAGTTATACAGTGCTGTTTTGCCTTGCTTTACCCACTGTATCGTAGACACTGCTACTCAGTGGGTTTCTGAACAAAACAAAGAGGCTAAAACTGGGGTTTCTCAATGTTCAGTGTAAAAATTCAACCTCTCCGTTATGTATTTCTTTTACTTGGAGGCTTAGAATAATTTACTTATTTTATTATAGTTTAAGTAGCTCATTTCTTCAGCCAGTGATTTTTGTCATTAGGTAGCAGCAAATTATACTAGCCATTGCCTGAGTGTTTTAATCCCATTTGCATTTTACCAGGTCTGTTCACCTGTCATTTCATTTTTGAAATATAATTCCTATAGCAATCATATTAAAAATGAACTAATGTTCCATCATTTTCTGGTCAAGTTAAAATGAGTCTGAGCAAACATATCCAGCATATACCTTCAGAGGAACAACATTAATAGAGTGTGTAGTGCTATTTCCCATCCAGAGAGATTTTAACTTGTAAAAGACATCACTTCTTTTAATTTCTCTCCTGTTCAGCGTTTGTATATTCAATATGCAAATTAGAACAAAAGCCATTATAAAAATTTTCAGTGTTACATACAAAAATATAAAAGTTAAAATGCTGTAAATATTTCATGCTACAGTATAGCATTTAATAGTTTTGTTCAATTTAAGAATCTTGGTTTTATTAGTTTGGTTTAGGAATTCTAATTTGTAAATGAGGGTTGACAGTATTTCACAATGATAAATCAAAAAGCAATTTCATCATTGATAAGGCATTTTGTAGCAAACTTGCCAGTGGTTAACTAATAGCTTTATTGTATTTCAAAGTTTGTGTGTTTGTTTATTTTATGAAGAGGGTGGAAATTGAGATGTCACGTGCCCTTAAAATGCAGAAAATAATGCAAGGCTTCCCAGTGAATGTGTAACTTCTACCTCATATGAATACTTTTAGGAAGATTCATGATTCGGTGCCCTATGCAAGTGGCAACTCATCTTCAGTGGAAAGATCTTTAAGGGAGAGATGCTTTCTTTTGAGAATTGAGAGGAATTCTAGACTTTTTAAGAAATGAAAAGGTAAAATAATGAGAGTATCTCAAAATATATACAACAACCCAAACAAGAAAATGTTAACGATTATATGGTACTCTTATAAATATGCTCACAAATATTTAAAGAAAGCATTTCCATGACATGACAGATGTTACGTGCTAGTATATATGTATGTCAAGCAGAATAAACATATTATGGAATAAATTGGTAGTGAAATTTACACAGAGTGTATTGATGTGTTTGTAATACAAGTAAATCTGCTTTTCTGTAGTTAATTTACCCTTAGTGATTAAAATACACAGTTACTTTAAATGTATAATTACCATCATTCTTTTCCCTATAGTAAAAAACTTAAGATAATTTTATACCCATATTCATTTAGTATTCAAATATACAGTATTTAAATCTTTAGTAGGAGTCAATTTCTACAATTAACTATGCACCAGAAGATTTTCTAGAAAACAATTTGAAATGGGTTGACAAAAGTTTATTTGCCTCATTGACTAGCATGGCTGGCTGAAGACACTCATATTTAAACCTTATCTTTGGCCAGTGTGTCTAGTTATATTCCAGGTAGAAGTTCCTTTTTTTAATTTTTATTTTTTGAGACAGGTTCTCATTCTGTCAGACTGGAGTGTAGTGGTGCAATCATGGCTCAGCCTCGACCTCCAGGGCTCAAGCCATCCTCCCATCTCCATGTCCCAAGTAGCTGGAACTACAGGCACACACCACCATCTCAGGCTAATTTTTTTCTATTTTTAGAGACAGGGTTTCATTACGTTGCCCAGGCTGGTCAGAAGTTCCTTTCATGAGTAGCTGTAGTGTCACAGTATTAGGGGGAAAAAAACAATAATTATGCCTATTTACCTAACTTAAAAAAATAACTTCATATAGTGTTTGGGAAACTTTTGGCAGTTCCATTCAATAAAAATTCAGAAAACAAAAATCTAACTTCTATAGGAGATTTCTTTTTCCAGAAATTAATCTGATATCTATTTTTGTGAGTTAGAACTATGTTACTTGACGCGTTTACATTTTTAAAGATTGTTTAGTACTTAGGGTGAGTTGTTGAGTGTGAGTAGAAATTAAACTTGTGATTTGTGAAAGTGTTGTAAGATTATCTAAGTAATGGACAATTTCTAATATTCATTTTTTAAAGTAGCTAACCTCTGCCTTATTATCCCCTTCCACTTTCCCCCTGGATAGGTGATTTATATAATGGAATGCAGTGTCATTGATTGTGTTTGAAGGAGGCATACTAAATACCACACTATTGTTACCTTGAAAATTTGTTTCATTTTATTTTTGTACATTTTTTAATCATTTTATTCTATTTTTGCCCATGTCTCTTGTAATGAGCTACACATGTAATTAGTACACATAGTTCTGGTGATGTATTCATTCATGAGTTTAGGAAGTGAGATTTTCAGCTTCATTTCCTTCTAAGCATCTGAACTAGGAGCACAGAGGAGACATAAAAGATTGCAACCTCTTTATACAGTTGTGTTTGACCCTTGGTGCTCTAATTGCAACCTCTTTATATAGTTGTGTTTGACCCTTGGCACTCTATTCTTACTTCAATTATTGTCCATTGTAATGATCCCTTTTTATGTCTAGCTTAACCCTAAACTGTGAGTTCCTTGAGAATAAGAACTTTGTCACAGTGATGTTTTAATATATTCTCACCACACAGTAAAGGATCTAGGTGTATGCTCAATAAATGAGTATTTTTTGGGAAATTTAAACAAGAAAGAGTGAATTATTTTCTTCTAATTGGATACCCTTTCTCCAAAGATATTTTTTATTTGAGAGTATCTTATTTACAGTAAAAATCAAAAAATATTATATGGGGTACAATTTAGTTTTGACAAATGTATACATTTCTATCCTTTACCCAGGCCTTCAACAAGAAAACAATAATAATTTTTTTCCCAAAGACATAATCTGGTTATTTGGTTATTTGGCTGAAACAATGAATATCTTTGATACATGGATTCTTTAATAATGAATCTGTTATTTAGTATTTAGTCATTACTTTATAATGATTCCAAATTTCCTAATAACTTCTTCCCCCACTATCCACCCTCATCCCCTGCCCCTGCAAAAAAGACCAAACAGACCTCCCTTTCCCTCAGGAAGTAGTTGATTTGGTGCTTGTGTAAGGTAGTTCATGCATTTCCTTCTTCTGTTTTGTTACCATACCCTATGCTTGGCACTCAGTACACCAAGAAAACAAGGAGGCATTGCCTGTCCCGAAGTTGCTTAGAGTCTAGTGGGGGAGATAACGCACATGTGCATCCATAGCACAGCAATGTGTACATAATAACAAAGATCTGAAAACCCCAGTCAGGTTTCTACGTTTTGTCCTCTTTCACACCCTTCCAAGAGTTCTATCTAATGTAACTATGAATGGTCACTGTGTCTTTATTTTTGGCGCAGACTCTTCTCAATGCTTCAGCCTCACGTATCCAACTACCTACTGATTATTCTACTTGGATATACGTCAGCCGTTTTAAATTTGGCCTGAGTTGAACTCGTTCCCTTTCCCTCCCACATTCATTGCGTTTTCATTTGCTTTCTTGAAATCTCCCGGTTAAGTCAGTTCAGGTTGCTATAGAAAAAAATTTTAGGTCTGGCGTGGTGTCTTGTGCCTGTAATCCCAGAATGTTGGGAAGCCTAGGTGGGAAGATTGCTTGAGCCTCAGGAGTTTCAGACCAGCCAGGGCGATTATGAGGAAACTCTGTCTCTGCAAAAAAAATACCAATACTAGCTGGGCATTGTGGCGGTGTGCCTGTAGTCCCAGTAGTCTGGAGGCTGAGGCTGAAGATCACTTGAGTCAAGCGAGGTCAAGGATGCAGCAGACAGTGGTCGTGCCATTGCACAGAAGCCAGGATGGTACAGGGAGACCCTGTCTCAAAAAGAAAAAGAAAAAGAAAAAAAGAATCCTATAGACTAGGTGGCTTAAACAACAAACTGATTTCTCACAGTTCTAGAGGCTGGAAGTCTGAGATCAGGAGGCCAGAAGAGAGCAAAAAAGCAAGCTCTCTCTCTGTCTCTGTGTTTCTGTGTGTGTGTGTGTGTGTGTGTGTGTGTGTGTTTGAGACGGAGTCTGGCTCTATCACCCAGGCTGGAGTGCAGTGGCGCGATCTCGGCTCACTGCAAGCTCTGCCTCCCAGGTTCACACCATTCTCCTGCCTCAGCCTCCCAAGTAGCTGGGACTACAGGTGCCCGCTACCGCGCTCGGGTAATTTTTTTGTATTTTTAGTAGAGACGGGGTTTCACCGTATTAGCCAGGATGGTCTCGATCTCCTGACCTTGTGATCTGCCCACCTCGGGGCTCCTGTGTCATCCAGGATGGAGTGCAGTGGGTGCCATGTCGGCTCACTGCAACTTATGCCTCCTGGGTTCAAGCCATTCTCATGTGTCAGCCTCCGGAGTAGCTGGGATTACAGGCGTGTGCCACCATGCCTGGCTAATTTTTTTTTTATTTTTGGTAGAGATGAAGTTTTATCATGTTGGCCAGGCTCGTCTTGAACTCCTGGGCTCAAGTGCTGGGATTACAGGCGTGAGCCACCTCTCCAGGCCCAAGCTCCCTTTTTGTAAGGGCACTCACTCCATTTATGGGAGATCTACCCTCACGACCTGATTATGTCCCAAAGGTCCTCCTACCTGTTAATACAGGGGGATTTCAACATATGAGTTTTGTGGGGATGGAAACATTCAGCCTATAGCACTTCTCTTTCCATTTCTATTTCAATTAATGGCACTGCCTTTTGCACAAATTAGAAGCCTGAGACTCCTATTTGACTGTTCTCTATTTCTCACATCTAATTTATAATGTAGTCTAGTACCTTCTGCCTCTGGAATTCCTCTGAAACCCTCCTTCTTCCCTCTAGTACCACTGTCACTGTCTTTGTTCAGGTTTTCATCTTCATTTTCTCTCAGTTGGATTATGGCAGTAGGCACCTAAAGAATCTTTCTATCTTAATTTATCTTCTTTTAATACAGTGTCCTACATAGGTGCCTGGGATTGTCACATGCTGTGCCTTGACTGGATTAAACTCATAATTACTCACCCATGCCTCTTTCTTTCCTGCCTCCTGTACCTGATGTTCTTTCTGCTTGAGCCTCTGTAATCTGGACATGACAAAAGCCTTCCATGTCCATACCTCTCTCAAGGGACTGCCTTTCCCACCTTCCCTACTGCAGTGGGCGGCACAGCTCCATGTCCCATAGTCTCCATTCCTTCTCCTCTACCTCCAGAAACAACTAACTGGACTATGTGGGGGCATCTGAGCCATGAGGAGGCATTACATAGGCATCAAAGATGAGCTGGGCCAATCAACTTCCTTTTCTCTTGGGGCTCTCCATGGAGACATCTCATTCTGAGAGAACAATGATTCATGGCACAGTGACTTAGTCAGTGAATGCCTCAGGTACGAGGTGGAGGTGGACCCTTCAGGAGTCGTAGCCATCCAAAGTTATGAGGAGGTACAAACGTGAAGGAGCAGCCATGAGGTAGACAAAAGATAGGCCAAATACAGGGTCAGAAATCCACTTGACAGTGAGGAGGGATGGTTAAACAACTGAAGAGAAGCTGAGTCACGTGTAGGCTGAAGTTAAGACAGTGAGCCCCTGTCCTTCAGCTTCAGCTGCCAGATGCATTCCTCGAGGCTGAGGGATTTGGCTTTTCCTGGGTTCCCTTGTATGTGCATCCTTGTATTAATCCCTTACTCTACCCTCCTACCTTAAAATTAATTCAGTGAGACTGTTCTTCACAGCTAAAAGAACCTAAGTAAAATGTTTCTTCTGGGCCAGGAGTTCAAGACCAGCCTTGGCACTATGTTTGGTTCTACATTTAGTGAGACTCCGTCTCTGCAACACACACTGTGGCCTGCCATGGGGGAGGGCAGGGGAGGGAGAGCATCAGGACAAATAGCTAATGCATGTGGGGCTTAATACCCTGGTGACGGGTTGATAGGTGCAGTACACCACCATGGCACACATTTACCTGTGTAACCTGCACATGTATCCCAGAACTTAAAATTTAATTTAATTCTTAGAAATGCAGATAAAAAAGAAATTAGCTGAGCGTGTTAGTGTGCACCTGTGGTCCCAGCTACTTTGGAGGCTGAGGCAGGAGTATTGAGTAAGCCTAGGAGTTTGAGGCTGCAGTGAGTAGTGATTGCACCACTGGGCAACAGAGCAAGACCCTGTCTTTAACAAAATAAAAAGTAAAAAGTAAAAAACAAAATGATTTTCCCCACCATTCCCCCTTCACCTCAGCTAAAATGTCACCTCTTCCAGAAATTCCTTATTATTTGGTTGTACCACCGTTTGCTGCTTACCACTGTCTTGAGTTATAATTATGTATGGTCTTCTCTCTAGGTAGGGAACAACTTGAGACTAAAGACGTCGTGACTCACATGAGTTTGTATAAATGAAGAAAATGCAATGGGACATAAGTAGGGTGTGGGGAGAGCCTTCATGGGGAGATCATACTTGACCTGAGTCTTCCCAAAAGCAATCCCTGTGTCTTACAATACAGCTGTCATCACAATTGGCTTGATAAAATGTGCAGTAATTAATGTTAGGTTCACCTAGACTAATCTTCCCTTCCTATACATGAAGTACTTGGAGGAAAGAGAAAGAAGTAAAGTGAATTTCCAGAGTCACACATTCTGACATACGGAGTGCTAGACCAAAAATCAGTCACTTCCCATAATGTGGATGTGCACACTCACAGAAATAACAAGCCTATGCATAGAGTGATCTCATTTTGAAGTAAAAGAATTTTTGAGATACAAACATCAGCAATGACAACCACACCCCATTCCCTAGATCTTGCATGTACCCAGATTTATTATAAATATTTTATTATAAACTCTAATCAGAGCCCAGTCCCTCAGTTTAATTGTCATAGATTTCAGGATTTTGCTTCTGCTTACCTTCCCAGGCTTTCTTCCTCTTCTGTCTTCTTATGGACTGGAGAAGTCCTTGTCCTTCTAGCAGGCAGGCACACCGCTTTGGGTTTCTGTTTGTTTTTGTGTTTTTCAGACAGGGTCTCACTCTGTCACCCAGGCTGGAGTGCAGTGGTGCCATCACAGGTCACTGTAGCCTTGACTTCCTGGGCTTAAGCGATTCTTCCATCTCAACCTCTCCAGTAACTGGGAGTACCAGCACATGCCACTAGGCCAACCTAATATTTTCTTTTTACTTTTTTTTTTTTGGTAGGGATGGGGGTCTCCCTATCTTTCCTAGGCTGGTCTTGAACTCCTAGGCTCAAGCAATTGGCCTGCCTCGGCCTCCCAAAGTGCTGGGATTGAAGGCATGAGTCACCTCGCCCCATGGGTTTCTCTGTCTTTTTCAAACAATTCCCTTCCTACTGCCTGACACGGATTTTCTCTCTCTGGGAGTCTAGGTTAGGTATCTCTCAAGCTTTCTCTGATCAAAGCAGACTCAATCCCTTCCGTTGGTACCACAGTAGCACTTTTCTCTTAGGATTTTTTTTTTTTTGAGTTAGTCACATGGTGTCTCATATAATAGTTAATTTTGCACTTCTGTTACTGCATCTATTAGATTGTGCACTTCTGGTGGTAGGCATTTTATGCAACCATCTGGACTACAGTTCCTTGGACTCAGTAAATATTTATTGAATACATGATCTCATGGGGTCATTTGTTTCTTTCAACATCTTGTTTCCACTACTCTCCATAAAATTCATAGGTTCTCTAGTAATGAGCACTTCCCTTTTAACTTATAATACCTTTAAGTGACTATCTGCCACTTGCAAAAATATCTAAGGAGGGGAATTAAGTGATTTTGACTTCGGATAAATTGATGGAAAATGTTTTCACCATAAAGATTAAATCAATACGATCACTTTGAATACAAACTACTGTTTTGGATGTTTGTGGGCAGTGCAGAGCAATGTAATATATTAATTCAGCCTTCATGGAAGCTAAGTACTTAGTGGAGGAACTAATTCAAATAAAGTCAGAAAACATGAAAATGTGGAAGGAACAGTGATCGCTAAAATGACTTCCATGAATTCCATAATAAATGTTGCTGAATGTCTGAGTTATTTTGATTTACCTAAAATAATGGTTAAGAATTGAGCTCTCCTACAGTGGTCAAGGTTAGAATTCAAGAAATGCCACTCACACTTGCTTGGCTGGATTATTCTATTAAGAGTTAAAGCATATGGAGCCATTAGCACAGAGCCTGGCATAGTGTAGGCACTCATTACATTTTCTATGCTATTACTTTTAGATTGCAAACTCACATAGCTATTTTAAGAGTGTTATATGCCAATGCCACTTGTAGAAAATTTGTAAAACTTAGTTTTATTTCTGGTGCAATTACTCTTTTTAAAGTTATAAATTATGTGTAATTACTAGTATCAACTAGAGGAGATCAAGTACTGTTCTTCAGGGTCTAAATTAATCGTATGAGTAGTTATTCTCTAAGCAGATATTGCATCATACATGTCCAACAGCCTCTTAAGGTATTCAGAATTAATAAAGCAGGGAAGACATTAATCAAGGATAGTATCTAGCGGATTTGCATAAATTAATTAACGTCCACAGCTACAACAAGCTGCAGCATAGCAGCACCTGGGAAAACCTTTACTCTCAATGAAATAAGGTAGTGAGCCTGCAGGGCAGAGAGAGATTCTATCTCCAAATACACGCCAAGGTCACCATTTACATAACACAAGTGACAACACCCAGCCAAATCACAGTAATGCATGGGTCTGTAGGAGGGGTACATTCAGGAGAATATGGTGAATATAAAGCTGTTTAGTGAAGGCCTTAATGGCTTTTCAGGTGTTTATATTTTAGCATTGCATTGAGATTTCTGTTTCTTTGCACTACATTACTGAAAATAAATATTAAAATTTATTGGTTTTATTATTTGCAAATTCAGCAAGTTCCTTTTGTGAATTGAGGCTTGAGAATAGGAATGAGGCCAAGAGTGGAGAGAATAGAGGGATCAGTTCTTTCCTTTATATAGAATGTAAGAAAACTGGCTCGGCACAGTGGCTCACGCCTGTAATCCCAGCACTTTGGGAGGCTGAGGCAGGAGGATCACATGGGGGTCAGGAGCTCGAGACCAGTCTGACCAACATGAAGAAACTCCATCTCTACTAAAAGTACAAAATTAGCGAGGCATGGTGGTGCATGCCTATAATCCCAGCTACTTGGAAGGCTGAGGTGGGAGAATCCTTTGAACCCGGGAGGCAGAGGTTGCCCTGAGCCAAGATCGTGTCATTGTACTCCGGCCTTGGCAACAAGAGAGAAACTCCGTTTCAAAAAAAAAAAAAAAGAAAACCTTTGTTGCTTCAATTCTTGTGCCCATTTCAAATCCAACCCTGTTCCATTGGCAGACATTTCCTTAATGTTAGCTTTACTAACTCGTTTACACATTCATTGACTCAATAAACATGTTTGAGAACCTAATAACCAATTGTTACTATCTTTGATAGTGGGAATGCAAAACTCAGGATCCTCAACTTCAAAGTGCCTGGAGTCTGAAATCTGGTGCTTCCTGCAAACAAATAATCACAGATTGACGGCTCATGTCCTAAAACGGTGATGCCTGGATATGTGCTACTGGTCCTTCCTGAAGAGAACTTGAGAAGTTTTCAGAGAGAAAACAATATTCAGGACCAATATATGTGCTTGACTAGGAGAGGTGAGAAGAGAGACTATTTCAGAGAATGGGACCACCATGTTAATTACTCTTCATAGTTCCCAGAGTTACTCTCTTCTTGCATTAGCTATGCTGAGCTTCCTGCAGTTGTTGATGTTAGTTAATTTTATGCAGTCTGTGTTGGTGAGCCATAAGGAAGGACAAGGAGAAGTACAGAAAGGAGAGTGTTGCTCCTTCTGTAGTCTTGAATACTCCAGTGCCCATTTGATATTGGCAGATATTTGAACACTGGCTCATTTAACCTGTTTCTGTCATCTCTAGGAGGCATGTGCTTCTTTATAGCTTGGGGGTAACTGGGAGAACATCATAACAGTTCCTACTTCTCCAGCCTGCAAATGGAGCCTTTGGGAAAGAAACATCCCAAGACATGCCTTGGCTAGTGGATGGTCTTCTTTGTCCATCTGGGATCCAACACCAACTGGGTTCCTTGATGTCTATAAACAGTGGACCTCCTTGGAGCAACATGTGAATAGCCCCGATGGATTGTTTATTTGGCACAATGATGAGAACTTAACAGTGTAAAGAACAAGATTGTATTTACAATTTTAATACCCCTACAAAGCTTCTTCTTAAGAACTTGGTTTAGTTATACAATAATAAAATATAATTTATTCAAACTTCTGAAAAGATCACAATTGGGTCACTGTATATTTTTCTCTGTTTTAATACAAAAAGTGTTAAAGCTTTATGAGGGTCTCTGTTTATGAACAAAGATGGGATGTGGGAATGCTGTGGGGATACTTTCTTTTCTGGCTAGTGAGATGTTATTATTTTAAACATTAAATCTTAAAATGTGTGGGATCTGGTGTGTTTCCTGCCTGAGACAATGCTTATTAATTGCCTTCTGTCTTTTTTATGGTAAAAGTCTTAAATTTGTACTGGTAAATGATGAAATGGCATATGGTCCATCTATTTCTGGAATACCATCCATGCATTCTGGTTACCCTTTAGTTCTATCATCCTTCTCCAAAGGATTTCCACATGTATTGGAATATATGTTTTAACCTGGAGTATGTTTTAAGAATAGCACTTTGTATTCAATGGATAGTATGCAGCAATATCATTTAAATACCGAAATGTTGGCATTGTTTGGATATACTGTAAGTTTCTAAAATAATAATTTGATATTTATAGGGCTGAATGTCAGAGGGGAAGTCGTGATTTCCTTCAGAGGATCAGAGAGGTCTTAGCAAACCAGGAAACATACATGATTGAATGGAATTTCTGAAGTCAAACTTGTCTGCCATTAGAATCCACTTTTCAGTGTAGGTGGAACACCTGTAGCAGAAGTTTAAAAAAGAAATGTATTTGTATGAGCCTCAATCCTATCTCTCCTGTTGGAGTCAAGGCATAGCATTTGGTGAGAAGGCAGAGTGTCGTATTGGAAAAAACTTAGGCTTTGCCATCATATAAATTTTGATTCACTTAAAGAAAAATCCCTGAGCAGACAAAGCCAGCTGGGCCTCCTAAGTAGCAGTCACCTGATTAGATTTGCAAACATAAGCAAAACTTGAACTAATTCTTATAAATACTTATATAAAAGAAAAACAGAACATAAGCTAAACCAATCACAAACAGCCAACAAACTTATAATTATATAACTAGGGACTCTCCAGTGGGATAGATCAAAGAAGGCAACTGTATAACCATAGACTGTCAAATAAGTACTTTGAATGACTTCCACATTCTCTCTGTAAAAGCCTGTTTCTTACACTACTTCAATGGAGCCCCAGAACCACTTTTGGTTCGGAGCTACCTGATTCATGAATTGTTTGTGCACATAAACTTTACAATTTTACTGTCCCTCAGTTTACCTTTTCAACAGTTCAAATTCTGGTCACACCATTTACTACCTTATGAATTCAGGCCACTTACTCAGTTTACTCGGACTTTGGTTTCCTTAAGAATACCTATCTCATGATTGTTGGGAAAATAAGTAAGTTAATACACATGAAATCTTTAGGACAGTAGCTGACAAAATGAGTGCTAGTTAAATCATTACTATTGCTATTATTAGTGGTAATATCTTTAAAAATAAATTCTCATAGGCTTTTGAGATTATCAAATGCGAATAACCCAACCCATGCCAAAGCGTTCAGCACAAACCCCAGGTGATAGAAGACTTGGGTTGAAGAAGAGTGTGGGTCAAGTTTTCAATGAATCGGAGGAACCTTGAGGTTAGTAGATGATACAACAGGTAGGAGCAGAGGGTTCTTAAATAAAATGGATGAATTACATAAATTTTTTAAAAATACTTAGATAATATAATAATGAATTCACAATACAAAGTGGGGAAAATTCCAGCCTCATTTTCTCATCCCAGGGTTCAATTAGGGTGAGAAAAGAACATCTGAGTAGGCAGCAAGGCAGTGTCCATAGAGTTTCAGTAAAGGCAAAAGATGGATTTTGCTTAGAGAAAGTTTGGGCAATGTAGAGACTTTTTTTTTTTTTTTTGAGACTGAGTCTCACTCTATTGCCCAGGCTGGAGTGCAATGGCACAATCTCGGCTCACTGCAACCTCTGCCTCCTGGGTTCAAACAATTTTCCTGCTTTAGCCTCTCGAGCAGCTGGGATTACAGGTGCTCACCACCATGCTAGATGGGATTTCACCATGTTGGCCAGGCTGGTCTTGAACTCCCAACCTTGTGATCCGCCCGCCTCGGCCTCCCACAGTGCTGGGATTACAGGCGTGAACTACTGCACCTGGCCATAGAGACTATTTAATATCATTGAAAGAAATTCTAAAATGTATAGTGCAAGGGGAGGTGTTTGTTGGGATTTTTCAGGAGAGAAGAAACACTGCCATCAGTGAAACTCTATCCTAGGGCTTACGTCTCCATGTGACCAAGGCTGTGAGGCATCGTCAGTGCAGCCAGCGCAAGATTTTCAAAGAATTGCTGCTGGCTTGTCTGCTGGTAGATGGCAGTTGCTAGCCTTGTCTTTAGGCACTCTCTTGGCTTTCCAAAGGCCCTGCTTACATTTCTTCTAGAAAATATCTACAATCTTCCACATCTGCCTCTGTCTTAACTTCCTCTTGGTTTTCCCCACTTTGATTCAAAGAGGCTCTGGCTCCGTATGTAGACTTCTACCTGGATTTGAGTTCTCCATAGTTTTGACCACGTTTTAGAGAACATAGGGACTGTTATTGAGAAATTATTCTGACACATGTTAATGACACAAAGACAGATTTCATTCGAGCTACTGCAGAATGGGAGAGGGACTTCACTATGGATCTGAGTTCAATTCCAAATACAACAGAGACAGGTGAGGATTTACAGCTAATGGGCAGAGTGAGCGTCAGTGGATACAGAATTACTAAGAGGATCTTGATTAGATATTAAGTGTTGGGGGATGGGGATGAGGAGCTTGATGCTATATTGAAAGTGTGTGGGGGATTCTGATTAAAATTGGCTAAAGAGGGAGTCTGTCTGTACAAGTATGCTTGGCTTTCTCTGTTTTGGCATCTTACCTTTGTGCTGGCAGAGAACCTCCTGCCCCACCTCTTTATTTTATCCTCCAGCCTTCATTCCTGAACTTCAGATTCTTGAAATCCACAACAGGATCATTCTCTACTTTCTGTTTGAAGTCATGCAGTTGGAACAGGTGATGGTATCAGGATTCAGATAATTTACGTTTGAGTTCCAGCAGGAGCTCTTAACACGGGCTGCCCATCAGACACACCTGAGGTCGTTTAAAACAAGCAACCACAAATATAAAACAAGAGTCATCTCTATCTGGCCTCACCTCAGGTCAATTATATCTGTACCTCTGGGGTTGAATCCAGGCATTCGTTTTTTTTCTGTTTGTGTTTTTGTTTTGTTTTGTTTTGTTTGCAAAACTTCTCTAGTGATTATGATGAGCAGCCTGCTTTGAGGAGCAAAGACACATAAGACCCCTTGCTCAGCACCTGATGGGTATCTCAGTTTGCTGTCATACTGGGACCACGAGCAGTAAATAGGAGAACAGGATTGGTGATTATTGTGAGGCAGGTGCTATTTTTCTCAGAACAGTTAAGAGATTTACATAAGATCATAGAAGTAGTGAGGGAGCTGAGAGCCATCTCTTTCTGATATCCAAATCGCTGCCAACTCTATCCTTGAAAGAGCCACAGAGATACTACTGATACTACTGAAGGTAGGAAGCATTAAGTCTCTTATTTTTTTAATATTGTTCCATCCTAAATGTTTATTCTTTGTTACAGATTTCACTTCCTTTCTTCTAGATATGTTGTCTTGCATTAGGGCCCACAGATGTATTATGAATGGCTTAACAACTTTATTTTTCCAACTTTTCAGATTGCATTTTGTATAGAAAAGTGATACAGATTTGATTTTAGTTTCCTATTTCCTAAATGACTTTATCAGGCAATCTGCTTTCCAGATTTGCTTTTATTTTTCTCCTGTTTTTCTAAATGTGCTTATCAAGCAATAAACTTTTTGCCTCCCATATGCACTGAACTTTATTAGAAAACAAAATATTAAAACTAAAGAGCAGAAAGTGCAGATTACCAAAAG
The DNA here is from genome assembly GCF_028878055.3 of Symphalangus syndactylus. Classification (NCBI taxonomy): domain Eukaryota; kingdom Metazoa; phylum Chordata; class Mammalia; order Primates; family Hylobatidae; genus Symphalangus; species Symphalangus syndactylus. The sequence goes on along the minus strand of NC_072437.2, from coordinate 28,350,125 downwards.
TTTAAGGTAGTTTTAAAATATGCTTGTTTCCCATGTAAATGAATGGAGGGTTAGTATATTCAGTACAAACTATGTTTAGAATATTAATGCACAGAGTTTATAACATGCTGTGTATGACACATAAAGTAATTATGCAGTGAGTACTGAACAATCACATTCCGATGTATGTTATTGACATCTTTTTCTTGTTAAAAAGTGCAAAGTGGAAGGAGAATATCAAACAAAATAGTTACTATTTTATGGGAAAAGATTGAAATGTGAAGACAAATGGTAATGAAATAAGCCTGTGATTAAAGCTAGTGATGCAAGTAAACACTATATCCAAAGGTTTTACTATTTTGGTGAACTGGATATGTTTTCTTAGTGATTTCCCATGATTATGTGTGAGAAAATTCTATCTATTAGCCCACATATAAATAGAGCCAACTTGTTTGATTCATTGTTTAGCTGGATCTTGAATACATTTAGAAAGGCCTTTTATTTAACTGATTTGATGAATCTGATGATCTATTTTCCTAAAAAAAGATTTCAGAGGGGACAACAAAATATAATCACTAAATCTTAAGAGCAAAAGTAAACAGATTTAATACTTTACCAGAGGAAAAAATGTTGTTAAATATTTCATATAACTGATTGATCTAGGATTTCACTTCAAATAAATCCTATCTCCTAGACAGTCATATGAAATTATCTGATATTTCAAAACAACTTAATTCATTTAGGATTTAAAGGAAGCTAAATTTATTGAATCATGGGAATAAAGGAATCTCATCTAGACATTTAGTCTATTCAATTTTTTGAAGTTACAGATCAAAAATATATGTTTAAGAAGCTATTCTTTGTAATTTTGTAGTGTGTGGTTCATATTACATTTTGACACAGTGCATATTTGTTTTTTCATTATAAATACGCATGTCCCCTAGCAAGCTCTCGGTTCCAATAGGGTAGAGAGCATGTTCTGTCTTTATAACCCTAGTTTTTATAATGGTGCTTAGAAGAGCAATAAATGAAGCTTAGAAGATCAGTGATGCTTAGAATCTGCTGAATAAATGATTTTTGAATTTTTGTTTTTTATTTCTTTTCTGCTTTAAAATATTGCCAGGGAAAGAGGTATCCTAGTTTCTATTGGTAACCAATTGTAGATTTTTTCTTATATTTAATCAACTATTCATTCTGAATTGGAGAAAAAGATTTGACAGATACATATTTTTAACAAGATGTTGCATATATGGCAGTAGTACAAATGTAATTTCCGGTAAGGGTGAAATTATAGCCATATGTGTGCCTAATCAACTTAAATCCTGCCTGTGAAAAGTGAATCATGTACTCTTATTGTTATTTCACATGTATATATTAATATATCATTATCTGTCTCTTGAAGTAATTCAGATTTTATGATGAATCAAATGGGAAGTGGGATGAAATTTATCCTTGCTTAGTAATCTTAACCACATAGGAAGTTCAAGCAATGGTTATTTAGTGTGCAAGGGGAAAAGTTAAAAATACTCAAAGTACTTTATAAAATAGTTATTATGATAATACTAATTATAAATCACTCATACCTATGTATGGAAAGAGCATAAATAAAGTTAGATTGGCTCTTTCTGTTAACACCATCATATTAACTCAGTATGAGTTTACGTATATGATTGAGGATAGTTTTAAAAAGTCACTATGTAAATGTCATATACCAGACATACTCTTTGATCAATTACTAAGAGTAATAAGGTGTGAGTATGATAAACTTTTATCATAATGCTTATTTTTATGACGAAAGATCTTTTCAGATCTATTGTAAAACTATGGTGACTATGTTAACAATATATTTATATTCTTGAAAAATGCCAAGAGAGTGAATGTGAAGTGTTCTCACCACAAAAATGATGACTGTAAGTTAAAGCATATGTTAATTAGCTAGATTTAGTAATTTTACAAACATATTGTACACTGTAAATATATACAGATTTATCTGCCAATTTACAAAAAGAAAATAGGTCAATTGAAAAATGGTGGCCGGGCGTGGTGGCTAAGGCTGGGCGTGGTGGCTTGCGCCTGTAATCCCAGCACTTTGGGAGGCCAAGGAGGGCGGATCACTAGATCAGGAGATCGAGACCATCCTGGATAACATGGTGAAACCCCATCTCTACTAAAAATACAAAAAAATTAGCCGGGTGTGGTGGTGGGCACCTGTAGTCCCAGCTACTCAGGAGGCTGAGGCAGGAGAATGGCATGAACCCGGGAGGCAGAGCTTGCAGTGAGCCAAGATTGCGCCACTGCACTCCAGCCTGGGCAACAGAGTGAGACTCTGTCTCAGAAAAGAAAAATGGTTATTGTTAGGCAAAAAGCTGCCTGAGGGTATAACTTATAATTACATATCCTTAGTGACTGAGAAGTAACTGGGGCATAGTAAGTCCTCTGACACTGGCTGAAATTGTTGAACCAAATTTAAATAGTTGGATCTATAGTCATGTGTTATTTATTTGTTCAGAGATGGAGTCTCACTCTGTTGTCTAGGCTGGAGTGCAGTGGCATGATCTCAGCTCACTGGAACCTCTGGCTTCTGGGTTCAAGCAATTCTCCTGCCTCAGCCTCCCGAGTAGCTAGGATTGCTGGTGTGCACCACCACAGCCAGCTAATTTTTGTATTTTTAGTAGAGACAGGATTTTGCCATGTTGGCCAGGCTAGTCTCGAACTCCTGACTTCAAGTGATCTGCCCGCCTTGGCCTCCCAAAGTGCTGGGATTACAGGCTTAAACCACTGCACTGGGCTGTCATGGGTAGTTTAATTTCTGAAACTTTGTTACACATAATAGGACTGCATTTATAATCTTAATTGTTTATGGCTAAGAAAATATTAGGAAGAAAGCAAACTGCAACAATGTTTTATATGTATTTAGTTTATTTCAGTGGGAATACTGATCATCATTGTAGGATCATAATTGAATAATTTATCCTCTTAAACATTCCCGTTTGAGAGAATACTGGTTCATTCATTCAGTCAGTCAGTCATCCATTTTTTGATTTAATGGGCACTTGTTGAGTAGGTACTTCTTTGAGGAAACTACTGTAGTGGAACAAAATACTAAACTGGAACAATGAACTGGAAAATACAACAGATCCAAATATTTTCCTCTCGTCAAAGAGAACTTTATTTCTTTTCAGAAGACCATGCTGCCTATAGGCATATTGGACACAAATAATTCTTGTTTACAATGTAAATGATATGCTTTTTGAAAAGAATTTAAAGATTCTTGATATTACAAATTGTGACTTTTTAAATCAAAAAGTCAATATTTTGGTAGGTAAAGCTTTATTTTCATAATAAGAAATGACTTTAAAAACATTTATTTCACTATAATACTTGAAATATAGCGATAATTCATGATGTTGCTATTTTTTTGGTTAGCATGAATATACACATTTATGCTGGTTCTCATTTTGGATGAGTGATTCTAATAGTATTATATATTCCGTATTACTTTAAAAGCATTTTGTCAGCATATTATAACATACAATGTATTTTTATATGTATTTTTCTAACTTAGTTATGCTTTTAGTTTAATAGCATGACATGTTTTAAACATATTTTAAACTATAATTGGTAGAGGCAATTTAAAGTATATACGCTTTAGTATAAACATAGTCATACAGCAAGTATATTAACTTGGGAAAAACATACGGAAACACAAGAAGCTATCATTATTTTCATGAAGCCATAATTTTGTTATTTTTTATTTTTATAAATATAGAAGGAAAAAAAGCCCTGAATGGTTTGACAATCATGTGGTGATGTAATGTACGTAGTAATGTTACACGGTGTAATAGTTCTTGTTGCTTGATGGTTCTTCTTTACTTAGACATAAATTCCAATATAAATCAGTTTGCTTGGGACGGTTCTGGTTGATACTTGTTGTACCTTCTAAATTGTTAAGAGCATCTACTTGTATTGTAAAAAGTGACCTGCTTTGGATGATTAAATATGTGGTCACTGCCATCACAGAGCATTTTGTAAGAAGGGTTGTTTGTGAATGAACTAGTTGTGAAAGTTGGCAGCTCCTGCCTAGACTCCTAGGAAGCCTGACGTGACTGGTTACTATGGTAACAGAGTACTATGTGAATACACATTTCACACAGTCTCATAGAACCATACATGTCCAAATCTCCCTTTCAGTCTTTCTTGTAAATGGTGATCTGGCTTCCACTTGGTTACTCTCTGTGACCAAATAGAAACTACAACCTCCCTCTGCTTCTCATCTGTATTTTTCAATGCTCAGGAAAGAGGGTGCAGCTGGAGAAACCATATAAAAAAACAATGCAGCTAATTGTTTCCAGTCAAGAAACTCCACCAGGCCTCATCTTCCTTCTTCCTACTTCCTTCTACATCAGCTCCCGAGAGCTTGGGATTTTGACTTTTTTGTTGAAGCCTCTGCCAGGTCCATCTCCATGGAGTGAGCAAAACCAGAATCACCCTCAGGAGGCACTTTGGAAACACAGCATTCACATTTCTGTATTACCATGTCAAGTGGTTGTCATGAACTTGTAGTGATTGGATATTAAAGTAACTAGACTTTCTGCATTGCTCAGAGATATCTTTAGTCCTTAAAGCCCTTCAAATATTTTTCAAACCAGTCCCATAATGAAAATCCTGTATATAATTTTCAGGTTTTGGAAAGTAAGTCTACCATATATTAAAAATTATTTTCCCATGGTTTTATTATACCGTAAACTTTTTGAAAATGCGACTACCATGTCCATGGAGAGAAGACGCTACTTTGTTGCATTCTGTATTTTACGAGCATTGGGCGCTGTTGTAACTAATCATAATATGATGGCTACACTGGTTTTGGTATTTGAATAACTGATATGACACATTGCATCCTGTCTTCTCATTATCTTCTTCGCCTAAGCATTTACCTTCTGAACTACTATTTTATTATAAACAATTTTTACAAACTACAAAATCCTTTTACAGTTTATACTGTAATGAGGACTTTTATCTGATGAAAAAATATTGAGTAGGTAGGTTACATTATCTAAGAATATCCTTTCTGATATAAAAATGAAGAGTTGCGTCTCAAAGGATTCAGTGCCATTGCGTCATCACTGCCTGTGGAACCCAGACATTGCACTACCCGTGGCCCTAAAGTCTAGACCTCTGGCATCAGAAAGGGTAGGGCACTGCCAGCTGGGACTCACTATGCCTATGGAGGAAATTTTGACACCTTTTCTGTTACTGGAAGCCTTTGATTTTCAGATAATTATTTTGCAAGGAATGAGGTATGTTGACCTGTATCTTAAGATGCGTTCATTTTACATTTCCCTGTGGGAGCACACAGAAGAAATTAACATTTCCTTTCATGTGATGACGCTTGAACTATTTGAATATAGCTGGCATTCAGTTTCTTCTCCCAATCCTCCTATGAATGTTTTGAAGGCCCTGGACTCATCTTCAGTCAGGGAGTGAGACTCTTCTCTTTCAGACATAGGACATTATGCCTCTACTATTGCAAGCAAAGACACCACCCCTTATTTATTTCCTGGTTCGGTAATCCCATAATATTGTGGACTTACACTGTTTTTCAAATGAACCAAGCCCTACACAGTCTATTGTAATTACTGTAGTTGAACTATGCTTCCTTTAAATATATGATTAATTTTGTGATCCCTGGAACTCCATAGAAACCTAGAGGCATAGATTCTTTGTAAACAAATAATGATATAAATAGAGAAAGATACCTCCTTGACCCCTATGCAGTGCCAGTTTTCTGTCCTGTACTATAATCTGATTGGTAAAAAGGTAGTGGTGGAAGTAGTGACAAAATCCAAATCTGATGCAGACTCCTGCTTCAAGAATCATTAAAGTATGTGTTCTTCCAGCTTCTCGCCTGGATGTCGGTTAACTACTGAGGGTACAAAGGCAAGATGGGTCTTTGGGGTAATCAGGCAGAAGCAATTTTAGCTCCTGATGGGAGGTAAAAAAGAAAGAAGCTAAAGAGAAAATGCACACCTTAATAGAATAACTCAAAAAAGTTATGGAGAGTTATGTGAGTAATAACTCATTCGGAAAGTTACTTTGGCTTAGAAAGTACATAAGCAGCCTAATTATGTAGTCATTTCACATCTATCTTATGTGAAATTGGCAGTACCAAACAAAGAGCTTCTCTTTTTTTCTTTTCTTGTTCCAGGTCTTTGGAAAATAGTCAGTTTTTTCTCTGATAGATTTAAATTATCTCTTTTGTTGAAATTGATTTGTGTTACCGCTTTTCATTTTTCAGCAGATTTTCTCATTATTCATTTATATCAAAGTGTCAATAGATCCTGAGAACAGGGTACACATATGTCCTGTGTATATAGTGTGCATTAAAGGGCCTTATTCCCAAGTCAACTTTCTTCCACATTGTGAGTGGCATATGTATACCTATTGCTTGCTATTTTGAGTTTTAAATTATTTAAGCAAGAAAGCCTGAAACTAATTAAACTCCAGTGGCTTATTTATTAATATTAATTTACAACCTGGTAGCTTAATCAGTATCCTGCTTTCTTTTTTTTCTTTAAAGACTTGGCATAATTTTACATAGCCTTGTGATTGCTTTGAAAAGGCTGTAGTGTTCTTCCATCATGAGATGACAATTTTCTTTTCTAGTTTGAAAACTTACTTTAAGTTCTCAAGTCAATATGCCTATAGTGAACCATTTATTGAAGGGGTGTTCATTGCGAATAGCATGGCCAATTAAATGAAGAATAATTGATTTAGTTGAGCACCTTGCAATACTTCTCTGGTTTAGAATACTGCAGAAACTCAAAGGTTCTTTCTCATGCTGGTGTGTGATTTTGCTTTCTTTAAAACCTGGTGCGCCTAAGTAGATTTACCCTACCAGTGGATGGTTTAATTTGATTTTAATGATATTCTACTTGGCTGTATAAACTGTCCTGAAGCAAGCGCTGCCATGCTGTTAAAAATGTAATCTATTCTATAATGGCATTAGGTGATAATGAAGGCAGATATTAGAGACATAATCATTTTCATATTTAATAGAGAAGCAATGTGTTCTAGGTAATGAAGTTAGGACTTAACATGACATTGTCAGCACATGTTAACTCTATGTTTTGGAAGGCTGTTTTCTAGATCTAAGTAAATATAATTCAAAATGCCCCTATACTTGCTTATCTATTAGATGCTTTCTTGTTTTGTTTTACACATCATAACTGCCAGGATCATTTATTTGGCAGAGCCTCAGAATAAAAACAACTCCAACCAAACAAGCAACAACTAAGAACTAATAAAGTCTTTGAAGCTTGAAACTGTAGAAATGAGGTAATTTTTTTTTCCTTGGATAACTACATCCAATCTAGTATTTGAATGGCAAACAACTAAGCAACATTTGTATGCTTTCTTTAGAAGTAAGGTGGAAACATTTTTCATCAGTTTTTCAACCGTTAGTTGGAATATTTGTGATCACTTTAAAGTGTGATAGTAATATGAAACTCCCGAGATGACCAGCAGCATAGCCTTTAGCCCATTTGTGTTCATTTTAAAATATACTTTTACTGAATAATTAATATGTCTAGACACTTTATTGTGTAAACTAGAAATTTCTCCTATCCACTCCAGTGTAACCAGTGTAGTTTCCTGTGTATACCCTCTATACATTTTCTATCATATATAAGCATACATGTAATAGATTTTTTTTTTAAAGAGACAAGATCTTGATATGTTGCCCAGGTTGGAGTACAGTAGCTATTCACAGGTATGATCACAGTGCACTATAGCCTAGAATTTCTGGGCTCAAACAATCCTCCTGCCTCAGTCTCTCAAGTAGATGGGACTACAGGTATCTGCCATTGTGCCTGGCCTAAAATTTATCTTCTAAAAATTATAAAAATGAGGGAATTATACTATGTATACAGTTCTCCAACTGGCTATTTCATAAACAATGTATTGTGCAACCTTTTCTGTATCAGGCACATATTTTATTTTTTCTAATGGCCTAGGATGACATTGTAGGTATGAACTTCATGCTTAACTTTAGTTTGTTCTTGGTTGTTTTCCAATTTTGAGTTTGAAGTTAGATGCAGTTACATGAAGCAAATGAACTCTATTCTGGTTTTCCTGCCTCTAAAATGCCTTTTGTCATTAGTTCTGCTATCTTCAGAGATAAACAAATACATTTTGTAGGCAGACAGAATTGCATAAAAGAATTTTTTTTTCTTTTTGGCTTATTTTTTTCTCAATGATTTCTTTTATCCCTGGAAATAATACAGTGTAATGCATCAAATATATAGTTGACACATGCTTTCAAACCAAGCCATTGTAGGGTGAGACTGACCTGGAAAACAGATCCGAAATCAAAGTGATCACATCAATTAAGCACAGCAATACACCTTCTTACAGTGAAAGATGTTCAGAGCAATTCATGAGTATGAGGGACAAAACATGGTTAGGTTAAGGATTAGGAACAGATGACCAGGTTGGGGAAATAAAGTTAATATCTTATACTCCCCACATGGTATTCTCGTGTTTTTCACACTTCAACCGCCTATAAAATGGCAGCACATAATTTAGGCCATCAGTTCAGTCTTTGGTATGAGAATCAGACTGGGATTTAGGAGACCTTGGTTGCCTTGTTTAGCTACTATCAACGGCAAATAAAGTTGCATGAGCATAACTGTAGCAGAGAATGCGAGACCATGGAATTCAGGAAAAAATCAGGGCCTAATTAGATAGAAAACAAGGAGGAGTGTGTGTGTGTGTGTGTGTGTGTGTGTGTGCATGCATGTGCTGAGAAATGAGACTGGTTATGCTGTTATACAGTAAATCATTTTATAGAAGAAGATTAATCTGGGAGTAAATTACAAAGCCAAAGGATTACATGGCTAGGCTAATAAGTTGTGCTTTTTTGTTTTGTTTTGTTTGTTTGTTTTTTGGTAACTCAGTTCTGAAGTTGATGAGAACCCAGATTTGTATGTCATAGCAGTAGAAACAGAGAGGGAAGAGTTTGAGAGTATTCAAGTTAAAAGTTGAAAACAGTACATTGTTGGTTTGAAAGATGGTTAAAGAGCTTTAATTTCCTAATTATTCTGATGGATGAGAAGGAGGGAGGGGAGTTTTTATCAACTAGTTATGTCCTTTTGAAAAACAAGTTGTTTGATTTTTTTTTTTTTAGATCTAAATTTTAAAACATTACATCCTTTTAAAACATTAACTTAAGTTTTTGTTTATTTAAAGAGATATGTTGTTTGTTATGAACAGGATGTTACCATGAAATTTTTTGAAGATTGTATTTCTTTTTCTTTGCCATAAAAAATGAATATGATCATATTGTGGATAATTGTCCTAACCATAATTATAGCTCTGTTTTCTAGGGAAACAATGAAATATATTATTGGAAGAAAATAAGTTTAGAAAATACTCTTTAATCATCCCAGTGCAATTATATTCATTATTTATTTTGCTTTTTAAATCAGTAAATTATTAGCTACTGAAAATTATAATTACTACCAATGAATAGATAAGGCTTTACATATTCAATCATTTAATTAGTGATTAACTACTTTTTTGACTTTACAAGTAAATCATTCATTTTTGGAAATTTAAGTCAACCACTAAATATTAATATTCTTTATATAATTTTACATTATTTCACTAAGACTAAAATTGTGCCTAAGACTGGTTGTTGTGAAGTTTTAAAAATGCATATGCTTTTATTTTAAAAGAGATTAATATTATATATTATTAGGATATTATATGAGCAAACATGTTTTCTTCAATTTTTTTTTAACCATGTATGTAGTCAGTCATTACTAAGAGAGAGTGAGTGGGGAGTCGCTGCCCCATCCCTTTATCTCTGCGTACCACTGTTCTGAAGATATTTTGTTGATGACATATATGAGCAAGATATTTGGACAAAGAGTCTGTTTTCTGATCCTCTAGCTAATATGTGTATATATGAAAAAAATAAATAACATTCATATGTGTGCTGTCTTTTGTTCATGCTCAAAGCAGTCTCAATGATTTTTTCACAGGGGTGTTCTCCTGTATATACTTGAGGCCACCATCAGATTTTTAAATCCAGGCTTAGACTAGTGACTATAACCAGGTTTATCTTCTTTTTTGCATCCATGGTATATTGCCTTCTAAACAGTAACCAAATTCTTTATCAGAATCACTTTTAACAAAGTGCTTCAAGCTGTAACCTTCAGTTGATGAACCTTGCTCTTTGAGTGGAGAACTATTTATATTCACGCCCTAGACTATTACCAAGCAGAGAGCTTGAAGGCAGTCCATTGTCCAGATATACTAATAAAATCGACATTCATACCTAGTTTTCCTAATGTATGGGTATATGTCATTATCCATTCATTGTTTGCCTTTCATACTTTTCATACACATCAAGCCAAATGTCTGGAACACAAAGATATCCAATATTTCCTTAATCTCAAGGAGTTCATAATTAAGTGTTGCAGGAGAACACAGGAACAAATTATCGTGCATGTAGAATAAAGCTATTAGGTATAATGTGAAAACATGCTCTAGGGCAAGAAGGGAAAAAATGGGGAGAGTGTTTATATTCTTAACTGCTATCATGATTAGAAAACAACAGCTTTTAAACCCAATAATTTCTTTAGCAATCACTAGATAATAGTTAAAAGAACCATCTCTTTAGCCCTTATTACACGCTAGGCACCTACAAATATTTAATTATCAAATACCTCTTTAAAATTAGCCTTATACCAAAGTATTTTACCTTGATAAATCAGAGCTCATGAGCCTTTTCTCCAAACTCAACAAATCAAAATCTTATAATGTTATGAGGAACACATGGATTCAATGTTTGTTTCATTGCTCAGCATACATTTTAATGTATTTTGCTTTTCTGAGAAGGTGTCGTACCTTGTTTTCATTTAATTTCTATAGCATATACACTTAGTGCTTAAGCTGTCATTATCTGATCTGCACTTGAGGAGCAAGCTATGTTAGCACTGTGAGCCATTCTCATTTGCAAGTCAATAATTGTGACAGTGCTTCTAAGTATGTAGACCTGTATTATAAATGTTAGGGGAGGTTTAGTAATGTAATGGGTGAGGCGGTCCCCATTCTTATCCTTTGTGTTACTTATAATTGGCTGACTTTTAACACATTCATGGAGTGTTTTATATGTGGTCCTGCGTTCAGAAATCAAATTCAGATTTTAGCAATTCTTTTATTAGCATTTTCTTTCCTATTAAGAATTTGAATGGGCACATACCAAGTCATTTAACCCTGCCTAAGCATCTTTTATCATTGAAAATATTTGATAAACTTATCAGACACCTCAATCAATGTTTTTCTGAACAGAAGAAGTGACTTAATATTAATCTTTACAATCAGAAATTTGGGGAAAGCTATGCTTGTATTAGTTGGAGACCTCCTATGCTTCAAAATGTGTTGCTTCAGGTTGCTTTAGTTTGTTGGATAACCAGGCCCCTCTTTGAATTCACTGTATGCTTGTGATTAATGTAATTCACACAACTTCTCTTTTTTTATCCACAACCCCATGTTTTAATGAGATATGCTTTTCTGTTTTGTTTTATGTTTCTATTGTTTTCTAAGTTGAATTAATGAAAGCTTTTAGTCTGAAGGAAGGGAAATGCCTGTGGAATCCATGCTGAACCTCTGTGGTGCCTACATTTACTTTTTTATTGACTTTATCAGAAAACTGAGTGGACCATGGTAAACTCTTAATTGGTTTTGTTAAAACTACCAGTGAAGAGTGAAACACATGGAGTAGGCCTGAACCTTAATTGAAATCCAACATCAAGTATTTCTTATTATACAGTCTGTCTTTTTTCCTTTTGGAATTTCTTTTGTCTGTTACTGTGCTATGATAAGCTCATCTGCGATTTCAGCACTTTGGAAGAGATATTTTACAAAGGAGGGGAGGATACAAGAGGAATGATAAATGGCAAGGAAAACCACTCACTCTTAATGCTTTTTGTCGTACTCATGTCCTCTTGTCCCATCAAACATACCTTTTCTGCAATGAATTCAACTCTTGTTATGTGGCATTGTTATTTTACAAGGGAAGACTAGCCAGAGAATTTCTGATGGATGCCAAAGAGATGGAGTGGTACTTTACATTTTGTAGGTGATTGATAGGTTTAGTGTCTTGTATCTAGAAAGTGGACACAGAGTAGAGCAGCTTATTTGAGACTCTTCTCCCTCCATCCATAGCCAAGGAAATTATAGGAAGCATTCTAGTTAGTTGAGTGGTTCATAAATATGTGACAGTTTTTTTGTTGGTTGGTTGGCTTTTGTTGTTTGATACTAATGGACCAAGGAAAAAAAAAGCAAATTTTTATTTTGAATAATGAGGGTGAATGAGTAATATGAGTAATATAGTTCTTTTCTGTCACAAATTTCAGATAACTTGATTTAATTGGGAATAACATATTTTCTAACATAGAAAAAAGAATATTGAAATTCCAGTTCAACATGGTAACATGAGCAAATATGTTTATCTCTATACCCCCCTGAATATCTCACTAAGACTAAAATGAAGGGGAAAAAAGGATAGAAACGTACATGAATAAAGAGGATTGCAGAGGATATAACAATCAGTTAGAAATGCTATTAATTTATGGATAATATAAATTAGAAGGAGGGGTTTCTGGAGCAGAAGAAGTTGCATACCTAGTGCTTGCAGGGGGAGGTGCCAACAAGCAGGAAGCAAAGGGATGATTCAGAACCTGAGAGAGGACAGCAATTGGCAATGTGAGGAAGTGCGGAAGCCAGGTGTGAAATATGGGGCTAAAACAAGGAAGTTTGTTCAAAGTCTAAGTAGGGTATGTTATAGCTTTGCTGTATGTTATAGTTTTGCTAAATTTTATAAATGTTGCTATATGTTATAGCTTTCCCTGCATGAACAGACACTGACTACCGGAGTGCCTTTACTCTAGTCAGAATGAGGTTTATTCTGTGGAGACATTGAACTTAGAGAGGTTCCATACATTGGAACACCATGCACAGCTGAGGGTGGAGTCTCACAATACACAGTGAGGTATCCTATCAATTACTTCCGATAGCATTGGCAGACTGGCCTATAACTATCCCCTCACGCATGTCTACACAGATTAGTGAAAGCCAATTTTCTGGAGAAACTGGCTCCAGAGGAAAGAGATGGTGACATCTGAAGAGTTCGGTCACGTTTGAAAATCTGTTCACTTTGCAGTGAAACCCTTTGGTTGACAAGCTGTAGCCCTCATGCGTACTGTTCCTAGGCATTTTATTTTCTCACTTGTAAATATATATAAGAATCACCAAGTGTTTGGAGTGTGCTCTGACAAGAAATGAATAGGCCACAAGAAGGGGAAAAACCCACTAAAAAAGAAATTGGAGAAACCAAATTAATAGGTATGGATCAGAAAAAATGACTTAAATAAGCAAGAGAGAATGTTAACTTAGAGAAATAAAAGTTGCATCCACAAAAAAGAATGTGATACTATTACTGTCAGAACTACTGAAGAACAAGAGAGACCTTGTGAGAACTAAAAAATTGGAAGCAGGAGTAAAATAAAGAGTAGAAGCATTTGAACATTAAGAGTGTATCCTAGAAAATAGAACAAGTAGAACATACAGTATCCAACTTATACTGTTTTCAGAAAAAGAGCAGAACAAGTAAAATAAATTCTCAAAGTAATAAAATTAAGTCCCAGGACTGAAGGAAAGGTGCCTCCACATGCTGAGTACATTGCCAAATTAATGAAAAATGGGTAGAAACATCATCGCAAAATTTCAGAACCCTAGGCATGAAGACCAGATCGCAGAGGCCTCTAGATGAGAAAAATACATATGTTGTATATGAAGGATTAAGAATCCAAGTGACATAGGATATACATGCAGCATGATGGAAACTAGAAGTGAAAGAAAATCGCAAAACAATAGCTGTTTGACAGGTCTAGGGAACAACAAACCCAAATTGGAGCATGAGCACTGAGGGCTTCAGGAATACAGATCAGCTGGTATCTTTGATCATATGAAAATCCATACTGAAAGGGATTTTAATGTTGGAGAATTTTGGAGTCTTAGCAAAGGAGAAAAGGACAGGCAACTGTTAAATCCAGGAAAAATATAAAGTTTTACGAGAAGGGAAATATAACAGACTATTTGGCTTATCAGAGAAAATATATACTCATAATAATGCAAATACTGCCTAATACCTTTAAAAAGTGAAATTTTATATTTGTTCCAGAATAATTGACTCTTAGGAGTTATACACTTCCTTGCAGTTATTAAGGAGTAATAAATCACCAACTATATTCTTTTAACTACATTTTAAAGTGATTCCCTTATATATATTATTTTTTTAAACGTTTAGCTATTTATTAAAGAAAATGCTCAAAGTAAAGGAAAGGGCTTCAATTCATTAGAGATAAACAAATAATATTAGTAAACTATTGGAATCAGAATGTTTTGAGAGGAAACGAATTATCTTGTTGCTGATAGATATTTCAGAATTTTAAATGATATGAAGTATATGGACTAAGTGGTATTGTTTATATAAGAATATTGTGACTTTCACAAATAGTGATAACCATCTGGGAATATTTCTTCTGCAAAGTAGTGTAAATATTATATATATGAATATATATATATATATATACTATTATAATATTCTTTTGATGATGTGATGGATTCACTTTGGGACTATAGCCACAGAATTATGTAGTATAGCAGTTAATTGATTAGCAGTTTATTAAACTGCAAAAGAAAATTCTGTAACTTTCTTTTCTATTCAGCTACTAACGCTTTACAAATAAGAACTGGTATTCAACAAATCTTCACGGCAGAGTAGAGTTATTTTCAAGACAGGTGAAGTATTGTGTTTCTCATTGCTAATTCAACTAATTTCTATTTTAACAATAGCGGTTTTTAAAATTGCAATGGTTTTTGCTTTTTTCTCTAATCAGCACCATGCTGGTTATAAACGAAAAGGTTCACTTTAAATTTTTTTTCTGCAATATGCTTGATTGTTAATTTCCAGGTCAGCATCTAGTCTATCAAAGTTTCATGGGATGATAATTTATGGTTATAATGGACAGTCTATTTAAAACTATGATGAGGTCACTCTGTCTTAAGAAGCTGAAGTACTGTATGCCATTCTCTCACTTACTCAGAATTGCATCACGTTAGTTTGCTAATTTCCCATCTTTAAGGACTGTGTTTTGTTCAAATAAAACTTCAAGCCTTCCCACTGCCTAATTTATTACTAGCAGTTCACATTTCGTTAATTGGGTGCCTGATTTATTAGGCAAATCACATTGCTTGCTTTCTTCCCTTCCCTCCCCTCCATTTTCCTTCTGCTGCCCTCCTTACCAGGTAAAGGAATGATTTCTCTTCCCCAGGTAGTGCTTTCTTCTGTTATTTCTTGGATTTGAGGGCTCTAATCTCATCTCGTGCTGTAGATAGTGCAGATTTTAAGTTTAACTAAAAAAATACTTCCCTGATTCCAGTGTCAAATATACTATTTTTAAAATTGTAGTTGAATGAATTTAGCACATTTCTAGCAATAACAATAGAATCAGAGATTCAGAGAATTAGGGTTGAAATGGGCCTTAGAATGTGTTTACTTTAAATCTATCAAGTTCAAATAAAAAATTATTTTTCTTAAAACAGGAGCATTTATATTTCTCTCTAGAAAATATCAGTAAATGCACTCATCTAATAAATAAAAGAAGTTGTATCACTAAGGCACTGCCCCCAAATGCTCCATATCTGTGAGCAGACTAGACAGCAAAATACAAGTTGCCCCTAATCTTTTACCAAGAATTCTCAGCCCATTTCAACATCTAGTGAGAGACCAGCATTAGCCGCCTACTGTACGGGCTTTCTGGTGGGGTTACATCTAGAAGTAAAGAACTTCTCAAACTCTCTGAGGTGATGAATCAGTCTTCCTCTTCCTCCCTTCTTCCCCCTCCTCCACCTCCTGCTCTCTTTTTTCTTCCAATCTATTGCAGATTGATTCTCTCATAAAATACAGCTAAATTAATTTATACAATTGTATAAAAAGACACACAAAATACATGCCCCCACTTTTTATTATTAGATCTAATAGACAAGAAAATGTCGACTTGCTACCAAAATTTCTAAGTTTATTCTTTTTTAAAACTTTTATTTTAAGTTCAGGGGTACATGTGCAGGTTTGTTACGTAAGTAACTTGTGTCATGGGGTTTGTTGTACAGATTATTTCATCACCCAGGTATTAAGCCTCGTACCCATTAGTTATTTTTCCTGATCCTCTCTCTCTCTCTTCACCTTCCAATAGGCCACAGTGTGTGTATATGTGTCAATGTTTTCTCATCATTTAACTCCCATTTATAAGTGAGAACATGTGGTATTCAGAAGCAGAAAATCTAAGTTAATTCTTTTTTTTCTTTCTTTCTTCTTTTTTTTTTTTTTTTTTTTTTTTGAGATGGAGTTTCGCTCTTGTTGCCCAGGCTGGAGTGCAATGGTGCATTCTCGGCTCACTGCAACCTCTGCCTCTTGGGTTCAAGCGATTCTCCTGCCTCAGCCTCCCCAGTAGCTGGGATTACAGGTGCCTGCCACCAAGCCCAGCTAATTTTTTTTGTATTTTTAGTAGAGACGGGATTTCGCCATGTTGGCCAGGCTGGTGTCGAACTCCTGACCTCAGGTGATCCGCCCGCCTTAGCCTTCCAAAGTGCTGGGATTACAGGCATGAGCCACCGCACCTGGCCTATTATTTTGTTGTTGTTTTTGTTTGTTTTTATTTTTTTTTTTTAATACTTTTAAGTTCTGGGGTACATGTGCAGAACGTCCATGTTTGTTAAATGGGTATACGCGTGCCATGGTGGTTTGCTGCACCCATCAACCCCGTCATCTACATTAGGTATTTCTCCTAATGCTATCCCTCCCCTAGCCCCCCATACCCCCTTATTCTTA
Source organism: Symphalangus syndactylus (assembly GCF_028878055.3). Taxonomy (NCBI): domain Eukaryota; kingdom Metazoa; phylum Chordata; class Mammalia; order Primates; family Hylobatidae; genus Symphalangus; species Symphalangus syndactylus. Next base: position 28,333,189 of record NC_072437.2, on the reverse strand, counting down.
GGGTCTGGAACAAAGCAGTTCAGTTTGAGTAAAATTACTCTACTCTGCTACATTTGATGGCCATGTAATGAGCTTTCCATTTACTTTGTGCTAAGATTGGACATATCTAAAATATTTGGCAATACAAATGATTTCTTTATATTTTCTATCTGTTTTGGGGACCATTGTTAGGCATATTTTTAATGTCAGATTATATATGTTAAATTCATTATGTAATATAAATTTCATAGTAGTCAACTCATCAAAGTTTCTCTATTAATATTTTTGTTATGCTGACCATTATATAGTTAAGAAATTTATGATAGCATCATTGATGACACATTATATGTGGACAAACTTATTAAGTAATAGGAAAAGAATGTGGGGGATGTATGTGTGATATATGTGATATATATCAGTTTTCAGCACTTATCCTACCAATGGCCTCTCATAGAATGGTCTTTCCTACCATTTTTATTTTCTTCCTTTTCTTTTCTTTCCTGCCATCCAAACTTCCACCTCATTTCTTCATGAGCGTTTCACTGTTTTGTTAGGGTGTGCCTCAATTGCCAGTTTTCACCTGTCTTCCAAGCCCAGATCCCATTTCGTGTGGGGTTAGCAAGTTCCACCTCCTCAACAGGACTATGCCTGTGTGGCTCTTCTTCATGCTGTTTTACTTACATTATACAATTGTTAATTCAGTATGGAGTACCATGGTAAATATTTGGGATAAAAAGAGGAGGGCATAGACCCTGCATCCGAGGACTTAGAGTTTGGTAGGAGACAGCAAATTGTTAATAGTAGCTGTGATACTACTCTTTATAAAGTATGATGAGGACATAAAAGAGGGAGCAGGTAGTTTCCTTTGGGAGTAAGTCAAGAAAAGCTTTATTAAATTATGCCAATTAGTACAACCACTAAGGAGAACAGTTTGGTGGTTCCGCAAAAAAACTAAAAATAGAGCTACCATATGCTCCAGCGGTCCCACTGCTGGGTATATATCCAGAGGAAAGTAAACCATTATATTGAAGGAGATATCTGCACAACCGTGTTTGTTACAGCCCTGCTCACAATAGCCAAGATTTGGAAGCAATCTAAGTGTCCATCAATAGATGAATGGATAAAGAAAATGTGGTACATATACATACTATTCAGAGTACTATTCAGCCATGAAAAAGAATGAGATCCTGTCATTTGCAACAACATGGATAGAATTGGAGATCATTATGTTGAGTGAAATGAGCCAGGCACAGAAAGATAAACATCACATATTCTCACTTATTTGTGGGGTCTAAAAATCAAAACAATTGAACTCAAGGAGATAGAGAATAGAAGAAAGGTTACCAGAGCCTAGGAATGGTAGTTTGCAGGGGGTATGGTAAATGGGTACAAAAAAGATAGAAAGAATGAATAAGACCTAGTATTTGATAGTAAAATGGGGAGACTATAGTCAATAATTTAATTTAAAATAACTAAAGGAGCATAATTGAATTGTTTGTAACACAAAGGATAGATACTTAGAGGGATGGATACCCCATTCTTTATCATGTGATTATTATGTATTGCATGTTTGTATCAAAATATCTCATGTACCCCATATGTATATATTTATTACTTTGTATATATGTATATATACAAATATAAATATATGTATATATTTATTTTATATATATATATATAAAATCTCTGAGCAGCCTAGACAACAAAATATGTACTACTATGTACCCACTAAAATTAAAAGTAAAAATTTTTAAAAAGTGTGACAGTTGAGCTATGTTAAGAGGATTAAGTGTTGGAGGATGTGGCTGTCTCATATGTGGGGTTGGGGTTGCAGTATATTCTAAGGCACATGGAATCTGAAAAAGGCATCGAAATGTGTAAATGTTAAGAGATTTCAGCTTTGGAGCTATGTGTTCAGACACCCACAGTTTATACAGCTTGAGTGGTGGCCCTTTGTTTTATGCTGTTTTTAGGCCCCTCTGGTAGGAATCAAAAGTGTTTTTTACTTTTTAAGACTCAACTGCAGCCAGCGTGAAACCTACCCCTCTAATGTATTTGCCTGGAAAAACGAAAAAAGGAATTCATGCACAGCAATTGAGCTATTAAAATTTTGTAGGCATTTCTCTATATTTTGGAAAACTTAGGAGTATCTCTGGATGAAAGATGAAAAATTTGCATGCTTAGGAACATGCTAGACATTAGGAAGGGGTTTCAGACCTAATTTATTTGGATTTGTATCATAATAATTTCTAGCTAGTTAGTCCCCACATAACCCCCCACAATAAAGTTAAGAGGTGGTTTTTATACTGGTGTTTGGTTTTTGTAGTTAATAGCTGTTTGTAGGAGCATATTTGTGTATATTTTTAATTTTCATGATTAATTGCAGTATTTTTAAGGTCTACTGTGGCTTTTGTGATGGGTACATGCAATGCATTGCTTTATACTTACAGACAATAAGAATTTAATTTATCCCAACTTGGTTAGGAATTCAGATGGTAGCAATGGGTAGCTTATACTCAGTAAGAGAGGAACACTGGGGATGTGGTGGAGGCAGATGAATGAAACAGTGAGTGAGATGCTGGAAGAGCAGGCAGTGGCCATTCTAAGGTGCTGCAGTTTGATTTTTAGGCTATGGGAGACCTTAAAGAGTTTTAAAGAGTAATGGAGGAAAATCACTTACTGGGTACGTTGATCACTACTGGGGCAATGAGTACACCGAAAGTCCAGACTTCACCACTCTGCAATGTATGTACGTGACAAACTGACCTTGTACTCCTTAAATCTACAAAAAGAAAAAAAGAGTAATGGAGGATGTGGGTAGGAGTGGAGCATCTTATCTGCGTTGTAGATGTATCCATCTGGTAGTAATATGTACTGACAGGAGATGAAATCAAAGCCCTAGGGACTAATGAGGAGACTCCGGCAGTGTGGATACAGAGGAGGTATGCAGGGCCCTGCCTGCGTGGTTACCACTTTTATTCATTCAACAGATGTTCATTAAGTTCCAACTAGGGACTAGGTACTGGGACTTAATGGAGAGAAACGTAGTCGTGGTTTGTGCCTTTAGGGAGCACAGGGAGAATTATCTGACAGCTTCCAGGTCTCTGCTTAGGTGACTAGATGGAACCTAGTGCCCCGAGTGTGCTCGGCACCACAGGGAAAACAGGAGGAGAAAGAGGCTGTGTGTATAGTTGAGGGGTGGCTTTGCAGCAGTTGTAGATGACATTCGGTTTTGGATAAACTGAGCTAAAGTAGTTTGAGAGGCTGTGGGGTCGAGAGGTATAGGCCAGTGCTTCTTAGACCATAGTGTGCATTGGACTATCTGGGCAATCTTGTTCAATTGCAAATTCTCATGCAATAGGTCTGGGTGGGACTTGAGATTCTTTACTTATTACTGCCAGGTGAGCTGATGCTGCTGGTCCATGGGTCATACTTTAAGCAGTAGAAGTGTAGTTAAGAAGCTGGTTAAGAATATCTGCATTCTCTCTCTGGCTCTCGGTCTCTCTCTGGCTGCACACACACACACGCACACGCACACACACGTGTATGCAGTTCAAACTTTAGAAGAAACTTATAAAAAAATTTTTGGGAGTAGAACCGTTTACAGATTGGGGAATAGCTGCATATGTGTACATATACAAGCACTTATGATAAAATTGCTTTTGCAGAAAGTCCATAATCTCTAGGTCATCTGGAAAATATTTCTTTATGTCAAACATGTACAGAACATATTTTGTTGACTTTGCTTGTGGCTGTCAAAGGGGAATAATGAACTCATATTTACAGATAACCATTTCCAAACCATACTTTATTTTCAAGTGTTGCCTTTTCAACTCTAATCCATAAAATCTGAAAAGTGGTAAAAAAGAGAAAACAAAATGTCCAGCGAACACTTTTTTAAATACTGTGCTTCTGTGAAGGAAATACCGCGTAGTGTCTGTTGCCTGAGGGGAAGAAGATAGCAAATGTCATTTGTGGAATAAATATATATAATTGCATGTCATATTCTGAGCCTGTACTAAAAAGCTGTAGATGTTATTGGTTTTCACTGGTTGATTGCCTCGCTAGACAAAACAGTTGAGAAGGAATCCTCAGCTTCTTGTTCTCTTCATTTTAGAAAAGAAAAAAAGGGTGAGAATACAGAAACTGGCTTTGCTAAGTTGCAGAGAACAGGGAGGTAGGATTTTTTTCCTGTAGTTTTTGATGTGTTCAACTGTGATCAAGATTTATGTAGTAACTAGGCATTTGACTTATATCTATCTTTTTAATAAGCATTAGATACACTTGCAATGACTGGTGATCATTTTATGTGTTCTAAGCATTATTCAAATGAATTATTAGGGGATTGGAGCAAATACTGCTTTTCCAGTGTGGTTATTTCTCTGATTGTGATACCTTTCTTTACTGTCACTGCTGAGATGATGTGGTCTATGTGACAGTCGAATATACTGTATGAGTAATCCTTTCCACTTCTTAGTTGGGTTTGCAGTTTTATTTCCTTTTACACTTGTTCAGTGACTCTACTTTCATTTAACAGGAAAAGAATCAATTGCATAGGAGAAAATAGAGATGTTTCAGTCTCATTAATAGACCGAAACCTTATTAGGGAGACAATGGTTATGTAATGAAAGGTGCTTAACATCAGAGGACCTGGATTAAAATCCTGGCTCAGCTCCTGGCTAGTTTAGGAAACATCTCAGTCTCAGTCTCCTTGGCTTGGAATACGGCACAGGCAAAATGCATTTATGATACAGTAATAAGTGTGTCATGTGAAAACATTCTCATGTAGACAGCATTCCTAGTGAAGTACTTCAAATTAAAATTATATATATATATATGTAATAAACTGAATAAGTGTCTTAGCTAATGGCATGAAATGCAAATGTCTACTAAAATGTTAAACTCGTATTTTAAGCCTTCTAAATTTTCAGACTTGAAATTGGTGGCAAAATGAATGGTCAATGCCTTGACAAAAGAATCAGACACTCTCAGTAGAACTGACTCCTCAGATTCAGGGAAGATAATGCAGAGCTTTGAGGAAATACATAAATATAAAAAAGCAACTTTAAAAAAATGACCATTTTGGTGTTATATTTTTTATTTTTTTCCTTCCAAACAATTACATATTTTTATTCCTTCCAAACTATTATGTATTTTCTTTCTCTTCCATGATTCTAGTAAATTTTACTTTTTTGTAATTTTCTACCTCAGGAAAATATATGAAGACATAAAGCAAATTCCCAGGAACACTTACATGCCTGATGTTTATAGCTGCTCATGTACTATACTTTTATATATTAGAGACTAGAAAAATCTTGTTTCTCCAGTAATATTTGTGAGAGAATATATGTGTATGTGTGTGTTATATTCTAAAAACAACAAAATAAATAGTTACAGTCTATAGAGGTTACCTTGGTTGTTTATCTTAATGTTTTTGCTCAAAAAATGTCACTCAGGGCTGGGTGCAGTGGCTCACTCCTGTAATCTTAGCATTTTGGGAGGCTGAAGCAGGAGGATTGCTTGAGCCCAGGAGTTCGAGACCAGCCTGGGCAACATGGCAAAACCCTGTCTCTACAAAATATACAAAAAATTAGCCTGGTGTGGTGGCATATACCTGTAGTTGCAGCTACTCAGGAGGCTGAGATAGAAGGATCAATTGAGCCAGGAGGTCAAGGCTACAGTGAGCTGTGATCGCACCACTGCACTCCAGCCTGGGTGAAACAGCCAGACCTTGTCTCAATTAAAAAAGTCACTCAGACAAGGAAATATCAAAATTTGAAATTAACCCAATCACTAGCGAGAATCTATGAACTATTATGGCAAAAATGAGATATGTTTATTTGCCATGTATTTATTAATTGCTGAATTAGTATTATAGAAAGACTGTGTAACATTGGAAAACTTAGGAATCTTCCCTCAAAAGTTGACCAAATACCTCTACAGTTTCTGTTGATAGCATTGGAATGCCTGGAGGTAGACTCCTGTCAGTTGGAGTCATCAGCTTAGAACTCAGGGCTGCAGATTCTGATACCCTATATAGGTCAAAGACCAGGATGAGGTTGTTGGATCTGTGTGTTTTTAAACATCAGAGAAAATCGTTATGAATTATCTTGAGTAAAATCATCTGTAAAATTTCCTCTCTTGGTAACCTAGATTAAACTTTGGGCCTTGAGAAATCCTAGCTAAAAATAGCTATTGAAGAGTTTGTTTATTGTACTTCATGCATTGGCCCCAGAGAAACTCAGGCACGCAGATTCCCTAGGTTTCGTGGCAAACCTAACTGCCCACAGATAAAATTTTCTTTCTTTCTCTTCTGATTCTGATCCTAACTACAAACAAAATAATTTATGGCATTTAGGCAACAGCTTGTAAAAGCCAGTGAACCCGTCACTATTGGCAACTATTATAAATCACTAATGAATTAAAATGTTCATAACTATGTAAAAGCTTAGTTTTTTTCCTTTACAATTCAATTATAAACAGTTGGTTACTATGTAAACACTATCTCCCTACTTCTGGCTCTGTTGATCAGCTACAATGTAAAAAGTTGTGTTGCTTATTTAAAAAGGTTTTGATAGCTAATAGGGATTTATGTTATCTCCTAAAGTTTCTAAGATTCAACTTTATAAGTGAATAGTCTCTCAGTAGTTGATGGTGAACAGTGGTTTAAAACATGGAGAGCCTGGATCACTAGTCTTGCAGGAAGAATGGAGTATGCTGTTGATGTTTTTTGAGGTCTCTTATGGTAGTCTTCCAGGCTTCTCCTGGAAACACCACAAGTGTAAATGGAAATGAGTTCTCTAGTGTTATGTGTCCATCAAACATCATGGTCTGTTTTTTCCTTTTTCCCCATTACCTTAAGCCCAACAAATAAATGGATGAACAACAACAACAAAAAAAACTTGGTTGCAAAGGATTCATAACATTTAAATCTGTAAGAAAATGAAATTGTAAATAAATTCATTAAGGAATTTCAAGAAGACTTAGATCGTGTTTTATTTATTAACAGTAAAGTTACTTCACAGGTGGAAGTTTTACAAGTCTTGGAAGTTGTACTTTAATTATCATATTGAACAAGAATAAAGACCAAAGTCAGCATAAACATAAAGGGAGAGAAAAGCTCATAGTGTATATACATGGATGCGTTTTGCATTTGGGATGAAGTAAGTCTTTCTTGTGCAAGAATGTCTTGCATTTCCTTGGATGTTCTGTATCTTGGGTTTCTACTCACTGAGTGCTATTAATAGTAGAGCCTACTGTTCATGGTGATCATCAAAAATGCTCTTGGCTGGGTACAGTGGCTCATACTTGTAAAGCCATCAATTTGGGAAGCCAGGGTAGGAGCACTGCTTGAGCCCAGGAGTTTGAGACTAGCCTGGGTAACATGGCAAGATGCCATCTCTACCAAGAAAAAGAAAAAGCCATACGTGGTGGTGTGGTATGTGCCTGTAGTCACAGCTGTTTGGGAGGCTAAGGTAGGAGCATTGCTTGAGTGTGGAGGTTGAGGCTGCAGTGAGTCATGATGGCGCCACTGTACTCCAGGCTGGGTGCAGAGTGAGACTCTGTTTCAAAAAAAAAAAAAAAAAAGTTTTGCAGATTTACAAATGCTCCCTATGAGGCTGCTACCTCATACACTGAAAATCACTGCCTTATCATGAAGACGTGCTTGGTCTTATTTAACTCATAATGCATCATTTTCTCACTTGCGTACCCCAGCTCCTTTCTTCCCACCAGTGGCTGATCTCGATTCTATTGCCTTCCACCTCCTCATTCCAGCATTTGCTTTATCAATTAAAAATTCTCTTGCATCTTTCATTCTTCTGTCTCTGCTGGCTTCTTTCTTTCAACATATAGATATAATCTTTTATTTCTAATCATGTACAAATCCCAACAAAATGATTGACATGCAAATAAAATTTTGCATCCTAACATCATATCTTCTTACAGTTCTATCACTTTTTTTGGCTACAGACTTTTGGAATTAGCCTGATTCTCATAAGCCTCAACATAAAGGTAAAGGGGAAGTAATCATGTTTGCTTAATGGACAGATGAATGTAGCATTGATAACTATTTGATGGGATTCATATGCTCACTGTATTTCCAGGAGGTCTTTGGGGGCTGTATTTGGGGATTGGATTTTTTGGCTTTGTTTCAGTCTTATTTTTTATTCTCTAGGATGTTGTGTTCTGCTAATGATGAGAGGTATACTTTGAAATTCCTTCCTTTTCTCTTCCTCCTTTTTTCTTTATTGCTAAAAATACTCATACTACATTTTTATCAGGTACTAAGTAGCCAAGTTTAATTATATATCCATCATTCCCATCCTTTGAAAGGAATTTTACTTATCTTTTGTGTAAACAAAAATTATCCATTCTCACTGACATCTTCCAAATTGAAATTTTCCTTTTTCTATTATATTTCTAAATATGTTTTTTAAAAATTATGCCCTGGCCGGGCGCGGTGGCTCACGCTTGTAATCCCAGCACTTTGGGAGGCCAAGGCGGGCGGATCACGAGGTCAGGAGATTGAGACCACGGTGAAACCCCGTCTCTACTAAAAAATACAAAAAAAAAAATTAGCCGGGCGTGGTGGCGGGTGCCTGTAGTCCCAGCTACTCGGAGAGGCTGAGGCAGGAGAATGGCGTGAACCCGGGAGGCGGAGCTTGCAGTGAGCCGAGATTGCGCCACTGCACTCTAGCCTGGGCGACAGAGCGAGACTCCGTCTCAAAAAAAAAAAAAAAAAAATTATGCCCTTTGGCTCCCTTTCTTAAGAAGTGTGGTAGAGTATGATTCATCAACTTGAGAAAGGTTAACTATGGATATAGTTTACCTGAGAAATATCAGTTGATTTTTATCACCTTTTGGAGCAAGTACATTTGTTTTTTATCTTCTTATATAAGCATATGCATATCTGGAGAATTGATATTTTTCTAATATGGAAGATATTTTAAAACGTATTTTTCCCTGAAACATTGTTTTTTCATCTTTTTTTCTGTCATTTGTTATTAAGTTTCATGAAGGAATGGAGTTGTAACTCATGTTATTTGTCCTTTACCACCTGGGGTAAACTCTATCAGTTTACCCTGCTGCTTCAAAATACGCTCTGTTAATGGCTAACTGTAGTCACCCTACTGCACTAATGAACACTAGAACTTATTCATTCTATCTAACTGTATTTTTGTACCTATTAGCCAACCTTGCTTTATCACTTCTCCCCTCTACTCTCCCCAATCTCTGGTAAGCAACATCCTACTCTCTACCTCTATGAGATCCATTTTTATAGTTCCCGTATATAAGTGATAACATGCAATATTTGTCTTTCTCTGCCTGGCTTATTTCACTTAACATGATGCCCTCCAGATCATCCCTTTCGCAAATGACATGAGTTCATTCTTTTTTAAGACTGAATAATATCCCATTGTGTATAGATGCCACACTTTCTTTATTCATTTATTCGTTAATGAACACTTGGTTGAGTCCATATTTTAGCTGTAGTGAATAGTGCAGCAATAAACATGGGAATGCAGATATTTCTTCAACAGGTGGATTTCCTTTCTTTTGGATCCATACCCAGCAGTAGGATTGCTAGATAATATGGTATTTGTTTTTTTGGTTTGTTTGTTTGTTTTTTGCAGAACCTCTGTAGCTGTTTTCCATGATGGCTGTGCTATCTTACATTCCCACACAACAGTGTCTAAGGATTCTCTTTCTTCTGCTCCCTTGCCAGTGTTTATCTTTTGTCTTTTTAATAATAGCCATTTTAACTGAGGTGAGATTTGCTCATTGTGATTTTGATTTGCATTTCCCTGATGATTAGTGATGTTGAAATTTTTTTTCATATACTTGCTGGCCATTTTTATGTTTTTTGAGAAATGTGTGTTCTGATGATTTGCCCATTTTAAAAATTGGAGTATTTATGTTTTTGCTATTGAGCGGTTTGGATTCCATATATATTCTTGTTATTAATCTCTTGTCAAATAGATAGTTTGCAGATATTTTCTCCCATTCTGTAGGTTATCTCTTCATTCTGTTGACTGTTTCCTTTGCTGTGCAGAAGATTTTTAGCTTGATATAATTCCATTTGTCAATTTTGCTTTGCTTACCTGTGCTTTTGAGATCTTACCTCACAAATTATGTCCTGAAAATTTTTTCTTTTGTTTTTTTTTTAATTTTTATGTTTTTTTATTTTTTATTTTTATTTTTTGGTAGCTTCATAGTTTCAGGCCTTACACTGAAGTATTTATTTAATTCATTTTGGTTTGATTTTTGTATACAGTGAGAGACATGGGGGTTTAATTCTTCTGCATATAGATATCCAGTGTTTCCAGAACTATTTATTGAAAAGACTATTATTACCTCAATGTATTTTCTTAATGCATTTGTTGAAAATGAGTTGGCTGCAAATGTGTGGATTTATCTCTGAGTTCACAATTCTGTTCCATTGATCTATGTGTCTGTTTTTATGCCAGTATCATCATGTTTTGGTTGTGATCACTTTGTAGTATATTTTGAATTCAGGTAGTGTGATGTCTCCAGATTCTTTTGTATAGGATTACTGTGGCTATTTGAAGTCTTTCATGATTCTGTATGCATTTTAGGATTTTTTTTTTACTCTGTTTCTGTGAAGAGTGTCGTTGGTATTTTGATAGGGATTGCATTGAATCTGTAGATCACTTTGGGTAGGTAGAATGGATATTTTAATAATATTAATTTCTCCATTCCATGAACATAGACTATCCTTGCATTCTTTTGTTGTGTTATCTTTAACTTCTTTCATCAGTGTTTTATAATTTTCATTGTAGATGTTTCATCTCTTTGGTTGAATATATTACTAGGTATTTGATTTTTTTTGTAACTATTGTAAATGGGATTGCTTTTCTGATTTCCTTTTCAGATTGTTTGCCGTTGGCATATGAAAATGCTATTGAATTTTTTTTTTTTTTGAGACAGAGTCTTACTCTGTTGCCCAGGCTGGAGTGCATGGGTGCAATCTCAGCTCACTGCCACCTCTACCTCCTGGCTCAAGCGATCCTCCTACCTCAGCCTCCCAAGTATTGTAGCTGGGACCAAAGGCTCGTGCCACCATTCCCAGTTACGTTTCTGTATTTTTTGTAGAGACAGGGTTTCACCATGTTGCCCAGGCTGGTCTCAAACTCCTGGGCTCAAATGATCTGCCCACCTCAGCCTCCCAAAGTGCTGAGATTACAGCCATGAGCCAGAGCGCCAAGCCACCAAATGCTGCTGATTTTTCTATGTTGATTTTGTATCCCTCAACTTTACTGAATTTGTTTATCAGTTCTATCTGTTTTTTGGTGTAGTCTTTAGATTTTTTAAAATATAAGATCATGTTGACTGCAGTGTGTTTCTTTTATGATACATGTTTTTTGTGCATATTGATTAGGAAATTCTTCCCTGTCATAAGTTCACAAATATATTTAATTATGACTTTTTACATTGTTTATGAAGTCAAGATCCATTTTCATTTATTTCTATATTGACAACAAATTTTCATTACTCTTTATTGATTAGTGCATCTGTTCCCTACCCATCTGTAATGCCTGCTCTATAATTAAGTTTTCTTGTATGTGCCTGTTTATTTCTGGATTCTGTTCTATTTGGCTTTTTATCTGAATGTGTAGCAAAAGGACATAATTTTAATTACTATAGTTCTGTATAAAAATCTTACCTTGTTCTTCTTCTGGAGTGTCCTGGTTTTTCATGGCACTTTACTCTTCAATATACATCATAGAATTGACTAATCAAAGTCCAAGAAAACCTCTGCTAAGATTTTGATTGGGATTCTATTGAATCTATATAATAATTTGGGGGAGAATCAACTTCATTCTGACATTGATTCTTCTTATTTATTTATTTATTTTTTGAGACAGAGTCTCACTCTTGCCCAGACTGGAGTGCAGTGGTACAATCTCAGCTCACTGCAACCTCTGCCTCCTGGGTTCAAGCGATTCCCCTGCCTCACTCAGCCTACTGAGTAGTTGGGATTATAGGTGTGTGCCAGCATGCCCAGCTAATTTTTATAATTTTGCTAGAGACGGGGTTTCACCATGTTGGCTGGGATAGTCTTGAACCCCTGACCTCAGGTGGTTCGCCTGCTTCAGCCTCCCAAAGTGTTGCGATTGCAGGCGTGAGCCACTGTGCCTGGCCTATTGATTCTTCTTCACTGAAAACTTACCTATGAAGTCATTACTTATTTATATTTTAAAATGTCTTTTAATAAATGTTTATGAATTTTTTGTAAAAGACTTGCACAGAAAATTAATTCCAACCTTTAACATAATTTGTGGGTCTTATAATATTTTCAGATATTAACTTTGAAAATTATGTATTTTACTTTGATGTCATTTGACACCTCAAATAAAATAAATATAATTGCCAACAATAAATGAATAATTAGTCCCACAGATTTCTCCCTTTCCTCCACGGGGCAATGTTTCTTCCAACTGTTGATGCATCTTGAAAATCATTCCTCCAGTTTATTATCACTTCCATTCCCCATGTCAGTGGCATAGCTAATTATTTAGAAGGCAGGTATCTCCAGGTAATTATAGTTAGTTGTGTATGCAATTATCTTTTCTGAAATGTGTGTCGTATACCGTAAAAATACCTGTTACATTATAGAATATAACAAATAGCTAACACAATAGTTAATACTTAGTTGATGCTGACTATATATAATTCTCTAGTTTATTATCATAATAATACACCTCACATCATTGAAGTCTTTTACAGTTTACCAAGTTCTTTCATTCACAGTGTTTCATTTGGGTATCCCAACAACATTTTCAAGGCAAACATGTGTTACCATCCTCAGTTTGAAGAGGAGGAAACTGAAACTTAGGAAGACTAAATAACTTGTAAAAGATCACAGAAGTGATATCTAATAGAGATGAACTTCAAATTCAGGTTTATTGAACTCAGAATCAATGCTTCTGCCCCCTACATGTCAGGAGTGATAATAGTAAAGTTTGAGGGACTGTAGCCCAAATAGGTCCTCTAACCTCTTTTAAAATTGTCAGCTTATCTAATATGAATGCCTTAGGTCCTTGGGAGATTTCCTGTCTCTGTCTAGTATTATACCCAGCCCAATTTGTACCTGTTGACCTTCCAAGTTCCTGTGGGCATTTGAGTTTCTGACCTTTTCCTTTGAATAAGCCTGCCATTTCCTATAGCATATGTGCATTTTTTGCTTCCTGGAACTTTCTACTACTTTATATTTGTTCTGATTACTTATCAGCAAACAAATCTTTTAGACTGCTTTGCAGTTCTATTATGGAAAAAGTGAGAAATTATTATCCTAAGAATAGGCACAAAACATGTAATACAGTGCCTTGCACTTAATGTGTGCTTACAAAATGTTAATTGATGATGAAAAAGATTTAAATCTTCCTCTAAATAATAAGATTTTATAGTTATCCATCAAAATCTAATTATGTTGAAGTCACTTCACATCATCATAAAAAAAGAGTTTAACACTTTTTATCAACAAATAAAATGTTGGCTGGTAAAATCAAACTTGTTCCGCACTTGGCACTATATGGAATTTTATCAAGCTACTTGTTGGGAAAGGTTTGGATTATGTGGCTACTCTTGGTAGAAGAGTTGTGTAAAATGTGTGGAGTAAAAAGTTTTTGCACATAATGTGTTTGACATACCATATTATTATATTGGATGAGACTTTCTTTCACCCGCAGATGTTTCTCTTTGTCCTCCCCTGGTAGGGTTCCCCTTATATAATAATATTCATAGGAGCAATAATTCTTCTTCCAGATTTGGATGTCTTCCAGTAGTTCAGAGTATCACTTAGCACCAAAAATTAATGAAGCTTTAATTAAAAGAAGTGACTATTGATGAAAATGATGACCTGTTAACTCCAGAAAGGCAGGATGCTTTTATCCATTCTCCTCCTTCAAGGTTGGCTTTTGAATTCTGAACAATGGATTTCAATGCAGTCCATCCTCAATTTGTAGGAAGCGTTGTTTTATTTGGAATTTAAAAAGGAAGCTCTGTTAGGTAAAATTGCAGCACAAGTTCTTTTTAATGTAAGTCCATGTATTAATCAAAACAGCTGTGAGGGTTACTAGGTAGACTGTAACACCGGGTGGCAATAAAATGTCTTCCTCATTACAACTAATACCAATGACTTGCAGAGACCTCCTGTATGTGATGGCCTTTCTTGATGGGCATCCTCACTTGGTGGTAGGGAAAATGAGTATGGGCTGTATGAAACAATTTTAGCACCACCCTGAGCTTAATAGAGCCGTCTTTCATTGCCTGTTAACAAGCTGTGCTGCTGCCATAAAATGTTCAAGCTGACAAATGCTGTCAAAGCTCCTTCAATGCAAAGATTTTCTGCCATATTTAACATGTTAACTTTTATTTTAATGATGCCAAAACACACATCAGTTGTTGTTTGTGCAACATCCAGTGTGGTCTCTGGAGCCATCCCATTAGCTGAAAAGTATAGTCAGTGTCCTGTTCCAGTGGCCATTAATGGTAAAATTCTCCAATTAAAAACTGTGGAGTTATGCCGATTCAACCATTCACTTTATCCCAGAAGTAAAATAGATACACCTACTTGCTGTGAAATTATTGAGTTTGTTTAGCTTGATTTTCCATGCATTATATTAGCCATGAGTGTATTATAGAGGTTAAGGTACCAGCTAAGAATGATAACTCTATGAAGGTTTGTTATGAGATTCCCATATTTGACTCAAGGTTTTGTACAACTTGATATGCTACTTAATACTAGTCTTCCAGTTCCACTATTGCAACTAATTAACACATACATTGTACTTATTGTGTGCCAGGCTCTGTTCTGACTGCTTTATATGTATCTACTCATTTAATTTTCACAACAATCCTACTTATTAGGTGCCATCGTCCTCAAAGATAAAAAAAAAAAAAGAAAAAATCAGAGGCACAAGAGATTCAATAATTTGTCTAAGGTCATATAGACAGACCCCATATGGTAGAGCCTCTATAAGAATGCAGATATTCTGATTTCAAAATATATGCTCTTAACTAAAACTAATGCATCAAATCGACTGAAATGACATCAAATATACCCTTGACACTAAAGGGAGCAAACAAACGGAATGCCTGCCTTTCTGATGGAGATGCTTACGTTGCAGCTAACAAAGAGAACGAATTCTTTTATAAATGGAGTTTAGGATCACAGGGTTTCCATTACCCTTCTGGTCACGTTTTCCAAGGCTGAAAATGGAGAACAGTTTGGAGCAGGAAGAGTGAATGTTTATAGGTTCTGTTTTCCTTCTTTTCCTTCATGGATCTTTCATCTCCCCACACACTACTGCAGCCTGCAACCTCAGATGGAGTGAGATTCTCAGCGGAATTAAATTTCAGTTGCTACCCTTAATAACTGTAGAGCACCCCTTTGGAAAGGCCTCCCTAGTACCCTTTTTTGTTTGTTCATTTTTTCCTAAATTAAACTTTAATATTTTATAACATCTTGAGGAAGCTACTGATTTTAAGAATTTGGATTCATGTTTTCTTTTTCCTTTTCCCTTCTATACCTATAAATCAGCAAGTAACAAAAAGAGTGATTCCCACTGCAAAGTCATCATCCCCGGTGAGTTGAATATGGGTATCATAATTCAGCAGCTGATGACTGAGTGGATCTAAAGGAAGAAGGAAAAGGTAGATCTTAAGGATGAATTACAAATGTAATAATTTATTCCACAAGATTCACATGGAACTGAAATTTATGACAGGCAGCCAGACCAGAAAATCAGGAAGTTTGGATTTTCTCTTCTTCCTAATTAGTTTCTCCACATCTTGTTCTGATTAGTGCCCTTGCTGAGTCTCGTTACAGGTATCTCTGACCCATTTCCAGTAGACCTTTTGAAATCTCACTTTGTTTTCCAGGCAGTGATTTCTGCCTTTGCTGGATTTTAGAATATAAAGGTCATTCATCTCTATCTTAGAAGGATGATTCACATATTTATGTTCTAGAAAGTAGACTGAGAAGAAAAATGTGGTACTTTATTAATTAGGGCCCTTTAACATTTTATACTCTCAAGCTTAATCATTTGCTTGTTTGAACTAAAGTCATCTTCCTTAATCACCATCATTAGTGGCTGTCCATGAATGATTACCTCTGAATTTTATTAGCATGTTATTATTTAATGCATTTTACATTCCCCATTAGGAATTAGATATCATCCAATATTTTACTATATCAATATACTTTTTTAAAGCATGAGATTAACTATGGGAATGGGCTACCTCCGTCTTCCTGCTCCCTCAGTGGTTCTGAAATTGATGTGGAGGTGGTGTTGACAGGGCAGAGAGAGCAATTGGCGGAACTAGCCCATCTATTCTTGGTGCTATTTTAGAGCTTAAAACTTGCTGGGTGATGTCAAAGCATTTACGCCCCGAAGATGAGAACCACTGCTCTAATCTTGAACATTTCCAGTGATGAAAGGCTTGCTCACAATCATTTGGAAATAGCCCATTACACTTTGGGATTCCTTTGAAAATTCCTCTGTATACCTAGCAGAGTGACTCATTAGGGTCACTAGTTCCTAGTTATCATCTCTAAGCAAATACAGAACAAATTTGATCCTCCTCTATCTCATGGTCTTTAAAATATCTGGAGCCATCTTAATATTCCTACTGATTATTCTTGCATACATAGATTGGGTCATGACACAATTTCTTATATTCTATATTTTGAAAACCTCTCATGATCATGGCTCTCCTCTGTATTTTCTGCGTGTGGAAATAAACACCATCTTCTATATAAAAAAAAAAATCACCACATAGACTTGCCATCAAGTGCTCATTTATTATCTTTCCCTGAGTATCTCAGAAGCTCCAGTCAGGTCAGCACTGACTTTATTTCTTGTTGAGTCCTCAGTCCCATGGACAGTGCTTGGTGCACAATAGTGACTTAGTCAATAATTGTTGAATGCGTGAGCCCCCAGGCCTACACTGAGGTTAGGAACTGACAGTGAATTGGCCGTAAGGGGTAGAATGAATTTTAGTGCTTGTAAGATTGGTCAGTTTTGCATAATGCTCAATAAAATGGTTTTGCAAGTTGTACACTCATGCTTGTTTGTATTGCTTGTTAGTGTCAACTGCTTCCTGGGCTTAAAATGACTACCAGAATGTCCTGCACACTCAAGAGCAATAATGTTTTGTGAAATACAGGCTTACATCAATAAAGCTCTGCTTTTTATAACTTATGAAGTTGGGAGTTTAAGAAAATTACTTTTGAAAGGAATGTTAATCTAAATGGATAAATGAGTCATCGTATTAAAATATCTGTGGGAAGACTAGAATTAGGCTCATTACAATCAGGCACAATGTTTATTGGATAAGTGTGCTAACGTATGGTTTAGTTAATAATCCATTCAAAAACAAAAGTTTTCTTTCTTTCTTTCTTTTTTTTTTTTTTTTTGAGACGTAGTCTTGCTCGGTCACCTAGGCTGGAGTGCAGTGGTGCGATCTCGGCTCACTGCAAGCTCCGCCTCCCAGGTTCACGCCATTCTACTGCCTCAGCCTCCGGAGTAGCTGGGAATACAGGCACCCGCCACCACGCCCGGCTACTTTTTTGTATTTTTAGTAGAAACGGGGTTTCACCGTGTTAGCCAGGATGGTCTGGATCTCCTGACCTCGTGATCCGCCCGCCTCGGCCTCTCAAAGTGCTGGGATTACAGGCGTGAGCCACCGCGCCCGGCCCAAAAGTTTTCTTTTTAAATACCTGTTATGTGTTGGGCATTTTCAAGGCTCTTGAGATACAATATTAGGGACAAAGTCCACACTTTTATGGGTCTTGTATTTTAACTGAGAAACACAGACAATAGATAATTGAATAAATAAGAGAAAGTAATTTTGGATAATCATAAGTGAAATAAATGCACAGAGTACTGTGCTAAAGATCCGCAGTGAGGAAGTGAGGGATGGGATGAGGAGGCAGCCATGCAAGGTGCTGATCATTTCAGCTGATGGAAGGAAGCACAAAGGTCCTTAAGTGAGAGAGAGCTTGGTAGGCTCAAGGAAGATAGGGTCAGGTGAGCTGCAGAAGAATGGCAGCTGGAGTTTGGGGATAAGGTTGGAGGCTTATAGGCCTCATCGTGATACCCTTATGGACCACAGCAAAGAAGACTTATGAACCATCGTGAAGATTTATTTTTATTTTTTTTACTTCCATAGTTTTGGGGCTACAGGTGGTTTCTGGCTACATGGAAAAGTTCTTTAGTGGTGATTTCTGAAATTTTAGTGCACCTGCCACCGGAGTACTATATACTGTACCCGATATATACTCTTTTATCTCTCAACCCCCTTCCAAATTTCCCCCTGGGGTCGTTTGCAACCTCATACCTTAGCTCCGACTTACGAGAACATACAATATTTGGTTATTCATTCCTGAGTTACTTCACTTAAAATAATGGCCTCCAGCTCCATCTAAGTTGCTGCAAAATACATTATTTCATTCGTTTTTATAGCTGAGCAGTGTTCCATGGTGTATATATAGCACATTTTCTTTATCCACTTGTTAGTTGATGGGCTTTTAGATTGGTTCCATATTTTACAATTGCGAATTGTGTGCTATAAACATATGTGTGCATGCATCTTTTTCATATAATGACTTCTTTTGGGTAGCTACCCAGTAGTGGGATCACTGGATTGAATGGTAGTTCTACTTTTTGTTCTTTAAGGAATTTCCATACTGTTTTCCATAGTGGTTGTACTAGGTTACATTCTCACCAGCAGTGTTTAAGTGTTCCCTTTCACCACATCCATGCCAACATCTATTGTTTTTTGACTTTTTAGTAATGTCCATTCCTGCAGGAGTAAGGTGGTATCTCATTGTGGTTTTAATTTGCATTTCCCTGATGATTAATGATGTTGAGCATTTTTTCCTAAGTTCGATGGCTGTGTACATCCTCTTTTGAGAAATATCTATTCATGTCCTTTGCCCACTTTTTGATGGGGTTATTTGTTTTATTCTTGCTGATTTGATTGAGTTCCTTGTAGATTCTGGATACTAGTCCTTTGTCAGATGCATAGTTTGCAAATATTGTCTGTTTACTCTGCTGCTGTTTTTTTTTTTTTTTTTTTTTGCTGAGCAGACACTTTTTAGTTTAATTAGGTCCCATTTATTTATTTTTGCATTTGTTTTTGGTGTCTTAGCCATGAATTTTTTTTTTTTTTTTTTTTTTTTTTTGAGATGGAGTCACGCTCTGCCGCCCAGGCTGGAGTGCCGTGGTGCAATCTCGGCTCACTGCAAGCTCCCGGGTTCACACCATTCGCCTGCCTCAGCCTCTCCGAGTAGCTGGGACTACAGGCGCCCACCACCACGCCCGGCTAATTTTTTTTGTATTTTTAGTAGAGATGGGGTTTCACCGTGGTCTCGATCTCCTGACCTCGTGATCTGCCCGCCTCAGCCTCCCAAACTGCTGGGATTACAGGCGTGAGCCACCGCGCCCGGCCAGCCATGAATTATTTGTCTAAGCGAATGTCCAGAAGATTTTGTCTGACGTTGTCTTCTAGAATTTGTATGGTTTCAGGTTTTAATTTAAATCATTGATCCATCTTGAGTTAATTTTTTTTTTTTTTTTGAGATAGAGTCTCGGTCGCCCAGGCTGGAGTACAGTGGCCCAATCTTGGCTCACTGAGTAGCTGGGACTCCAGGCATCCACCACCACACCCAGCTAATTTTTTGTATTTTTAGTAGAGACAGGGTTTCACTGTGTTAGCCAGGATGGTCTCAATCTCCTGACCTCGTGAATCACCCACCTCGGCCTCCCAAAGTGCTGAATATTTTTTTATAAGGTGAGAGATTAGGATTGAGTTGGGCAGATTTTTGATGTAGTTTCTTAGGGACACAGGGTTAAACTGGAAGACCCATAGAAGACTGGGAGAACATAGGTGTATTAGTCCATTTTTATACTGCTATGAAGAAATACCTGAGACTGGGTAATTAAAAGAAGAAGAGATTTAGTGGATTCACAGTTCCACATGGCTGGGGAGGCCTCACAATCATGGCAGAAGGTGAAGGAGGAGCAAACACATGTCTTACATGGCAGCAGGCAAGAGAGTGTGTGCAGGAGAACTGCCCTTTGTGAAACCATAAGATCTCGTAAGACTTAGTATCATGAGAACAGCATGGGAAAAACCCTCCCCCGTGGTTCAATTATCTCCCATGGGGTCCCTCCCATGACACGTGGGGATTATGGGAGCTACCAATCAAGATGAGATTTGGGTGGGGGAACAGCCAAACCTTATCAATAGGAGTTATTGAAAGTAAGCTAGGAGAGAAACGATGGTGGGTTGGACTAGTATAGTGATAACAGTCATGAAGAGAAGTGAGTGGATTTGAGATATGTGTTGGCATTAGCATTGGCAGGTCTTACTGAGGGGGACTGGATGACACATTGCAGCAGGAAGAGAGAAAATAAGGATGGAACTTAAATATAATGGCGAGGAGTTAAGGAAAAGTCCTACTAAATTCTGTCCTGGAATTATCAATGCTATTGTTTTATATAAATGGACATTGGATTTTATGATATGATATTGTCACTTTGAAATACAACCATACGGGAAGGAAATATGTGCTGGGAATTTTTAAAATGTCTTATCACTTTTCCTATCCCAAATGTAGACACAAATTCAGTCATCGATACACACTGGATATTTTTTCTTTTGCAGGTCTCCCTTATCTTTACTCAATGCATTAAATATATAAATAAATAGATCTGGTATTTGTTTTTCCTTAGTACTGCGAAATAATGACAACCCCTGCCCCCCACCACTGGCCAGCATTTGATCTGAATGTCTATAAATTTGCTTAGCTTTCCAAAACAGTGCAAGGTTTCACAAAGATAAGACAGTTCATTTACATAACCCAGAATAATTTGGCTGGCAAACTCAAGGAGATATAGTATATGGATCAAGTTTAACACATTCATTTGGATTGGCTGAGTCCCATGTGTTCCTTGTGCTTGCAGAGGGTCCCATCTGTTCAGCTCTTGGCCAGAGACCATTGAGCCTGTGAGCATTGAAATTTCTTATTGCAAAGTCCCAGTATTTCATAACTGGTTTATAGTACCCCAGATCCTCACCAGTAACATTGTTAATTAGTAGCAACATGAGTAGCCATTATTCTAGAACTGTTACCTGCCTGTTATTAATGTATTTAGATAGTTTCAAAAGCCAACACATTTCTTTCTTGCATTTATTTCCCCTTTTGCATCATGTTTATTTTATTACTCAAAGATTCCTTTTCCATTGCCCTCCAACTAGTTAGCCCAGCATATGAAGATACTTTTAATGCCTCTACAATATCTCCTATAGAATTGTCATTCCTTAGTCTCTGAGAAGACCACTCTTTGCCCATTGAATTAGACTACCTGATGTTTCTTTAACACATCTTTATTTTCTACCCTTTGCACCTTTGCTCCTTGGCTTCTTTCTGTTTGGAATTACCTTTATACTCCTCTAATCCCCACCTGTCACAAATTATGCTCATTTCAAATGCTTACCTAATGTTCCATCCTTTAATCTAGTCATATTTTCTTTCTTCCTCTCTTTGGATATTTCACTTCTAACTTCTCATCCTAGCTATATATCCACATCCCCTCTTCAAATTTCCTTTAGTGTCAACAGGGTGCCTTACAAATAGGATGGTGCCAGTTGGTATTTGATGACTTTAACTGAAATTTTGATATCTAGTTATCATCTAAACATCAGCAACAGTAAAAGAATCATTTCAGGGAAAAATGTGGAAATAACCCACCTCCTCCACGTCCTACTTCCCAGCCCTAAAGGGATCATGCTGCCATCAAGGTCATTCTAAACTTTTCATCTTTGCTGTTCTTCTGTGGTCAAACTGGCCCCACCTCTTTGTTTTCTGGAGTGGAAAATAAACACAAGGAGGGACATTTCCTGCAAGTTGGCAGGGCCGGAAGAGGCCAGGTATAGCTTCAGCATGGCTGCCTTCAGAGAACCTGGTAGACTTGTCATATCCCAAGGCAGGCTTTTTCTTGGATTATATTGTTTCCCTTTGAATTCTCCAAAACCTGTCAGTGTTTTCTTCCTTATCTCTCTTGAGGGCAGCCAGTTAATCTAAGATTAGCCTGACAGCCCCTATTTTCCAGGTCTCTGGTTTCATCAATAAAGTAGGTTACATCGTTTCTGAGCCCCATTACCTCCTCTATAACCCTGCTCTCTTCATCCATATTGTGGTTTATTCTTTATACGGCCTGCTCCATCCATTTTTGGTTCTGTTCCCATGTCCTATTTCCACTGTTGAATAGGACTATTAAATGCAATAATTGCTGGGACTGTAAAAGGTTGACAATCCCTGAGCCTTTTGTGCGATATTTTCACCTCATTGCTCTTCTGGTTACCACCAGTGACTTTGAGATGAATGAGTCGAGTGACAAGCAGCCTCACTCAGGATTGCTAATAATTGTCATCTTTACTTTCTCAGTGCTAATGGTAAACTTGCAAAAGCCTTTCACTTATCACAAAAGCCTATTTTCTAGGGAATTTAGGAAAGGTAATGAAGACCCCTACTTTTTTTTAAACTAGAGGCAATATGCCTCAGTGGAGGATGCATAAGGTAATTCTTTCTATTTACGTTGATGTCATGCCTTCTTATTCCTATTTTTATATGCTTTAAAAATGTGTATGAAATATTAGCATAGTAAGAGAAGAACAGAATTACAAAAATGCATCCATTGATACTGCATGCTCAAGATGATTTCACTGAGAAGGATATGTGATTAAAATGTTGAGGGCTTGCTAGATTTCCGAACATCCTGTCTGGAGTCAGACCTGGATTCTCAGCTCCTTGCCTTATCACTTCTCTAGTTGTGTGACTTTAGAAAAGCCCTTTAGTCTCTCTGGGGCTTATATGATCACCTGCAAATGGAAAGAAAAACTGTTTCAGAGGGTTGTTAAGAGGATTCAGTGAGATAACACATGAGAAGCTAGCAAGCACCTGGCATGTATATTTGTTACTATGGTTATTTTTGTTGTTGATGATATCACTATTGCTGTTGCTATTGTAGTATTCTACTTTGAGTATAGCAGTGGGCCTGAGCCTATCTGCATCCCGAGTAAAAAGCATCTCATACCAAACACGTGGAAAAAACTCTAAATGAATGAAAAAAATTAAAAATTAAAAAACCACATGCATATACTCTTTCCCACATCAAAATTAAGAATATTAATACATTTTGTAATATATTTGCATAACTTTTGAAAAAAAAGGAACAGAGTCATTCACTGGAGTTTCATACACACACACAAAAATAAAACCCCAATGAATCCGTAATGCATGTAATAGGGTCATTTTGTTGGTAAAATTAGCTGATGATGGATTTTCTTTGGTATTTTCACCACTAAACTTTTAAAGATAATGTTTATGATAAACCTATCTTTTATTAAATTTTACCACATCTTGTTTGGCTTTAAAGTGATGTTCTGGTACAAGATATTTTAAAGAATAAAAAGCTTACTATGCATTTCTCCAGCATGTTTGCTGAGATCTGAAGTGTGTAACAGAATTCTTCAGTGAGGTAAAGAAAAGTTCACCATAGTTTGCAAGACTGGTTCATGTGGAATTTATAAGAATGGACTGACCAGCATGCCCTTTTAAAATTCCGTAGTTAATCTCTTTATTGAAAGCTGCTGGACTAGTTGATTAAGAAAGCCTTATGGAATGACTGCTTTTAGTGTCACACAAATGAAGCTGAACTGTTGCTAAGTAAATCACTGTAGATCAAAGTACTTTGTGGTCAGAGAACTGCAGTTCATTTTTTTTTTTTTTCATTAAGTTTTAAAGAGAAGGTGAAGGGTTGAAGAATGAAACACACCAAATTTGACATCTATGATGTCCATTTACATTCATGCACTTCTTTAAGCATCTAATCTGAGTGATTAGGCAAGTAGTGCAGTAAAGCATAAATGGGCAAATGTAAAGCTGAATGAACTAATACTTGTTTCCTGTATATAATTGCCCAGATCCTTCCTAGCCATTAAGAAATCAGTAGGCAAGTAGAGAACACTTCAGGTGCTTCCAGGGAAACTGAAGTGATACTACTGTTGACTTCTCCATGCTTTAAAATCCCTATTCTCATATTCACCTGATCTGTAAGTGTCTGCAAGACCATGGGTGACAGTTTCCCTGTGATGTGAGGGGCTCCAGGGAGTGATATTTTTGCCTTTTATGTCCCCAAGTGTAGAAAGTGCATCTCTGTTGCCCCAGTGTCTAAAGCAGCGTATGAATAAATTTGGGTGGAGTAAGAATACATTAACCTATGTTTTGCTGGATTAGGATGACAATGAGGAAGGAAGTGAGAAAAAAGGACAAAAAGAATGGACAGAAAATGGAAACTGAATCTACCATAAGTTTTCTACATGGGTTTTAGTTCCGTAGTTTGACTTTACTTGCTGTGAAAAGTTCAGGCATTGCTCTGTTGAAATTTTTGGATAGTGTAAAGCATTATGTAGATACATTTAGTGATATAATTTCTAAATAAAAATATCATGAACTAGGTATGTTTATTTCTATAAGTTTGTTATGTTATCACCTTTGTTAATACTTTCAATGTATCCATTTGGTTGATTGGTCATACATAAATGATAAATCAAAACTAATTTATTATCCTACGTGTTCCACTGGTGATAAGAACTATAGCTAAGAAGGGTCAAAATTTTATAGATATTAAATCTTAGTCATTTATCGATGTTCTTTTTGAACATGTAGGGGAGAGGATTTACAGAAGCATCAAACTGAACCAAGTAAGACTCCACACTAAAGTTTTATAGAAGTATGTATGAACAAAATAAATTCTTTAATAGTGAACTAACTTATGAAATGACCTTACATTGCATTAGACAAAATAACCGGCCTAAGTTTGGGATTATTTCCGCTAACATGACTGGGTCAGAAAGAAATAATGTCTTCGTGCTTGACCATCTTCTAGTTTTGTGGTGAGATATTTTTAAGTTATCTTCCTGATGTTTCAAGATATTACAAATGCATTAGCAAATACTGTCTAATGTGAAATGCATAGTCCTATCATAAAACATGTGGTGAGAGAAATGATTTTAGCCCCAAGTTTTCAGTATTACAGTGACCAAAGAAATGCTCTCTCAGTTGTTATCTTTGTCATGAGAGGGGATGAGAAGCAATGCTTACTGAATGCCTGGGAAGCCCCAACATCGAGTCTAATGCTTCCTATATCACGCCCAATCGAACAAAAGTGCTAGCCAGTATAGAAGGTCTTCCTTTCTTCATCTTTAGAAATGGTGCACTTGCTACTGTAGAATTCTAATCCATGGCATTCTGCAGCCTGCAACCTTTGATCTTTATTTATTAGTTTCATGATCATAACACAAGTCTTCAGTGCACTCCAGGCTCACTCCAATGAGAGGTGATTATATGAAAGTAGTAAATGCTCTGAGTGACTGAGTCCTCCCAGAAGCTTGCCGGGGAAGACAGCAGGGCAGGTTTTCCGGTGATTTTATGAAGCACGAATCATACTGAGATGGACCATGCAAAAGCAAAGTCCCAGGAGTAAACCAGTGTGGGCAAAGCTTCAGGTTCTGTTTTGCAGGATGCACAACGCCCTCCCCAAGTAAAGATCCCGAGATGTCCTACAGTTGTAAAGCCCCTTGACAGTTTATTCCCTACTGCACAACATTTTTCACCATGGAACTATTTCCTCTCTCATAATGCTTTTTAATATACCATAATTTGGAAAACACTCTCTTGTGAAGGATACAAAAAAGGACCTTGTGTTTTGGGCCCAAGAAAGTGAACCAAAGTCCCCATGGTGTTTTCTTCAGCGTGTAGCTACCAATTGGACATCATGACTAGTATGTGGTTTGTTCTTCTAGTTGGATGCAAATTGCAAATTAATATACAGTCTCAACATCATTAGTAACACATCCTTATAAACAAGAGACTCAAGTTCGAGAATTAAAGAACTTCTTCAAAGTCTTGCCAAGTAGATTGTGAATTTTTGTATTAGATAAAAGTCCTTTGCAATTACGTAATAATTATAGGCTTCATTATCTACATTGCATTTTTCAGTCTTCCTAACCCTTCTGCCCTCTTACTTGCATTATTTATTTGTATGTAAAGATTTTGTTCACAGATGAAGAGGATGCGGTTAATTGTTACCCTGCCTCTGATTAAAGTATCAGGCACTGCAATCCACATTAGTGTTGTTCACATGATTTGGTAAAGCATTTTACTCTGTGGCACCCAGAAACAATTTCAGAAACAAAAAGCAAAACTGCTCTTTCCATTTCTGATCAAAGCAGTTTGGAAAAGATTTTGTCTTTTAGTGATGCTTTTGATAGACTGCAAAAATATAAAGTTAAGCAGATCTCAGTTGGATAAAACATTCTGTCATACTAACTTTTTTTCTTCGACTAGCAGCAAAGAAAGCCCATACAAATTTAATGAATAGAAGCTGGAATCACATTTCTTCTTAGTTTGGTCTTTTATTTCCTCCCTTAGGCTTAGTATAAATGAGTAGAGTCACAAACACGGGAGATTTTTTTCCTCTCCATAGAGAATATATAGGTCACTAATGTTACCATTTTGTGTCTGAAATAACATTCTGCTTAGAGATGCTTCCAGTCAGTCACCATCAAAGCATTAGCCCCAGTTTGACTGTGTCTGAGTCCTTGAAAGAATAATGTGCCGAGATGTAACATTACTTTTACTCTATATGATATATTCTGGGTATCAACATAATTTGATCTTTACTAGTTCAGAAGAGAAATGAATTAGGTCATAACTAATGTGCACTGATAACTGCTCTCAAATTAGGAACTGATTTGACAAGTTCTTTGAATCTTTTGCCAAAATTTAAGGAGTTTGTTGATCTTTGTAGTCTCCCAGAACATGTTAGCTTTTTTTTTTCCCTGTAAAAGTAACTAAGTTGTATCATTGATGACATGATATGAAGATTTTCAAGAATTTATCCTGTTTTAAGTACTAATGAGTTTCAGAAAAATTGATTTTGCTTTGTGCACAAACTATAAAAAGCCTTATTCATTAAACAGATTAGTTCTTTCTCTGCAGGCTACACTAAATGTTGGGTATAAAAATGTATAATGCCTAGAAAATGCATTTTAGATGATTATTTTAATATAATCTCCGTGTGATTAATTTGCCAGGCTATGTAGGTTGATACATCTGATCTGGAGATATACCAAAGTTTAAAACTTTTAAGGGAGCGTATTTAGAAAGTTTCAGTTAAATGTTTTAAAATATATTAATCTTTTAAGAATATTTACAATAGTACTAAAAGATGCTTCTTCACTCTACATAGAAAAATAAATATTTTAAGTCGAGTGAGTTTTGGCTTTCTTTCTCATTTTAATATTAATGTTCCTTGTATCAGACACCAGTTTTAATTTTTCCTTCCTTATACTAATATGTTGCAAATATATTTGTGCCAAAAATCAAAGACAACTTGAATCAAACTAACATAAAATATAAATGTTAATTAGTGAACCATATTCAATGGCCATTAGGCAAGCCTATAATTTATGTCAAGTATTGGGTTAAATACTAACTGATAAAAATTAAAAGTCATATAAATGAGCGCTCTCTTGAAATTGTATGTTATAGTGTTTTTACTTTTGCTTTATTTTAATTTTCACAACAGTCTTTTGAGACAGTATTTATTCTATTTGTCCATTTAACAGATATGGAAATAGGCTGATCCCAGGGAAGTAAAATGGGTATATAATGTAATCAAATCATTTTTGGTTTTAAAAGAAAATAAATTCTTGGCCAGATACAGTGGCTCACGCCTGTAACCCCAGCACTTTGGAAGGCTAAGGCGGGTGGATCACTTGAAGTCAGGAGTTTGAGACCAGCCTGGCCAATAGGGTGAAACCCCATCTCTACTAAAAATACAAAAATTAGCCGGATGTGGTGGCGGGTGCCTTTAGTCCCAGCTACTCAGGAGGCTGAGGCAGGAAAATTGCTTAAACCCAGGAGGCGGAGGTTGCAGTGAGCCAAGATCATGCCAGTGCACTCCAGCTTGGGTGACAGAGCGAGACTCCATCTCAAATGAATAAATAAAATAAATTCTTAAATGTCTTAGTAGTTATGACAATTAAATATTTTGGTTACAGAGTCTGAAATACACCCTTTAAAGCACATAGTAATTTGCTTGCACAGGTAATTACAAAGCACTAACCTACACTATTTTTAAAATATCAAGGTGATCTGGACCTTAAGGGCCTAAATTATTTCATGATCTTAAGAATTTTCCCAGTTCATTTCTCACTGTGGTCTATTAGTAATCACAGCTGCATTGTAGAATATTTTATATGAAGACCCAGAGAATCTGAAGTAGATCAAAATATATCTGGACTATAAACCTTATGAGAAAAGCTAGATCAAGTTTTAAGGATATACTAATTCACCTTCCATTCAACTATGTCCATCAGATTGCTGTTGATATATTCCTTAGGTTAGAAGGGTCTCACTAATTTGTAAGTTTTGTTTTATATATTCTTCTCTTTTTTTAACTTTTCAGAAGATGACAAAGAGTCACACACACATACACACAGACAGACAAAAATTCACAGAGGCACGGGTATATAGCATATAAATGACGTAGTTGAACCCTGAAAATTTGAATCAGGAACTTCTTTTTTATAATGTATAACATCAGTAATAAGCATATGTCTTAATGCAATACTACTTGATATGGGCAGAATTGGATACAGAAAGTAAAAAGACATTTTCTATAATAAAACAGTGGTATTATGTTTAAAAAAATTTAAATACAAGTATGTTAAATTAGTCTGATAAACAATAAACAGCATTCCCAACAGGTGGAATGTTAATTTTATCCTGTTTATAATAGTAGTTGCAGTTAAACAAACTAAGCTAATATTATTATATTCTCAATGATTAATATCTCAGGCATTTTGCTATACTATAAAATAAAAATATAAAATATGTAGGGCAACATTTTGGAAACATTTTGCTACCCTGCAAAGTGGATGATAACAATTATAAGGTGATCATTTTAAACATGATTTAGTTGTCAAAAAAGAGTCTGGGAAGGGTAGGGGGAAGGCAGGGACAGGGAGAGAGTTGTTAAAGGATACAAAATTACAGCTAGATAGGAGGAATAAGTTCTAGTGTTCAAAACCATTGTAGGATAACTATAGTTAATAAAAGCACATTACACAGATTCAAATAGCAAGAAGGAGGATATTGAATGTTCCCAACACAAAGAATGGTAGATGGACAATTGAGATGATCGATATGCTAATTACACTGCTCTGATGACTATATATTATATGTATGGAAATGGCACTAAGTACTCCATAATTTGTACAATTACTATATGTCAAACAAATAATGCTTAAGAATTAAAAATATAAACAAAACAAAACACAAAAAGCCCATCTCTAATCGGAACCACCGTTGATTACATTAGCTGCTGCATTTGTCTTCACTTTTCTGAGTAACACTTGGGATTTGAAAACCATGACAATTAAAAGGTAATTATTAAGGATAAGCATAACATTTAGTGTTCAAATCTATTAGAAGCAGATTATTTTCAGTAGAAAAAACTCAAGTTGCTGGTCCGTATATAACCACTTGTTCCTGGCAGCATAAAAGGAAACCTGCGAAACCAATATAAATTATTTAATTTCACAATTTTTGACAGTGCACTAAATGGTGGCAAAGAATTGGTGGATGGGGAAATCAGGAGTATTTACTTAATGTAATTAAGGGATGTTCCTTTTTGAGGTGATAAGAATATTTTGGAAGTAGATAGAAGTGATGGTTGCACAACACGGTGAATTTATGAAACACCAATGAATTGTTCACCTTAAAATAGCTAATTTTATGGTGTGTGAATTTCACTTTAGTAAATTGTCTTTTAAAGAATGGATGCATTAGTATTCCAATAAAATTTTATTTACAAAAATTTATTCTTTTTAAAATTGAGCATTACACACTTCATAAATTATTGTTAATATAGCAATGGGGATTGTTTAAGGTTATGCTTAGATTATGGTATTTTACAATTTCTTATATGAAGTACCTAACATTCAAACAATTGAAATTGTATTTAGCTTAGTGAATTCTGGCCATTTATATTTTACGAATTTTGTTGTGCAAATTGGGTTTGCTGAATTTGAAGTGATTGAGCAGATTATGCAGATGTCTGGGGGAAAATCATTCCAGGCATAGGTAGCATCCTATGAGGTGAGAGCCCGCTTGACATTTTTGAAAAACACCATAGGGATCAGTTTGGCTGGGTTGGAGGGAGGAGTGGGAGTGGAAGGAAGAGAATTTATAGAGAGGTAAGCAGGTCCCAGATTTTGCAGATCCTGGAAGGCCTGATAAGCCCCTTTAGATTTTATTCTAAGTAAGATAGCAAATCTCCAGAGTGTCTGAGCAGGGGAGGGTCTTAATCAGATTTACTCTGCAAATACAATTGCTCTGATTACTGTGTGATGAGTAGACTTGGTGGGGACAGAGTGGGCAGAGATAAAATCAAGAAGACAATCAGGAAGCTCTTGCAGGAGTCTCTAGCTCCTTGCTACTGTAAGTGTGGTCATGGAACAGGCATTATCTCCGGGTGATTTATACAAACATTCAAGTTTGGGAAGTACTGGCATAGGTAAGAGATGAGAGTGGCTTTGGATAGGGTAGTACAGGCCAAGGTGTTAACACGTGGTGGGATATCGCATGTACTTCTTTACATTATGATTTGCTGATGTATTGTATATGGGTGTGAAATTTGGGAAGGATAAATGGAGGTGACTTTTACTACCAAAGAGGAAACTGAGGGGTTTCTTGGAGGGCTTGGAAATCAGGAATTTGGTTTGAGATGCCTTTAGGCATATGACAAAGTAATTTGGAAGCTGCTAGCATCATGATGGTTTTGAAAGCCGTGGGATTAGATGCCTTCACGTGGAGGAGTAGCTAGAAAAGAGTGAGTCCGAGGACTGAATTCTGAAACACTCCAACAGGGCCTCAGAAAGTAGAGTAACATCCAGAAAAGAACACTAACAGTGAGTGCCAAGTGATGTTTGTAGCATAATAACTAGGAGCATGTGGGGTCCTGGTGTCCCTCGATGAGCATCAAAGAGCTCATGAACTTCTCATTAAATTATCAGCTGACTCATATGTTTCACCCATTACACTCTGAGCTCTTTAATGCAATGTCTCAACAAAGCCGGGCATTCAGAAGGTGTTTAAGAAGAAGCCAGTAGATAAATCAAGAACAATCACTTGTTTTATGGTAGTATATTACTTGGCATTTTTTGGACTCCTAGATTTATGCCTTGGTGAAGGCAATTTTTTAGCACGTGAGGCTGTCTGGGTCATCTGATTTTGCTCATGATGACTCACCTAAATACTACAAGTAAGCTGGGTGGAAATCCTTGCTGTTATGTTTAATGTCCCTTGCCATTTTGACTGCTTTAGTGTTCCTTCCTTGCTATTTGGATGTAAATATTTACCATTTTCACTTTCCCTGCTGTACTTTCTCATCTGTCTCTGACAAAATTCATATACATCTTTACCAGGAAAGTATATTTTATCTAAATAATAGCTTTAGTCACAAAGGTGTATTTTTTGATAGATAATCTGAGAGAAATGAGTGGAACTCTTAATACTTTCCAAGGAACTGATTTGGTAAATCAGATTTACTATATTATGATCTATTTTTCTAAAAATCCGACAAGAACGAAGAAGCAAGAAAACGCACTCAAGACTAACCCTAAGCCTTTATCTGAAGCACGTTTGCTTTGACCATTAGTTTACCTCCCATAGATTTAGGGTAGAGGTCCCAGGTCTGTAACATTTGGTTGTGGCTATCACGTGGAAAATGGCGACTAGCAATACAGGATGATGTACTGATCGGTGGCTGAGTTGTTCATGGTAAACTGCTACCCTCAGATTTTCTTTGCCAAGATAACCTTAATATAATTTAAAAGACAAGTCACAATAAGAAGTGCTTCTGCTGGTAGATTTTTTTTTGAGACAGAGTCTCACTCTATCGCCCAGGCTAGAGTGCAGTGGCGCGATCTCGGCTCACTGCAAGCTCCGCCTCCTGGGTTCACGCCATTCTCCTGCCTCAGCCTCCCAAGTAGCTGGGACTACAGGCACCCGTCACCATGCCCGGCTTTTTTTTTTTTTTTTTTTTTTGTATTTTTAGTAGAGACAGGGTTTCATCATGTTAGCCAGGATGGTCTCCATCTCCTGACCTCGTGATCCGGCAGCCTCGGCCTCCCAAAGTGCTGGGATTACAGGCGTGAGCCACCGCACCCAGGCTTCTGTTGGTAGAAAAAAATCCTAACA
Organism: Symphalangus syndactylus; assembly: GCF_028878055.3. Taxonomy (NCBI): domain Eukaryota; kingdom Metazoa; phylum Chordata; class Mammalia; order Primates; family Hylobatidae; genus Symphalangus; species Symphalangus syndactylus. The sequence goes on along the minus strand of NC_072437.2, from coordinate 28,300,845 downwards.
TGTGTTCTATGTTTAATAACCAAGGTTGGTTCGAATAAATAGTTTGAAGACCTTCAATTTGTGAAGAAGGTTTTCCTGGCATTTCTCTGTCCAGCTGTGCGTGGACAGAGAATCCACCCACTTCAAGTGGGAGGAAGAGATCCCAGGAGTGGAGGTTTAAAATGCAAGTGGAAATTCCCAGGAAAGAGGAATCCCAGGAGCAGCTTAATCTTCCTGTGTTTTTATCTATCAAAAAATTAATGATAACCCTTTTATATTCAATTCAACAAATCTAAAAAGTAATTCTTGATGAGCTCTTCTGTTCACAAAGCTTTGAATGTTACAGAAGCTATAAGGAGTCATTGTCTCCACCACCTGGCCTCAAGTTGATTACAGGCAGGAGAGGCAATTTATCCTCTTCAAAATATAAGCAGCCATTATTCATATCTTGATAAATATTAACGTTCCTCTCCTGTTTTTCTCCTTTTGCTTTCTCTTCTCCTTTATAATTTGAGTTGACTTAAGTACTTATTATACTCAAGATAAAAGCGTTTTCAGGGGATAAATAGCCATTTTCAGCTGACGTGTATGACTGTCACTTAGAAGTGAAAGGTGTGTGCTACTGTAAGGCTACAGGGTAAGAACACACATGACACTAGGTGAAATAGGATGTGACATAAGCTAAGAGATAGATTCAAAAAGAGGGCAGCTGTATTATTTCGGTCAAGTCAGGAAGGGTTTTTATGGAAAAGGCAGCATTTGGATTGGCCTTAAAGAATAAATAGGGTTTGGGAGGTAAGGAAGAGAAGTCAGGGAAAGTTAGCATTTAGATGTTTGCATCAAATGAGCAAATGAACTCCCATGGAGAGATCCACAATAGAACAGTTTGGGATGTGGATAGGCAGACAAAGAATTCACCTTTATCAAGGTGAAGTGTTTCTTAACTCCAGAGGCTCTGAAATGTTTTGAAAGGCTTTCACCAGAGAAGTGATGGAACTAGAACTATGCTGTAAGAAAATAATTGTGCAACAGTGTATTGACTGGGGTTCTGTGTGGGAGCTGGGGAACAGAGAGGTGTTGTAGCAGTCCAGTCTGGAAACGGTGGTGTTCTGGGGCAGGGTAGTGCTGCACGTTATGGGGGAAGGGAAATAAGGAAGTATGGGGTGCATGTGAGAAACGTTGGAGAAAGACATGGCAGGATGTGAGAAATAGGCCTTGGAAGTGGTTGGGTTAGGGGACAAGCAAATAGGACCGGGGCAGTGGATGGAGGCTCTGTGGTATTGAACACAGGGAACTCAGAGAATGGTGGTGTCTTAGCTCGAAACAGAGATGCCATGAGGAAGACCTGGTTTAAAGGGGAGGAGGAGTTTAATCCTGGACTTGTATCCGAGGCATGTACAAGTACGAATTTTCCACGGCCAGTTGTAAATATAATCTTGGCCTTTGCAGAGAGACCAGAGGTACAGAAGGAAATTTGGTCCTCATTTGTTGCAAGATAATAAATGGAGCTGGATGAAATAACATCACCCATTTAGGTGAATTCATACAATTAATCTTCTAGCTCATTAAAAGAAATCTCAGACTTTAAGCAATACATTCTGAGATATGACACACTTATTTTGTCTCCAATAGAGCAAGAGTTCAAGGTAATTTTCTTGAACAAGGAACAAGCAAAAGCTCTGTTGAAAACAGATTCAGATTTGTGCCTATAATAGCAAATTCTTCCATAAGTGGGAGCCATGATCCAGTGAAGAAGGCATTTCCCTTTCAGACATGACATATGTTTGATTACCAAGGGCAAGGTTCCTCATTTGATTGCCAACCTCCCTAATTAGGAGGTCTTGAAGATCATTGCCTCAAGGTTGTTCAAGCTGAAAAAGCATTCGCAAGCACAAACATATTTTATGTCCAGTAAAAGTCACTCTAGTTGACTGAATGCAGTTGGTTATCATAGAGACTTACTTCTTAGCTCCAGGCAAACACGGCCAGCAGCATTGGTATTCAAGACAAAAGACAGCCATCAGTGTAAATTCTTGTCTACTATGCAAGGTGTATCTTTTGATCTTTTCAGAAAGAACTAGAAAATTGGATGGTATTTGCAGGAGCCTTTCAGCTGAGAAATGTCAATAATGTAATCGTGTTGAGACCAGTACATGGAATTGACTTGTTGGGAGATGGATACAGGTGCAAGGATGAAATGTGTATCTGATTACTATATAGAACTGAGTTTGTGCATGAGATGATGGGTCACCAGGCTACATCAGCAAGCAGCATTAGGAGAATTTAATGAATCCTCTATACAGGCTTCTGAGTGCCAACTCCAAATCTGAAGTTTTTGGAAAACAGCAAGAAATAAGAAAGTAAGTTTCCTGCTATTTGCATTTGTAGTGTATAACCCAGTTTCCTACGTTTGGTAGATAGTGTGGTGACTGTAAAATCAAGACAGGTCATTCCATTTCCCTCAAGCAGAGTGAATCACCTTCACTGTGCACTGAATTTCTGCAAGCTGGGCAAGTAGGAGTTTTAAGTTGTTCTTAGGTGGTTTTTATTCGCTGCAGGTTCTGTTTGCTTAGTTTAAAAGATATCTAAAGTGAACAGCATTGGTGAATAAAATTGTTCAATTTTGTAATTGTTTAAATGTACCTTTTGATTTTACTTTTTTCCCCTTTTCATTTATTTGGAACTATAATTAAATTTGTTTTTTATTATCTGCTATTGAGTTATCAATGAATAGAAAGGAGATGGGAAAAATAGATTATAGGATCCTAACAGCATTAATTTGTTTAATGCTTGACTCCATCTCCATGGCACCACATTATTCTCTGGGCAAAATAAGTATTTTCTATTTAAAAAAATGTAAATAATTGGCCGGGTGCGGTGGCTCAAGCCTGTAATGTTTTGGAGGCTGAAGTGGGCGGACTGCTTGAGCTCAGGAGCTCAAAATCAGCCTTAGCAGCATGACAAGACGCCATCTCTACAAAAAAAAAAAAATTAGCCAAACATGGTGGCGTGTGCCTGTGGTTCCAGCTACTCTGGAGGCTGAGGCTGGAAGGTCGCTTGAGTCCAGGTGATTGAGGCTGCAGTGAGTCATTTTTGTGCCACTGCACTCCAGCCTGGGCAATAGCCTGTCTCAAAACAATGTAAATAATTGTATATCACATTTCTTCTGGTTACACTAGAGTACGGACTACTGTATGTTGGTGTTATCTGAGAATAGGTGGTGTCTTATGCACGTGTATCTTTGAAGAACCAGGAAGTGACTGGTTACAAGTGGTCTGTTCGTGGCTGCCTCATGGGATATGGCATAATTGAACATTCTTTTCCTTGGAAAGGAATCCATGCTTGCAATTTTTGTGATAATAGTTAACATTGGCCGGATGCGGTGGCTCATGGCTATAATCCCAGCATTTTGGGAGGCCAAGGCGGGAAGATCACTTCCATTCAAGAGTTAGAGACCAGCATAGGCAACATAGCAAGACCCTGTCTCTACAAAAAATGAAAAATTAGCTGGGTGTGGTGGTGAATGCTTGTAGTCCCAGCTACTCAAAGGCTGAGGTGGAATGATTGCTTGAGCCCAGGAGATCGAGGCTGCAGTGAGCTATGACTGCACCACTGTACTCCAGCCTGGGTGACAGCGTAAGACCTTGTCTCAAAGAAAAAAAAAATGGTTAACATTTATTGAGTATTTACAGTGTGCTGGAGACTGTTGTAAATGCTTCTTATGTTCTTTCATTTCATCCTTACAATACCAAGAGGTGGCTATCTTCCCCCTTTATGGCTGAGGACAGTGAGACACAATGAAATGAAGGAACCAGCCACAGCTCCCACCGCCCTTAAGTAATGGAGTGGGAATTTGAACCTATGCGGCATGACTCTAAAGCTTACATTGGAAAATCCATCTTGAAGCGATTCAAATATTTGAATGTCCAATTTTATCACGTAGGCATATGCAGTCATCAAATTTGCATTGCTTGAGCCTTTAATACCAATCATCCTATCTTTTCTCAAAAGAGAAAATTTTGGAAGATGGTTTTTTTCCTGTATTTGTTTTCATTCATATCTTTTGGGAACATACATTTAGCTATATATTCATTTTATGTAAGTGGCTCCAGCACGAGTGAAAATGACTTCAGAGCAGGGGTTTTGATTTTTGCAGGCATGTCTACCACTCCCTGTGATGTTCAGTGTGTTACTGTGTAATAGATGATTAATAGGGGAGAGTGTTTTAGGTGATTGTTATGTCTGTCAACCTCAAATGCAGATAGAAATGTATTGCCTTAATTCTTTTTTTGTTTTTGTTTTTTACTTTTTGCCCAGGCTGGAATGCAGTGGTGTGATCACAGCTCACTGCTGCTTCAACCTCCTGGGCCCAAGAGATCCTCCCACCTCAGCCTCCCAAGTAGCTAGGCCTACAGATGCTAATTTTTAAATTTTTTGTAGAGGCTGAGTCTCACTCAGCATGTTGCCCAGGCTGGTCTCAAATTCCTTGGCTGAAGCAATCCTCCAGCCTAGGCTTCCCAAAGTGCCAGGATTACAGGCATGAGCCACCGCACCCAACCTAATATTCTTGTGTAGAAAAAAAACAATAATAATAACTAATGATTTTGCTTATGTCATCACATTGCATTACCTTTATTCTACTAGCTCTGTTACCACAAGGAGCCATAGAATCTTCTGTTACTCAGCTTCCTCATCTGTAAAATGGGATAATAGTACATTTTGTGCCTATGTATCCATGTGATTAAAAGCTTTGAGTGACAAAAATTATAACGTCTACTTAGAAAAATAAAATTATATATGTATATGTATGTGTTTATAATAAATATACATATTTGATATGTGCAATATTTGAATGTGCAAACTGCAATGGGGAAAAATGGGGGAAAATATTAAAACTGTGATTTTTCTGCAACTTAAATACAGTTAAGTACATTTTAAAGTGCTTTTGAAACATGGAAAAGTTTTCTGAGGCTTTGGAGATATGAATTAAAAATGGGACTCCTAATGAGAGTAAATATTTCAAAGTAATGTGAAAAGTCTGAGACAGAAGTTATTGGCCAGTAATTTGCCTGGAGGGAGGCAAGGTAAGTCTGCAAACATAGCATGTGGGTTTTTCTGTACTATGTCATACTGTTCTGTGTGACATATAATCTGAACATTTTTTTAAATCTCCATGCATTACTATCTTGAATAAACAAAATAATTAGGCAAAGAAAACATGTTTTAAAAAGTTAAAACGTGTTGGAAGAGAAACCATCAGAATATAAGCTGTTATGCCTCCCCAGCTTCTGTATTAAACATGGAATTTTTACTCTTTACCCCAAGTCATTGGGAGAAGATGAAAGTTTTTTCAAAGGGGAAACTCAGGAACATGATCGTAAAGAAAATGTCCAGTTCCTAGAGAGAGCCAGTAAAAGAACATCGTTCCAGAAGTTACTGCCTCCAATTTAAAAACATCAGAACAGGATAAAGAGTGTCTCCTACTGAGTGGAAAGTAGAGACCAGAAGGTTTGTTGAAACCCCAGAGTGAAAACCACTTAGAGAATCGGAATAGTCAAGTATAAGGTTGTGAGATGGATTCAGAGACTAGACTGAAATGTGTCTCTGCCAATCTGTGCAATGAAAGTGGATGACAAAGGAGATGGGAGACAGGAGTCAGAGGTGGCAGAACAGGCATTGGCCTCCCTGAGAGATGTCCAGGGCTTGAGAGTGGATTTGTGAGTAGGTGACAGAGGCATGTCACAAAAAGCAGGCACAGAGAGCAACACAGAATGAGAGGTCATTTTACTGTAGCCCAAAATTTAGTATGGTCCACGGATACCAGAGGCTGTAAAATAATATCATGGATTTATGAAATATGAGAATTCTATTGTGTGCTGTGTGCATAGATAAAAAAAAAAGTGAGTGCCTACAAATCAGATGTGCAGCAAAAGAGAATCTTCTAAGTTTTCTATAATTGACATATTTCCTTTTGAATCCCCCACCCTTACTGGTAGTGATGGTTGGAGTGGGATGGAATTGATGTATGTTGATGAGTTATCGGAGGATTATTTTTCCTCCAAAGTTGCTTTTGGTTTCCAAACACTTTGTGTTAGAAATACATTCAATAGGTTCAAAGTTCAACTCCTGATCAGTTATTTCTATCCTTCTTCCCTTCTGAAAATCTGTTTGCGGGCAGACTTAGAGGCTTCTAGTGAGGATATGGAAGCCTTTAACTCTGTGACCCCACTGTGTGGACAGTGCTTCAGTTCTAGGGTGTGGGCCTCTGGATCTGTTGTGTAGTGTTTGGTCTGATTCTGTCCTCTGGAATCTTACTCGCTTTTTTTTTTTTTTTTTTTTTAAATCTGCAAAACGCACCCGTCTCTTGCTGACCACCTCTTGCTTGGTGCTACGGATACCTCCTGAAATCTGGCTGCTGTTTATATTTGTTCATCAGCTCAGGTGGCCCATTCTTTAGCTCTAAGCTGCTGTGCCCTTGGTTCCTGTCACAGTTCAGACCTTATGGATTCTCCTTGCTGCTTGCTTGAAGCTCTGAAACTTTCTTGCCATACACAGGCCCTAGGAACCAAGATGAGTTTCCCGCTCAGAGTTTCAAACAGAGAAAATGTTCAAAACCCCATTGCTTCTGCCTATTCCCACCTCATTTCCAAAATATTAGGCAAAAGTTGTGAAGCATCTGGCAGCCTGTTTTCCCTGTCATTGTCTCTAATTCCTTCCCACAAACCCCTAAGATGTATATTGCCCCGTCCTGCTATGTAGGACTTAACCTGGGGCATAAAAACTTTCTTATCAGGCCGGGCGAGGTGGCTCACGCTTGTAATCCCAGCACTTTGGGAGGCCGAGGCGGGCGGATCACAAGGTCAGGAGATCGAGACCACGGTGAAACCCCGTCTCTACTAAAAAAATACAAAAAATTAGCCGGGCGTGGTGGCGGGCGCCTGTAGTCCCAGCTACTCGGAGAGGCTGAGGCAGGAGAATGGCGTGAACCCGGGACGCGGAGCTTGCAGTGAGCCGAGATTGCGCCACTGCACTCCAGCCTGGGCGAAAGAGCAAGACTCCGTCTCAAAAAACAAAAAAAAAACAAAAAAAAAAACCTTATCCAGAGAAATAAGCATCATGCCATAGTTGTTCATAAGATATAGAACAGACATTTATAGTCATTATCTACAGGTTGTGAGAGATTAAATATTTCCTTTCTTTATTCATTTAAAAACATTTGTATTTCCTAAATCTTCTATAATAAACAGGTACTATTAATACATATATTCATAAAAAGAAAAAGTATCTACAAATTGCACAAAATAAAATGGAAAAGAATCCTGGTTTTTCTGCTTAAAGGAGTACTTCCTATTCTATTATGAGATGTGAGACCGGGCAAATGCTAACAGACAGAGATAAATGAAAGATACAGGAACAGCAGTAGTGGTTAGGCAGAAAAAAACTTGGACCTTAAAAACCCAACTTCAGTAAGGGCATAAGGAGTTTCTAGAGTCCCTGGGTCAGTGCAGTCAAAGCAGATAATCACAACTGGGAGAATTTCAAGAGAAGACAGATTGTTCACTTGCAGGATTGCAACTGTTTTGTTTACTCTCGGTTGTTGATCTTTCACTTGTGACTGGATGACCATACAAGGTCTCCAGCCTCAATAAGTGATGAATTATTAGTCGAAGGAGAACTGTGTTTTGTAATAAATAAGGTAACTCCTTCATAATCTCTGCTGTCAGGATGCTCTGGGGTATGTTTTTGGGTTCATTAGTTCTATAATATCTCTGTCAGTTCACCTCTACATGCCACTCCAAATAACTAATCAGAGGACAGCTCATGTGTTTGCTGTGCAAGCTCAGTGGAAGCACTCAGCTCCTCAAACAGCAGATTGTCTCTGCCCAGTTCTTCCTGGAGAGAATTTCTCAGTTGCCCTGGATTCTTCCAAAGTCTATCCAGCATGTTTTGGTTCTTCTCAATGTACCCCTTTGCTTTTGAATTTCTGAGTGGTAGATCCAATTTGCCATCTCCTTACAGTATTAGTACCCATAAAGACATTACCTGTGATTGAGTCTCTTTGATCAAGGGCTGTAAACCCATCCAAGGTGAGAATGTAAGGGAGGGAAAATCCATTTTTCTGTGACATCAGAACCAAATAACTGCAAAGGAAAGGTGCCAAAATATATTAAATATTGTCTTAGTTACTTTTACTAAAAGACATAACTGTGAGATGGAGTTCTGCTCCAGTACTGTCAGGCACTTAATATATTCCAAATAAATATGGCTGGAGTTAGATTGATTGAACTTATTTATAGAGGGGGAGTGAGTTTGGAAGTGACTTACTGATAAAGAAGGGTTTGAGGTGAGGTCTTACATAGGAAAAGTCATTTTCTGATGTTCTAACTTGCTTTACTAATCTTCAGGAAACAACTGTGGTACATTTTGTCCTAAATAAATATTTCTCAAAGGAGTACTCAAGTGGCTGTTAAAATTTTAAGCACCCTGCGTCTTTTTAAATAAATGCATTGCTTAGCAAGTACAAATGTGAGTCTCCCAGATTCCCTTGCCACACTGACTTCTGCCTAACAGTGCTAGTATTAATTTTTAGGTGAAAAGAGAGGTCACATCAGTCTGAATTCAACATTATACTTATGAATGACGATTTTTTAAATGGCTGCAAAATGTATTAGTATCTCTACCAAGACGTTTCATAAGTACTAAATAATGTCAGTAGGTTTTGTGTCTTAGTAAATATAAGCAGTAAAATTGTCAAAAAGATTATTCTTGGTGAATGAAGAAGAAAATGATTTTTGGTTTAGTCACCACGTGTCACAAGCAGAGCTAAACAGTAAAGTTCATGGAGAATGTATGTTATCTATCCAGAGGAGATGTAAGAAAATCACAGTGATGCATGGTGAGTCAATAGTTTTTAAAACACTACAGCAAGGTTAGTGTTTTCACTTTGCATGAAGGAACTATCATGTGAATAACGCCTCCGTTGAGGATTAGTCGTTGATGCTATATGTTGCTGTGGTGTGTCATTTAGGAGCATTTTTTTCCTTATTTTTAATCCATAAGCAGTGATGGGATAGTAAAAGCTATGAATTAAGTGAGCCTTGTTTGAAATAAATGAATTATCTCTCAAACAATTTCATATATCTCAGTTCTCCTTGTAGTGGGGTCAGGTACACACATATATATATGTGTATATATACACACATATATATGTATTTTATATATATATGTATGTATGTACATATATATATGTATATCTGACTACATATCTTGGCCAATTGGCTAATTGTATATGATTGAACATGCATCAAGTTGTATTGACTCTCCTTCTCCTCTGTTTCTCTGAAGCACTCCATATTATTACATACATTACACCTTCACCTCCGCTCTCTCTCCATTTGTGGATCCTCCCTATCTTGTCTTTGGTTCTTCTTCCTTGGCTTACTCCTTCACACTACTGGTTCTCTAGTATAATAGTCTTAGCTCCATGTTCTTTTTCTACATCTTCTGCATTTAGATCTGATTTTTCTTTCTATTTCCATATCACCCCCATGTCAATGAAAAGCATTCGTATCTTTAACTCTAGTTTCTGCCCTTTCTCTGAAGCCATGGACCAGCATGTTTGACTGGCTGATGCGTTCCCACAGTAAACTGCAAGTGTATCCATTCAAAGAGGAAACTGGTGACTTGTCTTCCACTCTCCCTGACACTCTTCCTGATATAAGTAACGTGGCATTTTTCAGCCTCTCTTCCTGGCAGTGGAACTCTCCTGGCCCATTCCCTCCAATATCTAGTCATGTGCTAAGTTTGATCAACCTGGTTTGGTAGGTCCTTTATAAGATTCTCAAACTCTCATTTCCAACCCACTTCCTTACTTTTTCAATGACAATAGTCAGATATTTTGCCTTAACAACAGCTCCATAGTTCCAATCACTTTGCCTTGGACGGGTTTTAAAAATAATCATTCTTTGCCAACCTGCTTGAAATACGACAGCTCCTAAATCAATAAACTAGAGAGTTAGCTGGCAAAATGCTTGATTCCCAACAATGAAACCTAGGTCCAGAGTAGTGTCACATTTGTCAATGTAAATACCCTCACCATATGTGCATATGTGTTTTAATGAAGTTTAGACCCCAAATTTTAGGGCAAATTTATCGTAATTATTTTAGGGGAACAATTATTGTGATTCTGGCAGTGGGAAAGTGATCTCTGAAGGACCAGATGACTGTGTATGGTACTGCCATCTATCACTTTACATGGTAGACTCCTACCAAACTTTCTTCCTGCACTAAGCTGACACTATCTCCTTGTGGAATATGGAGAGTGTTGGCTCTTCCCTGATTCCTTCAGTTCCAGGGAAAAAAGAGGTTTCCGAATTTAATAAATATTCCCATGTTGAATGAAATATTAGCAGAAAATATTGTTCATGTTCTATTCTCCAGCTTTAGGATTTTAGTTTCATAGCCATATTTTACATGTTTTTACTAAGGTTTGGTAACAAGCATAAAAACAATCCAAGTAGTGCGGTGGGAGATACACTATATATCTCTGGTCAGTGTCAACCTGATTTGTATGCAGTGGAACACAATTTGTGGTCTACTGAATCCCCTTGTAATTATGCTCTCTTTATATATCTCAGTTTTTCTTTAAATCATTCTTTAGTAGGGCATTGTATTTATAGCAGTCTCTAAATTTACATGGTAAAACCCCAACAAACTTTACATAAATTGAGAAATATTTGAAAGCAAATAGAAGTGCTAGACAGTACCCTTAGATACCTTGTAGTTTAATTTTAACAAAATGAAATACAATCAACCAAATCCTGATGGAGCAGCATGTCATCAACAATGACATTTCCAAACCTGATGTTACTGATAGGGGTTTTATTAGTTAATTAAATGTGTGCAGATTACATGCAGTGTGGCAGATAATGTAGAAGAGGACGTGCATGCTTCATTGCGGCTCAATTTCCTTTCTAGAAGTTATCACTATATTAAATTATTTAAGTTTCTAAAACGAGCCACCTGCATTCCTCCAATCTTTTTATTGTAAATTTCTATCCACTTTTTACTAAGATGAATTTGTTTACAGTTTATTTTTTATAAGTCTTGCAATACTTTTTGGGGAGTGTTAGGGGAAAGAAACTCATTCAAATTGAGCAGATTTCCAATGATTTGCAATCCATTTATTTGGGTAGACTTGAAATACAACAGGGACATTCAAAAGTTTGAGCAATAATTTATGCTGTATTTATACATAAGCCAGATTTCATTCCCAGGATTTCTGTCTCTCCTATGATTTTTTGCTCTGATTTATGAATTTATTTGTACTAAAATCAGGTAAGTCAAGCATTTATTCTAAACTCCCAGTCTGTTTTTTATAACTTACACAGTTTGTACACTTTCCAATTATTAATTGCTTCAATTATTCATTCAGCAAATATTGACTGTCTTAGAGATACAGTGGACACTATTCTTAATGCTGGGAATGTGCTGGTGATTACAAAACCAAGTCGCAACACATGCAAAGCTCATTTACTCTTTATGCTTTTCAACCTTAAAATTTTATCATCACCAAAAAACATTTCATTGCTTAGTTGATATGGCAGTACCAGAAGTTAGGTGAAAAACAGGTGCACATTCAGAATACCTACTGTAAGAAAGAGCTTACTTTACAAAATACTATCAGAAAGCAATTCACTCTTTCTTAAATAATAGTATTAATTGTGTGGACAATTATTCTGATGCTAGTGATGAAATATCTCAAAGAGAAGCAAGGAATATCCCTAGTTTCATTTTTGACATTATTTTTGTCATACCTCTTTTTATCATTGTTAGTTTTGCTAGAGGTTTGTCTGTTTTATTGCTGTTTCCAAAGATTCAGCTTTTTGTTTCATTGATAATTCTCTATTATGTTACTGTTTTTTATTTCGTTGGTTTCTGCTTTTTATTATGCCCTTTGTTTGTCTTATTTGGGTTTACTTTGCTCTTTTTTTCTAGGTTTTTGAAGTGGGTGCTTAGATAACTGATTTGAGACTTTCCCTTTTTTCAGTGTATGCATTTCCTTTCAGTGGTGTTTTAACTGTGTGCCACAAATTTTTGGTATGTTCTATTTTGAGTTTAATTCAGGTTAATGTAATTTTTGATATCTCTTGCAACTAACTGCTTCTTTGATCCATAGATTATTTAATAGTGTGTTGCTTAGTTTCCAGGTATTGGGACATTTCTTTCTGTTATCCTTCTATTCTTGATTTCTAGCTTGAATCCATTGTGGCTAGAGAATACACTCTGTATATATTTAATTTGTAAAAATTTGTGAAGGATTGTTTTATGACCCATAATATAATCCATATTGGCATATATTCTGTGAGCTCTTGAAGAGAATGTGAATCTGCTTTGTTGGGTATCCTATAAATGTCACTTCAATCCTTTTAGTTGATAATGTTATTGATTTATTCTATATCCTTGCATATTTTCTGTCTAGATGTTCTATCACTTGTTAAAAGAGGGTTGTTAAAGTCTCAAACTGTAATTATTGAATTGTTTATTTTCCCATTCTATTGTCCTTTTGATTCAAATACTTTTGTAGCTCTGTTTTTTGTTGCATACACATCCATGATTGCTTTGTCTTATTGCTAGTTCTTTTATCATTGTGCAATGTTCTTCTCTATCTTCGATAATTTTCTTTGCTCTGAGTTTATTCTAATATTAAAATTCCCTCCCTCTCTCCCTACTCCCTCCCCCTTCCCTCCCCCCTCCTTCCCTCTCTCCCTCCCCCTTCCCTCCCTCCCTCCCCCTTCCCTCCCTCCCTCCCCCCTTCCCTCCCCCCTTTCCTTCCCCCTCCCCCCTTCCCTCCCCCCTCCCCCCTTCCCTCCCCCCTCCCCCCTTCCCTCACTCCCTCCCCCCTTCCCTCCCCCCTCCCCCCTTCCCTCCCCCCTCCCCCCTTACTCCCTCCCCCCTCCCCTCCCTCCCTTCCCTCCCCCCTTCCCTCCCCCCTCCCCTCCCTCCCTCCCCCCTTCCTTCCCCCCTTCCCTCCCTCCCTCCCCCTTCCCTCCCTCCCCCTTCCCTCCCTCCCTTCCCTCCCTCCCCCTTCCCTCCCTCCCCTCTTCCCTCCCCCCTTCCCTCCCTCCCCCTTCCCTCCCCCCTTCCCTCCCTTCCCCCTTCCCTCCCCCTTCCCTCCCTCCCCCCTTCCCTCTCTCCCTCCCTCCCTCCCTCCCCCTTCCCTCCCTCCCTCCCCCATTCCCTCCCTCCCTCCCCCATTCCCTCCCTCCCCCCTTCCCTCCCTCCCTCCCCCCTTCCCTCCCCCTTCCCTCCCTCCCCCCTTCCCTCCCCCCTTCCCTCCCTCCCCCCTTCCCTCCCCCCTTCCCTCCCTCCCCCCTTCCCTCCCCCCTTCCCTCCCTCCCTTTATTAGGAAGACTGACATGATAGTATGCTGTCTTAAAGAGGTTGGTGTAAAAGGAAGGACTTGAAAATTTCCTTTCTCGTGTCCTCCAAGACATGGATTTCATTGATATGCACCTTGATCTTGCCTTAGACCTCTAACTTCAGCCTGGAGTTGAGCAGAAACCCTGCTTAGTTTCCCTCAAATCATTCTTATTCTCCAGACATGGTGCTGCACCTTTGAACCAACAAGCAGGTTACTGGTGGTATACTTCTTAATTCTGAGGGCTTTTCATTGTTATACAGGAACAAGCTACACCTGAATCAGAAAATTATTTAGTTAGCAAAGCATCCAAAACAGCCAAAGCCATTCTACTTATGGTTGTTAATGGACAGTCTAAGAAAAGCTAAGCAAATGTCATCTGTAGGCATTTGGTGTACCTCAAACTCTTATGGGACAGGTTTGCAGACTGTTTCCCAGTGGGTTCAGCATTGCTGACTCTTTGCACTCTCCTTTGATTAATATTTGCATGATATATGGTGATTGAGGTTTCTGGCTCCTCATATGGCCTTCACTGGCACCATAAAGGGAGAGATGTCCTTGTTACTGCTGAGTGGTGATGGAAGTGCCTACTCTTTACTAGACATTCTCTCGTACCTCCCTAGTGAGAAGAGAGAGGAGTGCCTCATTACTGGTGGGTGGGGGCAGAATTATGGGCTCCTCGTGTAGTCTCCATTGACACTACAGATTATGCTCTAACATTATCAATAATCACATTAAATATAAATGCTCTATATATTAATAGATTGATGAAAAGCCAGAGATTTAGAGAATAGATTAAAAAGCATAATCCAACTTTGTACTATCAGCAAATTTCACTGCAGTTACAATAAATAAACTTGTTAAAAATAAAAGGATGGGAAAAGATATACAATGGAAACGTTAATCAAAAGGAAGCAGGAGTGGCTATATCCAAGGATAAGTACATCAAGAAGACAGCAATCCTAAATGTTCATGTATCAATAATAGGATACTTTTAAAACTTTTCTGTTAGGGCTTACATTGTTTTATTGCTTTTCAAAAGCAAAGAAAAAAATGAAGTTTTTGTTGGCAAAGGCTATAGTTTTTATTACAATACCATTACTAGTCACAGCATGTAAGGCTATTAATAAATAAAATACTCATAGGTGATAATCATGTTTGGATATTCTAGTTTGAGCAGAATTAGAAGCCCAAAAGTATGCTGAGTTTGTTCACATTTGCTATTGTTGTAACCACATTTGAAGCAACAGTTTAAACGTTTTTTGTCACTTGAGAAAATTGTCAGTACTCTATAAGGAGGAATGAAAATACCAGAACTATAAAAAGAAATGTTCGAAAGCTTCAACCAACTTTTATAATATTTCCAGCTTTAAAATTATCATCATTAAATTCATATCTATCAAGACAATGTATTTGAAATCATTAGTTTTTTCCATGGCCTGCTGTGTTCAAGCTAACTGACAAGTGATTATGTAGATTGTATCATTATTATATTTTTTTAAATGCCAATAGACATCCCCCCAAAGCTGCGAGGAACTACTTTTCAAATTCAGTTAAATGACACACATTATTCTGTCTTTCTCTGGCAGCTCTTCATTCCTGCCCAGAGTTTATAGGTAGATGCCTTTAAATTGTGGAGGAGACAGAGTACAATGTTGCATTCATTATTCCAGACTGTTGTCATCATACTGAAATGAAAACTCTTTTTAAAATTTTAATTAAAATCCTAGAATTGGCATGCCCTTTGGGTTTCCAGATAATGTAAAGGTTTTTGAACTATCTGGAAATGTTAAAAAAATTCGTGCAAACAGAGGTCCTCCGATAAAGAAGTAGAGCATTCTGCCACTATTCTTCATATATGACAAACATAAACACCCCAACTTAACTTTTCCCTTTTATTCCTTGAATAAGGCAGATTTATAAAGCAGTCTCATAACTGGAATGTATATTAACTCATTAGAACCATTGATTTAAACCTGTTCTGTTCTTTCCACAAGGGAAAAATAATGCTGGATTTCTCAGTTTAAAGTACAGAAGATCCAACTCAATAAGGACATTTATTGTTAAATAATCAGAAATCTAGATATAGCAAAGTCCCAGGGTCAGTTAATTGAGGGATTCCATGACTTCTTCAAGAATCCAGGTTTTGTTAAGTTTGGAATTTGGGCACCTGTTATGGAGGAAGAGGCTGGTGGGAAGATTAGGTGAGTATCCATGTAGCCTGCCACATACAGCAGGCAAATTACCAGGGATTATGTTAAATATATTTAAATAGTCAAACCTGGTTAACTTAGAGTGTGGTCCAACCTTTACTGTAAAACTGAAGAATAATCTTGTTTATTGTTTATCAAACATATTTCACATGGAGGTATCATTGCATTGTAATTCCTCCTTTAGAAAACATTGAGAATGGCTCAATACTTTGTACATGGATGTTTATGTAAACCAATGACATTTATTTCCCTTGTATTGTCATGCTTCCATAGCCAATTAGAATGATTCACCCTTTTGACAAATTGAAAAGACGATTTGTGAAAATAATTTAAGAGAACACTACTGGAAAACAAATAATCTCTTACTTTTGTTAATGTTGACAAACATAGTCCACAGCTATATGGATGGTCGTGACAGATGTTGTATTCTGATTTTCAAAGCTAGGTTGAAATGTAACATAGTTCTTGACATATGCATTTTTCCAAAGGTCATTGGGATCAGGTTTATGGCTAGAGAGTGTAATGATTCGGGATATATTTTGATTGAGGATGAAGCTTGGCAGGGGTTAGGGGTAGAATAGCCTTCGGGTAGGCATCATACAGTGTGTCACATACACCAGGGAGATTACAAAGGATTATATTAAATAGGTTTAATCAGCCAAATCTAGCTCAGATTTTAGGTAAACTATTAATGCAATAATGAGAGATAATACTGGTTCATTTTATGAAACAGTATGATTTGGGTGATCTGGAAAAAATGAACTCAATCTTGCAAGTTGTAAAGTATAATCATAGAAAAAAATACATTTTTGTTTAGAGTTTCATATAATTCAACCTAGCAATGGACAATTTCAGCCTGATTTATTCCTTTAACACATGTGTGAGGTACTAGGAACTGAGGTACACATGGTGAACAAGACATACTTCTGTGCTCTCATGGAGCTTACATTCTAGTGAGGAGTTCAGACAATGGACAAATAAACACCTAAAAATATCATTCAGTATCATGTAAGCAGTAAGGCTATTAGGGAAACTAAAGCACTAGTGTGGATAGGCAGGGAAATATATAGTGCAATGCCATATAGTTCCTGAGACCTTAAAAAAAAAACAAAAGCTAATGGGGGCATCTCTGTGTATAGGCAAAAAAAGACTCTTAGGACTAGAGACCTCGGTAAATCTAATGTCATAGAATTCACTGTTAGCCTTCTCCATATTAAACCAGAGCCCACCATTGGAGATCTCTGTTCCCTTTGTTCCATTGTCCAATTAGCCAATTTTAACTTTGGGTCTTAGGGTGCATCAGTCCCACATTAGTGAAACATACATCTTATTGGGTTATTCAATTGGCCTATTTCTGACGTGATGAACAAAAGATACACTTTGGGATTAGCTTAACTCTGATGGACTTTGCTTTCATTAATTCGTTTATACTTGCATCTTTTCAATATGTATATGTATCAAATGCCTATTATACACAAGAGGCTTTATAGTAAATATGTGACTTGGACATAGACATTGCTTGCAAATAGGTTAGATATAATACCTAAAAAAGATTTGTAGTAACAAGGCAGAGAGTTTCAGGTATCTTAAGAGAGGCAGAGGTCCTGCTCCTTTTGAGAAGATGGTTTATTGGCTATGAGTTTCCTTGGTCTTGCTGTTACAAACCAGTCTCTCTGGGTCTGTAAGGCTCTATTAATATTTCAGCATTGAGAATGATTGGAGTGCCAGTGAGAAGAAATTAATGGAACAAGTTCTCCGCTGGATCTACTTGTTATTGATATATAGGTGTCAGGAGATCTGGGTTGTAATTCACTGCCATCTAACTTCTTTGTACCTCACTTAGCCACAGAATGAGAGTTATGGGGTAGATACTATTTTAGATTCTTTCCAATGCAAGTTATTGTACATTCTATTACTTTATTCATAGAACCAAAACAAGCACAGATGAATTTAAATGTGGGCATTTGGTTTTTCATTTTGCCTCCCCTGTTCACTTTTTAAAATATGAATTCAATCTTTATCCTGCAAGGCAATATTTTCTATACAATTATGGAGTCCATTAGAAGGACTTCATTTTGGTTGAAGCTTTACAATATCAGACATACTGTTGTTACTAAAGAAGATTTAAACCGAGTCTATTAGCCTGTATCTGAGAGGTAGCTGATAGGATGCATATAATGAGAAAATTGTTCTTGAAGGACACACTAAACTGTGGTTTGTATTTGTTTGTAATTCTGTTGTGACCAGACAGATGGGTGACTATAAACAAAATATCTTCCTATTCCCTTCTGAGACATATGCAGGGTCGTCTTTCCTTCAGTACTGTCATGGAGCAGCACGCAATTAGCTACAGAATGTTAGCCACCCTGCTGGATGCAACTCCACATCTCCCTCTGTGGTATATAATAGTACAAAAGTGACATTAAACCTATCAAACAATCGTATTCAGGCAGCATGGCATCACACAACCCCAGCTGTTTGTGTTAGTGATTTTGTTTTTCACCAGAGGAGATTTTTGGGGTGAATGTAATGAATGGACAGGCTATGCTTACTTTTAATGAACCCCAAGTTAATGCTTCGGTCTTTTTCTGTCCATTTAAATGCAAAGGAGCACATTTCAGATCATAATGAAATAATCGCACTAACACACAACCTCCTTTCTTCATTCTGAGCCTCTGCTTCCAGAATTAATAGCTTCCTGGTAGGGCATATTTGACATTGTTGCTAAACTCTAAACAGGGATCTAATTCAGAGGCAAATTTACATCAGCTTATATTTTGACTTTTAATTCCTCTGGCAACCGAAAAACAAACAAGCAAACCAAAAAAGTATAAAGAGTGATTTTATGAAAATAAATCAGAATGACCTGTATATTGAATCCTTGAGAATACATCTCTTGTGGTTTCATTATACTTAGTGTGTCATCTGTGATGATACCCTGTAAAGCAAAAAATATAGGTCAGATTAACAAAATGAATGCAAAAATCGATGCCTGCAAGAATTAGTGATTCAAAAGACAGTATAAACTAAACAAATTATGTTAATCACATAGTTAATTCCTGATTTATGAATTATATCTCTGACTAGTTAAATCTGAGGTCAGTGTTGTGTGTTGATAATTACACGACGTTAAGTAAAGAAATCATTTTGCCTTTATTATATATTTCCTTTCTTTTAATATAACTCAGTAACAAGCAAAAAGTTTGCAAATTCTATTTAGCAAATATTTGTCAAGCAGTTTGCAGTTACGTTACTAAGTGCCTCAAATATCCTGAGCCCTGTATAGTGATTTCTATATAAAATATAATTGCTGCCCTTATGGGCTTTATAATCTAGAGATCTCATGCAGTAGTGGACATCTAGTGGATCATCAGAATCACCTAGGGATCTTTTAGAAAATGTTTCCTGTAGCTATACATAGAGGTTCTGATTCACTTGGTCCAAGTAAGAAATTTGAAATCAATCTTCTTTAAAGTTTCTTCCTTGATTTCAGTAACACGCAGAATCTGGGACTTCTGAGGTAAGTAAAGTACTTTCAATCTGAAAAAGACTTTAGAAAACACCCATCTATTCTAACACCTTCATGGTAAATAAAACCCTAGGGATTGCAGAGCAGGTGGGCAGAACCAAAAGTAGAATTAGGAGGCCTGATTAAGAACATTCTCCATGTTCAAACACAGGCCCCCATATTTGCCGCAGCTGGGAAGTTGATGAGTGGCAAGCTGATTCACAATTCTACCTCTCTTATGGGGTATCCTCTCCTACAACAGAGAGTCTTTTCCCTGTACGGGGGGTGTGGGTGATCCAAGAGAACAATGAATAAGTACGAGTAATATTAAGTCATGGAAGGAAAGATAAGAAGGGCAGAGGGGAGAGAAGACATGGCTTAGCTTAAATATTACTAATGTGGCCTTTGCAGATATTTGGAAACTTGGATTTAGCATCACCAATCTTTAATAATTCTACGTCTTTCAAAGTCCTTCTGCTATTTTCAAAATAGGTTGAATAAAAATATGTAAACAAATAGAGAATGAGAAATCTAATTAAGCAATTACTACTATGGTAGCTATTACTACCTACCTGTTTTCTTCATTAGCTAAGTATGGATATGGTAATGATATTTTTAATTTTGTTATTGGTATATGAAGCTGAAGATAAAGATAAATTCAGACCAAATTTCAGTCTTCTTATAAATATAACATTTTTTCTTTTTCAAAATTTACCCTATGGCCTGAGACATGAATCATGTTATAATGCCTTTGGTCTTTGATTTTATCTCTATCATCTGGTTTTTGAGGAGTACCATGGAGTCCAATTAGCAACTGTAGTCATTGATAAGCAGTCAGTTCTTCCATCCGAATTGCTTCGTACCACTTCTGTCTTTGAAATCCGTGTTATCCTGGCCTTCGTAAATTAAAAATAGCTCCTCTCCAATATGGTATCAGGCCTAATTAATTATTCATACCTTATTATCTTCCTAATTATTCTTCTTGATGTAAATGACATTAAAAGTCTGGGTCTATTTTTGGAACTCGTAAGACCAAACAAAACAATGGCTTTAAGCGAGGTGAACCAGATGATGCCTTTGTGTGCGGTAATGTAATAACACAGCAAAGCCAAGCAAGGGAGAGAGATTATTCCATCAACATTGAGGACTGCTTAAAGAACTTGTATTTTCCAGTCTGCAGAAGCAGAATTTCTTTTAACCTCAGCTTTACTTCACTATCAGATGGTGTGGAGTGGCTAAATGCTAGTACGTGGCTGTCTAAGTGGGTCTGGGCCTTCCTGGCACTTCCCTCCCCCACTCCCCACTGACATATACAATGGCAGAGGGGAATTCGGGTCACCATAAATTCTCCAGTGTACTCCTGCCACCGTTTTACAACCAGAGGAAAGAATGAGTCTTCTCATTCTCACTCCTCCCTATGGTAGCAGCTTCAGAGGGCCCTTCGCCCACTGGCCATTCTGGCTGGACAACCTGTACAACAAGAACAGGGACCTGACAGTGGGGTGGGCAGGGACTCCTGGCAGTTCTGCCTGCTTCCCTTGGCCCTGATTTCATGACAGATTCCTGTGCCAGGCCAATTAATTTTAAGATTTCCCTGCAATGGATTGCAGAAGTTGGATAAAATGAGGAGGCCAGAAAGGTGGTTCTTCCCTATTTCTAACTTTCCTAAAGCAAGAGGACAATATGTAACGTAGGAATTTCAGGATCTTTTCTGTTCATTCTTGAGAGTAAAAATAACAATTTTTTAAAAATAAAAGTAACTTTAAAGATTTGTTTGCATAACATCAATAAATGATGGTGGACTACTTCAGAGTCCAGTTGGTTATTTGTGCAATAGATCATGCATCTGGCACTTTTTTTTTTTTTTTGATGAGGGAGAGAGCTTGCTGAGACAGAGAGGACATGGAGTAAGCTGGAGGTGTGCTCCTGAGGCTGCTTGCAGATGTTGTCTACATATGAGTGGAAGTAGCAAGGTCAGAGGAGACCCCTTCATGGAATATCAGTCTCTGTCTTGGTTGTTGTTATTTTGAGCCCCAGAATTAGGAAAAGTCAAGATATTATGGGCTGGTTTTACTGAACTCATGTAACCCAGCCTCTTTTATTCACAATATCCATATTTTAAAGTATGTAGTCGTATAAAAGTGAGTGAATACATTACGAGATATCGAAAATTAATTTTAAAAACACATTCAGCATTGCATTTTCCATCTTTGTAGTGGAACAAAGTCAGGGTTTATATAATTAATATCAAGCAGGTTAATTCTCAAAAACTGCCTTAGTCAGTGGATAGTATCACAATTATTGAACTCCTGTGAAGCCCTCTGTTTCGCTTTGACTGTGCTTGATATAGCCGTCTACACCATCAGAGCTCTAACAGTAAGACAGACAAGGCTTGAAAGAACAGAACACCCGACATGTTTGTAAATGTTGGTTAGACATCTTTAATTGCAGACCTAATTACTATGTGATTTTGGTTTGTATTCTATGGTTAGTAACTATATGAAAACTTACTTTTATATCATTTTTCAGTTTGAACCATCCTTTAATTTCTGTGTTTACATATTCTTGCTCACTTTCTTTTTTGGTGAGCAGTCTCAATAAATGATATATATAAGATGTACTGGCTGTGACCAGTTTAGGCATTTCCAGACACTCTCATGTGCACAGCTGTTATTTTCTGCTTCATTCTGTGAATGCTTATATTATGAATTGCTGAAAATATGCAAGCAATTTTAATTTAATATTTTTAGCAGTGTATTTGATTTTTGTCCTTTCTTTCTTTTTCCCACTAAATAATTTATGTTCTAAAATGTTGCCTTCAAATTAGTTTAATTTTCCTTTCTAACTTAGATGGTTTTACAAATGCATAGTTGTACAAATGTACACACATACACAATCTTCTTTCACAAAGCTCAGCCTGGCTACAAGTGCAGAAAGACAAAGGAGTATTTCCTAATAGCTCTGGAGTGTCAGAGGGTACTTCATGCTTAGGGTAAAGATGGGCCGGAGAAACACCAGAGCATTGAAGTGAATCTCCCATGATGTCCTAAGACCACATCCATATGAAAGTCCAAGAAGTCAGGAGCAGAAACTTGGAAGGAGCAAAGTCAAAGAGGTTATGAAGCTCTACATCTTGGAGACGAGACACACATGTGCAAGAAGGTTTAGTGTCAGGAAAGGGGCTGGAAGGTGGAGAGTGTCTTGCACAGTCCCCTAGACTGGACAACTCTTAGAGTTTACAACTTGCTTTTATGAGCCCTAGAGGGATTTTTTGGTGGGAGGGTCAGCCTGACTTGAAGGTTCAGGGTGGAAAGGATGTTGGTCTTGTTTGAAAAACAATAATAAAACAAAAAGAAGTCCACTACTGTAGAGCCCTCGTTGTTGGCAGCAGTGCCCCAGTAGCAGTTCTAGGGAGGGGGGAAATTCTTTGGTTAACACTGTAGTTCCTTGACTTCAGTTTGGTTTGATGCAAATAAATTCTTACATGTGTATCTCCTGATGAACACCATGATTTTAAATCCTTTGTTATGATCTTACCCCCAATCTTCTATTTAAAATAGGAGATAAACAAAATGTTTATGTTATAGAAAAGAGAATGTTTGTTTGCCACATAATTTCCTAGGGAAACTTCCACACTGAAGTCTATTTTTCAAAAGAAGCACGTTTTGTTACAAAGGACATAAAGAGGTAGGGTTGAAAAGTTAATCATACAAATGTGTATTTTAATTCAAATAAATCGGTTGTATTTTCCTATGGAATATTTCAAGTGAATATTTGTGAAATAGCAGTGTAGATTTAAGCCCAATATTTCTTTTTCTAATTTGCTTTTTATTTGCATTCAAAATCATGGCCTTGCTTTGAATATTCTAAGGTATTTTAAAAGCCTGTAGTGACTGAACCTTTGAAATAATATAGTAAGCAAAATGTAAGTATTAAGACGTTAGTAATCATTTATCCTGGCAAAGGACTGTACATAATTATATAGTTTTGAAATTAGAAATGACCGAAGAAATGATTCTGCTACTTGATGGCTTCCTAATGGCTAGTTGATAAGCATGAAACACCTTAGCGTGCAATAAGTCACTAGCTCCAAACTAACATATTCAATTCATCCTCTGGCTCCATTGTATGCTCCCTGTGTTTCTTCTATGACAACATGGTGCCTCTGTTGTTCTTCCTCCAGCATCGGCTGGCCTTTGCTCTGCTCCATCTGGAAATCCCCACTCACTTTCAAAGACCATTTTCCATATAACACAACTCTTAATTCCTCAGTTAATTGCTCCCTATTTTGTGTCCCTAAGGCACTTTGTATATGGTGATATTTTAGTACTTGTCATACTGCATTTTTATGTGTTTTCATGTCTATCCCTCTAGACTTGTGGTTCTCAGCCCTAGACCCAAAGTATCCTTTTTAGAATAAACATTTGGTAATGACATTATTATCTTGACATAAAATCCTTAGATATGTGACTTCACCTATCCTTATTGTTTTTAAAAATCAGTATGAAGAAGCCAGGCGTGGTGGCTCATGCTTGTAATCCCAGCACTTTGGGAGGCCGGGGTGGGTGGATCACCTGAGGTCAGGAGTTAGAGACCAGCCTGGCCAACATGGTGAAACCCTGTCTCTACAATAAATACAACAATTAGCCAGGTGTGGTGGTGGGTGCCTCTAATCCCAGCCACTCCAGAGGCTGAGGCAGGAGAATCTCATGAACCCAGGAGGCAGAGGTTGCAGTGAGCTGAGATCGTGCCATTGCACTCCAGCCCGGGTGACAAAGCAAAACTGCATCTCACAAAAAAAAAAAAAAAAAAAAAAAAAAAAAAAAATCAGCATAAAGGAAGAAAAAATAGTTTATAATATACTTACACAATAAATTATACAGCTCAAGAATGACTTTCTTACAAGGTAGAATCAGCCTCTACAAATTTCCATAATGCACCCTAGGAGACAGTATCTTCTCCTGCGTTTAAGTAATCCTCCCACCTCTACTTGTTAAGTAGCTAGGACTACATAGCCCAGACTATATGTACATACTTTTCCATTTATCCCAGGACCTATATAGTGAGCAAATTATTGTCTATAATATTAGGCTGAGAATTATCTGAAAGTGAGGCTATACATCATAAATACTTTTATAACCTAAATATTATGATACTTAGTAATTTCAGTTGATTATGTCTAGAATGTTGGACTGATTCATGTAAGAAATCTATCAAGAACTTAAGCAGATGGATGAAAGTAAGTGACCAATCTATTTTTAATCCATATTATACCAATCGATTCATGTAGATTTCTTATATATGCACCATTAACTTTTACAAAAGAAGGAAGAGTAAATGAAGAATCAACATACATGGGATGAATTGTCATTTTTGATAATTTCATATATGCCTGGAATTTAGAGAACCTAAAATTCAGTCTTTCCAAGTCACTTTTTTACTTCCTTAATATATAGGCTAGGAAATCTCTCATAATAAAATGCTATTGAATACAGTGAAACCATAAAGAATACCCAAATGGATTGTCTCGTTCGTTCAGTGGCTGCATTTTTTAAAATACTGTTATACCTGATTTTTAAGCAGTGGGAAAATAAATATATGTAACTTTTATTAATCCCATATATTTCTCATAAACCATAAAAAATTGGTATATGGTCAATTAATGAAACAAAAAGGCACTATCATCTTTAAAAATACTGGGATTAAATAATTAGAGAAGCAGCCAATAAATGTTGGTTTTGGTTATAGAATAGTTGAATAGCTTAAATTCTGTCTCAAAAAAAAAAAAAAAAAAAAAAGCCCTGCAAATTTCTTTTTGTCCATCTCTTAGCAGGCATAAGGCAATGCTGGATGATATTGTTTCAGTGGGAAAATGCTGGTGAGGGATATTTACATTTTATTTATGCTCTTAATATACAGGAGAAAATATCTC
Source organism: Symphalangus syndactylus (assembly GCF_028878055.3). NCBI lineage: Eukaryota > Metazoa > Chordata > Mammalia > Primates > Hylobatidae > Symphalangus > Symphalangus syndactylus. The sequence continues at coordinate 28,275,793 of NC_072437.2, read as the reverse complement.
TCTCATTGTCTGTGCTTATCAAGATTAAAAGTTGCTGATGAGAAAAATGGAAAAATGGAAAAATATATAGTAAGTTTTAAATCACAGAAATTATTTCAGCCAATTAAATTAGAAGCCTAAGAAATAGGAAAATCCATTGCAGGAGACCTACAAAGACAGAATTTGATGAGTACCTAGATATAAATTATGCAGCCACTTACTGAAATGCATTGATGACCAAGGAATATCGGGGAAATAGACTCAGGATAAATTCTGAATAGACTGATATTTATGGTTTGTTTAGAAATAAAGGTATTAATATAAGAATTGGTAAGGTCATATAAATGTTCTAGAATACATCCCAGGGTGATGCGTAAAGAGAAGCTTCCTCATTAAATTGTTCTTCATGTTTTCAGAGATCTAGAGAATAAGAAACGGAATCCCTATTTTTTTTTTTTTTTTTTTTGAGACAGAGTCTCGCTCTTTCACCCAGGCTGGAGTGCAGTGGCGCAATCTCGGCTCACTGCAGGCTCCGCCCCCCGGGGTTCATGCCATTCTCCTGCCTCAGCCTCCCGTGTAGCTGGGACTACAGGCGCCCGCCACCACGCCTGGCTAGTTTTTTGTATTTTCGGGGTTTCACCGTGTTAGCCAGGATGGTCTCGATCTCCTGACCTCGTGATCCGCCCGCCTCGGCCTCCCAAAGTGCTGGGATTACAGGCGTGAGCCACCGCGCCCAGCCCGGAATTCCTTTTTAACTTTTAGGGTGATCTTGTTGAATGTTTAGGAAAAACGTTTTGATTTGCCTCAAATGCAGCAATCCCTATAGGGTTGAGTATCTAGAGATGATTGTATAGAAAATAGCCAGTCACTGTCTTTAGATATAGGTAAGGGAACTGGGGTGCCACTGTCATGGAAAAGCAGTCAGGCAAATTGTTGGTGATATTAATACTCTGCACTGTATGCCTCTACTTTTCTTCTCTTTGTCCTGTTCCCTTTTTATGTTTTTCTCTTTTCTTACTTACTGTCTTAGATTGACTCTAGCAAAGGCACCCCATGCAATATTGGCACACACATTTATTCAATCGGCAGGTATTTATTGGTCCCTGACTCTATGCTCATTGATTTGTCTCCAGGTAGAGAGTGGTCTGGATTAACTCCGGATAGTTGCCTAAAATCTCTTCACACACCGGCTGGCATTCTACTAAACTGTTTAAGATCCAAATTTTATTTTAAGTGTCTCATTTTAAATTCTTAATCTGAAAGCATATATTGTGAGTCAGTCTTAAGACTTCATTGATTGCATGCTAGTAAGAAACTGAATGGATTTCTTTAAAGGACAATAACCTGAAATACAGCTGTTATATTAGCCCTAAATCATGTCCTATTAAAAATGAAATATATTGACAAAGAATACAAGAATAAGTGTGTGTACCTGAGGTTATGATTTATCCCATTCCTCAGTGTTTATGATATCTTATTTCCTCTACACAGTGGACATTGTGATCTTAGAACTGGTAGTGTCATTGCTCAAGGCAAAATCTTTACCAAGATAATTTAGGGTGGAGTTGTTTATGATGCTATTGACTTGGGATGGACATTCTACATTTCAAAAAAAAAGGGAAGAATTGTCAGAAAGCATTGTCTAATATGCCAAATTTTAAATCATAATTATTAATTCTTCAAACTAATTTCTAGAGGACCAGGATGACTGTTAGCTCATATTTAGGTCACTGAAATAAGAATTGAGCATTGTTTTTATTGCCTTAGAGGAGCTTGTGGGTAACATCTCTCACTGAGGGATTTATAAGGTAAAACTTGCCTTCTGTCTGGGAAGGTGTCATGGAATCATTGCGATGGAAGAAATCTCATAAATCACCTAGCTCAATTTTCTAATTTCATAGAGGAAGAGACTGAAGTACGGTGGATTTCACTGACATTCCCATTGTCATTCCACAAGGTTAATTACACAAGTGGCACTAGAATATAGGCCACCTAACTTCCATTATCATGACTTTCCACCACATCACACTGCTTCATTCATTCTTTCTTCCATCCATCCACCCATCAATTCAACCTAATGATACATACATGTTGTTGCTGACTGCTTACCAGTCATAATTCCAGGGGTTTAACTGATCATTTAAAGTATGTTACTTTTTAAGATTTTCCCCAGAGAAAATATTCAAAATACTTCAGTTTTAGGAAAATAAAAACCTATGTCCAATTTGAATTTACTTTAATGAATATATATTAAATACATATACAGATATTTTGAAATCTTATTATACAATTCAAATAAAGGAAAAGATTTCAACTTGTCCAAAGTTTGTACGAGATCGTCAGGTAGTCTTCCAAGTGATATTTTTGACTAATTCCTAATGCTGATATTGACTAGTGTTGTAATCTAATGATGTCAGCATGCGTAACTGTTCAGTGTACTGTAATAGACACTTAACATCAGGCTTTCTAATTATCTTGAATCCTAGAAATGATATAATAGACCATTCATTTTTATCCCTCCTTAAGTGTTGTAATTAATTATTGATTTAAATGGGAATGTTTCACAAATTTTATTTCAGATTAGGACTGCATCACTTTTAACTTAAAATTGACTTCAGCTTTTTCAATCAATTTAATATAATTCTTCATCATAGTTAATGTAGACTTTTTCTCCACTTTGTATTAATGACTTTGGTATCACAGGATAGTTTAATATTTATATTATTATTATTTAGCCCATGATTCTATAAGAATGTCATTGGCAATTATGTTGTTATAATTTCTGCAATAGTGCTAAGGAAAAGGAAATATCTGATTGGTGAATCATTAGGTTTCTAGAGCTATGTCGCCAAATAATCTTATAAAGACAAAAAAGGTGCTGTGCATTTATACATCTTAAAAATTGACATTATGCCATTACTTTTATTAGTGGGAATATCATTCAAATATTTAGAAACAAATTACATTTTTATGTCTAGCATTGTTTCTCAAAGAAATGTTGAATAATGCTAAGCTAATCTTTGGGGTTATCTCATTTCCTTTTCAACACTTTATACATTGTCCCTACTTCCCCAAAGCAATATTTTCTTCATTCTCTTGTCCTTTGGTGGTTTCTCTCTACATACATAGTCCTTCACTCTCTCCCGCCCCCACCCATCCTTTCTCTCTCTCATTCCTCTGATATAAAAGTTGGTACCATATTTCCAAGGGTTCAGATCAATCCATAATTGTGGTCTAGAGTCCTGTGTGGAAAGATTTTGAGATTACAGCTCAGATCAATGGGAAAGGCTGCCATGATCAAATGGTGATATCTGCCCTAAATGTTTGCTTGAGGAGTTGTAGACTTTTCCAGCTTTCTTTGAAACCATATCTCCAGTGCATTTTATATCTCCCTAACATCTTGACGATTAACTCATCTGAAAAACAAATCTCCGTATATTTATTTTGAGATAGGGTCTCACTCTGCTGCCCAGGCTGGAGTGCAGTGGTGCAAACATGGCTCACAGTAGCCCTGACCTCCCAGGCTCATGGGATCCTCTCACCTCAGTCTCCAGAGTAGCTGGGACTGCAGGTGTGCACCACCACGCCCAGCTCATTTTTAAGAAGAGTTTTTTGCAGAGAGGGAGTCTCGCCATGTTGCTAAGGCTTCAAGCAATCCTCCGGCCTTGCCCTCCCAAAATGTTGGGATTACAGGCGTGACCCCTTGTGCCCAGCTGAAATCTCTGTTGATGTACTGAAAAAGCTTGGCTCTCAGCTTCTCATTTCTCTTCTAGTTACCATTACTTATGTGTAGTTTAATACTGACCTTCTGAAGACCATGTCATTTTTTTAAAAGCTATTTTTGGATAGTGCTGGGAAACTGAATTTCCCCTAATCATGCTACTAAGAGAAGAACCTGTTTTGTGAACCTAAGGTATTATGCAAACCAAGAATTATTATTATTTTTTTTAATAGGGAGATTGAATACACTTTGAGTTTTCTGACATTTTACCCTTTGGAATTGGAACTTTTATATGGAAGTTTATTTAATTATGCTAAATGTTTATGTTTTCACTCTTTCTGAATATTCCATTATATCTTCTTCCTTTTTATTTAGTCTTGGTACCTAAACTATATTTATATTTCACCTTTATAAAACAATATATCATATTTCACCTTTATTCTTAAGAAATGAATGCTGGCAAATTATATTATAATCTTGGTTTAGTGTTTTCTCACTTATTAAAGGCTTGGATCATACCAAAGATATATCAGTCATTTTATGATATTTCTTAGATTCATACATCAACTAATTGAGAAAAATGAAGACAATTTGATAATAAAATTAATTTATATGAAAAGTGCTTTAGAATGCTAAAGCACACTTTCTAGATTTACTTCTATTATTAAAATATTTATGATTGATATTTATTCGGATATCTAAGAGTTTTTTTTAAAGTGGCTGCATCCTGCTTTAGAGACAAAAAGGAAGTCAGGGCCGGGCGCGGTGGCTCACGCCTGTAATCCCAGCACTTTGGGAGGCCAAGGCGGGCAGATCACGAGGCCAGGAGATTGAGACCATCCTGGCTAACATGGTGAAACCCCGTCTCTACTAAAAATACAAAAAATTAGCCGGGCGTGGTGCCGGGCACCTGTAGTCCCAGCTCCTTGGGAGGCTGAGGCGGGAGAATGGCGTGAACCCGGGAGGTGGAGCTTGCAGTGAGCCGAGATAGCGCCACTGCACTACAGCCTGGGCAACAGAGCGAGACTCTGTCTCAAAAAAAAAAAAAAAAAAAAAGTCAAGAGAAAGGAGATGAGTGGCCTATGTGAAAGGATCATGAACTTTCTTTCTAAAGATATGTGAGGATATTTTATTTTAGATATTTTTTCCATTATGAGTTTCAACCTGAAAACCTTTTTTTTTTTTTTTAAAAAAAAAGGCAAAACAAATTAATTCTCGTTGATAATCAGATTAGTAACGTGATTGGATCGATGAATATGATGATAATTGTAAAGAATTCCTAACAGAATTAATGGGTTAAAGTGGAGAATATGAGGTGAATCTCATAAAATTTGCCTTCCTACACAAAAATCTGTAACTGTAAAGTAATGCACTGGAAGAAAGATACAGTGATGAAAATGATTCTTTAAAACTTTGAACTGATTTGAGTGACACTGCACATTGTGTTCGACATAATAGGAAGTTAATTACTGTTTGTATATTTAGTGTTTGAAGATTTGAGTGGTGAAGGAGAGGAAGAGGTATGAATACACATGTCTATGAACACTTTCATGCCAACAGATAGCAAACAAGTTGGGAGTGTTGTTACTGTGGTATGAGATACCCTCCCGTGGTTTAGAAAAACTGTCTTTTTTCAGCATACATTTTCCTAAATTTAAATCATTTGTTCATTCATACAAAAACGCATCTTCTGAGTGCTGACCATGTGCCAGGCACTGTGTTAGGCACTAGGTATCCCACGTTGAGGGAAGCAGACATGGTAACTGCCCTCAGGGAGATTCTCTTCTACTGGAGAGACCAGTAGAAGGGAATCAAATAAGCAAGTAACTCAAACTAAAATACATATACATAAACACATTGGGAAAAGGATGTTAAGGAATAAACAGGGTGCTGTGATAGATAAAAATGTTACTGGGAGACAGTCCTGGGCTGGGAAACCATGAAGAGGGAATTGGAAGAATAAGGAACCAGACATGCAAAGAGAGCTGCGGCACTGAAGGTAGCTCCGAGGTGGGCATGATCCAGAAACTGGGAGCAGGACAGTGAGGCTGGAGGAGTGGACACCATGGGAGAAGGGGAAGGAGGGGAAGGAGATGCCATGGGCGAGGTTGGCAGGGGCCCTGTCATGCTGCCTTTCATAAGCCGGGGCAAGTGCTTTGGAGTTTGCACAGAAGTAATGGGAAGCCCTTGATAGGCTTTAAGCAGAGGGTGACTTAATCTCTGTGATTTATGCTTTGAAAAGTTCTTTCTAACAGCTGCAGAAAAAAATGGATTAGAGGGCCCCTAAAGAGCATGTGGAGAAACTGTTAGACAACTGCTCACAGGCCAGCGGCCCGAACAGTGGCAGTGGCAGTAGGGGTAGAAAGAAGTGGACAGGATTCAGAACTCACTCATGTTTAACTCAACAATCTGAAACGTGGAGAAATGACTGTTGGAGAACACACCTTTCAGTTTATATTCCGTACTGTGCTTCCTCCCTTTCTCTAATGCCTAAAACATAGTTACAGGCTTCTAATGAATGCTTTCTCCCCAGATTTTGTTTCTAAGATTAGTCCCTCTGTTGTAATTATAGTTTACATAGTAATAAGTAAAATATAATTTTATATTATATTGTAATTTATATAGTTGCGATTTTGGGTTCCACATGGCTGAATATTGTTCAATTTGTATGGTTCGACCCAACAGACTCAGAGTTTTACAATTCTCATTTAAACACTTGGCTAACATGGATGTATTCTATAATAAGGAAAATATTCTCCTTTTGTATGGGTAAATAAATGAAGGGTCCAGTGGCATTTCAGTGATGAAAGGTCCATTACTGCTGTTCCTCAGTCCCTGAAACATAGAGCACCCTCACTGGGTAATCCGGGATACAGGGGGAATGAAATGATCACTTTGTTACTCAGTCAAATGCTACTATCCTTTTATTACTCTGTAATTTTGAGGGCAAGTTCAGTGAATAACTGTAGACGCTATTAAGAGCTGTCATGGAAAATCTATCTGTCCTTAAATGGAAGGGAGAAACATTACTGCAGAAGCAGCGCTGTTTCGACGTAGATAATTCTCCTCTTCAAGCTTTTTAAAATAATGTTTATTGTTTCCTACGATGTCTCCCCAGACCGTTCTAACACTTGCAATTGCAATCCTGCCTTTTTCCTCTTGTCAGGAATAAAATTTATGGCAGAAGCATGGCCCACGGGAACCAATCTTGTTTCATGTTAGTGTCTACACTAATAGTGCACAACAATGGTCAATAGTAACTTGCAGGAAACATTGTTAAATCTACCCAGCTTCTTAAAGGGTAAAAGGCCCAGAAAGAGGCTCTGACATCCTTTTCTCTTTAACTTTATTTTGGGCATAAGAGAGAGAAAATGTGGCTGGTAGAAGTCATCATAACACATGCAAATAATAATATTGTGGAAAATCACTGTATTATTGCCCCATGGTTGCTACAATAAATTGTCACACACTTGGTGGTGTCTTAAGACATCAGGAATTTATTCTCTCACATTTTTGGAGACAAGAGATCAGAAATCAAGGTGTGGGCAGCACTGAGTTCCCTCCAGAGGCTCTGCGGTAGAATCCTTTCTTGCCTCTTTCAGTTTGTGGCAGCTCTATGCATGCCTTGCCCTGTGACTGTTTCAATCCAATCTCTGCCTCTGTCTTCACACAACCTCCTTCCCTGTGTATTCTTGTGCCCTTTTCTGTCACTTATGAGGGCATTCTCATTGGATTTAGGGCCAACCCTAATTCAGCACGATCTCAACTAAATCCATAATTACATCTACAGAGACCCTATCTCCAAATAAGGTCACATCCTGAGGTTTCAGGTGGCCATAAGCTTTGGAGGAGAGTACACTATTTCACACACTATGGTCACTGACTTGATGGTTTCTTTCTTTTTTTTTTTTCCTAATTCCAATTTTTTATTTTATTTTACTTTAAGTTCTGGGATACATGTGCAGAATGTGCAGGTTTGTTACATAGGTATACATGTGCCACGGTGGCTTGCTGCACCTATCAACCCGTCATCCAGGTTTAAGGCCTGCACGCACCAGGTACCTGTACTAATGCTCTTCCTCCCCTTCCCCTCCACCCCCCGACAGGCCCCCGTGTGTGATGCTCCTCTCTCTGTGTCCATGTGTTCTCATTGTTCAGCTCCCACTTATGAGTGAGAACATGCAGTATTTAGTTTTCTGTTCCTGTGTTAGTTTGCTGAGAATGATGGCTTCCAACTTCAACCATGTCCCTGCAAAGGACATGAACTCATTCTTTTTTATGGCTGCAGCCTAATTCCAGTTTTATCAACTTTTAAGGAAGCTATTTATTCTCAATGCTTTGCCTCTAAAAATAAGATGGGAAAATGGGATAAAGACAGTTGATTCATAGGATTGTCAGAAGATCAAATTACCAAACGATCTCTATAGACATTCAGTAAGAGAACATAATTTAATATAGAAAGATTTCATCTAAGTGTAAAATGCTATTAAAAATTTGCTCAACCAAACTCTTGTGATGGAGACTTTGAAAGAAGTACGTTTCCACATATGGTCTGAATTTATCATTTTTTCATATTACTGGGCTTGAAGTGATAGGTTCTTGGGCATAGATTGAGGTTCTAGCTTGAGGGATGTTTGCCTTTTATGTGTTTGTATAAGTTTCTATTTCATCAGTTTTATTTATACTAACAATTTTAGTTTGGTCTTAGTTCCATATATATATATATATATATATATATATATATATATATATATCACATATGACTATCTGAACGATCATCCTATATATCTCTTTCTATGGGGCAGGAACTCTGCCAAAGTTCCATCTATTATACTCTGCAATCCTGTATCACAACAGGTCTTTGAATGAGATATGATTGCCCCTGCTTTAGAGATGATGAAATTGAAGCTTAACTGACTTGTGCCAATACATACAGGTGTCAGCAAGAGAACTGTTATTTAAACCTAGGGCTTCTTGGCTCCAGGGTGCAAGCTTTTGACCACTGCCCAATGATTCTCTTTAAGGATGTGCATCCTGAGTTCGGGAGGAGGTCTACACATTTATCAGCTGTTAATCCAGTGTTACCTCAAGCCTATTGCGTTCCTGAGACCTGAAGCATCTTTCTGGGTCTCAGTGTGCCTGGCCCATGAGCTTACCCAAGCAGGGCTCAAGTTCAATCCCATGGGGACTCAAATTGTTTCTTCAGACTCCTGTCAAGTAACTTTGAGCAGAAGCAACTGATATTGAATGAGGAGACCGAGATCACTTGCCCTAGCAGTATCATTCACCTTCAACTAAGATTTCCCCCTGGATGCTATACCTGTTTAGAGGCAGACTAAGGTCACCAATTAAGCTGAACAGAGTAGACTTCTCTCAAGCTGAGGTATATGCCAGATCAAAAGTGTAAGGTATATGCCTTACACTCAAATGATGCCTCCTTAGAGCTGCCCACCTGACCTCTCTAAGGGACATAGCCTCTCCCACCTTCCCCGTTACTTTCTGCCAGCTTATTCTATTCCATTTTTCACCATTGCTCTTATCAAAACCTGATACATTTTTATGTTTATTCCTTCCTTTATTATCTGTCTACCACCAGAATGTAAGCTCCCTCAGGGCAATAACTTCATAGGTTTTATTTCTATTTCCCTGGCATCTAGGAAAGGGCTTGGCAAAATGCTCAAAGAACTTATGAGTGTGTGAGTGAGTCAGTGAATGCACCATGTTTCCGTGGTTAAACCAGTGATTCATATCTCATTTCTTTCCTGTTCCTCTTTTATTTTAAAGAAATTATAGGACACCACTGAGCCCTAAATGCAGATAAAACATTAGTATTAAGATATCTATTGAGCTGCAGTATTTTTGCTTGGTGTAATGATGTGGGGTGAGATTTATGATTACTATTGGGTGACTTTCATAAGAGAATTAAAAGAAAATCTTAGAGCTAAAGTAGCTGGAAGGGTGAATGGGTAGAAATACTAATTACTGCTAGAAATACTCATGACTGAATAAAAATATATGCTGCCGGGCACGGTGGCTTATGCCTGTAATCCCAGCACTTTGGGAGGTCGAGGCAGGCGGATCACAAGGTCAGGAGATCAAGACCATCCTGGCTAACATAGTGAAACCCTGTCTCTACTAAAAATACAAAAAAAAAAAAAAAAAATAGCCGGGCGTGGTGGCGGGCACCGGTAGTCCCAGCTACTCGGGAGGCTGAGGCAGGAGAATGGCGTGAACCCAGGAGGTGGAGCTTGTAGTGAGCCAAGATCATGCCACTGAACTCCAGCTTGGGCAACGGAGCAAGACTCCATCTCAAAAAAAAAAAAAAAAAAATTGTATATGCTGCATATAATGAATATATGTAAATGGTACCATTTATATGTATGTATATATGTATACACACAGAATGTATGTATATACTACCTTTAATATGTGTTAAATATGTACACGTTTACTATATATATATACACAAACACACAGTTAGTTTACTATATATATTTTTCATGTTAGTAAAGGGAAATCAGCATGGAATCATGTTACATTTATTTATTTATTTACATATAAATGTCTACCATCAGAAAAAAACAGTTGGGATAAATTGTTAAGCCTTCTAATTTAGAAGGATGGGAATTTTTTTACATTTAATCATTGACTTCCAAAAAATAAGAGTCCGCACATGATATTCCTGGGTCACAGACTTTAAAGGAATAGTGATTTTTTCTTGCTTTTACTACTAATGCATTTCAAGAGTTAGACAGGATGTGTAATTTGAGTGGGATGCCTAACATTATGGAAAGAGAGGCAGGCATTTTTTTTTTTCCTCCACCAGAAGCCTGGATCTCTTAATATGGGGATATGCTGTGTTTAAGAGGAACTTGGAGGGTGACAAACAGAGGAGGAAAATAGACCAAATTTGCTTAAGGAGAAGACAGATGAGGTGGAAAGTGAAAATTCTATTTTTTTTTTTCTTTTTCCCTTGACTAGAAGGCTTAGTTTTCCAAACTGCCTCGTAGGGTTGAATAAAGATTATTGGTAAACCATTCTGGGAACGTCAATGGAGAAGGAAGTTCAAAGCACCAGGGGTGACCAGTGGGAGGGAAAGGAGACCTTTACCGAGGGCTCAGCTCTGTGTTTCTACTGCTGGTGAATGTCTATCACATTATGACTTTCTCCTTTTCTGTAATGGAACTTACAGAGACAATGAAAAGGTAATGGGACCTCAATTTAGTGTACTCTAGAGACCCAGCTGAAGTGGTGAAGTAGCTTCTAAGACTCAAAAACACATCAAATGGATCAAGTTTGCTGCCTTTCGGTGTGTTCCGGGCAGGAGTGGAAAGAGACTGAGAATGTTCAACAAGTAGCTCCAAGAACTTTAAAGGCATTTAGTTTCCATTTCTGGGGTGTCTGCTAAGTTACATACATTAGTTAATGTTTTAAAGCCATATTTTTAAATCCTTTTTTTCCCCAGAAGATTGATCTTTATTATCTTTTAATGATATGTGTCCAAAATATGTTTGTTAAAAATAGCCTTTTGTCAACTTGCATGTATAGTTTTTTTTTCTTTTTGTTTAATTACTGTCATTTAAAAAAAAAACATCTTGGGGACATTGGTGTCTTAGTTCTTTGTTTCCTTATAAGGGCATTTACCTTCACAGCCACTCAGGTCACTGCTATTTTTATATAAACTCTGTGGAAAGTCACCAGTATATCACAATTCTCTTGATCTCCTCCTTGAGATCTTTTTGTGGCTACTTAAATAAAAACTATGTGTCTTTTATTATGGGGAAGAATCTGCTTTATCATGGGTAGTGTGCCTGGTAATCAAGGAAGAACTGTTACCAACTTTGCTATGTGCTGTATCACCAAGTTTGTTATAATGATATAGAAAAAAGGGAGTTCATCATGGAGCAGTGCTAAAATGCCAGAAATTATAATAATAATATACTGCCATTTAAATTAGGAGCAGTGTAATTTAGAGCCATAGGGAATATGAAATGTTATTCGGAAAAAGATTATCCTCTCCTACAAGTCTAATAACTATCTTCTAAGCCATAACTTTAGTATAAATTTAACTTGTCCTTTTTCAGCGACATAGTAGAGAGATTTTAAATGATACAATTACAACCAGTGTCACTCTCCATAACTGATGTCTACCTGGATCAGATTGATTGTGAGTCTTGATGACAAATGCCAGCTACTTTTGGTCACTGGAGAAAGGCCATATTTCTCAAGCATGCTTTGGCTTTCAGTAAAATAAATCCACGACTTGGTTGTACACTAATGGAAAGACCTTTCAGGAGTAAGTGTTACTTTGTACAGTGCAGGTTTTTAATTTGATCCTTTTCAGATACTAAGATAAATACATAAGCATATGCATTTGTTTTGTTAAAGAGAAAACATTTAAGCATAATTCAACTTGCACTTCTTGCCATGGCTGTTTCTGAGTTTCAACTTTTCTAATGATTCTGCCGCCCCTCAGGGTGGGTTTTCATTTCTTGGGGTCCTTTTTCTTAGCTTTTAGGATTTAGTGGCCTGTACTAAGGGGCACTTATCTTGCTGCAAGATAGCATGTTTCATTGGCTACATTCACTCTGGCAGATGAGTTACGGCAGATTCTTTAATATATATATTTTGCTTTTTTCCTATAGATGGACCCTCAGAGTGTTTTGACAGTTAGAAAGGATGGGGGGTTATTGAACGTCTAGTTTCTCAGCTGCTGAGCTGTATTTTTTGAGCTATATATCAGCAAAATTACCCAGCTCTCTTACAGAAGGTGTTTTGTTGCCAGATGGTACTCTGTAGGAAACAACTTCTTAGTTTTCTTAAATCAGGATTTATAGTAAAATAGAGTAACACTTAGATATAGGAGGCTTAGGTGTCTCTGGAAATCTTGGAGTCTCAAATATCCTTTTCTCTCTGTCTTCGTTGTATCCTATTCAATTAAGCTGATAAAATGTCTACACTGCTATTCAATAACCGAAGGGCATATTCTTAGCAATTTTCATTGTACTACCTGCTTTGTGACCAGATTGAAAGGTTCAGCTCCAATTGCAACATTAGCCTGGCAACTACGGCCAATCATTACCAATGATTTTTGACCCCCCTAATTGTTTTTTACTTTATTGAGCTTATTCAGAAACAATGAAACTCCATCCTGCCTTTTCTTAAAAGATATTTGCACAAAGTGCAGTTGCTGTTTCTTCTATAAACTCATCAGCATTGCCTTAAGGAGGCCCCTTAACTATCGATTTTCTACTCTAGCTAATAGATCTCCTAATTTGCAGAAATACCCCAATGCAAGGTTTTAACAATTGGAAAATTATGAAAGGAAGTCCCAAATGACCCTTAGCTTCTACACATACTGATGGTTCAGCATCATACTTCCTGCTGGAAGTTGGGGAACCAGATGGCCAGGGAGAGAATATAAAACACAAAATTAAATATATAGGCAATGTTTCCTTTTTTCCCAAGTTTTGCATTTATTTCAAAGGAATGTCTTCTCACTTGGATTGAAAATGGCACTTTTTTACTAACCATAGTGAAATATTTTTTACATGAAGTATTATAGTAGTTATTTTAAACCCACATCCACAACACAGGGAAGACACCAGTCAAGTTTCACTAAACCCTTTGGGAAGATATGTGTGATTAGCTATTACATTCTTCCATGCCTTAAAATCTAAACCCATGTATTTTAAGCAAATATTGACTGTTTTTCATGATATCAAAATTGTCTTGGGCTGTAGTTTTCATACAGAAGATTATTGGAGTTTAGAACATACCTTTCTATGCTGCCTAATCATTTATTGCTAATTTGAGATATATATATATGTGTGTATATATGTGTATACACATATATACACACATATATACATATATACACATATATACACACATATATACATATATACACATATATACATATATACACACATATATATACATATATACACACATATATACATATATCTATGTGTATATATGTGTATAGATACATATATATGTATAGATATATGTGTGTATATATATATATATATAGAGAGAGAGAGAGAGAGAGAGAGACGGAGTCTCTCACTGTCGTCCAGGCTGGAGTGCAATGGCATGATCTTGGCTCACTGCAACCTCCACCTCCAGGGTTCAAGCGATTCTCCTGCTTCAGCTTCCTAAGTAGTTGGGATTACAGGTGCCTGCCACCACACCTGGCTAATTTTTTGTATTTTTAGTAGAGATGGGATTTCACCAGGTTGGCCAGGGTGGTCTAGAACTCCTGGTCTCATGATTGTGATCTGCCCACCTTGGCCGCAGAAAGTGGTGGGATTACAGGCGTGAGCCACCGTGCCCAGCCAAATTTGCTATAATTCTGTGACTCATTTGAGAACATTAGCATTGCCAGAGTACCAAGTATTTTAGTAATACAACGTGCCGTTTTGACATCTTTTAAAATGCTAGTTTGCTTGTGATTAAATCCCAAGCTTGAAAATATATGTTGCATATGTTAGAAAGCTAATGCACCAATAAGGACTTAGACCTGTTCTCTCTCTCTCTCTTTTTTTTTTGTTTTTTCTCATCCCCAGATTCCCTCAATTTTCCATCTAGAATTTGCCATATTCTTTTTTGCTTAATGATCTTCAGCATGTTCCATTGTCCCTAGAGAATGGCATTCAAGACCCCATGATACACTCCTGCCACTGGAAACACTTTCTCTCCATGCCTGCCCACTCTATCTTAAGAGCTGTGGTTCATAGAAACTCAACATTAATTTTTTTTCTTATTCCTTCCTCACTTTTTATATAGCAAGGCTCAGCACAGTGTGTTATGTATAGCAGAGACTCAGTAAACTTCAGTGAAACTTAAAAAAAAAAAGAGTTGTCTCTCTTTATGACATTTTCATTTTAGTAATCTCTGATATTAAACTCACATTTATGCTGTTTAGTCATGTTCTCCTGAATGGAACCCCTTCCCCTAACTTTTCCAAACATCGCAATTGCTCCTGCAAGGATCCTTTCAAATGTTACTACCTCTATAAAGTTTTATTTCTACCTGTGATTTTATTTCACCAGAAAATATCATTTTCTTTCTTGTATCCTAATAGCATTTTATATATGTAACTGTCATGGAGCTCATGGAATTGGATCATCAGCATGCATTTACTTGCACGCCTTCCACATTGGACCATGAGTTCCTATAGAAAGGGGACCAGCCTTATTCTTAGGTTTCTTTTATCTGGCTTAGAACCCCACACATATTATAGTAAGTATTCAATAAATGCTGATGGAAGGAACTGGAACCTTGGTGATTATGTGGTTATTGCCTTTATTGTTTTATAAGTGAATAGAAACAACATTACTCTAAGAATTCATTTGGTGATTACCTCAATGTCATCATCAGCCCCTGATAGTTCCTCTCTTACGCTATTGGTTTCCTATTTTCTATTCAAATGTAATACAAACTTAAAAGTTAATGAAACATATTTTCAAGTTGGTGAGGCTGATAGGTCCAGAATTATTTCCTCCATTTTACAGATATAGAATAAAAGGCTCAAGTGATGCAAACCAAGTTATAGGTAGAAAAGCAAGTACTTGAGTTAAGACCTGCTCTACTCTAACCCTTCAGAGTCATTTAGTAATCACTGGAGGTTCCACTGTGACTCTGGTCTTGTTTCTCCATGTGGCATTAGGCAATTTTATTTTTTTATTTATTTTAGAAGACACATATATTCAGTGTCATGATCAGACTAATACATTTAAAAATCAACAGCAAGGGTACAAAAAATCTATATTAAAACCCTTTGTTAGAATGTTCTACACTTTTCCAAAGAACACAAACTTAACACTTTCCACAGTACAGAAACAGAAGCAAAGTATTGGCCTCCACTATCACAGGGGCACAGCTTATCCCTCCAAAGTCTCCTCCCTTTATGGGTCCAAAATGTGAAGACTGACTGTTGTAATTGCCAAAATCATCACAGATTACACCACTTCCAAAGTTGATTCCATCGTTACCAAATCCATAATAGCTATGCTCACTACTACCATATCCACCTCCACTATGGCTGCCACCAAAGTCACCACAACTACTAATGTTTCTTCCATGGTCAAAGTTGTCATTCCCACCAGAACCACTTGTACAACCACCACTAAAGTTTCCAGAACCACTTTGACCTCTTTGGCTGGATGAAGCACCAGCCATCTCTTGCTTTGACAGGGTTTTCCCAACTTCACAGTTGTGGCCATTCACGGGACGGTATTTCTGAATGACAATCTTATCCACAGAATCATGGCCATCAAAAGTTACAGAAGCAAAGCCCCTTTTCTTGCCACTATCTTGGTCAATCATTATTTCAATCACATCAATTTTCCCATACTATTCAAAATCATTTCTTAGGTGGCATTCTTCAGTGTTTTCTTTGATGCCACCAACAACAAATATATTCTTCACAGTTAAATGGGCACCTGCTCATTGAGAACCTTAATAGCTCCCTTTGGTCCCACAACTCTTCCATTCACTCTGTGCCACCTTCCATGCCACCTTCTTCACAGTGGCATAGGTGACAAACCAAAATCCCCTGAGTGTTTGGATCTCTGATTACCAGGTAGTCTGGGAGCTATTCCCCATTGCTCCTGAATGTCTCATTGGTTGTTTCAAAGCTCAGTCCTCTGATGAAGAGCTTCTGCAGCTGTTCAGACTTTTTAGGCGAGTCCGACCTAGACATGATGGCAGGGGGAAGAGAGACTTCAACAATGCGGGCAGAAGCCATTAGGGAATTTTAGATGTCTTACCGGAAAAGTATAACTTTTAATTATTTTCCAAGCTAAAGGAAGAGTCATGTGTTAATCTATCCCTGATGGAAAATAAATGCCTTTGGGAACTTGTCCTGTATGGTTTGGGAGAAGAAGCTTAGCCTTTACACCTACTTTACATCCTGGAGAAGAAATTGAGGTAGAGGTGAACTTGACCTACTGGTATCAGCATTTGCTCCCATCCCGAACTAAACACACAGTGGTAAAGGTCATCTGAAGTTATTAGTTTTTATTTATTTTTTAGTAATAAGACGTGTTTATCGTAGAACTGTTAGGGAAGAATATTTAAAGAATTAGGCCAGGCACGGTGGCTCAAGCCTGTAATCCCAGCACTTTGGGAGGCCGAGGCGGGCGGATCACGAGGTCAGGAGATCGAGACCATCTTGGCTAACACGGTGAAACCCCGTTTCTACTAAAAATACAAAAAATTAGCTGTGCGTGTTGGCGGGCGCCTGTAGTCCCAGCTACTCGGGAGGCTGAGGCAGGAGAATGGCGTGAACCCGGGAGGCGGAGCTTGCAGTGAGCTGAGATCACACCACTGCACTCCCACCTGGGGGACACAGCGAGATGGTGCGAGACTCCGTCTCAAAAAAAAAAAAAAAGAATATTTAAAGAATTAAAAAATGTTAATTATCCATAGATAGAAATTCACTATTAACCTTTTAATAATAACCTTTAATAATAGCTGGGCGTGGTAGCTCACACCTGTAATCCCAGCAATTTCGGAGGCCGAGGCAGGCAGATCATGAGGTCAGGAGTTTGAGACCAGCCTGGCTGATACGGTGAAACCCCGTATTTACTAAAAATACAAAAATTAACCAGGCATGGTGGTGTGTGCCAGTAATCCCAGCTACTCGGGAGGCTGAGGCAGGAGAATCGCTTGAACCCAGGAGGCGGAGGTTGCAGTGAGCTGAGATCATGCCACTGCACTCGAGCCTGGGCAACAGAGCAAGACTCCGTCTCAAAATAATAATAATAATAATAATAATAATAATAATAATAATAGAACTATAAGCTCTGGAACTAGGCTGCCAGGCTTTAAATCTTGGTTCTGTGATTTACTAGTTTAAGGACAATGGGAAAGTTACCTCATCTTTCTGGGTCTAAGTTTACCCATTTATACAATGGAAATAATAAGATCGCTTATATCAGAATGTTCTTGTGATGATTAAGTGATTTTATAACATAGAGCACTTACAATAGTGCCTGATCACATCATATGTACTCCCTTAATTTAACTATTATTATTATTCCATCTCCAGTCTTTTTATTTTTATGCATATGCAAATTTCACAACCTGCCCTTATTATACAACTTTTTATCCTACATTTTCCATTTAAAGGTATAACAAAGCATACTTTACATACTAAATATTCTTTAGAATATGAATTTAATTATATTAAGCTATCATTTGTAATTATCCTTCATCATTTGTTTCCAATCTTTAACTATTGTAAACTATACTTTGATAAACATTTATACTTATATTTGGATGATGTGCTTGGGATAGATCCCCAGAGGAATTACTGGATCAAATTATATAATTATTTTAAGGATTTTGAGTTATTTCTATTTAAAAATATCCTTATCGAGGTATAATTCACATCCTGTACAGTTCATACATTTGAAGTGGACATTTCAGTCCATCATTTTCCATTTCCATCAGCAATGTACAAAGGTTCCAATTTATCCACATCCTTGTCAACACTTGTTATTTTCTTCCTTTTTTTTGGTGTAGCCATCTAATAAGTGTAAAGTGCATCTCACTGTGATTTTTATTTAGATTTCCCTAATGATTAATACTGTTCAACATTTTCTCAAGTGCTGAGTCACCATTTGGATATCTTTCTTGAAGAAATTTCTGTTCATGTCTTTTGCCCATTTTGAAATTCGGTTGTTTGCTTTTAAGGAATTATTCGTAAATATTTGCCATGGAAGACATTTTAATTGCCTTAAATTTTGTACTTGTCATCTCTTTTGCTAGTGGAATTAAAGTTCATTAGGGTTTTTTCTTCATAAAATCAGCACCCTTTATGTGGCAGGTACTGTGCTGGGTTACAGGACACAAAGTATGTACGGCTTTCCAGGTGACCACAGCCTAGAGTTGTCTGGTTTGTTCCCATTGTTGACTGGATAACCATGTTCTTTTCTCCCTCCTCTTTTTTTTTTTTTCTCTGCTCAAAAGCTATTTTTTTTCCTAAAAAGTCCTACTCAACTTGGAAGCATGTCCTTTGCCAAGTATAATTATATGGTATTTTATGACCCTGTACAGAGCGTGAAATGTGTATTCTTAGCACAAACTGGCAGCATTCCTAACCCTGTAAGATGCTGCTAAGGTATCTGAAAGGGATTATATGGAACTAAGCGTTTTTAATACTTTGGAACCAGTGTTGATTCTGCCAATAGTAAATTTCTTCTGAGTTTCCTTCTGGTTTGCTCTGTGCCAGCCCCCATTTCAGCACTTTCAAACTGCATTGAGGCAGTAGCTTTTCAGTACACCTTGAATTAGTCCCAAAACACACTGGAGCATGGAGTGATAATGAAATAGTATAACCAGAGAGAAAGATAGCATATTAATAGAACCACCCACAAGAAAGACCAAGTCCACTGAAGCAAAAACGTATGTTCTTTTTACGTTTAAAAATCTCATCACAGTCTCTCCCATTAAGCTTTCCTTGCAGAGTTTTCAAACTAAAGAGTCACATTTCGATCTGGTCTGGGATGGAGTGCTCTCTGGGGAGACAAGTCTGCTCAGAATGAGTAATGGTGAGTTGAGAAGTGGTGCTTTGTTTCATATTCTACAAATTCCACTGGTCTTTTCAGAAATCAACTATGCAACACTTTCATTTTCTTTCTTACTGTCTTCTGGCTGTAGCAAGGGACGAGTGTTGAGGACATGAGTAGTCTGCTTTAGCTTGTGAATCTGCACCCCTTACCCTGAGCTAGAGCAATAGCCAGGTGAGTGCAGGGTTTGTCTCAAGTATGACATTATATTAGGGTATGGCATGTGTGGAATAATCATTAATTAATGGCAGCTAGCATGTACTGAACACTTGCTATAATTTAAACCAGGTCCTATGCCAAATACTTGACATGAATTATCTCATTTAATGTTCCCATCACCCTCAAGAGGCAGAGAGTTACTATCTGCATTCTAAAGACTTGACTAATGTTTCTAAGATCACAAGATGATGAGGTGATAGAATTGGGATTAAAAATTGAGCCTGTCTGAGGGCAAAGCCTGTGTACTTGACTACATATTAGACAATTGCCTTCAGAGAGTGCTTTTGTCGATTCAGTCCCACTGGCTATTAATGGTATTCCATGATACCAATCTTCTTTTAGTGTTTCGCAAATAATCGTCTCAGGCCAGAAAGAGAAACTGAAGAAACCTTTCTTCAATGGTTACCGTGATCAGTTCCCTCTCCCCACCTCTCTCTCTCTCTCTCTTACACACACACAAACACACACACACACACACACACACATGCACACAAGCGAGGAATTTCTCTCACATTCACCATGGTCTCTCTTTCTTTCTCTTTTCATATGTATGATCTTAAATACCCAGGGGTAGTATCCTTGATGGTGCATGTTCTGAATGGAAAACCTGAAAGTGCCAGAAACTGGGAGTGAGCCCTTAGAAGGGCTTGTGCCGCTTTTCTTCATATGCCCATTGCAATTTGTAGTCTTACTCTTTGTGTTCACTTGTTTTAACACTGTCCTTCTTTGTCCTGTACTGTAATCTATGTGAATGCAGAAACCATGCCTGATTTGTTTCCCCTATGACCCACTCACTACCTTATGCAGTGCCTAGCATATGGCAAGTACTTCATAAATCCACCTTGAGTGAAGGAAATCAATAAATGAATGTGTGTGTTCTCTCTGAGAGGGTACAACACAGGAATTCATATCCAGGCTTAAAATCATTATTAATATTTCCTACGCATACACGAGATGCTGAAGTGGACAGAAAATTTCAGGTGACAAGATCAGAAAAGAAATGTGAGTGTGACTCATGGGTCTGTCTTTTCATGCTGTTGAACATATTTACACAGGAAGAATGAATTTCTTCCCTCAGTAAGTCTAGAGACTGTGCAACCACGTGGAATAGGTTCTTAGGTGTGCCAGTGCCCCTCAAGGCAGTGGTGTTTGATGGGCTTTGTACACATGGCCTCCTGCCGACACCTTCCGAGCTTCCCAGATCAGTGCTGCCTTAATGCCTTTGTCCAAAAATGTATGGATCTCTGTCTTTTGCGGAGGGCTGCATGTGTGTTCTATAAGCTTCTTTTAGCTCAGAAGGGATAAATGTGTTGCTAGAACTTAGGGAGTTTCAGGTGACTTGAATACTGATCAAAAGTAGGCAAGATACAATGATAGTCTTATGTATATAAAACTCAGTAAATTGAAATAATCACATAAAGCTATCTCCCATGAAAGCATATTCTAACTGAACATTTCAGGACTGGCTGAGAAGGTGTTGACCTGCAGGTCTAAAAGTGGTTGAAGGGGAGATGCAGCTAGCCATTTGAGGGCTTGGTGCCACTGCAATCTCTTAGAGATTTGTTTTTCTAAGCTCACCTCTTCCAACCTGAACTGTGAATTCTTTCTTCCCTTCCTTTTTACCTTCTTTCTTTCCTTTTCCTTCTTTTCCCTTTTTGCTTCTTCTCTTTTCTCTCTTTCTTTCTTCTACCATTCAACACATTTTCTTCAGTGCCAACAAAACTTGGTGTTAGGCCACTGGTCAAAAAAAAAAAAAAATACAGAGTCCCTGTTCTCATAGGACTTAGAATCCATTGGGGATACCAAGGATGAAATAAATCATCATAGAAATAATTGCAGATTACCAGATATTAGGAAGGGTAGTGGCAGGGATGGGGTGGGGAGAGGTGGGGATGGTTAATGGATACAAAAATTAGAAAGAATGAATTATACCAGGTATTTGATAGAACAAGGTGACTATAGTCAAAATAATTAAATTGTACATTTTAAAATAACTAAAAGAGTATAATTGGATTGTTTGTAACACAAAGGAATAACGCTTGAGGGGCTGGATACCTCATTTTCCGTGATAGGATTATGCATTTTATGTCTGTATCAAAATATCTCACGTACCCCATAAAGATGTATACCTACTATGTACCCAGAAAAATTAAAAGTTAAAAACTAAAGAAAGAAATAATTGCAAAATGTAATAATGTCTTTGATGGGAAAATAAAAACTTCAGTGAAATACTCTAAGAGGGGTTTGATGCAGAGCTGGGGGATGTGGGAAAGTAGAGATAGGGAAGTTGAGGAGGGAGGGATGGGTTACAGTTTGCCAAGGACAGAATTACATGAGAGGGTGGGAGCAGGACACACCTGTCAGGGCCTCTGGAACAGGAAGAGGTTGGTTTATGGCAGAAATTGAAAGAACGCTCTCATGCACAGCTCACTTTCCCCTTGCTTCTCTGGTGGGAGAAGACCCCTATCGCCTTCATGGTCTTCTCCCACCAGAAATCAGGCATTATGAAGGCAGAAGAGCAGAGGTATTTGTCGTGTGTGTGTGTGTGTGTGTGTGTGTATGTGTGTGTGTGTGTGTGTGTTTGACTTTTGTATTTTTGCTGCCGTATTCCTGGTACCTGGAATAGCACTTGGCAGACAAATGTATGCAAAGTTATTCAAATCCAGTGGGACAAGACCACAGTGAGGACAGTCAACAAGAGAGGGCAGGGAATGAGGGCTGTCAGGGAGGGTGGAATCCAGGTCACTGGGGTCACTGTACGCATGTTCTGGATTTTTATTTTATCCAAAGTATAATAGAAAACACTGCATTAAACCAGACATGTCATATAGTTACCACCTTTTCTTTTTCTAAAAGAGAATTATTGCAATTTATTTCCTTATTAAGTCAAGTTAGGCTAGGTTGCGCAAAAAAAAAAAAAAAAAAAAAAAGTGATATTGTTTCAAACACTAGCATCTACTCTCTAACACAGTGTAATTAGAAACCAGGGAGGACGCGGTTAGAAGGGTATTACCAACGCGGTAAAGAGCTGTGGAGAAATCAGCTTCTGAGTGGTATTTTTGTCTCTTCTTCATGAATGGATTTTTTTTTTTTTTAAATGAGAGGCATCCAATTTCAAGCTTTTGGAAAGCATTGGCTAGTTTATTTTTTGTGTGTATATTAAATGATCATATATAGTTATTTATTTGTATACCTGCCCTTTGGTTAATATCCATTAACAAGGAGCACTAGTCAGATAGAGTAGGTTCTTTCCTTATTTTGCACATGAATAAATTAAGAATAAGGTTGTGGAAAGGAAAATAACATCTGAGTGTCTACCAAGTATCTGACATTTTATTCATTTGTCTCATTTAATCCTCATGAAACGCTTTGAGAAAGGTGAGCATTATCTCCCTTAATTGGACAAGAGAGTGAATCCCAAATTGGTTATCTAACTGGTCCAGTGTCATAGGACAAGTAAAAAGAAGAGTCAGGACGAGAGGCCAGGTGTTTCTAATGCTTAAAATCCATGATTTTTGCTTCTAGGGGATTTTTTAACAACTTGTGAGAACAGCAGTGCTAATAAGGAATGCAAGTATGTATGGAACCTCGGTCTTCTGACTCCTGAACCATTACTGCTTTTTTTCCACTATGAGATAATACATCAGTTACTGCTTCTAATTAATTCTCCAAGTGCCAAGCCAACTTCATAAGCGCTAGGGCAATGCGGGAGAGAGAGCACTCAAACAAAACTCAGTGTTCGTAGCATGCCAGTCCCAGATGTATAATAGTGCGGCCTTTCACCTTCTTATTCTTAACAAATGATTTTCTAATCTGTAAAAGCAGGCCCCTGGATGAGATGCTCTCTGGGGTCCCTTTTATCTCTAGTATTCAATGAAATGTAAAGTTAGTTGCATTTGATGCATGAAATATATTCAGTTTGGGAAACAGCTGAGGAAATTGCCATGGCCAGGCCTGTCTGAATTTAGAGTTTGTGTCCTTAGCGCTACACTGTACTGACAGTAGCCATATGTGCCTTGACTTCTATCTGGAAAGCTCCCCAAATCTAGCAGGTTTGATTGTATACTAGTCAACTAACAGCCTTAAAATATTTGTGAGATGAGCCCTTCCCTCTCGGTCTATTCCACTGGACCCTTTTTGGAGGTCAGTGCTTCACATAATTCATGCTCTACGAGAAGTCATTCTCAGCTTGCTTATTGGACTCATTTTCCAATGTAATATAAATAGATAACTCGATAACTTCCTGTTTTTGTGCCTCCTCAGACATTGGGATAAGACTTTGGAAATTGTCTACTAACGAGTATACATATCTTGAAAAATCATCGCTTTGAGATAATTTTTTTTAAAAAATTATGTGGATACTAATATTTTTAATTAGGAAAAATACACATTTATAAATCTAATTCTCTAACCACTTAAAAGTTGATTGAAACCTAGGCACATTCTCAATGTCAATAAAAATAAGGATTTAATAAAAGAGACCTGTTAAATGCTTCAACTCCTTAAAATAGATCAGATATACATAGAATATTTCAATGATCTCATATCTTACTGTTATACTGAGACTTAAACCATTACAAAGATATTGACACTTTGGGCCTTCAAAACAATAATATTCTCTCAAGCCAAGATTTTAGGTTCTGATTTAGCAAGTTGATTATTGGTCTGAAAACAAGACCTGGTTTCACCCCAGGGTGATTCAATTTGAAGTCCACACTGGTTGGTCTGGCTCTTCTTTTAGTAAAAGTTCAAGAGTGGTTTTGTGAGGCTTCCTGAAGCTACTCCTTTTCTTGTGCCTTCACTTCCTTACTCCCTTATCCATTAGGTTTTGACCACAGATACCTTAGATAGTTATTCATTTCATTATACCTTATTAATACCTCATCATAATTAGTGGACTCATATAGAGATGTCCTCTCCTAGGATGGCATAGTCAATGCTCTTTTGTAGATATTTGGTTAAATTTGTAGATATTTAGTTAAACTACCATATTGCAATCCACCACTAAACACTGTTTCTGTCTGATTATTTCATGTGATCATCTCTGCTGACCACTTTCTGGTTTATAATACGGTTCTTGGTTTTCTAGTCCAGCTTGGCTCACTCATGCCTCAGATAATGTTTTTAAAGGCAGTTGGTGCCTTGTCAGTTTAATCAAGCTAATTGTTTTTTTTCTCTCTCTCTCCAGAGTTTGTCCTTTTATATGAGTTACATATTTAGTTAATTCAACATGAGCTTTGTGGTTGAAAATAAATACACATTTAAAAATTCATTTTATTAGATAGACCTTTGTCTTAATATAACTTTCTTATTGGAAATTTTGATTTATAATAGAATAAAGATGCTTTTTGTCTTCATGGAATCATCTTGATATTATGAAGTTGGCATATTTTTTGAGGGGGATGCTGTTTTCCTGGGAGACAGCTCAGATTTCTCTTATGAGCTAAGAGACAAAATTGTTTCCTGTTACCTCAAATGACTGAACTTTGTGGTGATAAAAGATCTCTATTTAGGCTTCTGTGCCTGTTTACCACAATTAAACTTTATTTTCATTTTTGAATATTAACCTCAAGAGACTAAAAAAACAAAACAACTATAACGAAGACTGGAGTTCTGGGATTTGATATATTTTGGGGAACAATTAGGAGGGTTTGAGAGGGAAAAGCAAACAAACAAAACTATAGCCATCAAGAACCTATAATTAAGAAAAACTGAAGGCGTGGAGTGTGGACCAGGTTACAATAAATTCTGAACTAGGCTTTTATTCATGACAGTGGTTGCCATCAGAAAAGTGTTAAGTCTTTACATTTTTCTATGACCTCACATTGCCACAGGAGTGTTATTCCAGTTAATTTTGTAAAATTAAATTATATTAGAATATACTCATTTAAAATATAAACAAGCATCTCAGGACTTTTTGTATAGAAAGACAAATTCTTGGTAGATTGCTTGATTGATTAGCTTCCTTAATTACATTTTAAAATCACTCTTATTTTCTGCTGTATGTATTTGTCACCACTACAATGATTAAACATATTCAGGAAAAATTTTGGGATTCCCCGAAATCTTTTGTCAAATTATCTTTCTTACGGAGGTAATAAAATTCCTATTCCCTATAAAACTTTATGATAACAGAATTAAGTTCAACATTTATTAGATTGGTAGATTTCCATCAATCTGATATTTATTTATTTATTTAATTAATTAGATTAACAACAATAACAGTTATGACAGTCTGGTTTTCTTTAAAAGAAATACTATCACATAGAAGATTTAAAGCTCATTCTGGTTAATCACCTCATTAATCAAATACTTGAAGATGAGAGTAGCAAGGCAAAGATTAAACATGGGAATTTCTTTAATGAAATATGAAAATGAATATTGAGAAAAGCTATTCTATTTAAATTTCAGCGTGGGTATGATTATTCTTTTTTAATCAGTTGGGTTTATTTTCATTTAGGAATTCCTAGGGAAACTGGTTTGTAAAGAAGCAAATGTACAAGAAGAAAAGGTAGCCAGAGATGCTACCATTCTTATGATGTCCTGTCCCACCCCCTCCAACTTGTTCTCATCTTGGGCTCTGTCCACACATGTTGTTTTTTGACCAAATCCACTGTGTGGATCTATCTCCTGGCACATACGCTTTAATTACCAGAGCTGAGATACAGTGTTGAGGCACCATCAGAGCGCACACAAGGTATGGGATTCAAAAATGGACCAGGTTCAGCTATGTTCTGGCAGCTGTATTGAAGAATTTGCAGAACGAGAATTAATGTCTAGCTCACTGCGGTATTAGAGAAATCCTTTCGCCACTGGAGCTGTCAGTTCTCTCATCTTTATAATGAAATGTTTGAAGTGGTAAAAAGTCATTTCTAGGTGGAATGTTCTTAGTTTCTAACGTAATGCTTTTATCATCTTGTCCGTGCACACTGGGTTGCATTTCCTTGAATGGAACTGAGAGTGCCAATTTGGTTCTATGCTTGAATCTTATCACTGAAAGTTTCTTTAACCTCAATATAATCCTTTTTTTCTTTTCTTCAAGGATAAGTAAACTGATGTTTGTCAGACTTAAAGGAGACAATGACCAGGGTAAAATGAAACAAAACAAAACAATAAAACAGAGATATGTTATATAAGTTATCTACTGGTGTGTAATAAACTACCTCCAAATATGGTGCCTTTTGAAACATCACACATTTATTTCCTTCAATACTGCTGGATGGGTGGGGTGGATCCTCTATTGGCTTTGCCTGGGCCCCTTCCTGCAGCTGCATTCAGCCACAGGGCCAATTAGACTGGAATGTCCTAGAGGCCTCACTCCCATGTCTGGTAGTTGGTGTTGGCTGTTCAGATGAGGCTAAGGCTTTATTGCCTGCAGTGTTAGCACAGAAGGTGAAGACGTAAGCCACAAGGCTTCTTGAAGCTTAGATTCCAGAATTTGCATAGTGTCATTTCTACATTCTATTCATTAAAGCCAGTCAAAGGACAGCCCAAATTCAATGTTTGGTGAAATAGACTCTACCTCTTGGTGAAAAGAGTGATGAAGAATTTGTGGCCATGCTTAATGTATCACACACAAGCTATCATTTCTTCCTGCAAAACTCATGCCACATGATCAGTTAAAACACTTTTCAAGCAAAATTGTTGTGCAGCCTTAGAATCCTTTTAAATGCAGTGCCCCAGGCAGCTACCACAAATCAGTCAGAACTGCCACAAGAAATGAAATGTTTCTGCCATCTGGACTCTGCAGTGAGTTGTTGGTAGAGCCTGGATGGAAAATTCAGAATTTCTGGCTCTCAACCCAGCATCTTTTCTGTCCCCATTAGTCTGCCTCCTCACTTCTAGTCAGTTCATTAACATTTATTAGGTTATATTAGAAAAGTAATTTACTTCTATAAGTAAAGTTTCTAAAAATGTGCATCCTTTTTGAACAATAACATCATGTATGTGTTTTTTAGTAGATTATAACATAAACCCCTGAATAACAAACTCACAGAAGTGAGATATGAATTAAGAAATATCAATTTGTATGCCATTTTATTCAGTGCTAAACTTGCATCAGTCCAAGTGATCACATTTGGATGAAAATGCGGTACTATTGTCTTGATGTATCTCCTGATGTGATTCAATGGGAAGTATACAACTCCCATGTACCATTCTTGCCAAATCTACTCATTAAGGAACCATCAGACAAGTACGGAACATGAGCTATTTCACGAAACAGCTAACCTGAAATATTTAAAAAGTGTCAGTTTCATGAAAGACAAGACAAAAGTGAAGGATGGTTCTAGATTAAAGAACACTAAAGTGACATAGCAACAAAATGTATTTTTGATTTTATATTGGATTTTGATTTTTAAAAAGAAAATTTCAGTGGGATAATTGGGCACTCTAGATTGTATCAATGTTAAGTTTGCATCAATGTTAAGTTGTATATTATTGTATCAATGTTAAGTTTCTTTATGTGATTAATAGTTTGGCTGTTATACAGGAGAATGTCCTTATTTTTAGAGAAAAATTATGATATGTTTACAAGGAAAAGTCAAGATATTTGTAACTTATTTTCAAATAATCAGCAAAAGTGAAGTAATGTGTAGGTATACATATGTATATTTTTTATTTAGAGAAGTAGAGAGAAAAAGCAAATATGGCAAAAATATTAATTGACAAATCTAGGTCGTGGGTCACATCTTCTTTGTACTTTTAACTTTTTGAAGGTTAGAAAATTTTTAAATTGCAAAGTTGGGTAAAAAAACACCAACACATTGTATTTTATGGCTGAGACCATGCCTGACTTTGAGTTATTATGATAAAGTATCCAATGTCAAATATCTGATTAAATTCTAAGGGATTCAATTGCAAAATGCTGCATTTCTAAAAAGTCACATTTTCTTTACTTACAGACTTACACAAGGCGAAAAATCTCAAGTACAGGCAGTTGTTTGAATATGGTAATTGATAGAAAAGTTGACCAAGTAGAAAACTGTAATGTGTCATAATAAAAGATGTTGAGATATGCCTGTATGTTATGTGGCATTATGGTTCACAGAGTTATATGTTATGCTGGAAGCCTTGGATGACAAGGGTTCCATCTCATTCTGCTCAGATTCTGTGGATGACTTTGAGCAAATCATTTTAATTTGTGCAAAATGTGGTCCTTTTAAAATGGAGAAGCTAATTCTGGTTTATATCATATGGCTGTGTAAAGATTAATTTCCTAACTGCAAAGGGTGGTAAATAACTTTTCCCATCTAAATATTAAGTCTTGGAAACACATGGAGGATTGTTGTGTTGAGGAGCTCAGATAATGCTCACTATTTCTGTGCCTTTATAGAGATTTTTCTTACGGGATTATGTGCAGGGTTTTATCCTTTTTTCATAAGCTACAATACTAAGAGAAATCTACCAGTTTTAAAAAAATCTATTTTCCCGCAAGACTCTTAATTTCATTCTGGAAATAAGATTGGGTTTGGGACAGGAGGCCTTGGTAGAAAAATGTACCCCTAACAATGTCATCTATGAAAAATTGTGCTAACTCTCACCTCTAGAAGAGTGAGTTGAGAGCATGTGAAATAACTCAATAGCCATTTCAAACTGTGTTTAATCATTTACAAAAATACAGATCTTTATAGAGAAGGCTGAGTCTTCTGTGGACTAGAGTAGAAGAGGTGAGACATGATCTGGGTGTAACAGGGATGGGTACAGCACTGGGTAGATGAAGGAGACATGAGAAAAAGAAGTCCCATGTGGGTGTTCATTAGGTGCATAGACTTATGCAGGAGCAAGACTTGTGTGCTGACACTAAGGAGATGTAATTGGAGTCCTGTCTGACTGTTGAAGCAAGCTGAGCAATATTATTGGATAGGTGCAATGAAAGCAGTGCCAAACTGATTTGAGTTAATGTCTGGTGAGCAACAGGGAGGAACCAGTGGTGGCTGAATAGGAAATTGACAGTAGCATGATTAAATTGGAAACTAAGTAATGCCTGACAAAATTATGCAGGCAAAGACCAGCACAGAACTTTCCCTTAGGAATCTTGGATAGAATGAGTACTCAGGCCTGAAAAACTGGCTCTGGCAAAGCACTGCTAGGGAGTGTAAGAGAGGGAGTAAGTTATTATGGAGGTAGTAGGTAAGGAGGGCTGTGGTTGATTAGTGATGTCTGCCTAGTGCAGGGATGGGGCCATATAATCCTGATGTCACATACAGTATTTGCCATTCCCGAATGAGAGGAAAGAAGTAAACCAAAAATCCCAGCCTATGCAATGAAAAAAATAATTGAAAACTAGTTTGGGAGAAAGTTGATGATGGAGTTTTACTTATACTTCAATTTGAGGACAGTACAGTAAGTACATTTGGGAACATTGTCACTTATAATTGAAGTGAGCTTACTAGTTAGGTCATCAGACTGGAGGGAAGTAAAACTTCTATAAAGGTCAAATGAATAAACAAATCTGCTTTATCAAGCTGCTTATTTATATATTCATGTGTTTTCTTATGATGAGTCAGTCCCATGCACCCTAGTGTAATCTAGGTGCCATTTAGGGTATATAGTTGTCATACATTACTGCCAGCCAGCTGGCAGCTGCATTGCCCTACTCATTAGTGATTAAGATGGACTAAAGTATATAACACACTTATTTAATCCACAGTGATTTTTAAGTAACTATAAACAAGTGTTCTTGAAACTTGAAGCAGAAAGAAAATAGTACTTACTTTTGATATGTCACACTTGCAACTTGTGCCTGGAACTGAGTTCGTCTTCCATCTTTAGCTAACGTGGTCTGTGGCCAGAGCCACACTTCCTCACTCTTGGATTTGATTCTCATAACTGAAAAAGGGAAGGTGTTGCCTCAACGAGGGATGGCAAGTGTGTACTGCCTCTCTTTCCTCTTGTATCTATGATAAATGAAGAACTCTTCCCCTCTTAGCACTTGACACCAATTGCCCTGTGGTCTGCAACCTTTCATTGTTCATACTTTAGCCAATCTCAGAAGAAGAAAACAATGTTAACAAGAATAGCTATGGCTAACATTTGTTGAGCTTTTTCTGTGTGTCAAGCTTTATGCTAAGCACTTTATGTGTGATACTTTAAGCTTTATGTAATTGTAAACGTTTTCAATTAAGGGGCGGGAATAATCAAAGGAGGACAGATTTTCAGGTTCAAACTGTGAGATGGTGCATTGAAATTAATTGAAATAAATTAAGGAAACGGCCAGAAGTGTAAAGAAAACAAAATAAGAGTCATTTGTTCATTTCCAAGACCTAGCTTATACCTAGTTTGGTAGAACATCACCAATTACTTTTTGATTGGGTAAATTAAGGGTGAAGAAACTTGCTGTATTAGGTTCTTCCCCTGGAGACTGGCCTACATCCAAAGCTGGCTTCTGTTTCTTGATATTCAAGCTGGGGCTGAAAGATTAATCCAAGATTGAGTCCAGCTCAGGGATTCAACCTATTTCAGTACTATTGGATTTCATATCTGCTGACTTGTTAATCATTTTATTCTATAGTTATTCACTTGCTTCTGTCAAATAGGAATCTTTTAATTCCTAAAACAAGGCCCAATTGATTGTTCGTAGATTGTATTTTTTCCAATACAAAACCTTTAGCTACAAACCGTACTTCTTTCAACTGTTAAATAAAAAGATGTTTCAGAAAGCACTATCAGTATTCGTCATTATTTAACAATAAAGTTTAATTAGGCCTTGAGTATACATCAAGTTGAAAGGCAGCTGGTAAAGCTATGATCACTTAGTGGCATGATCACGGGTACTAATAGGGACATTATGCCTGCATTAGGACTATACTCTGCCTGAAAGAATATAGGTCAGTTATTTAAATAATTTACACAGAGTTTGTCCCTTTAATACCTTGCAAAGAGTCAGGCGGAGATAGTATTAGTGAGTTCTGGAAGGCGGGATACAAATTTATTATGACATGTCAATTTTCTTTTTAGTTTCTAAGACTACTATATAATAAATGGGCCTCCACAGCATATTAAATTAATGGACTTTATTTTTCATGTGTAAGAAGAAGAAAAATCTTATGAAGTGTTACCCTAGAATTCCAGGATAGTCTTTGAGTTTCTGGCTCATAATGTAGCTTCTGAGAAGCAATTATAACTTTCATCTTAAACTTCTTTCAATGACAAGTCTCGCTAGAGGGACTGTCACTGGAGTCTTTCTTTAGAGAATGTCTTTTCTTCTCAGGGGAATGATACTCAGCAGCATTCAAAATAGTTCTAGGCAATATTCAGCTATGGAAATTTTATCCAGCCCCGACTTGCAATGATTGCATCCATATATGTCAATGACATTCTCTTCCATTCAGCCTTCCCCTACTTCTTGTGTTTCCCACATTACGTAAACACAAATACATTTTGCTATTATCCATCTCATGACTGTTGATACCCAGATGTAGAGAGATTACATTTGTAGTTAAGATTTCTCCTCGAAGGCTGGCCGAGTCCAAAACTGCCTTCCCATTTCTTGATAGTCAAGTTGAAGCACAGAGATTAATAATCCATCTGCTAATATGGCCCTACTTGTGTTGGAGTCTTCATCAACAGACACCATACCTGCTGTGTCTGTTCATGACCTGCTTGCCTCATCGTAGCCCACACTGTCAAGCCAATGTGCCACACGGTGTAGTCACAAGGATTGCTGTGACAGTGTCTGTTCACCTCCATTTATTCCCAGCAACCAAGGCAGACCCTTGGGCTGTACTTTGTGTCAGTCTGATTATATTAGTGGCTACAGACATGGAGCAGAGAGTGAAATTTTTCAAATGCTGATTGAGAAAGAACCACTTAGTGCAGTCAAACATAAGTGGGCAGATAAGAAATTCCCAGACAGTGGGAGCACAGCACATTCTGTGGTTATTACTATTATTATTATTCTCTAATCAGTATGATTCTCTGGGCACACTTATAGAAGTTCATCCTTTAGTGGAATTTCAAGAAGAAAAATATTTTAAAAAGACAACAGCTCTATCTTCTCTCTGTAAAGAAAATTCATTGACAAAGTTTCTATACAGCAATATTACTGAAAAGCCATTATGGGCCAGGTGCGGTGGCTCGCTCCTGTAATCTCAGCACTTTGGGAGGTTGAGGTGGGTGTATCACCTGAGGTCAGGAGTTAGAGACCAGCCTACCCAACATGGTGAATCCCCATCTCTACTAAAAATACAAAAACACTAGCCTGGTGTGGTGGTGCACACCTGTAGTCCCAGCTACTCAGGAGGCTGAGGCAGGAGAATTGCTTGAACCTGCGAGGCAGAGGTTGCAGTGAGCCAAGATCGTGCCACCGCACTCCAGCCTGGGTGACAGAGAGGGACTCTGTCTCAAAAAGAAATTAAAAAAAAATAGCCATTATATTCTCTACATTATTCAACCATGACCCTACTGAAACGTATCTGCATCAACACCACTTTAATACTGTGATAATGCTCCTTATATGAGAGTGAAGTTATAAATAATAAGTGGAGAGAACTCTACTTTTAGAAGGGAAATGGGTGACTAGTGTTAGCTTTATTGTACATATAATGCTCCATTGACATATGTCAACCAACTCCATTTTCAGTGCCCAATTGAAAGTTTTATAGCCACCACCTTTTCATGACAATAATATTAATATATTCCAGTATGGTTTACTAGCTGACAAAGGTACCATTTAATACATCTTTCATGAAAAAATGCCAGGCCAAGCCGGGCACGGTGGCTCGCGCCTGTAATCCCAGCACTTCTGGAGGCCGAGGCAGGTGGATCACCTGAGGTTAGGGGTTCGAGACCAGCCTGGCCAATATGGTGAAACCCGTCTCTACTAAAAATTAAAAAATTAGCTGGGCGTGGTGGCACATGCCTGTAGCTCCAGCTACTCGGGAGGCTGAAGCAGGAATATTGATTGAACCCAGGAAGTGAAAGTTGCAGTGGGCAGAGATTGTATTACGTCACTCGAACCTGGGTGACAGAGCGAGACTCCATCTCAAAAACAAACAAATCCAGGCCATTAATTGTTGTATTTCTATTTTATGATCCAGAAATACATCTACCCAGAAGAAGAAACATGTTTTCCAAACAAAATCAAGCATTATGTATAAAATAAAGCATGACCCTGCAGGAAGGTCTGGCTAGCAGAGTGACAGCACCAATCAGGTTCTATAATTATTTACTTGTGTGTGAATCCTAGTGCCACTTTTTACCCCTCCCACAGACCTGCAATGATTAACAAACTGTGATGATCAGAAAATACATGACAGGTCCTTCTATAAATTATATCTGGAAACCTGCCTAGATTCTTTGTATAAGAAACACAAATTTAATTCCTATCTTCATACAAGCATAGAATTTACTTTGGTGAGGACTAGTGGTAGATGTTGTTTATAAAGACAGAGAAAAGAAAATGTGATTATCAGTGATAAAAATAAATCCATGTTGTGTTGGTCTGAGTTTATTTAGGAAAAAATATTTACGTAGAAAACCATTAGTGTTGATTTGTTCAGACAGCAGTATGAGAGAAAACGTGTTTCTCTTTACACTTATGGTGTCTCTAGCAGGTGGTAAACTCCAAATAGTTATTTCACATTACGAAGAAATTTTTAATGAGTATCTGATAGGAGTGATTATTGCAGGGTTTAATAATCAGTATCACTGCAACTGAGTCTATTTAAAAATCTATTTATGTGACTGTGTGTAACCCTCTGAGTGAACCAATTTCACTAGCATTTTTGAGTACCTACTATATAGCATGAACTATATAACTGCATGTGAGATTGCAGATCTAGTGGATATATAAAGTTAGGACTGCCATAAAAATAAACGGACCCTTATTTAACTTTCATCTGTCAATTCTTTTTAAAAATACTGTTGTGTTTTGTTCTTTTTTTTTTCCAGAAGAGATGAGTATAAAGTTGAGAAGTTGGTGGATTTTTTGCTATTATTCAGTAATGCAATCATATGATATATTTTAAGAAATGCAATGATTCTGATAGTATTATGGAAGGATGCATGATGCTTTCACCTATTTTCAAGGATGTAGATTATAAATAAATTGATGATGTATCTCCTTAGAATCTTCTCCTTCATTCTAATTTTTCCCTTTAACTCATTCCTTGAAATTTTTCAAAGTAAGTGTTTAAAATGATAAAGAATACACACTCAGGAATAATTCTGCACTTAAAAGGGGGAAAATGCCCCTTGGCATATTCTTCAAAAACACCTATAGTAAAAATCAAATTAGTTTGGGTTTCATTCTTATAAAATGTGTTTCGTTTCACTTAACTTTATTGTGACACAATTGTCGAAAATATACGGATGTTGCTAACTTCCCACCAGAAAGAATAAACCTCCCTTCTGTCACTCACTCGCACTAAAAATTAAAAGATGAACAGGGACCACACATTTGCCTATGCTAATTATAAACCATTCCAACCTGGAGGGCGGGAAGGAATCTTGCCTAGCACCTTTGAGGGGTTGCTTGGTTCATGTAACCATGTCAACTAGGTACTTCTGCTTTGTTCATGTACTTTGTGTTTCTCAGCCGAGGTGGTTCACATTGCTTCTCAATTTCCCTAACCCATTCACCCTCTTTTAACAGCTAAGATGCTTCATTCTCCATCAATTCTACACAATTTTTTCTACTAAGGGAGAATTCTTTTTGCTCGTTTCTGTGCTCACGTAGTGCTTTTGTAGCATGTGCTATTATTACCACTGGCTACTTTTCGTTGTAAATGTTTGTTTTGCTTTCTTACTCCAGGACTGCAAAATTGCACAAATTCAGCAATACAATCGTCTGTTTCTTGGAACTCTGAGGATGAGGACTGTTACTCATCTTTATATATATCCAGAATTTAGAACAGTGATTGGCACACTGTGGGTGTTGAGGAAATGTTTCACAAATGAATAAATAGCGAGTAGTCTGAAGTAGCCAGAAGTATTTTAGGAAGAGACTTCTGGTGGGAATGAGTATGTGTGGTGCCTGGGCAGAGGAAGAGACCGCGGACAGCAGATCAGATAGGCGATTACTGTAAAAGATAATGAAGGGTTTGCCAAAGTGGTGATGATGGGAATGGAGAGGTGGAGGCAGATGCAAGAGATATTTATTTCCTAGGCTTTTTCTTAAAGCTCTTTTCCCCTCCTTCTTAATGTTATGATTTGCTTAGGTGAACTAAACTTAGCCCCACTTTTTGACCCATTTTAATGCACCTATATTGAATAACAAATAATGACAATGAACAAAAGAACACAAGGTTGAAGTAGAAAATTTAAATGTTTTAGCAAGAAAACGAAAACCAAAACCACCAATCATCTCATTTGTGATAAATACACACAGTTAACATTTGGTTTATAGCCTCCGAGACTTTTTTTGGTAAGAATTTGGAGACAATCTAGTAGAATGGTTACCATGACAGACTCAACTGCATTCAAAATCTGGCTCTGATATCTGCCGTGAAATATTTGGCAAAATGTACTCTATTTCTCTCATGTGTACAGTGAGGATTATAATGATTGTACTTAGTTCATGGGATTGTTCTGAGGATTGTGGAAGCTGATAAAATTAAAGCACTAAGTTCAGTTCCTGGAACACAGAACATAAATATATATCCTATTCATATATATATGACAACCATATCAATGTATAAATATGGTTTATAATCTAAATCTTCCTTCTTAATAGTATAAATAAGACCTTTCCATGTTTATCCATAGCATCCATTCTAATGATTGCATAGCATTCATTTATATGACAAAACCTCATTTTCTTAATATTTTTATCATATTTTATTTTTAGAAATGTAGAATTCTCATTTCATAGTTTAATCTTCATGCAAATCTAAGACTATTTCTCTATGATTAATTTTCAGAAGATTAGTCACTGGGTTAAATAGTATGAATATGTTTCAGGTGTTTGATACAAATACCAGACTGCCTTCTAGAATACCATACTTTCGAGCACCAATACAGTGTTTGTTGTTGTTTCTGTTTGTTCTGCTTTTTAATCTGGGCCAGTTTAATAGGTGAGAAGAAAGATTCCTATTTTAATTTACATTTATTTGGGTACTGGAAGATGAGCATCTTTAATTTTTTTAGGTCTTTAGGATTGTTTTGTGAACAGCTTAGCTGTATCATTTTCCAACTTTTCTATTGGTACATGCATCTTCTTTTTTACTGACGTGATAGAAATGTAATCATTGCTAAATTATTTTTGGAGGGTGATGAAGTTCAAAGGGTCTAAAATGACTGCCTTATGTATTTGATATGTTCAGTTTATCAACATGACATTAACAATCTTTTGTAATTTTTGAATGACAGAAAGGTAGTTTTATGTGGTTTAACCTAACAATTTAATGCTTTGTGAAATTGTCAGGCAATTCATACATTGCCTGAGACTTACACCTTAATTTTGTGATTTGGCTTATGC
The DNA here is from genome assembly GCF_028878055.3 of Symphalangus syndactylus. NCBI lineage: Eukaryota > Metazoa > Chordata > Mammalia > Primates > Hylobatidae > Symphalangus > Symphalangus syndactylus. The sequence goes on along the minus strand of NC_072437.2, from coordinate 28,238,874 downwards.
AACTCTATTAGACTATTTTCAATTATATGTGTGCTTGAAAAATTGGTGTTATTGAGCACTTCTGAATCACTGGGTACTGTCTCCTTGCCTCTATGGACAAAAGATTTGGGATACAGTTGCCAAAATGTAGGACTAAATTTAATTTTCCAACAACTTGTGAATGGCATTATCCTACTATTGCACTGTAGACTACAAACATTTTAATTTATAGAGCTGGTAGAGCTTTACTTTATAAACACTTGTGTTGTCTAAGGAACTTTAATGCATTATCACATTTGGTTCTTCTTTAATGTAATTTTTTATTTTTGTGAATACACAGTAGGTATATATATTTATGGGGTACATGAGATATTTTGATACAGGCATGCAATGTGAAATAATCACATCATGAAGAAGAGAGTATCCACCCCCTCAAGCCTTGATTATTTGTGTTAGCAATAATCCAAATATACTCTTTCAGTTATTTTAAAATGTGCAATTAAATTATTATTGGCTACAGTGACCCGGTTGTGCTAGCAAATTGTAGGTCTTATACATTCTTCCTAACTATTTTTTTTGGAACCAGTTAACCTTCTTCACCTCCCCCATCAACCCTCCGCTACGCTTCCCAGCCTCTGGTAACCATCCTTCTACTCTCTGTGTCCACTGAACTCTCATTTGATTCTGACAATAACTTGGTGAAGGACACAGGGTAACCCCCCTGTTATTATAGAAAAAAACACTGAGGCTCCAAGGGGTTAAGTGATGTCCAGAGGCTTGACAGCTAATAAACAGCAGAGTCTGGTCTAGCATCCAAGTCTTCCGACTTCAAATCTAGTGCTTCTTTTCTCTATTCCTTGATCATTGAATCACTTGACCTGGAAATATGTGCTTTCACCTTTGTCAGAAAAATAAAGCCACTGGGATTTGAATCCTGGTGAGAAGCAATAATGTGAAGCTTCCAAATTCCATTGCTCTGTTTTTGTTGTGTCTGTCTTATTTTAGAAATATATGTTTTAGGATGTGCTGTGTAAATGCCAGTTTCAATTTTACAATGGAAAGTGAAAAACAGTGGCATGAGAAAATGTATATTTCACTTACATGTATGGCTTTCCCAAGGACATGTTTCACTTTCAGTGGATTTCACAGTTTTTTTGTTATTTCATTTTATTTTTGTAGTGACATAGCCTTGGGGTAATGTTAAGTTTCTCATAAAGAAGGGATTTTAATGAATATCTGTGGAGGATATTCTTATTTATTGCTCGTGCCTTTCTTTCACTAACTAAATTTCATAGCCAGTCTCTGGAGCACATCGTGATACTGAACCAGTTTTTCATCACCAGTTTCCATTCTCTTTTGAGCTCCCATACCCAGAAACCATCATGCAGAGGATCAATGGCCTTGTAGTGGAATCTATTCTTTTTCTGTGAGTTACTGTTACAGTCTGGCTCCTCCTGTGCTGAATTACTTCTTTCTTGAAATAACCAAAATGAGGTGGGGGAGAGAATTGGGCAGGATCTCAGTATTTTTTGAAATGTTTTGAAGAATAATTGAAAATTTAAACAAAATCAAAGAGAGAAAGCGTGGCCAAGCTGTGTGTGAGTTATTTTGAATTTACAAAACTGTTGTACACATGTTTTTAAATATATAACCAGTTAAGAAATAGTGCATGCAAGAACAGATTAGAACTGGGATGTAAGTGAAAAATCTATATATGGATAAAAATCTTCTATATTGTGAGGATATACTTGGTTTTGGACAAAAAAATAAAAAATAAAAAATAAACCTTATCTTCAGAAATCTCTCAGAAGAGAACAATTTCTCTGGGGACCATCCATTTCATTTGTCAACGATTCACTTCTACCTGCTGAATTACAGAGTCCTGATTAGCTTTCATACTTTATAAGAATCGATACTTTACTTGTCAAACATGATTCAACATTTATCAATTATACTTGGAAATAAAAACAATTCAAAATATGTCTCAATCTCAGAGGACATCCAACTTCTATTTTTTTAATTTTTAATTTTAGTATTTAAAATTTTTTTTAACTTTTAATTTTTGTGTGTACATAGTATTAAGTGTATATATTTGTAGAGTACATGAGATACTTCAATATAGGCATACAATGCATAATAATCACATCATGATAAATGGGATAAACAACCCCTCAAGCATTTATCCTTTGTGATACAAACAATCCAATTATATACTTTTAGTTATTTTAAAATATACAATTAATTATCATTGACTGTAGTTACCCTATTTTTATTAATAATACTATTCTGTAGTATTATTTTATTACTAACACTTTACCATAGTATTATTTTATTAATAGTGCTATACTGTGGTATTATTTTATTAATAATGCTATCAGATTACCTAAAATATGTATAGTTTTCATACCCAAATTTCTACATTATGGTATTAAAAGCTATACATATTTTAGGAAATCTGATCATAAAATGCATGTAGAAAGGTCTGTGAGGAAAGATTTAATACTGGTACTTATGTTCAGGTCAACATCTGGATAAAAATGAGACTACATGAGGCCGGGCGCGGTGGCTCACGCTTGTAATCCCAGCACTTTGGGAGGCCGAGGCGGGCGGATCACGAGGTCAGGAGATCGAGACCACGGTGAAACCCCATCTCTACTAAAAATGCAAAAAGTTGGCCGGGCGTGGTGGCGGGCGCCTGTAGTCCCAGCTACTTGGAGATGCTGAGGCGGGAGAATGGCGTGAACCCGGGAGGCGGAGCTTGCAGTGAGCCGAGATTGCGCCACTGCACTCCAGCCTGGGCGACAGAGACAGACTCCGTCTCAAAAAACAAAAAAAAAATGAGACTACATGAATAATATACATGTCTTCTCTTTGTGATTAGTTGAAAGCTAGATCGCCAAATTTAAAAGGATGGATTCACTTCTGAATAACTTTGAGTCTTTGAGCTTTTTATGGAACAGTTCTCCATGTAAAGGTATTTGAAAAATGTTAGCATCTCGTTATATCAGGAATGTTTGTAGCAATTAAAATACTATGTTAATGCAGAATAACATGGAAAGGTTGCTTGCGTTTCAACCTTTGTAGTTTGGAAACCATTTGGAAATGCATTTCCTTATCCACTTTGCTATTATGGAGCTGAGTGCTTGGAATATTATTGGAAGTGAGGTTTGTATGAAATATAATGAAACACAAAGGAAATGTGCATTTTTATATTTGCTTTTCAACCGACAATACGGCATCTTCTCCATGTGGATTGAATCCAAGCCTGTAACACAGTGAATCCTCCTATTAGCAACAGTTCTGTGAGGCTCTCTGCTGAGGGTCTACCTGCCTGCCATTCCTTCATGACAGCCATCCTCCTTTGGTGACAATGTTCCTTTTATTATGTTTATGAACTTGTTAAGAATTGTAGGAACCATGTTTGGAGATGACACTGTTTCTACATTAAACATTTGAACTTTAAATATAAATACAAGCAGAAATGAAGCTATGAAATTGGTCTGCCCTGCTGTGTCTGTTATGTTGGGAGGGAAAGAGAGAACTGTAGAGGTAGGAGGTTATAAGAATAAAAGACTAATTGTTTAATTACAGCTGAATAGGAGAATAAAGGTAACAGGCTCATTGCATAATATCTAATAATACCCACTCCCAACACACACACACACAATGGAACAACATTGTTTTTGCCCAAAATTACTATTTTACAGACAAGATTTATAATTATAGAGCTAAAAAGTAACATCCTGAAAGATTAATATGCATATAGCACCAACAATGTTGTTAAACTTAAACTGACTTTTCACCGTCCTAATAAATTGATAGAAGCTGTTCTTATCCACCCTAATCAAAGTTACTTTTTCTGTTTCTTTATAAATATATGTATTCAAATGAAAATCATAGTCCTAGTTCACTCTCTGATCCCAGTTTAATGAAGGTAGTCAGGAAAGGTCTTATGAGGAGGTGCTACTTGAACTGAGTCCTGGTGGGAAGGAGGTGTCCATGCTGAGTTGGAGAATGGCTTTCAAAGCAGAAGGAATGGGAGATGCAAAAGCCCTCAGAGGGAGTGAGCTTGCTATGGGGATGGGTGAGAGAGGTTAAAAAAGAGTGGGAATGAGGTGAGGTTGGAGAATTCTGCAGAAAGCAGATTTTCCTGGACCTTGAAGACTATGATATGGAATTTGGATTTTTAATTACAAGGAGAACCCATGGAATGTTTGAAGAAGGAAAGTGACATCTAATGTTCATTTTAGAAGGATTATCTTTGTTTTTCTGTGGAGAAAGAAATGGGGAGAAAACACGAAAGAGGGACCTTTGCAGTCATTTGCACAAAATATACTGGTTCAGTTACGTATTCATTTGTCCGGTCAACAAAAATTCACTGGAGTCCCACCATACGCCAAGGAACTGCTGTAAGTCCTGGGGATACCATGGTTATTAAGGTAAGGATCTTACTCTTACAGAGTTTTGACCAGTGGGAGGTTCAGTAGTGTTAAGTCCCATGAAGACAATACAGGTAATTCAATGCAATGGGAGTATCTAATTACATTGAGTGTCAGGGTCATGGTGGATCCTGAATGACTACAGGAAGCCAAGCTTGAGGAAATCTCCAGAAAGAACTTCAACCCAAGGGAAGCACGAGTGCAAAGGGCCTAAGATGAGAGCACGCCATGCATAAAACAACAACATTGTGTCTGGAGGATTGAGTGATGGAGGAGGGGGCAGGAGGAGTATCCGGCAACTAGAGGGAATCAGCTGCAGCCTCATCAGCTGGGTGAAGTGACTTCCTGTGAGACTGTTGGGCAAATGGGCATGGAGAGAGAGAAAGAGATAAAGATTGAAGAGGAGTTTATGGTGCTGTGTCAACTATTAATGTTTCCTTGGGACTAGCACAGGATGTATCCACCTAGTTAGGAGCCCCACACTCCTCAGGCCATCATGTACAAAGCAATTGACTCATGAACTTCATTTTTTGTCAAATTCCTGTTATCTTATTTAAATGGTAATACTGGCTTTTAGCATTATTGTCATTTTGTTTAAAAAAAATTCTTAATGATAATTGTCAGGAATTGATTTTCTGCTCACTACTTTGCTAAATTCTAAAATGACTATTGCTTAGAGGCAGATAAAATATCTTGTTCTTTAAGAACAAGATCGAGCTATATACATTGGGAATACCCCTCACACTGTTTAAAACCATATTGCTTTAAGTGGTGTATAATGCAACATTTATTGAACTATTTGAAAGTCCCTAATGTGCAGATTCACGTGAAATTACCCCATGTGTCTAGTTTGCACCACTTAACATCCTTTTAATGGAAGCAGGTGGAAAATGTGAAAAAAAAAAAAAGACTAAAATGGCTGTCTTGCCTATTGTTTGAGCATGTAGTTGTTCTGACCAGAAAGTGAAAATTATTGAAAAGGAAAGTTGTTTTTTATTAGCTTGAAGACCTGTTCCAGAACTGTTATTAAAGTGGATACTAAGTGGAGTATGTGACATTTGCTTCATATGCACAGTGGATGATTGATTCCCTCAGCCTAATAGAGTACTTTTTCTACTGACCTTGGTGCAATTACATTATAGTTGCAATTTTCAACATTACATTTTAATAGAATTTTTGAATCTCTTTGTTATTAATAAAGTTAAATATAATCAGAAATGAAAATCTCACTGAAATATTCACCTTGTTACACTTCCACTATGGGCTGCTTCCAGTTCCCGTCACTGCTTTACCCAGAGTAAGCAATAAATGCCCATTTGTTGGATTGGATGGACACTCTTCCCCCACGGTTATTCCACCTCAAAAAGACCAAGATGTTTTTCTTCAAATCGAAAAGTCTTCTAAGCAACACCCTCGAAATATGAAATCAGCAACAAAATTCATTACTTGAGATTTTTCATTTAGAGAAATGATCATAATGACATGCTGTGTTCACAAGTGAGATTTTCTATCTTTAAGCTCTTAAAGTATAGTTTGCCTTTAAATTGCATCCTTTTCTAAATCAGACACAGATTAAACACCCACATAATTACTTTTCGGATAGTTTCTTTGCCACTGCATGGATGTGGAATGTGTTGAAAATTTGTAGTTATTATTGTTTGAATTTTAAGAGCTAAAATAAGAAAACAGTTATGAAAATAAAAATCACCTACAATCTATTGAGGTAATATATGGTGTGGTTTCTTTCAGTCTTTTTTCTTTGCATATATTGTTTGAACTTAATTTAATATAAGAAGTTTTGAAGATGAGTGAATGTATGCCAATATTTGCTCAGAACAAAAGACAGGCAGATTTAGTTGGCAGATTATTCATATTTAGGGTGATACTTAACTGGTATTCCAAACATATTTTTACAGTAGAATAATATCACTACACTGAATTAACTGTCCAAAATATAGCTAAAATTTCTTTAAAAGCTTCCTCAAAGGTTTTCTCTGTAAAAAAAAGGTTTTCGGGCCGGGTGCGGTGGCTCAAGCCTGTAATCCCAGCACTTTGGGAGGCCGAGGCGGGCGGATCACGAGGTCAGGAGATCGAGACCATCCTGGCTAACACGGTGAAACCCCATCTCTACTAAAAATACAAAAAATTAGCCGGGCGTGTTGGCGGGTGCCTGTAGTCTCAGCTACTCGGGAGGCTGAGGCAGGAGAATGGCGTGAACCTGGGAGGCGGAGCTTGCAGTGAGCCGAGATCACGCCACTGCACTCCAGCCTCGGGGACAGAGCAAGACTCCGTCTCAAAAAAAAAAAAAAAAATGTTTTCTCTGTCTGCTCTTGATGGTTCTAGTTAGCAACATGAGAGAGAGAATATGCTCACACAAATTAAATGAAGGCCTTAAAAAGCACAGAGTAGAGATTTAATTAAAGACTGTTTTCCATATAAATTTGTGCTGAAAAGGAAACGTTGGTTGCTTAGGATGCACATTATTTTAATGCTGGGAGTCAGCATTGCGTACTGGTTAGAAACAGACATGGTGGTCACACACCCCCAGCTCCCCGTTTGTTAGCCCAGTGGCATGGGGCAAATTGCTTAACCTCTTTCAGAGTCTCCGTAAAACAACCTGTAGTAATATCTGCCTCATATGATTCTGTTAAGGAATAAATTAAACAATGCTTGCCTTGCAGTTTCAGGGACATGAAAAAAATTAATACAAATGACCATCACACAGGACTGAATGTATTCGGATCAGGCCAGGCGTATCTCATCCCATAATTGTTAATCAATTGTAGAACATGTTCTCTAAGCAGGACAGAAAGTTGGGAAAGAGCTAAAAATATCTTGGGATTCCATGTTTATAAAAGAAAAAGTCGAATGTCCCTGAATATTAGGTAAGACATTTCTCATTGCTTAATATTAGGAGAATGTCTAGAAACACTGTTTCAGAATATTTTCCTTTCTATTTACGTCCAGAAATTGCATAAAGCAAAAATGTTTTTGTTATTCCACAAAGGATAACATGAATTTCAAGTAGTTTATTGCTTTCAGTTGTTTTCAGATCTATTTAAATGTGCTTATTTTTTCCTCGGTTGCTAAGTTATTGTAGTTGGAATTGATCGTCTCTCTGGGAATGATTTCTTCTTGAGCGTTATTTTCTCTGCTCAGATGATTCCACCTTCACCACTCCGCCACCAACAGACTTCTGATATTTTCTTGACTGATGGAGGTGTGATCATTTTCTCTTTTGACCTTATAAAATAATGAGAGCTGCTGGAGTGCCCTTTGAGTTAAATCAATAGAAAGTGCTTCATGTATAATATCTCATTAATAGAGATGGCTAATGGCAAACGTGGGACAGTTTATGCAGCTGACAAGCAAAGCACCTGCCAGTATTTAAGGAATGGATGACCTGTGACCACCGAGACACTTGAGTAAAAGTACAGCTTCCATGTCAGGTAGAAATCTGCTTCTACAAGGCCGGGCGCGGTGGCTCACGCTTGTAATCCCAGCACTTTGGGAGGCCGAGGCGGGCGGATCATGAGGTCAGGAGATCGAGACCACAGTGAAACCCCGTCTCTACTAAAAATACAAAAAAATTAGCTGGTGTGGTGGCAGGCGCCTGTAGTCCCAGCTACTCGGAGAGGCTGAGGCAGGAGAATGGCGTGAACCCAGGAGGCGGAGCTTGCAGTGAGCCGAGATTGCGCCACTGCACTCCAGCCTGGGCGACAGAGCGAGACTCTGTCTCAAAAAAAAAAAAAAAAAAAAAAAGAAAGAAAGAAATCTGCTTCTACCCTCCTTTGCAAGAGGGGATATTGTGTCTGGCTTTTCTCTGATTCACAGCTGTGACGCTTCTTTTTTCCAGATACATTTTAAGGATTTCAGTGTGTCCCATGGTGGGTTTCCTGGGGAAAACACTCTGAGACAGATATTTGAGTGCAGGAAGTTTATCTCAAGAGAGAGTAAGAAACAGGACTGGGCAGAAGGAAAAGTTGAACTTTGCTATAGTTGCCATGAGGACCTCAGCTGGTGTCACCTCTGAGGCCATCTGCCGCTGTGATGGTCCTTCAGAGTTGTCAAGATTGAGGCAGGGAGGCTCAGCCCTTGCGCCTCCGCATCGACCAGGTTATTGGATGTTGGTTATATTAGGGTTAGGGCATAACCTTAGGCAAAGCAGCTCCCTTCAGCTAAGGTTAGATCCCAGAGAGAAACTCGGCTGTAAGCTGTTGGCAGCCAACCCTTCTGGCAGCTGAGACATCTCCTGTCCCCTCCATTCCTCCAGCCTGATGTGGGGATCTGAATGTCCCACCACCACACCTACTACACAGTGCAACATGGAGGAGTTGGCCTTAAATTTCCACTGAACTCTAAAAATCTTTTAAGACTCTGATGTTAGTAGCAGAAAATAGCAAACACACGGTATCATCATCATCATCATTTTTAAGTTTAAAAATGCATGTAATACTGAGGTTGTTTTTGTTGTTTTGTCTATAGATAAAAGAAAAAAATGTGTGAGAGAGAGGTTTTTGGTTTTATTTGTCAAACATTTTCATTGAATTATTTTAATCCAGTTTAGTTTTGCTGTTGGAACTTAAAAGTTAAGAAGCCTTGACTTTTGTGTCGTATGTTTCCGGTAAGATTATTTGGAAACAGGACCACATTTGAAGTTACTGGAAATATTAGGCCCTTCTCTGGGGAAACACCACCTTTCTTTATGGATGTTTGGTTATGGGACATAGTGCTTTCCAAATGTTGTGCACCTACCCCCAACACGCAGACCACCTGATCCCAGTGATGGGTGTTTGGGATATACCTGTCACTTTCAGGGCTGGGACAAGGGTAGGGCAAATGAAATACTTACCTTGGGTGCAAGATTCAAAAAGTAATCCAAACAAATTTTCAAAAATTTATATTATATTTTAATGCAATATTTTAAAATGAAAATTAATGCAAAATTCGTGATGAATGAATTACAAAAGTTTTAAGTAGAGACAGTATTTTTTATTTTACTTTTTGCCTCAGCTTTTACTGTGGCTCAGCTGGGTACTGGCCACTTTAGCAACATTGAAATAATCTGATACACCAATTCCCACTTCCATGTACTTGGTTGAATGATCAATTCCAAAAGCACCTCAAGTGAAATCTATGTAAATACTTCCTATCAATTCTAAAAACATAGAGAAAGGAATATATTTAAATGTATGAGTTCATTGTACACCAACCACAACCTAAGGCAGACCTCTGGGAGCTGGGAGCTGGCATCAGGCTGAAGAAGATGGAAATGAGAAAAGGATCAAAAGATTAAACCGGTTTCACCAAATAATCAATTCCAGGACACAGCCAGTGGTCAAATCCCAGAGTCACTGAGTTTCAAAGCTGAGAATCAGTCCTGGAGTCAAAGCCAAGTCGAAATAGTGTAAGGATCACCATGCTCCAGTAATCTCAGAAGAGAGTTTGTTGTGAAACTGGCATTGCTTGGCTTCCTTTCTGGTCACTGATCTTGTCAATTCCTAAATTAAAAACTGCAAACCTCTCACCATTTCCTATGGCATAAATTCCAAACTTCACATAATATGGCTTTAATGTGTCTCACCCCTCTCCCAACTCCACCTTCACAAAGCACTTTACAAGGCAAATGTCACAAATACAAACAGCTCTGGCTGCAACCACAATACCCTCCCTACCCACTCCCTTAGGCACAGGTGCCCTGCAGCCCACTGCTTTATTTCCTTTGATTTCTCCTCCTGCCGAATGACTGCTCCAAAGCAAGATTTAATTGAATGTCATTTCCTCTTTGAAGCCTTTACCACCTCTCCCAGGTTGGGCTAAGGGCAGAAACTTCTTCCTCACTTAGAACCCCTTGTACTGATATATAATTAATTATATGTTTACATGTCTGTCTCCTAATAGGCTTTTATTTGTTGTATTTGTTACTTAGTAACATTGCTAGTAGTGATGAAGATTATTGTAACAGAAACTGTTTAGATGATACTTCCTATAGCTTCCATAGTCTAGGCCATGTGAAAAGTGTTTTCAATGTGATGTTTCACTTGCTACCAATAAATTTCCTATTATCACATTATCACTTCATGCTATAATATTTCATATCCTCTTCATCTTATTTATGAATGAGCCAGGGCTTAGGGAGCCTTCAACCTTGCTTGAGGTTACATTCATCTTTAGACTTCCAGCCCCTAGCACAGCAATAGCCTCATAAGCACACACAACAGTATGTTCAGTGCAAAATGAGTGCACGATGGTTGTGATCAGCCAGAACAAGTGGAAATCCAGATCATGTTTGCATTCCACATGTATAGAGATACCTACACATGCAGGCTTGTAGACTTAGTTTACTTTTAGAAAAGTTTTATGCAATCAGTATTCCTTGAGAATAAAACTTTTAGACACATGTAATGAATTTTCTCTTGTGAAATAATTGTTCACACCATGATAACTTCAGTACTAGTATTCTACTGAAATTTGATGAATTTGAGTACAGCAAACTCAATTAGCTATATTCTAGGTTTGAACCTCGTACCATCCCAGTTTTTGGATATTCTGCCAAATTTATTAAATTGAGGGCCCAATACAATTTTTTTATGTCAAGATTTTGTTTCCATTATTTTCGTCAGAAAAAAATGAATTTAGCAATGAAATAGAAGCAGTTCTGCTGAGGATTTATGTATAATATAATACATTTCACCCATTCAGTGAGACTTTACGAACTAGTATAAGGTAATATTATGGAGAAAAAATGGTCTTGCTTATTTCATAGAAAACAGGTATTAAAGTGTGGACACATTACAGAGAGAATGTTACCTACCAGGCAGCATCAGACAAACAGCAATCCACCTCCTGCTGTTACAGTTTATCCAAAGAGCTCAGACATCAGCTTTTCTTTCCATTTCTCAGGGATAAAAATCTATTTTCTCTCCATTATAATATCATCTGTTGAAAATGTTCACTGCCTGAAGATTAAAAACTTCTCTACTCTGGAGGTGGATTCTTCTTTTATATCCTGGCCTTGGAGACAAATAGAAGAAAACTATCAATGTGTAATGATTATTACCCGGAGTGCTGTACCTACTACTTAAATTCTTAAATATGTTCTGCATTAGCACCTCTGAGATTCATAGGGATATTAGATCATCTCTTTCCATCTCTTCTGAGATGCCCAAGGAATCTTATGGAGAGAGGAATGTTATCAGGTGTTTTTCTAGCATGAAACCTCTTCTTCCCCATACCTCATATGGTTTTTTTAGCCTCAGCTTCTGTGAAATATTGGTTTGAATAAATAAATGTAAACGTGAATGCAAAAAATATTCACCCATTTTGGAAATCACACATTTAATCTCAACTCATTTTCAAATAAGAAAACTGAGGCCCAAGAAATCACACTATTGGTTGCTGGTGGCGCCAGAACTAGTCTACGTTATAGCATCCCTTGATCTTAGAGTTCCTATCTTTTAAACCTGCATCTCAGAATTCTTCATTAAACCTGGCCACCTTCCGTACACTCTTAATTAAAAGCTGAATTGATTGCATTCTCAGGTATTGACATTATACAGATAAAAGAGGGGAAGCAAGTTTTTGCTCAAATGACCTGAATTTTTTTATTCTGCTAATGAACAAGACAAACACTCTCCTAAAGCTAATTCCGGTTACTTTAATAGGCTGCAATACTCATACATATTCTCTAAACTTTTTGAACTCCGTTTCTTAGAGCCTCCTCAAAGGAAAAAAAATCCCTCCTTGATGAGATTTGTATTTATTTGTCTACCCTATCAATTTCATCACCACTCCAGGCTACGAAGGGTATTTCTACTCAAGTAAAGTGAAAACTTGGTATTCGTACCTGTATTAGCGACGGGGACCACAGGCGAGGATAAGGTGCTATTTGCGATAGTCCAGTGAGTGAGGCAAACATTTCAGCTTGTGATTATTTTTCCTAACTCCTGATAATTGCGTCTGTCTTTCCCTTTGCTCCCCATGTCTAGACACGCTGCCCATCCATGACCTGTTGAGTAAACTAGGCAGTAGATTAAAACACTTGTTTTTCTGGAGAATATCATGATAGTAGCCCCTAGGCATTCTGAAATGAGGGTCTCAATTGCTGTATTGGCAACTGATATAAGAAAAAGGACAAGCAACGACTTTTTAGTTGAATTCGCAATATTATTTTTTTCGTCTGGTCACCATTAGTGTAAGTTTGTGTTGGGCTAGGTGATGCATATATTGTGGACTGAGAGACAGTCTGTCCTCCATGCTCAGGTGCCCTGATTCACATGAAATAAATGACAAATAAGAACATCTGTGAGCCAGGATTGTGTTTCCTCAGGAATTCCAGGTTACCTGTGGAAACAGCTGCCTGAGAGTCCACATTATCCTCAGACTTAGGATTTGATCAATATGAGAAAACTCCAGGGTTGCTTTTTCTTTCTAGCAGTACTGGATTACTGGCTTGCCAATAAGCATTCTTTATTCCTGTGTGCCCAGGGCAAAGGCTGCAGTTAAGAGTGCTGTGACAATTTTACTATAGCACTTAGACTGTATGGGAGTGAATTCTTTTTGGGAAGGAAAACATTTGTGGAAGAAAAATAAATGACAAATTAGGTAGAAACCGCTGACTGACAAAATAGTAACTGATAATTTTTTAGTCATGTGGTGTAAATAAAGTGATATATTTTTTAAGTCTTGAGAATGCTTTTACTTAACATGAAGCAAAAAGCAGAATGTGAAATGTAGTATTAAGAATAGAGGAGTTCATTTTTATCTTTAACATTATTATACTTTGTAGCATTAGCATGGTACTAGTTCTGAAAGTACAAATTGAGAGAAAAGAATTTAGGAAATTACTTAACGTGGGTTCCGAAGGTATCATTTTGACATTTGTAGAGTTAACTATGTGAGCCATGCCCAAAGAAAAAGAGGAAATGACTTGGGAAGCTCCATTAGTAGAAAACAGTAAGTGGGAAGAGATGACATAGTAGATGTCAAGATGGATAGAGAGATAAGGCAGACTGAACAACTTGTAGAATAGACCCACTGCATCTGAGCCTGAGGATCTGGTGTCAATAGCAGCAAGCACTGGCAGCCATACTGAGTACAGAATTTACTTGGCAGAACGGACCAATAGTAACAGCAAACATTGCTTTGGCTCCTTAAAAATCCTACTTATTTGCTCTTTATGCCTCAAGAAAATCCTGCAAAGTGCTCCTTTAAATGCTTATGCAATTTTATGTGTATAGAGAAGAGCTATATCATCATCAAGCTATTCTACATTTGAAATTAAGGAAGAAATAGTTTATCCCTTACTGAAATGATATTGACAGGAAGCAATTTTAAACTGTTCAACAAGTTTTAAAATTCAGCTGAGAGCTCTCAGACTGGTTAAAATGAATGCAAATGTTAGAAGGCTGGTAGTGAGAAAATTAGCCTGAATGTACCATTAGACCTTTGTATTAAAAGATTCTACCATTACGCGTTTGGAGAAAAATATTATTTATTTTTTATAAAATAAGAAACAACAATCTTTATTTTTGCAATATAGCGAATCCAGGAAACTGTCAATACTTTTCCAAGCAGGCAGTATTTTGACTTTTGTGATCTGGAAATTGGTATTTCTAATGCCAAACTAAACACTTTCATAATTATTACACTAACCTAACATTTCTCATGAAGCATGTGTGTTGATCTGTGATCAAGTCCTGTGCAATTTATGGTTTATACCCTTAAGGAAGTCATGTCTATTTTAAGCTGTGTTGGAAGGAAACATTTATGAGAAAGGACACATTTACTCAGAAAATGTGGGGGAAATATGAAGGTTAGCCGTATGATGTCTCCATAAAATCTTCATGCACTTTGAAACTTAAATAATTAAGGTGATAAATATAAAAAATTATACATAACACATAATTCTTTAATATTGAAGATAAACAACTTTTTGTAATATTTCAGATAGTATGATGAATGAAAGATAAGTGAAAATTAACTAAATTCCTATCAGCCAGGAGAGAAAAATCTAGCTTAATTTTTTAAAAAGCGCTTACAATTTGTTTATATTACATTCAAAACACACACATCCTTAAAGTCTTAAAATCTTACTTGTGACACATGAAAGCCATCCCTGTGGAATGATCTGAGAAGAATATGTATATACTACGAGACTGGATATTCAGAATTTTGAATGAAGGATGAGACAAATTTGGCATGCAGAAAAAGATGGACAATGTTGGCTTTGGAAATAATTCTGAGCAATTTTATTAAACTATTTATCCCAGTGCCTAGCAAATAGTATGTGATGAAAACATATTGACTTGCTTCCCTTCCTGTTGATAAGAGATATAAAACTTGTTTTTCTTGAATGGATAATGCTGTTTCCTAAAGTCAGTTTAATGAATTATGGGAGTCCAGAGTTCTTTCATCTGAAATGTGTCCCTAGAAGTTTACTTAAAAACTATAATCTACATATGTCACCAGATGTCACTATCGATTGCAGCATCCTTTCGTGGGATACATAATCTGACACAGAATGGGACAGAAGTTGTTTTTCCTAATGTAATTAACTAATAATTATTGAGCACACCCTACCAAGCTGTCATAAAGACAAATTAGAGGCAGTGAGTTATATGTAAGCACTGCCTTTACCAAGTTCTGATTCTACCCTGTGAACCTGAGGGGTAGGTAATGAGCAACAGTGATGAACAGATCCGTGTATGACTCTCTCTCCAGCCAACTCTTTGGTGAGAAGCATAATAAAAGGTGTAAGTGAAATGTATTGGCAGCATGGCAAACCGAGCATCAGCATCCCATCAGCTGTTAAGAGGAGGTGATATTTGAGCTGGGCCATGAAGAGTGCAGATGGTGACAAAGAATGAGCAAGAACCAGTCACACAAATAAATGAGGTGGAGTCTGGTGGTTTTGTGTAATGTATAAAGACAAAATACCTTCAAAGGTGCAGTCTTTCTGAAACATTTTAATATGTGCTTCCAGAGAATGAAACTCTGAGAACTTGTAGTTTAAACCACGATGGCATTACTAATGCCCCGAAATAGCTCCCTTTCTAAAAGATGTATTAATTTACTACTTAGTAGAAGCAAGCAGTAAGTACAAACAAAGCACAGTTTGCCTATATTTTGTGAAGACAAAGTGAGGTAGAAAGGTAATGATATTTAATAATAGAGATTATTCTCCTTTTAATGTTTTTGTTAATGAATCAGCAACCCAAAGAGAGGAATAAAGTATTTGTCAAATTTCTGAGGGTGAGGACAGCAAAGACAAAGAGATCTTGGTGGAGTTTTTCTTTGTGTGTGTGTGTGTGTGTGTGTGTGTGTGTGTGTGTGTGTGTGTGAGAGAGAGAGAGAGAATAAGAGAAGGAGAAGGCAGAATAAAAGGAAAGAAAAAGGAAGGAGGGAGAAAGGAAAGAAGAGAGAAAAAGACTCTCAGAGCTTATATTTGGAAATTGTTCTTTTTTTCGCTTAGAAAATGTTTGTGTTTCTAAAAACTGATATACTGAGAGCCATAGGAAGTGTATCTATATTTAAAGAAATCTATGTGAGCTATCAGTATGGCATTAAAATTCAGGTAATTTTTGAGTGGTGAAGAGCGTATTTGAAATTGTGATGCACCATGACAAATGGGATGATGCCGAAATCTTGCAGTCTATGAAATCTGGTCGGATGAGATTCATAGGAAATATTGGTATGAATTACACCTGCTGGTGGCCCAGTGAGGGCATAGAGCAAAGCTATGGGCAGGTCTTTAGCCAGTCTGCTTTTGCTGCTGTGAGACCTTAACTGTTATTTCACTGGGGCCAAATCTTTTCTGGTGGCTCAAATGAAATAGTTTAAATTACATGTAAATAAATATGAAAGGAGACAGTGGGGAAGACCGTGGCCTTTGGAATTAGAAAAACTTGGTTTTGAAAGTTAACCAATTTAACTGTCTTTTCTGAGCCCCAGGATTATTATAAAATCTTAAATTAAGTAAATATGGTACATAGTGTGGTGATGATTGAGAAATGTGGAACTACAAGTTTAGAGAAAAATTTATTTAGCTTTAAGTAAAATAAGAAATGGAGATATTATAAGATAATTACACTGAATAAAGTGAGAGAGAGAAAGAGGGAGACAGAGAGAGTCAAGAGAGATTTTCCAGGGACTTCTGGGCTATGGTGGGTTTTCCAGGGATTGGTGGAGGAAGACCGTAATCATAACACAGTCTTTGCCTTACCAATACATAGCAGATACAGGACATGAATTTTTGCTGAACAATATGTGATTTAACGCTGACGTGAGGGCAAGAATGCTGAAAAACGTGCCACTCCGGATCCAAACTGATGCAGCGAGTTCACATTATGTATAGATGACAGAAGTTGAGTCTGTTCCCAGCTGTGTGACCTTGGGCTAGTTCCTTTGCCTCAGTTTCTCCATCTATAAAATAGGATAATATGTACTATATGAAGTTACAGATTAAATGAAGGGGTCCAAAGCATATTCCTCTTCTTCTCTGCTTGATATTGCTGTCTGGCATCCGGGGACTGCTTTGGCTCTCAGAGTAGTGTCGGAGTGTCATGTTGGTGATGGCTTTGCCTCTGCCCATACAACTGTTCTCACAGAGTCATGGCCCACAGACATAATGGCACAGAACAAATCAATAGAAATGCCACAATCTTAGGTTGTTTTGGTTCAGCTACTACATAGCACAGCCTATAGTCTGATAATATGCCTGAAGCCTCTGGATCTTCCCGGAAGAATATTACCTTGAGAGAACCCAGATGATAACACATCCAAAAGAACCTGGCATGTTTTTGATGGAATGAGTGTATAATTGCGGGGATAAAACATTGTCTCCCTCAGTTATATTGTGGGGACAGTGAGGACTAGGCCAATCTGTTGAGCCCAGACAGGTAAGACAATCTTTTAGATATAATAAGGGTAAACAAATTAGCAAGAATGGATTGTAAGCCATGAGCAGTTGAGAAGAGTAAATCTGTACAGGATTCCTTATTTAGCTTGATTCTCTTAATATCTGTTCTGTGTGGTGGTAAAACTTACTGGCATATAATCTGTCTGTGTCCTGAGTCTGTGCAGATTGAGGCTGTAGATAACACAGTTTATCCCCAAGTCTGATTTTTAGTTTTTGTTTGTTTGTTTGTTTTTGAGACGGAGTCTTGTTCTGTCGCCAGGCTGGAGTGCAGTGGCATGATCTCAGCTCACTGCAACCTCCACCTCCAGGGTTCAAACTATTCTCCTGCCTCCGCCTCCCAAGTAGCTGGAATTACAGGGGTGCACCACCATGTCCAGTTAATTTTTGTATTTTTAGTAGAGATGAGGTTTCACCATATTGGTCAGGATTCTCTCGATCTCTTGACCTGGTGCTCCGCCTGCCTCGGCCTCCCAAAGTGCTGGGATTACAGGCGTGAGCCACTATGCCCAGCCTCATTGATAGGTTTAATGGCCAAAATTAATACCTTCCGTTAGAATTTATTGGAATAAAAATATTGTTTATAGATCAATGAGACATGTAAAATAATATTGGTTAATTTCTTTTTACTTTTTTATTTTTGGAGACATGGTCTCACTCTTTCACCCAGGCCGGAGTGCAGTGGTGCAGCCATAGCTCGCTGCATCTTCGATCTCTTAGGCTCAAGTGATCCTCCTGCCTCAGCCTCCTGAGTAGCTAGGACTACAGGCATGAGACACCATGCCCAGCTTTTATTATTATTATTATGTAGTGACGGATTTTTGCTGTGTTGCCCAGGCTGGTCTCAAACTCTTGGCTTCAAGTGATCTTCCCACCTTAACCTCCCAAAGCACTGGTACTACAGTCACGAGTCACCATGCCTGGCCTGGGTTACTTGCTTATACATGTTCTTCATATGTCACTTTACCAAATTTGTTTTTGTTAATTTGTTGGCTTTGTTTAGTTTGGTTTGTAAAATCAGATACCACAATGGTAGTTCTTATTGCCCCAGATAGCAGAGAAATTTCCTTTTACTATGCCAGAAAACCACCAACGAAAGAAAAGCAATTTCTCCCTTGAGAAATTTGAAGCAAAGCTTGCAGAGGTATTTGATAACACAAAGTTGCCAATAAAATCTAGGTGCTTCTCAGTCCATGATAGTCTTCTTAGTTCCTTAATCTTGCAAGCCCAGTTGTGAGTGGAGGTAGGATTTGCAACAGTTAGAAGTAAAACTATAAAGGCAAGCCAGATGCAAGGATCAAATACGGAAATTTTCAGCTGACTCATTCTTGGATGAGCAGATTTCACTGTTGGATTGCCGACACCAGTAGACTTTGTAGAAAGATGGACTCAGAGTGAGATATATGATGTCTCAGGAATCTGAATATCTTGGCTCATTGATAACACTTACCCTTAGTGATCCCAGTGGGTTTGCAGCTCTCAGAGAAAGAAAGTCACCTCGCTGATCACAGTCCTGGAAGATCCTAGCCCGTACGTTCTGCCATGAGGTACACAGTGTTGCTTAAGTAAATCCCCATGTTTGAGACCAATTGTAGATATTTGCATAAATGTAACCTAGAAGCCAGCAGCTGACTACTGCAATTTTATATCAAAAATAGAATGGAGGCCCTAAGCCCTAATGATCATGGAAACTTACTTGAAAGACAAGACACTCTGGAATACATATGGAGGGAAAAATGTCATTGTGAAAATCATCTGCATGCCAATTCTCAGTGGTAAAAGTGAAAAACAAGTCTTTCCAATGTATTTATAGCTGTATGGATAATAAATCAGGCATTTTCTTGTGCTATGTAATGCTCTTCCCAGACCACATTAAAAATATTGTGTACCATCCCAGCACCATATGATAGCATGATAGAATTCCAAACTGATATGTATTTAACTTTTTTGTATGGATGGTTAAATGTTCTATCTGACAGACATGCTGGAGGCAATGAGAGAGGAACTGTAATGGTAGGGATAGGTTCTGGAGCTCCAAGGCATAAACAGAGGTTCAGAAAAATCAGAGTCACACTTCTGCTTGCCCATTTAAACACAAAAACACAGGTTTTAATTCCATGTATACTTAGGGAATGCTTTTACTTATTTATTATGTAATGAGCAGTTTATAGCCATGAAAAAAATGCGCCCCTTCAAAAGGCTTGCTGCCCACCAATATGCTGGACACATTTACAGATTAGTGTAATGTTGCACTGCAACAGGTTATATTCCAGAATAGATAGGGAGACTTACAGCTCAGAATTAAGATTTAAAATATATTTAAATACAGGCATACCTCCTTTTATTGTGTTTCCCTTTATTGAGCTTCACACATAATGCTTTTTTTTTTTTTTTTGGTTTGTTTACAAATTGAAGGTTTGTGGTAACCCTGCATTGAACTAGTATGTTGGTGCCATTTTTTTTCTCAACAGAATATGATTAATTTGTGTCTCTGTGTCACATTTTAGGAATATTTCCAATATTTTAAGTTCATTATCGGTATCTGTTTTGGTGATCTTTGGTCAGTGATCTTTGATGTTAATATTGTAATTGTCTTGGAGCACCATGAATCATGCCCATATAAAACAGCAAACTTCTTTGAAAAATGTGTGTTGTGACCGCTCCACCAACTGTCCATTATGTCATCTCTTCCCGTCACCTTGAGCCTCCATATTACCTGAGATACAGCAATGTTAAAATTAGGCCAGTTAATAACTCTACAGTGGCCTCTCAGTGTTCAAGTGGAAAAGAAGAGTCATGTATTTTTCACTTTAAATCAAAAGCTATAATGATTAAGCTTAGTGAGGAAGACATGTGGAAAGCCAAGGCAGGCTGAAAGCTAGACCTCTTGCACCAAACAGTTAGCTAAGTTGTGAATGCAAAGGAAATGTTTTTGAAGGAAATTAAAAGTGCTACTCCAGCGAACACAAACATGATAAGAAAGTGAAACAGCCTTATTGCTGATATGTAGAAGGTTTGAGTGGTCTGGATAGATGATCAAACCAGTCACAACATTTCCTTCAGTCAAATCTTAATCCACAGCAAGGCCCTAACTCCCTTCAATTCTGTGAAGACTAAAAAATGTAAGGGAGAGACACAAGAAAATTTTGAAGCTAGCAGAGGTTCATGATATTGAAGGAAGGAAGCCACCTCCATGACATCAAAGTTCAATGTGAAGCAGCAGGTGCTGATGAAGAAGCTATAGCAAGTTATCCAGAAAAATAGAACTAAGATAACTGATGAAGATGGCTACACTAAACAACAGATTTTCAATATAGATGAAACAGCCCTCTATTAGAAGAAAATACCATGTAAGACTTTCACATTTAGAGAGAAGTTAATGCCTGCCTTCAAAGCTTCAAAGGACAGGCTGACTCATTTGTTAGGAGCTAATGCAGCTGGTGACTTTAAATTGAGGCCAATGATCATTTATCATTCTGAAAATCCTAGGGCTATTAAGAATTATGATAAATCCACTCTAACTGTGTTCTATAAGTGAAACAACCAAACCTGGATTGACAGTGCACCTGTTTACAGCATGGTTTAATGAATATTTGACACCTATTCCTGAGACCTACTGCTCAGAAAAAAGTATTATTTTCAAGGTATTACTGCTCATTGACAATGCACCTGGCCACCCAAGAGCTCTGATGGAGATGTACAAGGAGATTCATGTTGTTTTCATTCCTGCTAACACGATATCCATTCTGCAGTCCGTAGATCAAGGAGTCATTTCGGCTTTCAAATCTTATTATTTTAGAAATACATGTCATAAAGCTGTAGTTTCCATAGAGAGTGATTTCTATGAGGCATCTGGGCAAAGTCAATTGAAAACCTTCAGGAAAGGATTCACCATTCTAGGTTCCGTTAAGAACATTAGTGATTTATGGGAAGAGTCAAATGATCAATATTAACAGGAGTTTGGAAGAAGTTGATTCCAGCGCTCATGGATGACTTAGGCGTTCAAGGCTTCAGTGGAGAAAGTTGCCGCATACGTGGTGGAAATAGCAAGAGAACGAGAAATAGAAGGGTAGTCCGAAGATGTGAATGAATTGCTGCAATCTCATGACAAAACATGAACAAATGAGGAGTTGCTTCTTAAGGATGAGTGAAGAAAACAGTTTCTTGAGATGGAATCTACTTTTATTGAGGATGCTATGAATATTGTTGAGATGACAACAAAAGATATACAATATTACATAAGTTAGTTGAGAAAGCAGCAGCAGGGTCTGAGAGGATTGACACCAATTGTGAAAGAAATTCTACTGTGGGTACAAGGCTATCAAATAGGATCGCATGCTACAGGAAACTGTTTAATGTAGGGAAGATTCAATTGATATGACACATTTTGTTGTTGTCCTATTTTACGAAATTGCCCCAGTCACCTCAATGTCCAGCAACCACTTCCCTGATCCATCAGCAGCCATCAACATCGAAGCAAGATTTTCCACCAGCAAAAAGATTAATGTATCACTGAAAGCTGAGATGATCATTAACATTTTCTAGCAATAAAATATTTTAAATTAAGGTATGTACATTGTTTTTTAGACATAACCCTATTGCACATTTAATGGACTACAGAATATTATAAACATACCTTATATGCATTGAGAAACCAACAAAATTGTGTGACTCACTTTGTTGTAATATTCGTTTTATTGCAGTGGTCTAGAACTGAACCTGCAATATCTACCAGTTATGCCTTGATATGGTTTGGCATTGTCCCAACCCAAGTCTCATCCTGAATTGGAGCTCCCACAATTCCCACATGTTGTGGGAGGGACCCAGTGGAAGGTACTTGGTGGGAGGTAATTGAATCATGGGAGTTCTCATGTGCTGTTCTCATGATAGTGAGTAAGTCTCATAAGATTTGATGATTTTATAAAGGGGAGTTTCCCTGTGCAAGTTCTTTATCTTGCTTGCCACCATGTAAGACATCCCTTGCTCTTCTGCTGTGATTGTGAGGCCTTCCCAGCTATGTCGAACTGTGAGTCAATTAAACCTCTTTCCTTTATAAATTACCCAGCCTCATGAGAATCACTTGAACCCGGGAGGTGGACATTGCAGTGAGCCGAGATTGCACCATTACACTCTAGCCTGGGCGACAAGAGTGAAACTCCATCTAAAATAAAATAAAATAAATAAAATAAAATATACACCAAGCTTTGGGTATATCTTTATTAGCAGCATGAGAACTGACTAATACATGGCTGAATAAGACTTTTCTACATACTTCAGATATCTTCCTCTTCTATGCATTTTATTTGTACCTTCTTGTCATCATTTCCTAAGTATGTGTCCTTAAAAGCATTGTTTAACCTCTCTAAGCCTTAGTTTTATCCTCTGTCATATGACAGTGACACAAAATAATTAATAGTTTTATTGTAAATGTTTAATAGCTGAAAACTCCAGAACTGCTTAGTACAGTGTGTGGCACAATCAACAATACCCGTATCTTACTTTATCAATATTACAATATAGTAGAACAAGTGCTGTGGAATCAATAAGTGAGTTAATAAACAAATAATCTAGGCTGCAATTTTATGGCCATATAATATCTTGAGACCTGATAATCAAGGCCAAGAGTATCATATAAAAAATTTTCTCATAATCAACTTCTGATTATCAGTCTTCTTCACAGATATTATTTCTTCAACCACTTGGATATTTCCATGATTTCTGGAACTCCCTGTCACAAGTTGGGCAATTACAGGCAAGAGTTTTGTTACCTCCTGAGTTTCTGCCACTTGGTCACTTGTGCAGAGATGCCTTAGTGGAGAAGCAGATGGCAGTGATGGTTTTCATCTGTGGGTTTTATTATTTTGTTTGTTTTTCTTTATTGTTATGGCTAATCAAATTTCACAGTTTTCTTGCAGGAAAAGTTGAACCAAGTGCAGTACAAGTTGGAAAGTAGAAACCATTTATTAATGTCTTACCAAGTACCCAGGTACCTGCTAGATATTAGGAAGGGTGTCAAAAAGATCACCCACCTGGCTTGTGGAGCTTCCAGTTAGGCTGAAGAACTAGGTGGAGATCATGGAGGCATTTTTATTTATGTATTTTTTTTTCAGCTTGCATTTATTTATTTTTTTGATTATACCCTGATTTTTTTTATTATACTTTAAGTTCTAGGGTACGTGTGCACAACGTGCAGGTTTGTTACATATGTATACATGTGCAATGTTGGTGTGCTGCACCCATTAACTGGTCATTTACATCAGGTATATCTCCTAATGCTATCCCTCCCCCTTCCCCCCACCCCACAACAGGCCCCAGTGTGTGATGTTCCCCACCCCACGTCCAAGTGTTCTCATTGTTCAGTTCCCACCTATGAGTGAGAACATGCGGTGTTTGGTTTTTTGTCCTTGTGATAGTTTGCTGAGAATGATGGTTTCTAGCTTCATCCATGTCTCTACAAAGGACATGAACTCATCATTTTTTATGGCTGTATTGTATTCTGTGGTGTATATGTGCCACATTTTCTTAATCCAGTCTATCATTGATGGACATTTGGGTTGGTTCCAAGTCTTTGCTATTGTGAATAATGCCACAATAAACTTATGTGTGCATGTGTCTTTATAGAAGCATGATTTATAATCCTTTGGGTATATACCCAGTAATGGGATGGCTGGGTCAAATTGTACTTCTAGTTCTAGATCCTTGAGGAATCACCACCCTGTCTTTCACAATGGTTGAACTAGTTTACAGTCCCACCAACAGGGTAAAAGCATTCCTATTTCTCCACATCCTCTCCAGCACCTGTTGTTTCCTGACTTTTTAATGATGGTGTGAGATGGTATCTCATTGTGGTTTTGATTTGCATTTCTCTGATGGCCAGTGATGATGAACATTTTTTCAGGTGTCTGTTGTCTGCATAAATATCTTCTTTTGAGAAGTCTCTGTTCATATCCTTCGCCTACTTTCTGATGGGTTGTTTGATTTTTTTCTTGTAAATTTGTTTGAGTTCATTGTAGATTCTGGATATTAGCCCTTTGTCAGATGAGTAGGTTGCAAAAATTTTCTCCCATTCTGTAGGTTGTCTGTTCACTCTGATGGTAGTTTCTTTTGCTGTGCAGAAGCTCTTTAGTTTAATTAGATCTCGTTTGTCAATTTTGGCTTCTGTTGCCATTGCTTTGGTGTTTTAGTCATGAAGTCCTTGCTCATGCCTATGTCCCGAATGGTATTGCCTAGGTTCTCACTCTGTCACTCAAGCTCAAGTGCAGTGGCATGATCACAGCTCACTGCAGCCTTGACCCGGAGGCAATTTTAAGGAAACCGATGAAGACAAGTTATGGGCAGTGGACATAAACCTTTCCTCTGGGAGGAAAGAGTAGGAGGGATGGAATCAATCCAGGACAGCTAGCTGGGGACATGATGGTTCCCTGCTGGATAGAATGATCTGGATTTTAAACAGGAAAGGATGGGCATTTTTGAACAAAAGAAGATAGATAATACATAAAGACATGAATTCACTTTGACTTTAGAGAAAGTAAAGGGTCTTTTGGAGCAAAGGGAAAGGTTAATGGAGGGCACCGATATCCAGCCTGAGAAGAGTACATTTAATCTGATCAGTGAAAAGGATCCACCAGAGGCTCCTGAGTAGAGGAAAGACATAATGAAAAGGAGTTTAAGAAGATTTTCTAGCAGCATTGTGCAGGTGGAATTGGAGCGAGAAAGACTCTAAGCAAAGAAACCAGTGAAATTGCTACTGCAGCCTCCTGGTTTAAAGTGATGGGATCCCATACTAGGGTGATGCTGGTAGAAAGGAGAAAAGGATCTGATTTATCAAATTCTGTGTGTTTTGAAGATTATATGTGTACCTGAAATGAATGAATGTTCCTCAGAATAACAATCTCTTTACTATATACAATTTTATATCACCTTTCTACCACCTCCCATCCCCCAGAAACTATACAAATAAAATCTAAGGAAGCATGAGTTTTACAAGAATAAATTTCTTCAGTATTCTTCCACTAGGAGCTTAAGTCCATGTGTTTCAGTATCTTCCAAGATGGATATGCACAGCGATGACTATGAATGTCTTTCATTTCTTATCCCCAAACATAAACAAGCCAGTTATATACATTTTTCCTGGAAAATATGACAGATTAAGACAATCTTTGATTTAACAAAGTTTGAGCTTTTTCTTTTTGGATATTTAATTGCCTGTTAAGTATATATATATTTTTATTATTGAAAAAATCAGAGGAATGTTCTCATTTTTTTATCCCGTAACTGTACCTATTTAGAAAGTAGATACTGATTGGTAATTTATAATATAATATTATACCAGCATTTCAGTTTTAGCTACTAGTTATCTTACATCCATGTGTACTTGTCTTTTGAAGATTGCTTTAAGAGTTTTCTAGGTCTCGTTTTCTTTCTAGAAAACAAGTAGAAGCCTTTATATTGATATCTGTATGTGCATAACTTGATGAGCACTTTTGCTTCTTAGAGAACCTAACACCTCTCTGCAATCTTCTTAAAGTTCAATTGTTTATCCTTAGATAACTTGCCCGTTTTCTTCCTTGCCTATACTCTTTAAAACTGCAAACAATGGTAAAACATCAATTTTAATAATATGAAACTATTTCAGGATTTTATCAGATGTTCAGAAACTTTAATGATATAAGTCATATTTGATTTATGAGTCACCTCTAGGGACCAATTCTTATGAATAAAATTTTTTTTTCTGGTCTTTGCTATCATTAAAATATTTTGAGAAGCTAATTGGCCAAATGATAGCAAAATAAGTAGCTGAACAAGGAGTCTGGCTATGTTAACTGGATTGATTAGGTAATGAACTTTTACTGAATTTATTTAAGCACATTTTGTTAAGCACCTTGGTAGGGGCTAAGCACAATGCTTGTAATTGGGTAGCAAGAAGTGTGTAATTTTTATGGAATATCTTATGGAATGCATAGCCTTTGAGAAGACCAGGCATATTCACAGCATATTTAATGGAAGTCAGACTTGGGAATACAACAACACATAGTTTAAAATGAGAGTGAAATTTTTCCGTGGTGGGATTGTAAAAGATCAAGGATATGTTAGTCTGAGGTTATTGATTTCACAAATACTTGGTGTTCTGGGACTGTTATGTAAGGTGTCCAATAGAAGAGAGAAGCAGGTTAGAAATCTAGGACTGAAGATTGGGCCTGAAGAAAGAATGGCCTTAATCATGATCTAAGGAGTGTGAACTTGATTCTGAAGACATTAGAAAAGTTTCTGTGATGTTTGATCAAGGAAGATACTTTATGACATCAGAGCCGTAAATAACTGCTTTGTAAAATGGTGCTTTCACCAATGTAAAAATAGAAATCATTTAGAATAGCAATAACCATTATATATGCTTAGGAGAAATTACGAGATTTTATTTTTATTCTGTGACCATAGAAAATCAATTCCTTACTTCACTATATTTTGTATTCTCAAGATTCCAGCAGATAATTATCAGTATTTATTAGTGAATCTGTTTATTGATTATGTTCAATTGTTGTTATCAAAATATACTATTAAAAGTATCCACAGCAAAAAGTTTCCAGTAAAAAGTCAAAATTCAATTCTTCTTCTTCTTCTTTTTTTTTTTTTTTTTTTTTTTTGGTAAATTGGTGTTAAGTGGGGATGAGAGCAAGGGAATGGTTTTTCTATTAAATTTTCAAGATTCATTTTATTTCATTTTCAAGGTTCATTTTAAGAGACAAGAAATTGAAAAAGTAACTCATCATCACTCTACCTTGGCGTGGTGGCTCACGCCTGTAATCCCAGCACTTTGGGAGGCCGAGGTGGGTGGATCACGAGGTCAGAGGTTTGAGAGCAGCCTGGCTAATATGGTGAAACTTCGTCTCTACTAAAAATACAAAAATTAGCTGGGTGTGGTGGCACGTGCCCGTAGTCCCAGCTACTCCGGAGGCTGCAGCAGAAGAATCGCTTGAACCTGGGAGGCGGAGGTTGTAGTAAGCTGAGATTGCGCCACTGCACTCCAGCCTGGGTGACAGAGCGAGACTGCATCTCAAAACAAACAAACAAACAACAACAACAACAAAAACATGCCATGCATATAAAGCAAACAAAGAAATATGTTTTTACTTTTATTCTTTTAAAATGCCCTCTCATCAGAACACAAACTCTCATAAAATTGTAATTCAGAGCTTTGAATATCACATGGTGGTTCTGACAGCCAACATAATTTTTCCTTTTAATACTTTTCCTACTTTGTATATATCATATGTAGTTCATTTCACATACATTTTATTATTTCCAAATATGTCTAATATTTTGGTAGTATAATTGTTTTTAGAAGAAGTATACAAATGAAGAATTTGATATTCTTATTTCACTGAGTATAGAACTTAGCATTTTCTTTTAAAATAGGAGACAATAGTACGTTCAGTCTTTCATCCTCAAAATATGTAACTGACTTTTTTTTATAAACTACACCAACTCTTTATATCACTGTTACTTGGTCTTTGTTTATGGTGAGTTGGAAGCAAACATTTCTGCTATAGTCCTAAATGTTATTTCAGTTTATAGTTTCTTACTGAACAGAGTTAGAGGGTATTAGAGGAGTCGGAAAAATATACTGTACCGACGTCTGGAGTAGTAAGGGATTTTTATGTTTCCTTTTTTTTCTTTTGTAACCAGCCTATGTTTAGGTCATAGTGAATGTGATATCATTATCTTTACAGAGTAGTTATCTGAGTGCACGTAACCTCATTTTCTATAATGGGAGTTTATGGATGAAGAGCATATCCTAGTTCCTAATACGGTCATAGTCAGGGCTCTTAAGCATCATTTTTGTATGTGATGTCCGTATTAAACTAAATTGCAATTCTAGGTGAAAGGTAATATTGGGAACATCTGATGTTTTCTAAGTGAACCATAATTCAAATCAGTATTCAAGAGGCTCAAACTTCTCTATTTTAAGAGAAATGGAGTCTGTCAACTCTTCACTGTCTTCTTCACATCTCCTGCACCAATCTGCAGAGCAAATTATTGCTTTCACCATGTTCCTATCACTCTAGTAGTGCTAATTACACTAACTTGCATTTAATCCTGTAATGTTATGTCATCCATTCTCGATGTGAACTTGTTAATGGGATCTTATTCAGCTTTTCTAGTGCCTAGCATATTGTCAAGGACATAGTGGGCTTTAAATAAATCCTTATTGAATGCATAAATGATGGAAAAATCAAAGGCAGGCTACAAATATATGAATGCCAGGAATTTTATTTACTACACTTTGATTTTAAACAAATATTAATGGTTATACAAGGAACTCTTCAGGAAAGCTATTTTTTTTTTTTTTTTTTTAAGAACTTTCTGCTGGGCTTTGAGACAGAAGAAATAAACCTTCACAGGCAAAGATGGCAGGGAGGGAGGGTGAAGGAAACGGATAAAAAGGTTGTCTGTCAGAATAAGGACAGATAGTGTTTTTAGTAATCATGCTAAAATAATGGGAGATAGTAGGAATGATTGAAAGAAACCTTTTTGGGTTTATGACTAAACCGGACACCTACTTGTTTACTTTTTAAAATTCAATTGTACATATATTTTTTAAACTTCCTAAGGTTAAACCTTCCAAGGTCAAGAGTAAGAGTATAGGGATGTTGTAGCTAGTTTGGAATGCATTCCATCCTAGCTCCTGCAAGCTTCTTTCACTCAAAAGTGCTCAGAGATGTGATTAGAACCCCCAGTTTTTCATCCTAGAGCAGACTTCCTTTGTCTAGGCCTTTGGCCTGAAAATTCAGCATCCCACGTGTCTTGCTGCACCACTGAGATCATCTTTGTTAGACAATTTGAGCACTCATTCAGAAATACTGCAATCACAAATTATTTTTCAGTGACTCTGGATAGGAGGGTATTAGTAGCTGCTAGAATCATCAATTTAGCGAGAATAGGTTTTTACAGCCAAGTTGGGTTTTTACGACCCATTACAAACTACTCTTTGTACACGTGAAAAAGCAGCAGAAGTGGCATGTCTACAGGAATAATTAGACATAGCATGATGACTACAACCCGTTTTCATGATTCTCCTCAGTTATTTTGTCTGTAGTAGTATAAATGGAGCTTTAAGACACTGCTCAGGATGAATTGTTCGATTGAGGTAACAATGTGACTGAAAGATATGTAGAAATTGTCTCTTGCTGTTAGATTCGATGTTTGCTTTTTCTTTGAAAATATGAACTTGAACGAGGTTAATGTTAATAAGGTACTTCTGTAGCTTTATTTTTTAAACTGTTGAAATTTATTTTTTGTGTCTTTACTTTTTTATTTTTTGTTTGATAAGTTTCAGATTTATGAAAATAAAAAAAGGATTTTTAAAAAAATCAATGCCATTAGCAGAAATATAAAGTATTTTACTAATTTTTTTGGGGCGGTGGTGGTGCTTGCTGTGTTAGGTTCTCTGGTTTGAAAGACCCGTAACCTGCCTTACATCACAGAGTAAGCAAGAATTAAGTAGGAGACTGAATCTAAAATCCACTCGTTGTAGCCAAATACATCATGGCTGCAGACTGCTTTGCTATATAAGGGGCCACTGAAACTTGATTCTAGCTGTCATTGTCATTAACTCATGACTTTATCAAATTCTAATGTTAGTGGCAAAACAGTTACAGTATAAAGTTGAGAATTTGTTGCTTCTTTATGGAATTTCTCTTCTTTTAGCTGTGACATTTACATTTTAGATATTTAGGTTCAAAACCAAATTAAAGCAAAAACACGCAAACATTCTCATCACATGTTTAGGAGAGATTGTGTTAACGTTTTTTTTTTTTCTGATTTTTCCCATCATCAGCATGTGCACAGAAATTTTTTAGAGTAAAATACCTTCTTCCACAGGTTGGTTTGGCACATCAGACCATAGGTTAATTCCCTCTATCCATTCTACTCCATCTCACCAAAGTTGCATGATGAGGAAATCAATCCCTTTTCTAGATAAGGATGCACACATTACTTTTGATCAAGACATTGTAATTATCCCTATTCCCCAAATGAGCTTTTCTATTAAATATTCAAAACTCAAACTTAAAATGATAATGCACAACTTAAGTCTTTAGTTGGAAATATATACATGAAGTGTTATATAAACTAAATTATCAGTCCTTTCAATTATTGGATGAGTTTATGTCTTGATAACCTGGATCTTGGTTATACATTTCTCGGTACAATTTTCATCAAGTTGCCTTGGAGGAGTTCAATGCCTGTTTGTATAATAGCTTTTCATTGTTTCAATGAATCTCTCATCATTATCAAAGGGTTTTTCAGAAAAGAGTTAAGTCTGATAGCCTGAGCATTAATGAACGAAACCAAAAATAGATTTAATCAGGCATGTGCGTGCCACTGTTAATAAATAATGTCTATTCATTGCTGAGTTAAACTACATGTCGAGTTTTTTTCCCTTTAATCTTGTACATGATTCTGCACATAGGGCCAAGGCAACAACACCTCTCGCTGTATACTTTTCTCTGTGTCTTTCTTAAGTGTCTGTATGATGGCTTTAGTTATAACCAACTTCCTTAGAGTGGAGCTAGACTTAATTAACAATGAATTGATAATTACAACATGTGCTTCATAATGATGTTTTGGTCAAGGATGAACCACATATGTGATGATGGTCCCAGATGATTATAATATAGCTTAAAAATTCCTGTCGTGAAATACTTATCATTGTGGTATAATTTCCTTACATTATTCAATAGAATAACATACTGCACAGGTTTGTAGCCTAAGAGCAAAAGACTATACCATATAGCCTGGGTGTACAGTATGCTATACCATCTAGGTTTATGTGAGTGTACTCTATGAGGTTTGCACAGCAGTGAAATCTCTTCACACTCATTTTTCAGAATATATCCCTGTCATTAAGTGATGTATGACTATGCGTGAATTTGGAACTTCTTAGAAAGGCATAGTGTAAGTTGAAGTACTTTCATGGAGGATATTTTTCCATATGAAAATCACCATGATCAAAAGCTCACAAAGGAATATTATTCAGATACTAATTAAATAAGAATATAAATAGGAGACTTGCCTCTGTAAATATTGTCAAACAAGACTGAGTAACGTAATCTGGATACTTGCATTGACGTTTGATTTTATTCTGTTTTCCATATCTAAGTGGAACTGTTTATTATATGTGAAATAGTGTTTTTATCAAAATTATTTTGTCCTATCCAGTAATAAATATCTTGTATGAGATTCAATAAGGAATCCTCCTTTATCAAGCCTCAGAAGGCGTTCCTGCTTTCATACTTCCAGATACTTAAAATGACAACAACAACAACAAAAACAAAATAAAACTTCTTTGAGCATCTCTTCATTCATTAGTTAATCTGCTTCTTTATTAAGTGAACATTTATTGATTGTCTACTACATATAGAAAGGTAGAAGAAACATAATTCAGAATTTGCATCTTCAAGTAGCTAAAGGCACTGTACTGTGTAAAGACGCAAGACATTGAATTCTTGAGCCAAATACCCATGACTGAGAGTAGGGATAGATATAGAATAGGCACTTAATAAATATTTGTGAAATGAGTGAACAAAGCACGATGTAAGGATGCCCATGCATGCTGTGATAAAAGTACAGATGAGACAGTTTCCTTAATCCATAAGGAAGGGTCCAAGATGAAGTATAGGAAAGACTAAGAAAGGGAGGAAGTCAACCACCACACATTAAGGGAGGGTTAGGAATTACAGGCATTGTGGTATTGCCAGCACATCAAGTATGAAACAGAGGCTGTCTAGAATTAAGGTGTGAAATGCAGGTGGGCACCCTGTCATGGAGGTCCTGATGGTCAGAGATTGAATTGAGTTTTATTTATTCACCTAGATGATGATTGTTGACTGGGTTAGTCTCCTTAGCAGGAATTCTCTCTTCTGCACTCCGTGGATACAAATAATAACACCCTCTTGTATTAACACCCTCTTTAAATAAAAAAAGGGACTGTAGGCTGGGCGCGATGCTCACGCCTGTAATCCCAACACTTTGGGAGGCCGAGGCGGGCAGATCACCTGAGGTCAGGAGTTCGAAACCAGCTTGGCCAACATGGTGAAAGCCCGTCTCTACTAAAAATACAAAAATGAGCTGGGTGTAGTGGCGGGTGCCTGTAATCCCAGCTACTCGGGAGGCTGAGGCAGGAGAATTGCTTGAGCCTGGGAGACAGAGGTTGCAGTGAGCTGAGATGGTGCCACTGCACTACAACCTGGGCAATAGACACTCAGTAAAGAAAAAAAAAAAGACAGTAAAGTATAAAAATTGCAGAGTAGATCCAATTTTCCAAAAAGAACTTCCCTGCTTTGATGAACTTCATCCGCTTAATCATGTTCCACTCTTTTTTTTTTTTTTTTCCTTTGAGATGGTGTCTTGCTCTGTCACCAGGCTGGAGTGCAGTGGCATGATCTTGGCTCACTGCAACCTCCTTCTCCCTGATTCAAGCAATTCTCCTGCCTCAGCCTCCCAAGTAGCTGGGATTAGAGGAGCCCACTACCATGCCCAGCTAAATTTTGTATTTTTAGTAGAGACGGGATTTCACCATGTTAGCCAGGATGGTCTCAATCTCTTGACCTCGTGATCTGCCTGCCTCAGTCTCCCAAAGTGCTGCGATTACAGGCGTGAGCCACCGCGCCTGGCCAGGTTCCACTCTTGGTCACAGTTCTCTAGTGTTCATTATTTGTTTTATCTACCACTGGAGTTTTTTTCTCACTTCCCATTAGTAGCTTCTCAGACTTCATGTTTGTGCATTTTTATTACAAGAGCCAAATATCTACAGTTGAGCAAGACAGAGAAAGTAACATAAAAAGTTAACAATTCCAGGGAGGACACTGAAATAACAAGTCAGCGTTTTGTTAATTTCTTCTTCTTAGCAGTACACTGGTTTCCTGATATAATCTCATCACATTTTAATTATGTGAGCCTCCTCATCTGTAATCCCAAAGTGCTTTGCAGATATTTTATGTCAATTTGGAATTGAGCCGTAAGTGCTCATTCTTATTTTATAAGTAAGGAAAGTTGTTGTCATTCAACAAGTATGAACTTAGAAAAACTTCAGTACTCGTTGCTGCAAGAACATCCCACTTCCACACAATACCACTCTCTTCTTTGCAGCTGTGGGGACTGGTCAAAGGTGTTTCTTTCTGATGCATCTGCACCTTGCATAGAAGAGATATGATAGCTCCCTCAACTTCTGCATTTCCCTGAAGAATGCGTACTTCTGTGGAAGGAGTAGAAGCTGCTAGGAGCTCCAACACTTTCCACTTTTTAGTGGCTGTATTTCATAAAATACAGTTTAAGGTAAGGATGAACCCTTAGGAAATAGTTTATTTATGAAAGATCTTGTAAGCCATGACAAGGAGTTTGTATTTTATCCTGAGGACATACGAAGTCATTGGCATACATAGAAGAGTTAATATGATCAATTTGTCATGGAAAAATAGACAGCTCCAGCTGCAGTGAAGATAATGGACTGGAGTCCAATAAGCCTGAAGGCATCTAGACCAGTGAAAAGGTTGTTAAAATAATCTAAGCTTGGAGGGATGGTGGTCTATAACAGGATAATACATTGCAGATCATTCTGAAAGCTATTTAAGGGCAAGATCTGGCAGGAGCAAGTGATTGGATAAGTTTAAGAGAGAGAGAAAAGAATCAAAGATAATGTCTAATTGAAGGGCTGGGCAACTGGGTATGTCACTGAGATAGAGAGGATGTGGAGAGTACCAGGTTATTGGAGCAAGGAAATGAGTTTGTCTTTAAAAATAATTTATGTTACTCACAAAATTAAAGCTTTAGCTTTTTCTGCAGTTAAAAATGTATTGCAGGCCAGGCGCGGTGGCTCACGCTTGTAATCCCAGCACTTTGGGGGGCCGAGGCGGGCGGATCACGAGGTCAGGAGATCAAGACCACAGTGAAACCCCGTCTCTACTAAAAAATATACAAAAAATTAGCCGGGCGTGGTGGCGGGCGCCTGTAGTCCCAGCTACTCGGAGAGGCTGAGGCAGGAGAATGGCGTGAACCCGGGAGGCGGAGCTTGCAGTGAGCCGAGATTGCGCCACTGCACTCCAGCCTGGGCGACAGAGCAAGACTCCGTCTCCAAAAAAAAAAAAAAAAAAAAAAAAAAATGTATTTGCAAATCTTTGAGCTGAGAAAACTTCTGCTCTATGTGTAGTTCCTCATCTAGATCCTTTCCTAGTTCATTCATTTAGATGTTGTGTTAAAATAGGGTGGGCTAAATGTGTCCTGCTGTCTGGTTTTATGTGGCCCACAAGTTAATAATGCTTTTACATTTTTAAATGGTTGGGCGAGGGGAATGTTTTGAAGAATCTTTCCTGACAAGTGGAAATTACATAATATTTAAATTTCAGTTTTCATACATAAAATTGTGTTGGGACACCATCATGCCCATTCATGTACATATTGTACATGGAAGCTTGTGTGTCATAGCCACAGAGTTGAGTAGTTGCAGCAGGGATGTTATTACAGTGCCTAACATTTATGCTAACTGACCCTCTACAAAAATGTTTTCCAATAATTACCAAATGATTGTCTCATTCTCAAATTTGATGATGCTAAATTTAAAACAAAATTCTTTTTAAGAATTCAATAGCATTCTAGTTGATGGATCATGTACTTTTGGGTTTTCAGATTTATAAGCTGTGTCAGCCACCAGATGCTCCAATGTAAAACTTGTTAATGCATTTAATTACTATTGACTTTTTCTAATATTTATGATACCAGAACAACATGAAAGTGTATTTCAGAAAAGATGTAGTTAATCCAAGTGGAAGAAAAAATTGAGATGGCATCTTAGCTGGATTTATCTGTATGCTAACATTAAAAAAATAATAGCAAATGCTTTCTCTGGGTCGCTTCAAGTTGCAGTATCATTAACAATACAGCAATATTTTATGTTATGGTAAACTTTATTAGAATGGGTTAGGTAGTGAGGTGATGCTATGTACTACATGGTAGCTGTTATAGCTGAAATTGGTTTGCAGTCATGCTTCAGCCTATTTGCTTTTAGAAAAAAATAACTTTATCCAGCCAACCATAGTAATAACCATTTTTCAAGTAGCATCTCATACTATTTTCAGGATTATAAGTAAGGCTTGATACTATGAGACAGATTTTTCCACTGCATACAAAGCAAGGCATTGTATATTCACGTGTTCAGTTTGCTTAAAGTCATATAAAATATTTTAAAGTATATTAGAAATGTAGTCCTCAGCCAATTAACAATAGCTGATCTAATAAGAATTACCCTTTCATTTGGAAACACTTGAGTCAATTGACATCTGTTTTAAAATATGATATCTTTTGCTTCAGCGCTTCTTTGAGAATTACTATCATATTTACATGACGGTCATAATTATAAGATGTCTATGAGTATTAACCCTTTTTATCATGAAATAGTAAGCCTCAAGTGGAAGCTATACAACTCTTAAATTCTTTTTGTTTATACTAATGATCAAATGTAGTGGCACTTTGGCCCATTGTTTTGCTTCTTTTAGCCTTACCAATTTATTTACATTGAGATTTTAAATAAAATTTGAACAACTAAGAAATATTTGTGTTTATTCAAACAGAACATGGATTAAAGTAGATATTGAGAAGCATTGGTGTATATTACATATGGGCTAATGATGGTTTCCTAATCCAAAACCCTTGCCATTTATGTCACTGGTTCATTTCCCCAATTTCTGTAACGTGCCAATCTTTCCCTCCAGCATGACATACCTTTGCACATATGAATTAGCTTTGTAAGCTTAAGTCATGTACCCTACTTGTGTTTTGAGACTACTCTGAGTGATTCTTAAATGACAAACTCTATTTGCATGGGCTTAATAAATCCATGGAGCCTTCAAAACATTTGAGGATTATTTTGTGAAAACTCTTCGACCTTGGACATTGCCTGGTTCTTGAATTATTAAGTACTGGTGGTGTCAAAGACCCAAGTCATTCCTGAATTGCATTCTCTGGTTCTAAAATCTGCTTTCTCTAGTTCTAAAATCCTTCCTCTCCCCGCACTTTCATTCAATATGCCCCTGTGTTTAACGTGGCTTTCCATTCCTACCTTTCTTTTGACTAGCCTTCCCAGTTTATGGTGTGAAAGCAAGTTGAAATTAGAATGTTGAGTGAGATCTTCAAGAGTCAGGCATTAGACTTTGTGGAGTGCCTACCATGTACTGTGCACTTTACACAAGTTGAAGCTGAGTTTATATAAATCTCATAAGTAACTTTTAAGGGAAGTGTGATTATTTCCAAATGAAGGAAAAGAAATTCAAGGAGGTTGATGTTTTGATCAACTAACAAATCTGGAGCCTGACTTCAGCTTGGGTATGTTTGGCTTTAAAACCTGTGGTTTTTCCATGTCACCTGCCTGTCTCCCCAAGAAAAAGGTAATATATGGAAAAGAATACAGAGGTAAGGAATAAGCCTTGGAGAAATCACTCTTTAGAAGGTAGACTCAAAAATCAAGAGCCAGGAAA
Organism: Symphalangus syndactylus; assembly: GCF_028878055.3. Lineage (NCBI taxonomy): Eukaryota > Metazoa > Chordata > Mammalia > Primates > Hylobatidae > Symphalangus > Symphalangus syndactylus. The sequence goes on along the minus strand of NC_072437.2, from coordinate 28,202,017 downwards.
GAAAACCCAAGATGGAGGCAAAAAGATGGCAAGAAAATGATAGTCGTTATCTAAAAAGCCAGGGGGTATGGGATTTCTAAGAGAAAGGAATTATCATTATGGTTGAATTGGTTAAAGTGAGGCTGGTGGAAGGTCCTAGTTGCTGGCCTAACAGGCATGTTTCATTGTATCTCTTTTCTTCATTCATCCTGTTAGTCTGCAAGTATTCTCCCTCGAGACCCCTAGTACTTTCTGCAGGGGACTAAAGACACAACCCTCTCAAATATCAAGCATCTACCGCTTTTCTAAGTTCTGTGTCATGAACTGCTGTTCATGGAGTGTTTCATTTCAGAAAGAAAGAGTCTTGTAAAATAAAGTTCTCTTTATTTACTAGGCCAACTAACTAAAAGTAGAATACTTATTTTTCTAGACGGCATTTCTTTGAAGTTGATGTGTTTAGGTGCTATCTCAGGGAGCCAGCATTGTAGCTGTTTACCACATTTCCTGAGGCAACCTTGTGCGAGGGCTAGAGAATTTTAGCAAGTGTCTTGACTTTCTCTGCACCTGGAGATTAATGTGCTGGTAAAAACTTTATGAACCCTTAATCATTCACTGCAAACATATTGGATCCTCTAAAGCTAAAAGCTTCAGCCTTCATAATTAAGAGACAACAGAACAGGATCATGTAAATATGAAAATGGCCTCCGAGAAAATTGAATGAACTTTCTCGTTTTCTTTATTTAAGTTGTGGACACTTTAATTTTGAACAGAAGCATATTTTCTTAGTTACAGAAATCAGGTATAAAATTATCCCTATTGTTAAGATGATAATGAAAGAAATATTAAATGACAAGTAGGTAATTTCAGGAAAACAGATTGTATCTCCTTGTTACTTACAGTAACTATTCATTGTTCCCTCCTCTCCCCTAACATACATTATCTTCTGCTTGAAACAATAGATACTTGTGTTAGAATAGTGTATTCATAGGCCCGGCGCGGTGGCTCACGCTTGTAATCCCAGCACTTTGGGGGGCCGAGGCGGGCGGATCATGAGGTCAGGCGATCGAGACCACGGTGAAACCCCGTCTCTACTAAAAATACAAAAAATTAGCCGGGCGTGGTGGCGGGCGCCTGTAGTCCCAGCTACTCGGAGAGGCTGAGGCAGGAGAATGGCGTGAACCCAGGAGGCAGAGCTTGCAGTGAGCCGAGATCGCGCCACTGCACTCCAGCCTGGGTGACAGAGCAAGACTCCGTCTCAAAAAAAAAAAAAAAAAAAGAATAGTGTATTCATTTGCTAGGGCTGCAGTTACAAAGAACCGCAAACTGGGTGACTTAGCAGAAATGTATAGTCTCACAGTTCTGGAGGCTGAAAGTCTAAGATTTCCATGACACCTGCCTGTCTCCTCAAGAGAAAGATAATATATGGACAAGAATAGAGAGGTAAGGAATAAGGAATAAGGGTGTCAGCAGGGTTCCCTTTTAGGGCTCTGATCTGTTTTAGCATCTTGTAGCTTCTGGTGGTTTGTGGGCAATTTCTGGTGTTTCCTGGCTTCTGCTCCATCATCCCACTCTCTGCCTTTATCTTCATGATATGGTTTGGCTGTGTCCCCACCCAAATCTCACCTTGAATTGTAATGATCCCCACATGTCAAGGGTGGGACCAGATGGAAATAATTGAATCATCGCGGTGGTTTCCCGCATCCTGTTCTCAGGATAGTAAGTGGGTTCTCACCAGATCCAATGATTTTACAAGGGGTTTCCCCCTTCGCTCGGCTCTCATTCTCTCTCCTGCCACCCTGCGAAGAGGCACCTTCTGCCATGATTCTAAGTTTCCTGAGGCCTCTCCAGTCATGTAGAACTGTGAGTCAATTAAACTTCTTTTCTTTCTAAATTACCCAGTCTCATCTATGTCTTTGTTAGTAGCATGAGAATGGACTAATACACTTCATATGGCCTTCTCCCTCTATGTGTGTCTGTGTCCAACTTTCCCCTTTTTATAAAGACACTAGTTCTTATTGGATTAAGGGACCACCCTGCTCCACTATGACCTTATCTTTACCCAACTAATTACATTTGGAGTGACATATTTCCAAATAAAGTCACATTCTGAGCTACTGTGGGGTAGGATGTCAACATATGAATTTTGGAGAGACAAAATTCAACCCTTTACAGATAATGTAGGTTATTCTGTGATAACAGATGACTCCAAAATTCCAGTGTCTTAGAACCACAAAAGTATGTTTCTTTCTTAAATTTCAGTGGGGTTCTTGGTGCTTCTTCTATCATCCTATCCAAGCTGTGGCTCAGTGTTGAGCCTTCATGTGGCACCTGCTTCCATGATCTCCAAAGTAAGGGAAGAAAGCTCCGAAAGGTTTAGGACCAGCAAAAAAAAATTTGTACTGGAAAGTGATGCATGTCTTGTACTCAAATTTTATTGACTGAAATGTATCACATTCTTCACTTAAATTCAAAGAAGTAGAGAAATGCAGTTCATCCTGTGTGGCAAGAAAGAGGAGAACCAGAGATACTAATAAGAAGGAGTATATCTTCATCCATGTATCTGTTGATCAATATGAAAAGAAAAAAAGAAAACTAGACATCTATTTCGATGCCTTGACAAGATTTGTAGCTGTCTAGCTAAATAAGGTTGTTTTCCTAGGACTTGAAATGTTCAGCCATTAATTAGTTTTCCTTTCCGTCTCTCCCTCACTCAGGGAGGATTCATTCCTAAAATGAAAACGGAAGGTGCATCTTTATGAGTAAAAGCTACTCTAGTTTATATTGTGGGGAGTATTTGTTGGATATACTATGGCCATTCCCATGCACAGATAACCATGGGACAAGGCTGAAAGAACATGTGTATGGGTCTTTCTCAGATCTAATTTATTTGTTTTGTAGAAAGGAGAATCTTAAAGGTAACACAATAGGACTGTGATCACACATAGTGCTCAGGAGAGATGTGGTTACACAGTAACTTTCTGTATGGTCTTCAGCTAGAAGGAATTCCAGAGGAAATATCTTATTTAACTCTCCTCCTTGCGAAAATGTCCTCCCCAAGTACTCTTCATTGTATCATCCTGTCTTATGTCCTTAGTAGCATTTATCACACAGCCATTTTTGTATTTATTTGCTTGCATGTTTCTTACCTTCCCTGCACTTTATGTAACATCTTCCTCCCCACCCCCCCCCATATAAGTTCCCTTTCACACCCAATAAATTGCCTATCTCTGTTTCTCACTGATAACTCCAGTGCTGAGAAAAATATCTACCTGATACTGAAGCAAATAATGGATAGAATGAATAGATGGAATAAGCATTACATTAAAAATAATATCTTAATGGTGGAAGGTAGAAAATTGGAGAAAATATTTGGTCACTGTCGAAGTCTAGGTAATGGGAACTAGAAGCTTACAAGGTAAATATTTCTAATGTTTCCACAACAACTTATTTTTCTTTCCTAGACTCCATGTATATTTCTTCTGAGGTCTCTTTGGACAACATACTATTTATTGTCAAATTATATACATTTATCTTATTTTCTGGAAACAATATATTTTATGTTCAAAAATATATGCCATCCACTCACAGTGGAGTTATTGCACAGGGCCCATGATTCGAAACTTGTCCTCATTGTATTTGTAGAGTAATTTGAGGTAAATGAATTTGGACAGAAGCCATTAAGGAAAATGATTCTTTCCTAAATTACCTTAGGTGGTTAATTTTATTACTGATAATACTGTAATGGAGATATTCTGCATATAATTTTAAGGGAACATACTTTGATTAAAATCATATTTGTATTTTATTATTATTATTTTTGAGACAGGGCCTTGCTCTCTTGCTCAGGCTGGAGTGCAGTGGTGCCATCATAGCTCACTGCAGTCTTAACCTCCTGTATTCAAGCAATCCTCCCGCCTCTACCTTCTGAGTAGCTGGGACTACAGGCATGGGCCACCACACCCAGCTAATTTTATGTTTTTTGATTTTTTGTAGAGCCAGGGTCTCACTGTGTTGGCCAGGTCGATCTCAAACTCCTGGCTTCAAGCAGTCCTCCCACATTGGCTTCCCAAAGTTCTGGGATTATAGGCGTGAGCCAACATGTCTGGCCTAAAATAATCCTTTTAAGGAAAGATGGGAGTTTTATTTGCTGTTTAACCATAAAAGACAAAAGCATTTTTTTTTTTTTTTTGCTTATTTTTGTTTAAATCATCAGTTGTAATTGCAACAATTATAAAAAGATTCATTGGTGGTCTAAATGAAAACAACTGACTTTAACAGTAGACCTGTATTTGCAGTACAACCCAAGGATCTCCATGCATTATTGCTTTTCTTACATAGACAAGTTCAGAGAAAGTATGGGTCCCAGGATATTCTAATCTGTAAGTATCAGTGTGTCCTCACTTTTAATGTAAAATTATGCCACAATGTGATTTTTTTGAGATTTTGTGTGCTCTCGTTTCTCCCCTAATTTTTCATTTAGAAGCTGTTTCTTGGCATTATCTTAAAATTTCCTGACACAGTTAAGGTTCAAGCTTTAGCTTTATAATTTTAGAATTAGTGCTACTGGATTTTAATGAGATTATCAACACACTGCATTCTAGGTAAATGGCATCCCCTGAATTTGTGGCATGTGGTATCTAAAATTAGGTTTAAATGGCCAAGAGTGTGAGAGGCAAGCCACATTGGGTCTTCTAAATCAGTGACATCTGTTTACATGTTAAGCTGCCCTTCTCAAGGCTAACTCTGTTCTTTTGGCTTCTAGGGTGTGTGTTCACCATTATCTACCTTATGGTTGTCTGTCTCCGTTGTGAGGCTGAAATAACTTCTGGTGGCACCTTTCTGACACTGCAATATCCAGCTGGTTTCCATACAAAATTCTGTCTTTGCTACTACTCATTTAAAGTCATTCTGCCCAGTTTCTGGTTATGAACTGTTGTCATTGTGATGGATTTCCTGCCCTTGAGAGGCTGTGGCAGCCAAGCTGATGTCATACTGTATTTTGTGTCTCTGTTTTTTGACTAGATAAATGGTCTTTAATTACTGCTGGTTCTTCAACCTTGGGGAAAGCTCTGGCAGTATTATCAGTTTTTGTAGTTGACTAGTTTGGAAATAGGGAAACTTTTGCCATAATATTTTCAATTAAAGGCCTAAAAAATTCACATGCTTTTCTACTGAATTTTATACAATAAAGTTAGGTTAAGAATTCCACAAACATTTAAATTTACTCAACACATTTACTGCATTTAATGTTGTGTTTCATGATAATGACAATTATTTAAAAATCATTTTCTACTTGATGAAATACCATAACGTAGCACTAATAGAAATTAATATTAGCAGGATTAACATGTAAGTTTTTCAGTGAAAAGAACTCTTGATGTAATGAAAATCTTAATAATTATCTAGACATGAAAGTGATGAGTCACTTATAGGTGGGAATTGAACAATGAGAACATATGGACACAGGAAGTAGAACATCACACAGCGGGGCCTACTGTGGGGTGGGGGTGGCGGGGAGGGATAGCATTAGGAGATATACCTAATGTTAAATGATGAGTTAATGGGTGCAGCACACCAACATGGCACATGTATACATATGTAACAAACTTGCATGTTGTGCACATGTACCCTAAAACTTAAAGTTTAATTTAAAAAAAAAAGTGACAAGTCATATTTCTCTGGAAGTTTATGGCCAAAACCACACTTTGAGGCAAATATTGCATCAGTTGTTTTCTATATTGATCAGACAAACCAAATAACTAATATTACCCCCCATTGTGATATGTTGCACCTTTCTGCAATTGATTATTAGTGTTGTATTCCTTACATAGGTACAGTTTTCAGTAACAAGGTTTTAAAAATAAATTATATGTATCTCGCACACCAATGTAATTATTACAGGTTTTAATATAATAATGTGTATATAAACTTATGATTGAAATTAGTTGTATAGAAAACTTTATAAAATGAGGGCTCCATCAGCTATTCCATTTTCATCTAGCATTGGTAAGGAGTAAATACTTAGTAAAACTTGATGAATGAATCTCGCAGTGGTGGATTCAAAGCCATATGTGTGTGTTTTGTTTTTGTTTCATGGGTTTTTTTGTTGTTGTTCTCCAATTTTTTTTTTTTTTTTTTTTTTTTTTGAGACAGAGTCTCGCTCTGTCGCCCGGGCTGGAGTGCAGTGGCGCAATCTCGGCTCACTGCAAGCTCCGCCTCCCAGGTTCACGCCATTCTCCTGCCTCAGCCTCCGAGTAGCTGGGACTACAGGCGCCCGCCACCGCGCCCGGCTAATTTTTTTTTTTTTTTTTTGTATTTTTTAGTAGAGACGGGGTTTCACCGTGGTCTCGATCTCCTGACCTCGTGATCCGCCTGCCTCGGCCTCCCAAAGTGCTGGGATTACAAGCGTGAGCCACCGCGCCCGGCCTGTTCTCCAATATTTTTTATCTGTAAAATGTATAATACTAGTGCCACTAATTTTATTTTTATTAGAACATATAGTAGTCTACAGCTTAATAACTAGCAGAAACTAAATACTAGTTTTGGTCCTGCTACTAAAAAATTTCAAGTAGACCTGAATTTAACCAGTATTGTATTTCTTTAACAAATTATTTCGGAATCTGGTTTTCACAAGGGCAATGACTGTCAGCAATCAAGTTTTACCTTCTGAAATTTTATATATGAAAAGTATCTAATCTAGCACATAGTAGATTCAATCTACCATTGTCTTCTGAAACAATGTAGGGAAATTTGTAAACCATAGGAAATCTCAAAAATCAGCTAGTTCAAGCCATATGTTTCATAGCTGAAGACACCAGGTCCCGGCCGGGTGGGTTGGGGGGGTTGATGATTTGCTCTAAGTCACACTTGTTAAAATCTAGCCATCTTTGTTACCAGCCTATTGTTCCCAAAGTTAACATTCTGTGCTCTGATGCAATGCTGATTTTAAAAAATCATTTGTTCATAACCTCGTATCATGCCTTTTTAAAAATCTCTTCTTTACATTTCCCTCTTTACATTATCTCATTCTTACATTCCCAAGGGCTGGGCACACAGTTGGTGCAGCTATTTGTAGTTGAACTTAACTGGATTAACATGAAGGAACCTAAGAAATTTATATGGTATCACATAATATATCAAGCATTTTATATCTCATCCAACACACAAACCATGCCATCTTATGTAGATACTTTTGATGGAAAGAAAGAAGAAAAATCAGGATAAATGCCTCAACAGCTGTCAATGTTAAATAATCCCTTAAAGCTGTGAAAGCCTTCATTTGCTTTCAGGAGTTGTGACATATGGTCAAAAATAGCTTGAAGATTTATTATGTCATATCTGTTGGATGAGATTCAAAATATACTTTAAGAAAGATTCTATCCTTCATCATCCTTGAAAAGATCTTTCAGAACTCATGGAGTATATAGAAAGCAGACGGAGAATGATGATGTTCAGCTGCCTAAAAATGACAGACTCTAATCAGGATTGCCCACCTATCACAGCAAATTACCGGTAAAAAATGCAAAATTTCTACTGACACGACACTTTTAAACACAGACATCTCACTGACCTCCAGAAGCCCTGGGTATAGATAAGACTTGAATTACTTTTCTCCAATATTACACTAGGATTGGAAGGCAGATTTTAAAATTATGTTTTTAAAAAGCGATCATTCTTTCCCATGTTAAGAATTTAACCTTAAAGATGAAAAAGCTAAGAAACTGAAGTTTGCCAGTGGATTCTAGCTTCTGTAAAGGTTGGAAGAAAAAAAAAAATCCACTTAAATTTTGTAAAAATTGAAAAAAAAAAAAAAACTAAGGAATAAAAAAGAAATGCCAAGAACATATAAATGAAAGAGCAAAAGAACAACTTGAGTAAAACATTATAGTAAAGAGGTCACCTAACCTAATAAACTCTCCTGGGTTCAAGCAGAAGTAATCAAGCCTACTGTGTATGTAAGAAGAAAAGAATCAAAGGGGAAGCTCCACAAAGCGACTTCTTTGGTCCTGGCAGTGTCTTTGCATCACCTGTGTCCTTCCTTTTCCCGTGCCCTGCCCTCTGCCCCGCTTCTGCTCTACTTTCTTGCTATTTGCCTCCTAAGGCTTCAAAATACTGCTAAACACATTTCTAAAGCCTTCTAGACATAGGACAGTTTGTGTATGAATCATTCTATTTAAGAATTAGGGCAATCTTTTTTGTTGGAAGTAGAATAAATTGTGCTCCAATTTCAGGTGCTTATGAAAAATACATTGTACCACAACCTGAATATTATGTTGCGTAAATCCCTCCAGCCATCACATTTGGGACAACTTTTAGATAAGGAATGAAATTACTTCTGGTGTAATCTATAATTATTTTTGGCAAATGCATGAATTTCTCCTACTTGAAATATAAATGTTTTATTAGGTAGCCACAGTATTTGGCCCCTGCATGAGTGCTTAATTGAAGAAAAGAAAGAAATAACGTCTAAAGATCTGTGTTTCATGGACGTTTGCGAAAATGGCTGTCACAACTCATCTGGTAGACCAGAAGACCAGCTGGACGTGACTTATATTAAATCTTGCCAGAGCTGGACATCTGGCTCTTCAGTTGTTCTGGTTTCAATTTGGATGTGAAGCACTGTTCTTAGTGTGATTCAAGTACTAGATCCACTTAAAGAGTTCTTGTGTAGCCCAGATCTCTGCCATGTTTGAGAGCTGTAGTTTGTTTTGTGACAGGAAACCTCCATCAGAGTTTATTGTAGGCATCTCATTAGTAATTTTTAGCATGCCACTCTGTACCAATGTTGAACTTTATCAGTTGAATTAGAGACCATGTTAAGACCTGAATGACAACTTCCCTAATTAACCTGAACCACATTCTGGAACGCCTTTTGACATATTGTTGCCTTGTAAGTAAATGGCTCCACTTTTTTTTTTCTTTTTTCATACAAAGACAGTTTTCTATCTATCCTCAAGCACACCAACCATGTTGTTGTTGTTGTTATTCTGACTTATGGCAATTGCTTGCTTTATTTTCCACCTTGCTCTTCTTTGCCTACATAAGTCCTCAAATTTCTGCTTAATTGTAATGATCCCTGACTACCTTATAAAGGCATATCTTTGAGGTATGGCGGATTCAGTACCAGACCACAGCAATAAAGCAATTATCAAAATAATTAAGTCACACAAATTTTTTGGTTTCCCAGTGCATAAAACTTAAGTTTACACTATACTGTACTCTATTGAGTATTCAATAGTGTTGTATCTACAACCTGTACATATCTTAATTTAGAAATACTTTATTGCTAAAAAATGATAATGATCATCTGATCCTTCAGCAAGTCCTAATCTTTTTGTTAGTGCCACAACTTGACTCCATGTTATTGGCTGCTGATTGATCAGGAGAGTAGTTGCTGACAGTTGGGGTGAATGTGACAATTGTCTTAAATAAGACAACAGTGAAGTTTGTTGCACTGATAGGCTCTTCCTTTGGTGAAGTATTTCCCTGTAGCATGTGATGCTATGTGATAACATTGTAGCCATGGTAGAACTTCTCTCACAAGTGAAGTCAGTTCTTTCAGACCTTGCTGCAGCTTTATCAACTCAGTTATGTAATGTTCTAAATCTTTTGTTGTCATCTCAAAGATGGTCACAGCATCTTCAGCAGGAGTACATTCCATCTCAAGAAACTGACATTTTTCCTCACCCATAAGAAGCAACCCCTCATTTATTTGTTTGATCATGAAATTGCAGCAATTCAGTCACATCTTCAGGCTCCACTTCTATTTCTAGTTCTCTTGCTCTTTATACCATGTCTCTAGTGATTTTCTCCATTGAATTCTTGGACCCCTCCAAGTCATCCATGAGGGTTGGAATCAAGTTCTTCCAAACAACTGTTAATGTCGGTATTTTGATTTCCCCTCATGGATCACAAATGTTCTTTATGGCATCTGGAATGGTGAATCATTTCCAGGAGGTTTTCAATTGACTTTGGCCAGATCCATCAGAGGAATCACTATCTATGGAAGTTATAGCCTTATGAAATGTATTTCTTAAATAATAAGACTTGAAAGTTGAAATGACTCCTTGATCTATGGGCTGCAGAATGGATATTGTGTTAGCAGGAATCAAAACAACATGAACCTCTCTGTACATCTCCATCAAAGTTCTTGGGAGACCAGGTGAATTGTCAATGAGAAGTAATATTTTGAAAAGAATCTATTGTTTTTCTGAACAGTACATCTTAAGGGTGAGTTTAAAATATTCAGTAAACCATGCTGTAAAACAGACATGCTGTCATCCAGGCTTGATTGTTCTGCTTATAGAGCACCATCAGAGTACATTCAGTATAATTCCTAAGGTACCTATGATTTTTGAAATGGCAAATGAGCATTGGCTTCAACTTGAAGTCACCAGCTGCATTAACCTCTAAAAAGAGAGTCAGCTTGTCCTTTGAAGCTTTAAATTCAGTCACTTATTTTCTTCTTTTTAGCTGTAACAGTCCTACATGGCATCTTATTACACTGGAAGGGTGTTTTATCTACATGGTAAATGTGTTTAGTGTAGGCACCGTCATCAATTCTTTTTTAAACTAGATCATCCAGATAAACTTCTCACAGTGTTCCATTAGCACTTGCTGCTTCACCTTGCACTTTTATTTTATGGAAAAAGCGTCTTTGCTTCAACCATATGAATCAACCTTTGCTAGATTCAAACTTTTTTTCTGCAGCTTCCTCACCTCTCTCAACTTTCATAGAGATGAAGAGAGTTAGGGCCTAATCTAGGCTTTGGCTTATGAGAATGTTGTGGCTGGTTTGATCTTCTATGTAAAGCACTAATAGTTCCTCCATATCAGCATGAAGGCTGTTTCAGTTTGTTATTATTCGTGTGTGCATTGGAATAACACTTTTAATTTTCTCCAAGACTCTCCCTTTGCATTCACAGCTTGGCTAACTGGCACAAGAGGCCTAGCCTTTTGGCCTTTCTCAGCTTTCAATGTGCCTTAATCGCTGAGCTTAATAACTTTTAGCTTTTTATTTAAAATGAAAGAGGTACTACTCTTTTTGGTACTTGAATATTTAGAGGCCGTTGCCAGATTATCAATTTGCCTAATAATATCACTGTGTTTTAGGAAACAGGAAGGTCTAAGGAGACAGACAGAGATGGGGGGAATGGCTGGTTGATAGAACAGTCAGAACACAGAAATTGTTAAAATAATTACAATAATAACATCAAAGATTACTAATCACAGATCACCATAACACATATAGTAATAAGGAAAAGTTTGAAATATTGGGAGAATTAACCAGAATGTGACACGTAGACATGCCATGAGTACATACTGTGTGAATAATGGTGCTGATATACTTTCTTGATGCAGGGTTGCCACAAACTTTCAAATGGTAAAAAAAACACAGTATCTGTGAAGAACAATAAAGTGAAGTACAATAAAATGAAGCATGCCTGTATAAAGTGATTCGTTTAGACATTCTTTGATTGAGTGATTTGTTTTCGTCACATATATCACATGATATATAATTATTTTCTGAATATTTACTCATGTTTTAACAGTCTTCTCAGCTGGTATGTAAGCTCTCTGCAAACATAGAAAATTTTGCAAACCTGTTAAAGAGTTACATTTCTAGCACTTAACACTATCCTTGACATGTGGTAATGGTCAGTAAATATTTATTGAATGAGTTGAGGAATTGTGATCATCTGTATTGTTTAGGTTATAGAAGAGTTAATTTTAAAAAATAGTACATTTTGGCTTTCCAGTGGTTTTAGTTGATGAGTGTGATTGTTTAACAAAAATGTATTGAGCAACTAGCTGGCTGCCATGGGGGATTTTTAAAGTGATGGACAGGGTCCTTGTTTCTCAAAGAATACGCAATCTAGTATATAATTTGGCATGTATATGGAAGAGTCAATGAAAGATTATGAAAGACAAATGGTGGAGGCTCAAAGCTATGCTTTTATTCTCATGTGCTGGTGGAGTACTACTATGGTTCTGATAACAGTAAGTTTGCTGTCTCATCAGTTACAATCTGTTCTTCACTATTAATTGAGTTATAATTCTGGGACATTCACTCAGTCAGTCCAAATCTGACCTGTGATATTATCCTCAAAATAAATGCTTGAGAACAAGTATTATCCTAAATTTACTGACAAAGAAAGGGGAGTCTATGAGGTAAAATAATTTTCTTAATGATACATAGTTGTCAAGATGCAGTCAGGGGTTCAGCCCTATGTTTTCTAAATCCAAGTCTTAAATATTTTTCTGTATACAAAGTTGCCTTTCTTCTTTCTACCCACTTTATGAGCAAAGTGTTAACAAAATGTTTTTCTTTCTGCATCAGAATTTGACCTTTAGTTAACTCCCTGCCTCTGATCTGATAACCTTATAAAAGTGGTACACCAACCAAGTTACTAAGCAAGGTTGCTATGTCATGACCCCTGACTGGTAATTTGCATATATGCTGGGAGGAATTATAAATGGATTATACATACCAGATAGTGCTGCCATAATGTTGTGCTTCCTAAGTATGGTGACTTAAAAATGGTATGCACCAGGAGGATGGTCCTGAAAGCTATGTTCATGGGATTAATTTAGTACATATGGACTCCTCATGGAGCATCAGGCTTGTAACCAGGATGACTGTCATACCCACTGGTATGTATCTTGTCCTCTTGCACCTGAGGAACAGTGTGGATTGCTCCTGATAATTCTGCAGAATAATAACTGATGCTACCCTGCTGGCAAGCTGTGATTCTTTTTTTTTTTTTGGAGACAGGGTCTCACCCTGTCACCCAGGCTGGAGTGCAGTGTTGTGATCACAATGACTCACTGCAGTCTCTATCTCCTGTACCCAAGCGATCCTCCCACTTCAGCCTCCTAAGTTGCTGGGACCACCGGCATGCACCACCATGACCAGCTTATTTTTTATTTTTATTTTTTGTAGACAGTTTCTCCTTATCTTGCACAGGCTGGTCTTTAACTCCTAGGCTGACGGGATCTTCCCACCAAGGCCTCCCGAAGTGTTGAGATTACAGGTGTGAGCCACTGTGCCCAGCCAAGAGGTGATTCTTGTCCTGTAACCTTCTAAGTGTTTGATGCCAGGTGAGACTTGTGGTGGTCTTGTGAGCTTGAATGTTTAGTTGAACCTGAAAACTCTTGAGTAGAGTCGTAGCAAGTAAAATTTTTGATTTTTTGTCCACATACACAAATATCTTCAATCACTGGTCTTGATCTTAATGGCCATTGTCCTGTAATGAATGAATTTGGGCTTTGAATTTTGTGAGCTTGAATGTTAATTGAACCTGAAAACTCTTTAGTAGAGTCATAGCAAGTAAAATTTTAATTTTAGGTCCACATATACACACATATCTTCAATTATTGGTCTTGATCTTAATGGCCATTATCCTGTAATGAATGAATTTGAGCTTTGAATTCAAAGATATTGAACAGATTAGTTCACTTATTTTAATTAAGTTTATGCCTCAAAATGAGACAGTTTATCCACTTATCCCTATGCTCCACATGAGAGTATTGAATGTCATTTCTTTTATAAAAAAGAGTTCCAAATTCATTGTGTAAAGCATCCTCATGAAGTTTGAAGATTTAATTTGCTTATATATCTTATTGTAATAAAGAAGCAAATTATAATTCAGGGCTGGAGACTGAAGTTTAAAAGAAATGTTTTAAAAAATATTTTTAAGAGTTAATTAGCTTTCCAGAGTACTGTGCATTTAATATATACATAGAAAGTGAGGTTCACATTCACAGCAATCAGAACAAAGCCACAAGTGTGATATTCAGCAATGCACACAGCCCTAGAGAAGAGCACGCATAATATTCAGGCCAACAGAAAAATCACTTTCAGTTAAACTAACAGGAGAAGGAATAGCTAAGGTAAACTAACTGGGGCAATTTCTAATTAATGCAATTGCACTATGCAAGGATGGGGCAGTTTCAATAGATTAAATAAAAATAAAAGTTTGGCTTGATTGTTATAATTTGTCAAAGATAACCACTGTAACATTTAACTACCTCAATATTTTATTGCAAATGACACTAATTAGACTATGGGTTGTTTTTTTGTTTTTTTTTGTTTTTTTTTTTTGGTTCTTGCTTTCTCAGAGGGCAGAGTTCTTAGGCTTAATTCTCCACTTCAATTTAGTTCCTTTCTGATACTAATCACCAGGGTAATTAAGATCATTCTTAAGGGCATCTGAGAAAATGCAAAAATGGCTAGTTTTCGCACTATGCAGCTTTACCTCAGACCTTAACAAAAATATCATAATAAAGCTGAATATTATATATTTTTAGCAATAAATATATTATGAATGAAAGTTTGAAATCCCACTTCAAAATTCGATAATTTTGAATGAATTATTGTAATTCAATAAAATTGTATTTTATTCAATTATTTCTCATATTTTTAAATAACTGTCTACTTCAAGTGGTTTTTGTCATTGTTGTTGCACAGCTCTATTAATTTTAACACCTTTATAGATTTGGTAAACACTATTGTATTCAGGATGCGATACAAGATAAAAGTCCTTTGCTGGATAAGTAAGTTCGTTGCAGATATTAATATTTTTCCCAGTCTGTTACCCCATCCTTTGGTTCTCTTAACAATGTATCGCAGAAAAAAACTCTTCAATTTTATAAAGCCCCATTTATTATTATGGATTATGCATTTGGTGTCATAACTCCAGATTGGAGTGGTCATGATAGGAATATGAATGAAATGACCATCGCTGCAATGAAAGAAATTATGTTTGGACTCATCAGCACTGATGTTCGTTTACCAGGCTTTCTGTGGATCATGCTTTTGGTGTCATAACTCCAGATCACAAAGATCTTCTATGTGTTCCTCTAAAAGTTTTATGGTTGTGGATTCTATGTTTAGATCTGTGATCCATTTTAAGTTAAAATTTTTGTAGAAGGTATGAAATTTACATTTTTTGTTGTTGTTGTTTGTGGTGTTGTTACTTTTTGTTCTGCATGTGGATGTTGAATGGTATGAACACCATTTACTGAAAAGGCAATCTTTTTTCTTTTGAATTGCTTTTCTGTTTTTGTCAGAAATTTAATGACCATATCGGGGGAGTATGTTTATTTCTGTGTTCCTTATTTTCCATTCAGATGGTCAATGTGTATATCCTCCCACCAATTCTGTACAGTCTTGATTAGTTTTACAGGAAGACGTGAAATTGGATAGTATAATTTCTCCAACTGTGTTCTTTTGCCATTTTTTTTTTGTAATTCTAGATCTTTTGCCTTCCCATATAAATTTTAAAATCAGCTTGTCTATATTGACAAAAAATATTCCCGCAGAGATTTTTTTTCTTGTCTTATTGAAGTGGCTAGGATTACTCAGGACAGTGTTCAGTCTTTCTTCATTAAATAACATTATATGTGTAGTGATTTTGTGAATGTCATTTAATAGATTAGGAAAAATTATTTTTATTTCTAGTTTGCTGCAATAATTTTTTAAATCATTAATGAACATTAACTTCTTCAAATTATTTTTCTGCATCAGTTGATAAAATCATAAGGGATTTATTTTCAGATTGTTAATATCATGGCTTTTATAGGTTGATTTTCAAATATTGGTCTGGCCTTGCATTATCTGGATAAATCCCCCTGAACTGTGGTTTTTATCCTTTTTGTATATTGTTGGATTCGATTTGCAAATATGTTTTTGAGGATTTTTTGCGCTTGTGTAAATGCGGGATATTAGAATATAGTTTACTTTCTTGTTCTTGTTTTCTTTTTCTTTTTTTTTTTTTTTTTTGAGACAGAGTCTCGCTTTGTTGCCCAGGCTGGAGTGCAGTAGTGGGATCTTGGCTCACTGCAAGCTCCGCCTCCCGGGTTCATGCCATTCTCCTGCCTCAGCCTCCCAGGTAGCTGGGACTACAGGCGCCTGCAACCATGCCCGGCTGATTTTATTTTTTTTGTATTTTTAGTAGAGACGGGGTTTCATCGTGCTACCAGTGTGGTCTCAATCTCCCGACCTCGTGATCCGCCCGTCTCGGC
Organism: Symphalangus syndactylus; assembly: GCF_028878055.3. NCBI lineage: Eukaryota > Metazoa > Chordata > Mammalia > Primates > Hylobatidae > Symphalangus > Symphalangus syndactylus. The sequence continues at coordinate 28,186,012 of NC_072437.2, read as the reverse complement.
CTCCCAAAGTGCTGGGATTACAGGCATGAGCCACCGCGCCCAGCCTGTTTTCTTTTTCTTTGGTACTGTTTTTCTCTGGACTTGATATCATGGTAATGACATCCTTATAAATGATTTGGAGAAGTATTCCCTTCTCTTTTTTTTTCTGAAATACATTTTATAAAATTGGTGTTATTTTTTCTTTAAATATTTAGTAGAATTTGCCAGTTAAACTATATGGAACTTGAGATTTCTTTTTCAAAATTTCCTTTTTTTTCAAAATCAATTTCTTTTAAATAGGATGATACATGTTACCTATTTCATCATCAGTCATTTTTGCAATTTGTAGACTTAGATGAATTGGTCCTTTTCAACTAAAATGTTGGATTTATGTTCATAGAGTTGTTCATATATTGCTTTATTATCCATTTAATGTCTGTAGTGTCTATAATAATAGGTTCTCTTTGATTCTTTTCGTTGGTAATCTGTGTCTTCTAAAGGTTTACCAATTTTGTTGATTTTTTTAAAAATCAGTTTTTGTTGTTACTGATATTCTCAATTCCTTTTGATTTTTCAATTCCATTGATTTTGGCTTTTCATATTCTTATTTTCTTGCTTCTACTTGCTTTGTGTTTATTTTGCTCCCTTTTTTCTAGCTAGTTAAGGTGGAAATTTTGAGGTCTCTCTTCTTTTCTTATATAAGCATTTAGGCCTGGTGCAGTGGCTCACTCCTGTAATCCCAGCACTTTGGGAGGCCGAGGCAGGCAGATCACGAGGTCAGGAGATCAAGACCATCCTGGCTAACGTGGTGAAACCCTGTCTCTACTAAAAATACAAAAAAAATAAAAAATAATTAGCCAGGCGTGGTGGTGGGTGCCTGTAGTCCCAGCTACTTGAGAGGCTGAGGCAGGAGAATAGCATGAACCCAGGAGGTGGAGCTTGCAGATCTCACCACTGCACTCCACACTGGGCGACAGAGCGAGACTCCATCTCAAAAAAAAAAAAGAAAGAAAGAAACAAAAGAAAATTTTCTCCTATATTAACTTCATTTTATAAACTCTGTCACTGTATTTTCATTCAGTTTAAAATATTTTATAATTTCTCTTGAAATTTTCTTTTTGACCCATAGATTATTTAGAAGTGTGTTGTTACTTTTCAAGTGTTTAATGGGAATTTTATGGTTTTTTTTGTTAATGTTTTCTGATTTAATTCAGTTACAGAGAACATGCTGTGTATGATTTTAATGACTTCAAGTGCATTGTTGTTAGTTTTATGACCCAGGATATGGTCTATCCTGGGGAATATTCCAGATGCATGTGCATAGAATGTATACTCTGCTGTTGTTGGGCAGAGTAACCTATAAATGTCAATTAGATTCAGTTGACTTATGGAAATTTTCAGTGCTTCTCAGTTCTTGCTGGCTCTTTATCTATGTGTTCTATCAGTTACCAAGAGAGAAATATTGAAGTCCTACACTATATTTGTAGCTTTGTCTATTTTTATTTTCGGAATTGTTGATTTTAGATTTATGGGTTTAGTTCTGATGTTGGTGCATACACAACTAACATGGTTATGTCTTCTTGGCCACTTCACCATAGTGTAATGGTATCTTTTTAATGTCCTTTCCTATGCAATCAAAATTTTTCCTGTTCTTTATATGCCAAGTAATTTTTTATATTATCTTGAACATTTTATTTTTACTGATCTTTGGGACGTTATTTTTCTGTCCAGAAACCTATGGCTGCTGGTGCCTTTTCCGCATTTTCCTAGGGCCCACAGGGCCCATTCCACCCTCTTGGCCTAGCAGGCTGCACTCAGCTCATGCTACCGGTATGGATCACATGCCTCCAAGGGACACTGTAAGTCATGGAGGTGTGGAGTGGTGAGGGGTGTGTGAGCAAGTGTGGGGTCTGGCCACTGTACTGTAGACACGCTGGCTGCTGCAGGGGAGTAGGTAGCTCCAGGTGCCAGCATGGGTGCCAGCTCTCCGAGAGGCTGCGACTAGACCAGGCATTACTGCAGACAGCTTCCCTGGCTGGCACAGGAAAATGTGGGAGCACCCAGAAGCTTGGAGATGCCAGGAACTGCAGGGCCCCAAAGAGGGAGTCACAGGCCTGGTCTGGCATGTGGAGCTCCCAGGTTTGGGCTCCTAGAAGGGCCACAAACTCCTTCTCTTCTTCTCTCCTCTCCTTCTCGTTGCAATGTGGTGAGAAAGGGGCATCTTTCTGTGCTGTTTGTGTTACAGCTCTTATAGCTTTGCCATTCAGTAGGTCCGAGTTCTTCTCCTGCAACCAGGAAGAATGAGGTACATAGACAAGTGAAGGGTGAGCAAGACAAGAGGAGCTTTACTGAGCAATAGAACAGCTCAGTGTCCCACAGGGAGAAAGCTCCTTAGCTCCTAGCAGAGATGGTAGCTCTTCTCTGCAGACAGATTGTCCCATGTGTTTACTCACAGGAGAGAGGGTAGCTCCTCCCTGTAGCTAGTCGACCCATCATCTGCTCAGCTGTGGCTGAGCCTGGGGCTTTTATGGGCCTCACATGGGAGGAAATGTGCACCAGTTGGTCCATGGGTGGCCATGGGTGGGCTGAGAAAAGTCACTACAATTCCCACTTCAGTGAGTGGGACTGGCAGCCTGGCCAGAGGGTAAGGCCTCACCAGGGACCCGCCCCCTTTTGTCCAGGAGCCTGTCTGCCTCCTGCTGCCATCCATGGGCCCAGGCTGCTCTCACCAAGGGGCACCTATAGGTCAGTGTTGAACTGCCCTAAGCCCCTACTTGTTTCCCCCACCCACTCTTTGGTGCCCAAAGTATGGAGCAGGCTAGGGTGGCAGGGGGAAGATGTGTCAGCACTGCCTGAGTGTGCACACACCTGGCTGGGCTGTGATAGCACCCATGCTTGGCCCCAACCCCACTACAAGATCAGAGCAGGCACTGGGAATGGGGAAAGGCCAGTAAGTGAGAGCAGGCACCACCAAGCCTGTGGGGTCAGGAGGGCCTTCCCAGGCCCCTGAGGGTGCAGAATCCAGAGATGCCTGGGACCTGCACACGGGAAGGCAGTGGAGCGCATGCATATGCACTTGGTAGAGCATACAGGCAGCACCAGTTGTGCCTCCTCGCAGCCTGAGTTGGGGACTCCAGGTCCTCACTGGGCCCCTCTTTGCCCACTCTTCTGTGCCTGACCATGCTGCTCCCCTGCAGGCAGATGGCTTGGCCTGGCCCCATCATGGTGTCTCCATGGAATGTGGCACCATCCCAGGCCCAGCTCCACCTCCTCCCTGTGTCCTCCCCACAGCAGCATCAGGCAAGAGTGGCGACACAGGGCTGAATCCCAAGCCATGGATTTTATAGCTCTGGGCCTCTGGGTAGGTCCCACCTGGCTATGTGGAGGTGGTGGTGGTATGGTTGGTTGTGTAGTCGGCTGCCTTGGGTATGTGGGGCACAGGGGACCCACTGCTGCCACTGCTGCTTCTTCAGTTCCTCCTGCTGCCATCACTCACATCTCCCCACTGCAGCCAGCACCATGGCAGCAGCTGCTCCCGATTGCCTGTAGCTAATATCATTATTACACGAGACTCTGTCTTATTTAAATACTGTGGAAACTGTTGATATTTATGCTTTTAGTGGTCAGTTAAGCTGGTTAAGTTTAGGCCACAACTTTCACCTTGCCTTCTGTAGGTTGTAGTCCTGATGTCAGATAAGTTTTCAAGTCTTCACAGTGTTACTTGGATCTGTTTCTTGTGTGTACCTTCCAGGATCCAACTTGAGTCCTGGGTGGTGGGCTATATATGGATTCACTTCTCAAGGTTTTTAGTGTGCTGAATAGGATCAAGTCTACATACAGGCAGCTGTAGATGAGCCCAGGTGTTTATAAAAATGTTTGTGGTTACTTTCTCAACATTTTCTCTGCCATTATTCTCTGGAATTTTCCAGTTGTCTGAGCCTTCTTTTTCCCCCAAGAAGAGTGCTGAGACTTTAGTTACCACTCTCTACCATGACCTTCTGTAACTGTGCCAGCGCTCAGGGCCAAGTTTTGGGAGGGCAGAGAAAAAATAAACAAAGTTGGTCCGACCTTCTGGAACCCCAGTGTGTTGAGTTCAGCCCAGGATATACTGGAGGGAAAAAAATTCCAAACTCATTATTGGATTAGTGGTATTATGAATTCTGGTCTTCTTCTCCACTCTTCCATATACTGAGTACTTTTCAAAGTCCTCAAATAGCTGGTCCTTGCAGTCTGTCCGGGTTTTGTGGCTGTCTTCAGTGAGAGTCATGTTGGAAGGTGATCACTCCCGTCTTACCTGGGGTCGAAACTTTTTTTATTCCATTTTTTTAAAGTAATTATTGTGCTATTGTTCCATCAGTGTGATTTAAATTAATACTTAGTGCCAGGGATGGTTGCTATGCTTATAATTCCAACAACTCAGAAGGCTGAGGCAGGAGGATTGCTGGAGTTCAGAACTTCAACATTGCAAGACCCAGCCTCTAAAAAAATAAAATAATTAGGCAGGTGTGGTGACATGTGCCTGTAATTCCAGCTACTCAGGAGGCTGTGGCTAGACAATTGATTCTAGGAGTTCAAGGCTGCACTGAGCTATGATCATGCCGTGACACTCCAGTCTGGGTGACAGGGTGAGACCTGAATACTTAGATAAATAAATACACACACACACACACACACACACAAACACATACAAACAACACACAGCAACCACTATGATGATTGAAACATGTCAGAATGCAAAAGCAAGAACACCTCTATTTAATAACTGTAATATAATTTTGGAGAATTGATGGGAGGCAATTGCTTGCATTTCTTATAGACTATTCCAAATTATTAATGTTAATTACTTAAAGTGATTTTATTTTTACACCGTAGAGTAAAAATAACCAACTTTCTTGCTGAATGAAACTGTATAGATAATACCTTAATTATGTTTCATTTGTATTTCAATACTCTAGTCTAAAATCAGTACTTTTCCTATTTTCTATAGAAAATAATAAAACTTTCTATATCTGAAACTGTATACAGGTGATGAGCTTTGAGTTGGATGCACAGTAAGATGTTTTGCTTTTAAACCAGATATGCAAAGAGTGGCAACGATCTATATGGCTTTAGCAAGGGAAAATAACCTGTTGAACTATTTCTTTCACTATATGTTCAAGAGAGTACTTAGGGAGAAAGAGATTAATTCATTTTTAATGCTAGGAAAATACAGTCATTAAAAAGCAGATAATATAAAATGCCAGAAATGCTTTTAACATTACAAGAAATGCACTTCTTTCTGAAATAGATTGCTACTTTTGGAGATCTAGATAGGCTGAGGTATTAAATATTAAAATAGAGGTTGCTTTTTAAAATGCAGTGTTTCTTATCAGAAAAAAACATTTGAACAAGGATTTCTGTTGTATAATTCATGATATTGCTAATAAGATAGTCTAGAAGAATTATTTGTTACGCTTTTGAGAATGACTGGGATTTTTTTTTTTTATGAGAGAATATTCCCTTGTTCATGTCCTCTTAAATATACATGAGTACTGTTAAACTATATGGGATAGTCACCTGACTGATTTTTTCGTATTAGTATGGTCTCCCTATATTTTATGGGAAAATCCATTCAAATAAGAATATTAATGTGAATTTTGCTACCTTCAACAGCATGAGAAGTCAGCAGTACATTTTAAACTATTGATGTAACAGGAAAATAAGTGTTGGAAGGATGTCCCTCTGAACATTTTTATTGAGATTTTCTGCAATAGAAATTAGTATGACTTGCTATTCCTATTGTGTGTGTGTGTGTGTGTGTGTGCACGCACGCAACTAAATAATATAAACGTAGCCACTGGTCTTAAAAAGATCGCTCCTCTCTTGACTTCTCTCCAGTCTTAGTCATCCATTGGCCTGTCAGTAGCTTTTTTAAGGTAGGAACAAGCAATGAAAAGTTAACCAACCTGTTTCAAATAACAATCCAGCTGCGGGGTTCTGCATGCCACCTCAGTTCATCAATAAACACTGTTTACAAAAAAGTTATCCATAAGTTTTTGCTAGATCATACTTGAATTATTTTGATGGATAGAGTTCTTAATACATAATTGTTGATTACTGTAAGTGCTTTTCTAAACTTTCGCATTTCTATCACTAAATAGCTAACATGTAAAAAGTAGAAGTAATTTTTCAAGGCATGTTGGTTAGCGCCTTTGCTTCAACATTTTCTGCCCTTAAAACTATGCATCCAATATTAAATGACTTTGTTTGCAAGATGGCAGACCTTTTATTTTGGTCACATTATTTTATAAATAAAATATTGGGGTGTATAAACATGATTAAAATATGCTATATACAAATATTAATATGTGACTATGAAACATGATTATTTTCTTGAAGCCTATTGCAATAATTTAGGGAAAATTTTAGAATTTAAACATTTTCCTGTTAACATTATGTTACAATCCACTTAATAACATTATGTTATAATCCACTTTCTAAATGAGCTGATATCAATGTTCATTATTTTATAATAGCGATAAGAACGGCATGTAGATATTCTGAGGAAAGTTTCGATGAAAAGCACCTTAAGTTTTCTCTGACTAGTTATAAATACTGTTGGGGAATGGGTGATGCATTCCCAAGTGGTTTCATGTTTAACATTAATTATATTTAAATTTTTTTATTTATGAAAAACAAAAGTGATATTTTAGAGTATCCCAGATTTAAAAATATTTATTTAATTTAGGAAGAAAAAACAGGTTTTTACAAATTCATAGAATTAAAGACAATTTTTGTAAATTCAAATTGTGTAGTTATCTGAATTCTTAAAGAATATAAACTGTTTTTTCCATGAATGGGAGAGAGGAAGGTTCCCCTTGACTTTATGGATGTTAGAGCTGCCTTCAAATGCTAGAGGCATTGCTCTACAATTTTTCTTTTGCAACGTTCCTCTGGTTTGGGCTGATAGTAATATTTTTATGATGTTTAAACAAGTTTTCATGCTTCCAAGGAAAACTGAAGAGAATGACTGGATTAGTAAGATCTTGAAGTAGATTAGAGAACTGCCAAAACTCAGTTAATTTAACTATCATTAGCAAACAGTTCACAGATAAATAGTTTATTTTCTTAAAAAAAAGAAGGATGTAATAAGAGACATATTTGGAAATGTGCACATAACTTACAGAATTGAGACTTGGTACTCTTTTAAGGATAATTCTCATATATTGAGCTAAGAGTACACATATCAGTAAAATCTGACTACATAAAATTATTTTTTCTCCAAAGAGGCTGGTATTTGAGATTCCTTTAATTACTGCTTCCTTAACTATTTGTTTCTTAGGTGCAGAGTGAGTGTACAGACTTAACAGCAGGTGTTCATTTTAATATAAAAACAAATGTATGAAGGCTTTTAATCTTAACATAGTACCGTATATGAGCTGCTTATTTAGAGTTATTAATATATAAGATAGTTAATGGTACTTGGATTATCTTTTTGCAATTTTTTTGTCTCATCACATCTGTTTAAATGGAGGCTTTTAGAGTAGCTAGAGCCTGGTCATTGGGCATTTTGGGGACATTTACTATGGATGGCTATTGGGAAGCTTTAAACCTGGTCAAGAAATGATTTCTCTCTTTAGAAAATTCAGCCTAGAAATCATAGAACAAACTAGAAATGTTACACGCCCAGGCTCAGTGTTTTAATCTATGATTTGTAACATAGTTCTAGTCTCCAGTGAAAAAAGTCATCAATAAGACATGGCCCAGGTCTCGCAGGCATTTTTTCTTTAGTTCTTCTCTTTAGGCCAAATAATGCCTAAATGTGCTTGAGAAGTACAGGTTGAATAAATGACTACCTGAAATCCCCATTTACAAATTGGTCTGTTACAGAGTAGATTTCTCAGAATGTCTTCACCAGACAATATAGTTTTTGGTAAACTGTATCTGTGTAAATGCCACCCTGACATCAACAAATGGCACCAACACAGGTATAGTTTACCGGAAAAAAATTCCTGAAAGTATCATGGTTATATAAGCAAATTCTGGAGGTGAGGTGCAGTTGTTTCAAATACATCCTCCTTCTTCAGAGTATTTATCTGAATCTTCTGGATCCATAGCACATGAAGGAGAATTTCAGAGTGAGATCACCTGGTTTTGGCACTGGGAGCAATGTGATCATTGTTATGGCAGTGATGATGTGAGGGACATGTTACTAGTAAAACTTAGGGAAATCATGTTACATCCCTATGAAATGGTCAGTCAGTATATGATGTGTCTCTATGAAGTGTACCTGAACTTTGGAAGATAATCTTCCAAACTTACCAAAACTACACACCCAACCTATTTTACTGGTACTTTAAAGGACAAATAATACTGTCAGAAGTAATTTTGGAAATGCCTTTAAAGACTACTATATTATAGGCATGTTGGACCTTTTGAGAGAGAGGGAGATATTTACAAAGTCCTGTAGCTGGCTACATGGGTGTAATCAGAAAGGGATATTTTCCATGCAGGCTGTAGCCTAAGCTACTGGAGTGAACAAACCATAAAGAATTGTTTGCCTGGAGGCTTGTTGAACCAGATGACATCTAGATTTTGAAGGACAGGCCTTGCAACCAGAATAAAGCTACATCTTTGTTAAAAGGAGCACGCCTACTTGGAAGATGGGTGAAATAGCATTATGTCTTGGGAAACTATTCCCAATTCAAAAAATGTGAATTTAGCATTTATCTCTTTTTAGGATAGTTCCTAAAAAGGAACAAAGAACCAGATCTAAAAACTATAGATTTAAATTTGAAGGGGAAGCTTGATTTGACAATTGTACAAGTATAAAAGTTCTGAGCTTGGAAGCAAACCTAAAAGCAAAAAACCGGCTGAGCAACATCAAGCATGATAAACATTTCAAAATATTCATAGGGAAAGCATAAAAGCAGGTTTGTATGTAGCTACAGAAGACACAAAGAAGATCTGAGAAGTTAAAGTTAGGAGAAGTATCTAACAATTAGCTCTGTTCGGCATGGGATGAAGGGCTCGGTGTGGTGGCTCATGCTTGTAACCTCAGCACTTTGGGAGGCCAAGGCAGGCAGATCACCTGAGGTCAGGACTTCGAGACCAGTCCGGCCAACATGTTGAGACCCCCCATCTCTACTAAAAATACAAAAATTGGCTAGGTGTGGTGGCATGCGCCTGTAATCCCAGCTACTCTGAAGGCACAGGTAGAAGAATCGCTAGAACCTGGGAGGTGGAGTTAGCAGTGAGCTGAGATGGCACCATTGCACTCCAGCCTGGGTGACAGAGGGAGACTCCCTCTCAAAAAATAAATAAAATAAAATAAAAATGGGATGAAGAATCTCATAAGACAGAGTTCTCCATCATTGGAGTTTGAACTGTTTCATCATTGGGAAGTTGGGGAGGGATAGTTAGTATCAAAAGGTAGAAGATTTAATTCAGCAAACATTTATGGATCATCTACTTTGTACTCTGATCTACATTACCTTTAGGATCACTTGCCATCAGCAATGTTGTGATTTGGGGATCATTATAAGAGGGAGTTCATATGGAAGGCTGAAAATTGTGAGTAATAATCATACAGTGTAGTCTTCTGGATTAAAACAAGGATTTATTTCTCAGGTGAAACAGAAACAGCCCTGGCCATATCTCTATGGTTTAATTCATTCTGGAAACAAATAAATGAGACATATATATAAAGGGGAATCTCTGAAATCATTGCTGGGAAATGAAATTTACAACAAAGGCAAGATAAGAGTTGCATTTTAGGAACATTGATAAGTGAATGTCAAATCATACATTTCTTATGAGACAATTTGGTTACTTTGGCAACATAGACATTATTCTTTATTTCTGATAAGCAGTGTTACTTTAATTCCCACCTGTGGCTTTTGTCTCTGTGTCTCCAAGAGACATTAATGCCTAAATGAAAACTAATTAACATTTTAAACTGTAATATACACATTGATTTAGGGGAAATATGTTTCTTTAATATTGCTCTCAATGTAATGTAGAAAAATATCCAGGTGATTCCTTTACTTACATTTCTTTAAAGGGTAACCTTTTGAATTAAATAAAAAAAATTAGTTATATTTTCTCTTTTCAAGTGGTTGAAATGGATGAAATATAAGTTTGATACTATAAACAGAAGTTTTGCAACAGAATTATTTATTTTGCTATTTTATAAGATGAGTTTAAAAACCAGGTATGGGGATAAGAACGTGATTTTTGGAAAAATATAACAGCTTTATCGAGTTATATTTTACACACAATAAAGCTCACCATCTTGAATTTACAGTACTGTGGTTTTAATATATTAATAAAGTTGTGCTTTGATCACCACTATCAATTTCTAGAACATTTTAGTATCACTCCCAAAGAAACCCCATATCCACTAGTGGTCACTCCATATTGCCTTGGTTCCCTATCCCTTGGCAACTACTAATCTACCTTTTGTCTCTATAGATTTGTCTATTTCTTTACTTAGCGTAATATGTTTAAGGGTCATCTACACTGTAGCACATGGAAGAATGCCATTCCTTTTTATTGCCTAATAATTTTCTATTGTGTGAACATGCCACTTTTTGTTTATCTGTTCATCATTTGATAGACATTTGAGTTGTTTCTGCTCTTTGCATATTATGACTAATGCTGTTATGAACATTTGCTTGTATGTTTTTATGTGAGGGACATATGTCTTCATTTTTAGTGGGTGAATACCTAGGAGTGGATCATACGGTAGTTCCATATTTGACTGTTTGAGAAACATCCAGATTGTTTCCTGAAGCATCTGTGGCATTTTTCAATGCTACTAGCAATGCATGAGGGTTCCAGTTCTCCACATCCTCAACAATGCTTGCTATTTGTCCCTTTGATTACAGTCATCACAGTGGTCATAAAGTGGTATCTCATTGTGGTTTTGGTTTGTATTTTCCTGATGGCTAATGATTTTGAGCATTAGCTCTTTATAGGAGCTGATTGTTTGTATATCTCTTTTGAAATGTCTATTCAGATTTCTTATTCATTTTTAAATGAGGTGATTCATCTTTTTATTGGTGTATTGTAAGGAGAATTTATATATTTGGAATATGGGGCCTTTAGCCAATATATAATTTGCAAATATGTTCTCTCATTCTGTGTGTTGTCTTTTCACTTTCTTGATGCTGTCCTTTGATGCACAAAATTTTTAAAATTTTGATGAAGTCGTTGGTTTATCTTTTTTCATTTGTCACTTGTTTCTTTGGTGTTATAGCTAAGAATCCAGGATTACGGATCTTTACACTTACGTTTTCTTATATGAGTGTTTATAGTTTTGGCTTTTATATTTAGGTCTCGGATCCTGTAGCCTTATTTTTTGGTGATAATTTTTGTATATTTTGTGAAGTAGGGATCCAGCTTCATTTTTTTTTGTACGTAGATACTCAGTTGTGGCAGAATCATTTGTTGAATACACCGTAATTTCCTCCATTGAATGGCCATGGCACCCTTAGCCATACGGACAAGGATTTATTTCTGGACTCTCAATTCTATTCTATTATTGTCTGTTCATGCTCATGCTAATAGTACAGTGCCTTGGTTACTGCCATTTTGTATTAAGACTTGAAATTGTGGAGTAAGTCCTGCAAATTTGTTCTTCTTTTACAAGATCGTTTTGACTATTTGCGTTCCCTTGCATTTCCAAACGAATGTTATAATGAGTTTGTCAATTTTTTTAAAGGGTGGCTGAGATTTTGACAGAAATTGTATTCAATCTTTGGATCAATTTTGGAGTGTTGCCACCTTAACACTATTTAGTCTTGTGCTCCATGATCATGAGATGTCTTTACACTTATTTAGGTTTTTAATTTAGTTCAATAATATTTTTTTAAATTTCAGCGTACACCTCTTACACTTCTTTCGTTACATTTATTCCTAGCTATTTTATTCCTAACTTCATTTTCAGGTTTTCTTTGTTAGTGTATAGAAACAAAAGTGCTTTTCTTCTGTTAATTTCAGAATTAACAGCCTTGCTAAACTCATTTATTAATTATATAATTAACAAATTTTAAGGATTTTCTATATACAAGATTATACATCTCTGAATATTATATCTTTATTTCTTCCTTTCCAAACTGGATGCTTTTTAATTTCTTTTCCTTGCTTAATTGCCCTTCTGAGGGTCTAATTAAAAACAAGAATTAATTCACCAAAGATAAAATGCCAACTAATTCATTATTTCTCCTACATTTTACTACAGTTAATTTGAGAATCTGTTCACAGAGGATCCTAAAATATAACACAATGCAGTTTATATTAATCAAATCAAAAGTAATCTATCATGAAGAAATAAAGTTAAATTTAGAGGTATATTAGTTGCATTCTACTTGATTCATAGGCCTAAGTTAATGGGTAAGAAATCTCTTGCTCAGAAATAGAAAGCAAAACCACAGAAAAGAAAAGAAAAGAAACAAAAGCACCAGGTGGCATGGAATGTTTAAAATATACTGAGATTCATATATTTTGTATTTTCCTCTTTGTTACAGGAAATTATAGACCCCAAATTGAGATGTATGAAACAGAGTTGTGTAGCAAGTGCGTTTGTAATAATCAGATAGTATTTATTTTCATTTTGCTCAATTTACCATATAGAGGTTTTCTAAATCTATTTAAGATGTCTTTGTTACGTGCATTTTTGAAACGTGCTTTGTGGTCTGTAAGTCTGCTTGCATTTTAGAATGCAAGAGTGCATAGCCAGTTTTCCTTAGGAGACTGTAGATGTGACCAAGAGCCTAGGGACTTGGCTCAGCGTTACCCATGACAGACAGGCACTCATCCTGATAGCCAGTTGGAGATTTTCTGACTTTGATCACTTCGTACATGCATGTTACAATACTGGCAATTGTTTTATTAAATATTTCTTTAATGCATAATCTTCATTTTCATTTTAGCAAGAGCATGGAGACATACGTATAGTTTGATTTCTCATCATTAAATCCTGGAGTCCCACTTTTCACTGATGTATCATTTTATCAGAAATTGGACAAAAAACTTTAGGTTCTCAATTAAGCCAATATATTGAAATCACTGTGCTTTTTTAGTTAACTGATATGATTACTATCGTGAAACTTATCAGTCAATAATCACGTAGCAGAGATGCTTGGAACTAGAAAAGTACTTACTGGTTTGATATAATTTGTGTTGTAAAAAGTAGTAAACCATGAGTCATTATATAGAAATTAGAATGTTAATTTTCTAGTTTTTACCAACATCTGATCATTTCTATCCATTCAGCCATCTATTCAATTATATCTAAGATACTTTTAATAATAAACTTACAATTTGCAGGCTTTATGCTATCCTGCAATAATTCTAACTTAAATTATTATATTTTAAAATTGAATTGCTATTCCCAAATTTGATAACATATGTGTTTGTAGTGTAATTTAGTAATAAAAAGAGCCCTAAAATAATGTTTAGTCATATATGGTTTTATGTTTTAATTAATCATTCGGCAATAAGAATGTGGCTTATGGTTGGCCGGGCGCGGTGGCTCACGCTTGTAATCCCAGCACTTTGGGAGGCCAAGGCGGGCGGATCACGAGGTCAGGAGATCGAGACCATGGTGAAATCCCGTCTCTACTAAAAATACAAAAAAATTAGCCGGGCGTGGTGGCAGGCGCCTGTAGTCCCAGCTACTCGGAGAGGCTGAGGCAGGAGAATGGCGTGAACCCGGGAGGCGGAGCTTGCAGTGAGCCCAGATCGCGCCACTGCACTCCAGCCTGGGTGACAGAGCGAGACTCCGTCTCAAAAAAAAAAAAAAAAAAGAATGCGGCTCATGGTGGAAACAATGTTTCTAAATGGTGGCTGCATTGTGCTATTAGCCCACAGAGCGTTGTTTCCATTGTCAGTGTGACTAAAATTATATTAGACCACATTTCTCCCTAACGCAGCTAATGCTGGAATCACTTATTTGGAAATTAGTTACATATTGTGTGCCCTGTATTTGAATGTCACAAGACTTACTTGTGTAGAAAAGAGAACACTCACCAAGGTGTATTCTTTACAGTGGGTTTTGAATCATTTAACTATTTTCCTTGTTTAGACTCTTAGAGCAAATTGGTTTTAACTTAATCCTGGAAAAAGATGCACTTTTGTACAAAAAAAGTATTAAAATTTTGTAAATATTTCAGAAAATATGGTGCTTATGGATCCAGGGTGTTTTATCTCCTTCAGCATCTGACATAGCAACATTTTTTTTGGTTATTCTCTCACTACTTGATGTAAAATGTAGTTCATTTTTTACATTATCATCCTTGTTTTAATAACAGATATCATTTTTCCATAGGATATTTTTATCACTTTAGGAAGTGAAACTGTTTTTAGTTCTCCAAGAATCTATAATTAATTGTTGTCAAACAGATACCCTAGGTAAAGCAGATGTGTCAGTATACCTTATGCAAATTGTCTCACTGGTATTTGTAATCTCACAGAAATCAATTTGACAAAAGGCTGTATATTCTGAAAGATTTTTCTCTCTAATCCTGAGTATGCTGTGAACCTCTTTTGGGAATATTGTAATTTTTCGCTTAGAATAATATATCCTTAAGTTTTTCCATGTTCAGATAATATTTCCTTGCATATTATCATAACCATTTTCTCTTTTTTGCAGGTTTTATATTACCAGTTATACTTTTTTGAATTACCGTTTTATTTAAAATACATTTGAATCTTTGCCTTTGAAAACAATGTCAAACTTGAAATATTGCTTAATTTCTTGTAGTCTATTAAATTGAATGTATGTATATAATAAATGATAATGAAATATAGATAATTATAGCTTAGTAACCCCAAAATTCTTTGAATTTGTCAATTCTGTGTTAGCAATGACTATTGCTATGACAGAAATATTAGGGAAATGTACTTTCATTTTAAAGCACTCATCAGTATTTAAGAAACATTAATTGTGCATTACTTTCAAAGAGCTAATGAATTTGTAGAGTTATTCTTCAATAAATAAATACATTAAAATATATATACAGCATATGTAATAAACACAAATTTTCTTATAGTTTCCAAGTCAGGAATTATTAAACAGGAGTATGGTAAAGGCAAAGAGGTATTTATAGCTTGATGTGATAACACAAAGAAGGGGCAGTTAGCCCCCCTGGAGATGTTCTACCCGGAGAAGAACAGTAATGGAAGGCTTTTTAAAGGAATTAATTCTTAGACTAAGTTTTAAAATATGACAAAAATTAACCAAATAATGAATTTATGGGAAGGGAGAGAAGGACACTCTAGCAGAAAGAGGAGTCCACAGGTATGAAAGCACAGGTGGAAAAAAAGCTTATCTGGGACAGGCGGTGTCATCATAAGATTTTGTTCTAGCCAAAAGCATAATCTAGACCCATTCTGATAGCTCATGTTAGATAGAGTTGAGAGGATCCCATGAGATCGGATGACCAGTCAGGAGTTGTAGTAAGGGACAGATTTCGGGCTCTTGAGAAGGTGGAAAATATTACATGACCATTCATCTCAGATGCTGGACATAGCCTTGTTTATGCTATTTACTTCATTTTCATTATTAATAGATCTCTGTACACTCCTTTAGTCCCCCAAAGTTTATTGATTTCGTAGATAATTTATATAGTTACCTTGGACATGTTCCAAATTGGTTTATGGATAAGTTTAGTTGAGTGTTGAGAAAGCAAAATGACCCTCAGATTCCTGGTACAATCCACCAGGTGGTCAGTGATGCCACTAGTGAAAACAGAAGTGACAAGAAGAGGCAGTTTGATGGGGTTCAGGCAGGAGGTGGGGTAAAGTACTGGTTAGTTTATTCTTGTAGCGGTTGTACCTGTCAGGATTGAGATTTTTGCAGTTCTTCATATATATTTGTCCAGGTAATGATGGAGTATATGATTCTGAAGCTCAGGGAAGAGATCTGGAATGGAATTCAGACTTAGGAGAGATTATTTTATAGGCAAGATCATTATAATCTCTGTTATCTTTCTTGGATAAACTTGGAATTAAGAAGAGAAAATGACCAAATATGGAAACCTGGGAAATATGTACACTTTAGGGTAGATGGAGGAAGAAAAGCATAAAAGGTGGAGAAAATAATAAGCCAAGCAAGAAAATTATTGCATGAATGTGACCAAGAAAGAGAATTTCAAAAATAAAGATATCCCTCCGTGTAGTAGAGACAAGCGGTAAGAAAAGAATCTAAAGTAATCTGTGGGATGTGTCAGTAATGTGGTGTTGGTGGCTCAACAGGAATCATTTCAGTTGGGTAGAACCGAACTCAGGAGAGAATGGGAGGTGAGCAAATGTCACAGTGAAGGTAGATTGTATTCTGAGGAATTATACATGACAAGGAAAAGACATATGTAGCTCCAAATGTTCATGGCCTCCAGTGGTCAAGGAAGATTTTATTTTTAAGAAACATAAATATTTTTATAGATGCACAGTTCCCAAACTGTGTTTTTGGAATACTGTTAACAGGTGATACATGAAGAGTTTATTTTCTAACCAATGAAGTCACAAAAACTCTGGATTCAATAAAGTAAAAGAGATTTCTGAACATCCATTAGTTTCTGAGCAGCCATTAATGTGCTGATAAACATTGTTTATATCCAAAATAGGAAATACAATACGCAGTGATTTCTAAACATTTTGGCAACTGAGTGCTCTTTTCCAAAACAAATCTATTAACTCCATAGTAAAAGAGACCATCTTGGCCGGGCATGGTGGCTCACACCTGTAATCCCACACTTTGGGAGGCCAGGGCGGGTGGATCACAAGGTCAGGAGATCGAGACCATTCTGGCCAACAGTGTGGTTGGCCAGTGAAAACCCGTCTCTGCTAAAAATACAAAAATTAGCTGGGTGTGGTGGCATGTGCCTGTAATCCCAGCTATTTGGGACCCTGAGGCAGGAGAATAGCTTGAACCAGGGAGTTGGAGGTTGCGGTGAGCTGAGATCGTGCCA
Source organism: Symphalangus syndactylus (assembly GCF_028878055.3). Classification (NCBI taxonomy): domain Eukaryota; kingdom Metazoa; phylum Chordata; class Mammalia; order Primates; family Hylobatidae; genus Symphalangus; species Symphalangus syndactylus. The sequence goes on along the minus strand of NC_072437.2, from coordinate 28,169,081 downwards.
CCACACTCCAGCCTGGCGACAGAGTGAGACTCCATCTCAAAAAACAACAACAACAACAACAACAACAACGAAACAAAAAGACCATCTCAAAGTCAAGCATACACTGGTGTGATGAAGATAATATACATACACTTACAGCAGGGCTGATACCTCGCAGTTTGCTCACTCCCTTATTCATTGTTTGTGGCCAGAGGCCATTCTAACTAGTGTTAAATATCTTGACTGTCATTTTCATAACATCACAGTCCAAATATGAGTATTGAAAGAGGTCATTATTGCAAGATTCTTTTAAATTTAAAAAATTTTTTTTTTTACTTTTATTTTAAGTTCAGGGATATATGTCCAAGTTTGCTACATAGGTAAACATAGGTCATAGGATTTTGTTGTACAGACTGTTTTCATCACCCAGGTATTAAGCCTAGTTATTTTTCCTAATCTCCCTTCTCCCATCCTCTACCCTCAGACAGGCCCCAATGTGTATTTTCTCCTCTGTGTGTTCACTAACATAGTGCCTGCTAGTAAATGTGTGTTATTAATACTTTCTTAATATTATTGCTGTTATTATCTGAAGGAATACCTTTAAGAAATCCTTGGGTAACATGAGTGTAGAACTATATTTGGAGGAGGAACGAGGGGGTAAGGAAGACACCGAAAGTTGAAAAAGAACAGTTTTGGGTTGAGGGTTGATCATGTATCTTCCCTGTCCATACCCCTTGCTGCTTTTCCTTGATCACATCATTTGTATTGGAACACTGTGCTGTTCAGGAAAGAAGTAGGATGACATTTAAAAACATGGTATTTTTTCTTTCTTCATTTTGTAGAAGCAGTCACATGTGAAATCCGCATATTCTAGGGGAAATAATCATAGTCACTTAAGCTTATCAAAACCAAATTAAAATTAAAATTGTTTTGAATCTGTTTTATTTACTGAAAATTTTAGAAACAAAGTACTATCATCTGTCTTCTCTACCTCATCATACTGCCAAGGCTTTTACAAGTTGAACAATAAAAATAAAATCTATAACATATGTATTATGTATTTACATATACACACTTTTTTATTATACTTTAAGTTCTAGGGTACATGTGCACAATGTGCAGGTTTGTTATATATGTATACATGTGCCAAGTTGGTGTGCTGCACCCATTAACTGGTCATTTACATTAGGTATATCTCCTAATGCTATCCCTCCCCCCTCCCTCTACCCCACAACAGGCCCCGGTGTGTGATGTTCCCCTTCCTGTGTCCAAGTGTTCTCATTGTTCAATTCCCACCTATTAGTGAGAACATGCGGTGTTTGCTTTTTTGTCCTTGTGATAGTTTGCTCAGAATGATGGCTTCCAGCTTCATCCATGTCCCTACAAAGGACATGAACTCATCATTTTTTATGGCTGCATAGTATTCCATGGTGTATATGTACCAGATTTTCTTAATCCAGTCTATCATTGATGGACATTTCGGTTGGTTCCAAGTCTTTGCTATTGTGAATAGTGCCTCAATAAACATACGTGTGCATGTGTCTTTATAGCAGCATGATTTATAATCCTTTGGGTATATACCCAGTAATGGGATGGCTGGGTCAAGTGGAATTTCTAGTTCTAGATCCTTGAGGAGTCGCCACCCTGTCTTCCACAATGGTTAAACTAGTTTACAGTCCCACCAACAGTGTAAAAGTGTTCCTATTTCTCCACATCCTCTCCAGCACCTGTTGTTTCCTGACTTTTTAATGATGGCCATTCTAACTGGTGTGAGATGGTATCTCATTGTGGTTTTGATTTGCATTTCTCTGATGGCCAGTGATGATGAGCATTTTTTTCATGTGTCTGTTGGCTGCATAAATGTCTTCTTTTGAGAAGTCTCTGTTAATATACTTTGCCCACTTTTTGATGGGGTTGTTTGTTTTTTTCTTGTTAAGTTTTAGAAAAGAACTACAAAGTTGAGTTCTTTGTAGATTCTGGATGTTAGCCCTTTGTCAGATGAGTAGATTGTAAAAATTTTCTCCCATTCTGTAGGTTGCCTGTTCACTCTGATGGTAGTTTCTTTTGCTGTGCAGAAGCTCTTTAGTTTAATTAGATCCCATTTGTCAATTTTGGCTTTTGTTGTCATTGCTTTTGGTGTTTTAGTCATGAAGTCCTTGCCCATGCCTATGTCCTGAATGGTAATGCCTAGGTTTTCTTCTAGGGTTTTTATGGTTTTAGGTCTAACATTTAAGTCTTTAATCCATCTTGAATTAATTTTTGTATAAGGTGTAAGGAAAGGATCCAGTTTTAGCTTTCTACCTATGGCTAGCCAGTTTTCCCAGTACCATTTATTAAATAGGGAATCCTTTCCCTATTTCTTATTTTTGTGAGGTTTGTGAAAGATCAGATGGTTGTAGATGTGTGGTATTGTTTCTGAGGTCTCTGTTCTGTTCCGTTGGTCTATATTTCTGTTTTGGTACCAGTACCATGCTGTTTTGGTTACTGTAGCCTTGTAGTATAGTTTAAAGTCAGATAGTGTGATGCCTCCAGCTTTGTTCTTTTGGCTTAGGATTATCTTGGCAATGTGGGCTCTTTTTTGTTTCCATATGAACTTTAAAGTAGTTTTCTCCAATTCTCTGAAGAAAGCCATTGGTAGCTTGATGGGGATGGCATTGAATCTATAAATTACCTTGGGCAGTATGGCCATTTTCATGATACTGATTCTTCCTACCCATGAGCATGGAATATTCTTCCATTTGTTTGTATCCTCTTTTATTTCATTGAGCAGTGGTTTGTAGTTCTCCTTGAAGAGGTCCTTCAAATCCCTTGTAAGTTGGATTTCTAGGTATTTTATTCTCTTTGAAGCAATTGTGAATGGGAGTTTCACTCATGATTTGGCTGTTTGTCTGTTACTGGTGTATAAGAATGCTTGTGATTTTTGTACATTGATGTTGTATCCTTAGACTTCGCTGAAGTTGCTTTAGCTTAAGGAGATTTTGGGCTGAGACGATGGGGTTTTCTAAATATACAATCATGTCATCTGCAGACGGACAATTTGACTTCCTCTTTTCCTAATTGAATACCCTTTATTTCTTTCTCCTGCCTGATTTCCCTGGCCAGAACTTCCAACACTATGTTGAATAGGAGTGGTGAGAGAGGGCATCCCTGTCTTGTGCTAGTTTTCAAAGGGAATGCTTCCAGTTTTTGCCTATTCAGAATGATATTGGCTGTGGGTGTGTCATAGATAGCTCTTATTATTTTGAGATACGTCCCATCAATACCTAATTTATTGAGAGTTTTTAGCATGAAGGGTTGTTGAATTTTGTCAAAGGCCTTTTCTGCATCTATTGAGATAATCATGTGGTTTTTGTCTTTGGTTCTGTTTACCAAATTAAAATTAAAATTGTTTTGAATCTGTTATATTTCTGAAAATTTTAAAGACAAATAATCTGTCTTCTCTACTGCATCACACTGCCAAGGCTTTTACAAGTTAAACAATAAAAATAAAATCTATAACATATATATTATGTATTTACATATACACACTCTTTTTAATCCATGTTTTGAAGTTGGTCCACTATTATTATTTCTTAACAAAATTTAACTAGTGTTAATCAAAAATTTTAAAGACTGGGGTTTACATTCAACACTGCTTTATAGAGACAGACAACATATTGCCGTGGGGGAGCATATAGACTTTGGAGCCAGGTTGTCTGGCTCTGCTACTTACAAGCTCTGTGACCTTGGGCAACTTACTTAATCTCTCTGTGCTTCAGCTTCTTCATCTGTAAAAACTGTGGTAATTTAGAACCTATTCTATAAAGTTATCATGAAGATTTAATAAGTTAATATTTGTAAAGTGCTTTAAAATATGCCTGACACAGAGGACTTATTTTATAAATAGTCTGTGTTAAACATAATAAATACAAGATTCAGTCTGCTAGGGTGAAAAATACAGATTTATAATTTTTTTTTTCCTTCCTGATCTAAGCATTGCTAGGCAATTGGAGGATTATGAACACTAACCCAAGTTGCATTTCTTGTCAACCTGCTTTCGATGCGTTAATCCAAGGAAGGTTGCAATGGCTTGTGAGATGATGACACTGATGCCCTCGTGCTGCTGCAGCCTGACTCTCTGTGGTTGATTCTGTCTCCATCACTTTAGGAGTAAAAGATTAAAACGACAAAAAATCTAGATTTTTTCCCTCAGGTTGCATGAAAGCATAATGTTTCACTTTCACGTTGGATCAGATAGTAGCCTAGAGCATTTACATTCACGTTGTGTCCTGACTGCTCATGTGAAAGCTAAAGTGACACCACTTTCTTTATCATTAGGTGATGAGACTTGTCACCCCACTTTATGAACAGCAAATTCTTAGCTCAGGGAGCAGCCAGGGGCAGGTCATAAAATAAAGGATTACAGAGCAAAGATATTAGTGAAAGAGAAGCATCAGCACTTCTTACTGTATTTAACTCAAAGGCGATGAGGTCTGCCTGGGGAGCTAATACCACTTAACTGTGTTTGGGCAAAAAGCCAAAAGGAAATTGTATTTCAAAGAGGGAAGGTCTGGCATTCCATATGCTGGGTAATCCCAGTCAGTTAAGAAGGATGTATGGCCATTTATCACAGAAAATGGAAGGCTAAAAAGAAACTTTTATGTGAAAGAACACAATGTTGATACAGTTTGAAGCTGAAGGACAATTGATAACATATCAGGTCTTTATATTATTCAAGTTAAAATAGTTGAGAAACAGAACTGGCATCTTTGACTGTGGACCAAGTCTCACATAAACTTAGTTTGTACTCTGTATTAACTGAACCATAGAACCAGTAATGATGATCATGACAAATAAATAAATCAAAGGCATTTCAGAAGTCCCCTTAGTGTTCCAGAGGGCCAGGGCTGTCGTTGGGGAAATCTTGTAGTTCAAATCAACTTCTGCCTAAAGAAGGTGTATTGGAAGGTAAAATGCAGTTAAACCTATTGTCTGAGATGTGTTGAGGTAGACTGTGCTCAAATATTTCTAACTTTGTAGTACTGGTTAGAAAGAACCATATCATCTTCTGTACTCCTAATGCTTTCTTGAGTCAATGAAAAGCTTAGACCAGTTGCCCCAGGTGGCCACACCTTAAGGATAACTTCAATATACAGAATACCATAGGCTGGCTGCCGTGTTTCCTCCCAATTTGCCAATTTGTTTCTCCTGTTCTTTCTGCTCCTTGTGAGTTCTCAGAAGCCACTAGACAGCCTGTGCAGCTAATGATCAAATATCATCCAGCTCTGGCCTTTGGGTGACTTTCCCAGCTTCTGGTCTTTTCCTGCTAGTCACTTGGGCTGCTTTTGTCCCTGCCATTAGAGCCCTCACTCAGTACATGCTTAAATACAACAGTCATGGTGCCCTTTTAATTGAGGGTGAACTGTCTGATTTCTTACAGATACCTACAAACACCTGAGGATGGCATTTAAAACATCTTATTATCTGACATGGTTTGGCTGTGTTCCCACCCAAATCTCAACTTGAATTGTGTCTCCCAGAATTCCCATGTGTTGTGGGAGGAATTGAATCATGGAGGTCGGTGTTTCTCATGCTATTCTCATGATAGTGAGTAAGTCTCATGAGATCTGATGGGTTTATCAGGGGTTTCCGCTTTTGCTTCTTCCTCATTTTTCCCCTTGCTGCTGCCATGTAAGAGGTACTCTTCACTTCCCGCCATGATTCTGAGGCCTCCCCAGCCACGTGGAACTGTAAGTCCAATTAAACCTCTTTTTGTTCCCAGTTTCGGGTATGTTGTTATCAGTAGCATTAAAATGAACTAATATATTGTCCCATTTGTAAATATATGTGTGCTATATTCTTTATGGTATTACTTGACTGTTTTTTAATTTCATTGCCATCCAGAGACTTTTTCTCAAAATCCTAGTTATTTTAATCTTCTCATAGTTCTCCCATGAATTGGATTATTTGTCAGCATAATAGAATGTAGGGTAGAGGATCTAAAGTGCCTATATAGAAAGCCTTGTGTTTTAATTTTATTTTTATGAATCATTTGTGTATTCATTCAGCATTTATTTATTGATTCTGGAAATGTATTTGAGTAAGGAAACAAAAATTAACATAGTATATCCACAATCCTTAAATGTCACACACACACACACAGAAACACACACACATACACACACACACGTTTTGAGGGCAAAGGCAGCCACAGTTTACAGTGAAGTCTACTTGTGAGCAAATTCAGCTGACTATCCATGTGGTTCTTACTGAATTATTAAGGTTATGGATTATTGGTTTTAAGATTAAAAAACAGTTTGTTTTAGTTGTCAGAGATCCAAATTCACACTAAACTCAAGAGTTTCTGTTGTCATAAAAGGGAGTTTGTTAGGACAAGGCAAAGTCCTTAGAGGACATTTAGACACTTGAACATTCTGTCAAAGTCATCAGTCAGCTCCTGCTGCCACTGGGTTTCCATTTTTCATATTGGCATTCACTTCATGAGAAAGAACTGCCATCCTCGTCTCTGAGCGTGTCCTGGAACTGGACTGAGTTAGGGCACTTGTCTTCTCTGACTTCATATGCCAGTCATAGAATAGGCAATGGCATGGATTGTACTGATTTATTCATGGGGCTGGCTTCTCCTGCGTGTGGCAGGAGTGAACACCTGAATGAAAATCTGGACAAAGTTAGGAAATACAATAGGGAGGCGGATGCTGAGTGGACGACATGCTGATTTCTGACACTTCCTTGCAAACTGGAACTAGGATCTAGTTCTTTCAAACCTCAGTAAAGAAATGAATATATCACTCATTATTTATGATTCTTTCTTTAGATTTGTTGATGTTTGACTGTGACAGCCACGAGTTGCCTTCCTTGTGTCACAAAGTTAGATGTGGCTTAACTGATCTTTTACTGTGATAAATTGTAACTGCTTTTAAATTTCAAGGTACACCTTAGGATGAGTGTCTGTGGAGGCTTTTGCTTGTATCTTCGCAACTTTGTCTGTGAATGACAATCTTACACACTCTTCAAGGCTCACTTCCCGAGGAAGCCTTGGCCCGTTTCTGCAGTGGAAAGTCATCACTCTTCAGCACTTACAGCACTTCCTGCTTGTCATTCCCTCTGTTTCTCAGTGCCGAATCCTCTTATTTTTTGGCATTCTTCGGCATACTTAAACCCACTACAAGCAGATAGGACAGATGCTGCAAGCAATTCCAGGTTGGCATCTGGTGTGAGCTACAGGGAGGGAGGGCATGGAAACAGGAAGTCTTAGGTGCTGGCAGAAGAGTAACTGTGGGACTAATGGATTTATCTGATGATTCTCTTAAAGAACTTGGTCAGGAATAAGAAAGCAAAACACTTAGAATTTTGAAAAGAGGGTGTAGAGACCTGGATGATGTCGAGGCTGTGGCTAGTGAATAAATTTAGAGCTTCAGATTGTTGGAATAAAAGAGCATTTGAGGAACAGTTGAAGCCAGCAAGCTATACCAGGGCCAGCTAGTGGGAGAACATTTTAATTTGTGCTTCTATGAAGCAGTGAAAAAACTCATTTCTATGTGAAAAGCATCCAAACTGTAAAAAAAAATTGCATATTACTTAATATCCCATGAGCATATATCTATTTTACATTCTCAAATCTCTTCTTCAACATTAACTCATATGTTGTATTTGGAACCAAATCAATGCATGATAGAAATATTTCTTAAGGTTTTTAAACAGCTCTGTTTAAATATCAGTTTTCCATAACGAAAATCTTGTTCTTGCACCATGAAAAGGCTTCCATATAATCACTTTTTAAGGAGTGTAGAAAGTGTTATGCTTAAAAATAGACAATGAGCACTAAGAACATTAAGTTTGTAACAGCAATTCTAAGCTGTTTCTTCCAAAACTGTTGCCCAATCTCTCCCACAGGACAGCCTTGTACAACATGTCACACTCAAGACATTAATCCATGTGGATGTGTTAGAAATTACACCTGAAAATGGCAATGACCTCAGTCTAGGTCTGTGATGCACTGTTCTGTTAACAAGAACTTTTTGTTACTTTATGCACATTTTCTATACTATCTGAGAGATGCCAGTATCTTATCCACATGTGAGAACTTTATTCTAAATATTTCTAAATTTTCCACCTGCAGTCAGTGAATTATTATAAATAAGATGAAAACCACTCTGTATTGTTTCCTGTAACCAGTACATTGATTAATTAAGGAGGATTGCTAAGCCTGAAAACATAGACATAGTTGGTAGTGGGTTTTGAAGTCATAGAGGACATTTTCTAAAATGCTTAAATCTCAAACTTCTGGGCACCAATTTGATTCAGACTCCTCTAAAGAGAAAGAGCACTCTGGGGGAATAATCAGCCCCTAAAACTATACCTATTAGAAAATCTCTCACCTTAAATAAGGTAGAGAACCAGAAGTGGTGAGAAAACTTCCTTCTGTGAAGGAACCAGGGCTTGAGGTCCCATACGCTTATTTCTAGAACAGAAATTACTTTGCAAAATTTTCTATGAAATCTTCCCTAAATTTTAGACTGTAAAAGTTGACATAAAAATGAGTAATAGTTTTTTTCTTTTGTTTGTTTGTTTGAAATTCTTTACGACTTTATCTATTCGGAAATGTGGGTGTCGAACCACAAAACTGATAGAGTGCCTTCCAAATATTAACTGAAATATGTATTAGAAAAATTAAGAAGTGACAAAGAGAAGGGTTTACTGCATCTCCACGTTTCATGTGAGACACTGAGTTCGTCTCCACATAAATGCAAGCAAAATAAGCTGAAACACAAACAAACCTGTGGTTTCAATTTGGCTTGTGGACCACTAGTTCGAAATATCTAAATTACTGCCTTGACTTCATATCTTTACAAATGGTTCATATAAACCAGAAATTACTTAACCATAGGAGTAGTCTTTTCACATAATTCTTTTTTACAGTTTTAGATAAACCTAAAGCAACATTGTATCCATGTTTAATAATTTGAAATGCTAAGTTCTAGTAGAATGTAGAATAGCGTATATTAAAGAGTGTTAACTTGAAGATCAGAGATTTTATGCTAGAATATATATTGGTATTTTAAAATGTTTCTTCCTCAATCTGAAGTAATAGACCCAGGCACATTTAAAATCTGCAGGCTTTCTGTATATCTAGTTCATTAAGTAGCAATATGTTCAGGTGTGAGAAATTGTTACTTTTCAAGATAACAATGTAAATCCCAAAAGCCCTGATTAACAGTTCCTAAACATAAACACAAAACAGAACAAAAACAAAACAAAAAGTATCAATCAGTTCCCCAGAAAAAGAGAGTGAGAGGGAGGGGGAGAAAGAGAGCGAGAGCGAGAGAGCAAGAAAGAGAGAGAGAGAGAGAGAAATTTCACTAATGTAATGAATGTGCCCCACATACTTTGTAAATAACAATATTTTAAATATAAATTCCATATAGCCAATGGACTCTTACAGAATGTGTTCTTCAATGTTTGCCAAACTCTTACGTCTATACCCAACCTGTGGTTTTAATTGACTAACAAATGTAGTTTGAATGTTGGTTGATGTTTTTGTTTACATTAATGAGAAAGACAAATGTGAAATTACCAAGATGTGTTGGAACTTCATTTGTTCATCAGTGATGAGAGTAACTGCTGAATTGGATAATAGTTTTAGAATACTGGAAGAATATTTCTTCAACATTTTTTATGCTATTCACAGTGTGACAGCTATAGAGATGGTTGGTATGTTATAACATTTTTCTGTATTATTATCATGCTTTCTGCTTCTTAATCTAGACAATCAACAAAACAATAAACAAAGCCCTGATTTATAATATTTGCCAATTTCCATGGTGTAAATGCTCCTACCACGGTTAGCTTCAAGTTAGCAATGTGATGTCACTGTATGTAGAATTAGGGAGGGCTGCGTGTAGCACATTATTATATAATATTTCTACCAGATACTATAGATGTAACTGACTTCAAAAGCATAGGTAATAATAAAATGCACTAAAATAATTATGAAAAAGTTTAAAAATTTAAAAAGGAAGAGTTTAAACATTTGCCAACTAATTTATTGTAGATAAGGTTGCACTTTGGCAAAACTATGAAGTAGATAGAAAATATTTTTGTAATCCATTCATCGTTTTACCTCCCTTCCATACATCCTCACCATGGACATACCATCCTGTATCATTTAGGACTACTAGTTATCAATTCATGTACATCATCTCATTTAATGTGCACCCATTTTATAACAGGAAAGTTGAGTCTCAGGGAAGCTTATTGCTACCAAGTTCTAAATTACGGCTATGACAAATACTGCAAATCTTTTCTTGTCTCACGCAAGTTTATTTCTTGCTCACACAAGTTATTTGTTGCTGTGGGTCTGGGTGAATCTTTAGGGCAGCAGTTAGCACAATTTTCTATAAAGGACCAGATAGTAAAGATTTTAAGCATTGCTAGCCAAAGGGCAACATTGAGCAATGATCTCGATGCAGGGATAGCAGTTATTTTCATATTTCACTTTTCAAAATGTAAAAACCATTTTTAGCTGATGGGCAACAGAAAACAGGCTGCAAGAGGGACTTTTCCTCTAGGTCACAGTTTGCTGACTCCTGCTCTTAGACAGCAGTCCTCAACATGGACATTGGTGAATGGTGATAATGCCTATTATTGCTGGATATTCCATTTGTGTGTATATCAGAATCTACTACTGGAAGCTGTAGCAATGGAATCTTATGTGGTGGGGGGACTAGATGAGAGAAAGCCATAATAAGAATTCTAGGGCTTGAGTGGTACAGCAAGTGACGGAAGCTATCATCTCTATCAGAAAGAGAAAAGTGAATGCTAATAACCTCAACTACTTTGTGTTAAGTATAATGTTTTAAAATAGAACCAGTTGTAGAGAGGTTGTAACATTTTTGGTGGGCGACATTGACATTTTCATATTTAGACAATATGAGATGTAGTATATAATCATTTGTAATTTTTGAGAAATAAGATAAACCCTTTAGATTTAGCACCTTCCTGTCTAACACAGCGTTCTTCCAGGAAAAAAAAAGTTTGATATTTTGCCTTTTTGGTTGTTTTTTGATTAAATGCTTAAGGAAAACAAATTACAAAAAGTGCATTTTACTTACTTTTCAACTATAAAGAAAGAAAGAGTACAACATTAAGGTACTGGCGGGTTTTGAGTAGGAGAGAGAAAATGATCAATTCAACTGCAAAACATAACACCTTTGATTCAATAATCCTGTTAGATTAAAATTAAAGATGTGGAATGTGTTAAAAACAAGGACAGATGTTATTTTGATATATGGTTTAAAAGTTGATTTTCCCTTAAAAAGTTATTAGAATTAGCAAATAAAAATATAGGATGCCTGATTAAATATGAGTTCCAAATATTGAATAGGACATACTTATACCAACAACATCCTAAACATATATAATATATGACACATACCTTGGGTTCACTCAACCCCTTCTCCCCACTTCTGTATGATTTACAGAGCATCCTGCATATTCTGCCAACACATTATAAAAATAAAAACAATATAGTTTTTTTTTTTATTTTTTCTGCTTTCCCTCACTGGATTGTAACCTTTTTTGGGATTAAACCTGGGTCTTATTCATCATTGTATCTTTAGTGATAAGCCCATATTTTGTCACAGTAAAGGTACTTTATTAGTATTAAATGAATGAATGCATTGGCTCAAATAGCTAGAGGGAAGGATAAAGGGCAGAAATCTTGAGGTGATAATAATTATTCTTAAAAAGAAAAATAACATTTCCAATAGTATAATAAAATAATTACCAATAATTATCTAAAAAAACAACAACAACATTGAGTTCCTACTATATGACATTCACATGCCAAAGAAATTTTCTGTGCGGTGTTTAGTCCTCTGACAACCTCGGGAAACTGAGCATCAGAAAGGTAAAATTATTTGTTCAGGTTCATATTACTAGTAAATATATAGCCAGGTACAAGTCAAAGTTATGTCTAACCCTAGTGCTGTTCTCTTACACAGTACAAATCTGTACCTCTTTGAGTGTGAAACAAACCATGACAGTTTAACAAAATAATGGGCCAATGTAATAATGTGTTGTGTTGCTGTAGTTTATTTTGAGACATATTTGATGGAAACAGATGTGAAAGGAATACAAAGGTAGTTGATCTGGAGTTCAGATTGCATTAAACATAGCATAATATTTACAGCCATGTTAGAGTGATACAATTAATATAGTAGTATATTAGTCAAAATTTCATATTAGCAAGGGCCTAAGAGAAGCCTTTGGCATTGCTTTAGCCTCATTTTTTGCAGTAGTTATGATCTATAAACTAGCTGCACACTGGACTGCCAAATATTGAACTTTTGCTCCTGGGGGAAATACATGGTTAGGTCCCCTGTAAGTCTCTAGTCACATTATTTTCATCAGCTTATTAGCATACAGCCTTGTTTTATGTGTGTTACTGTTTAAAAACTCTCATTCTCTCTCTCTCTCTCTCTCTCTCACACACACACACACACACACACACACACACACAGTGAGAGACAGAGACAGACAGAGAGAGAGCGAGAAAGAGAGATTAACATTGCACTTACAGCCAGTGGCACTCACCAACACTCTAACTCATGTCTGAGTGAAGCTTATGTGACATGCATGTTTTCTTATAAGGCACATCACTGCCTTCTGCTTAGGGACATTAGACAGCAGTTCAGCACCACAGCTGGGGGCCATTTTAAACAGTGAAATTACCAAGGAAAAGCACAAAAATGCAAAAGAATATATATATGGCACTAAATAGACCATGAAAGGGGCACTTGTTTAAGTGTGACAATTGAAACAAGGCAAAGCGTTGCTTTGTTTGTCCTCAGCTGGGAACATGTGTATCAGATGACAAACTGCTTGCTGCTCTGCACAGGTTAGTGAATGACTATGAAAGTGCTGTATTACTTTGGGACATAGGAATAAATTGTAGTGAATAAGAAGATTTGCAAGACAGGACCTGCAAACATTGAGGACTGACCATGTATCTATTATAAAATAGACTCATTATTCCCATTCCTAAGATTTGGGCTATGTGGGTTTTTCTACTTTATCTCATTCTCCTCCTGTTGTTGTCATTGGATACAGTTATTGCTGCCGAGGTTATGTCCTGTGACCGCTAGGCTTTCCTGTAAACCATTTCTTCAGATAGGAGAAAGTTGTTTATTGGGTCTGGTTTGGTATGTTAGCATATCTGCATGGCTCAGAGCCCACTCCAGCCCACTTCTATCATTAATGAAGTGAGAGAAAGGTTAGGAGTTCTCCATTAAACCCACAGAATGTATTCTGAGGTGTATTCATTCGTTTAGAGGATTTGCAAAATTTGAGGGGGCTGTGTACTTGGTGGATTGTTTCATGCACTTTCAGCTAGCCAATAAGAAATTAACCATTTTATCTTGGGAAATATTTCCCGTGCTTTATTCTAGTAAGAAAAACTGAGAGTTCACTAACTTGGTAGCTATTAGGATATTACTCAAATGATCATTATACTAGCATGTCCGGAAGTCAAAAGGAAGAGGTAAAAGGTAACTCTTTCATATGAGGCTGACTTACCAATATGTACTTTCCTTTCCCTGTACGAAGGCTAGGCATTTCTGGAGGCTATAAACTCTTCCAGGCTACCAGTGCATCTCAGAAGCTTTAATTTTTGAAATGGTACCCTAGAGGTCTTATAATTGAGGCTCTAAGCAGACAATTAATGGTTCCATAACCCACTTTATAAGCATGGTGGTTTCTATTTGAATATCCTGGCTCTAAACTTTCTCTCTTCTTTCAGACTATAAGGAATGTACTTTAAAAAGCCAGGAGTAGCCGGGCGCGGTGGCTCACGTTTGTAATCCCAGCACTTTGGGAGGCCGAGGCGGGGTCAGGAGATCGAGACCACGGTGAAACCCCGTCTCTACTAAAAATACAAAAAAATTAGCTGGGCGTGGTGGCGGGCGCCTGTAGTCCCAGCTACTCGGAGAGGCTGAGGCAGGAGAATGGCGTGAACCCGGGAGGCGGAGCTTGCAGTGAGCCGAGATTGCGCCACTGCACTCCAGCCTGGGCTACAGAGCGAGACTCCGTTTCAAAAACAAAACAAAAAAAAGCCAGGAGTAGTCCAGGCGTGGTGGCTCACGCCTGTAATCCCTGCACTTTGGGAGGCCGAGGCGGGCGGATCACGAGGTCAGGAGATCGAAACCATCCTGGCTAACATGGTGTAACCCCATCTCTACTAAAAAAAAAAAAAATTAGCCGGGCATGGCGGCGGGCGCCTGTAGTCCCAGCTACTCGGGCGGCTGAGGCAGGAGAATGGTGTGAACCCGGGAGGGAGGCGGAGCTTGCAGTGAGCCGAGATCGTGCCACTGCACTCCAGCTTGGGTGACAGAGCGAGACTCCGTCTCAAAAAAAAAGAAAAAAAAAAAGCCCGGAGTATATTCACACTGAGACAAGGACTGGTCAGCTTACTTCCTCTGTGTAGAGTATCCCTGTGAAAGATAAAGAGGAAAGTAGGAAAGTGGATAACAGGAAGTCTAAGAGCAGCTCTGCTGTTATCTACCTGAAGCTTCGACTGAATTAATCAGACTTAATAGATCACATCGAGAAGGTTGGACAAGAGCCTACCTTCTCTCTCCATTTATCATTCTTTAATTTGTTGATAGTTTCTTTACTCTTCCTGTTCCACAGCAGAGCTTAGATACCATCAACTCTTCAAATCTTTTAATCAACGAAGATGAAACTAACTCCTCCCTTCCCCCAAATCTGGTAAAACACTTGATATTATTACACAACACATTTAAAATATCTATTTATAGAAAAAGATCTATAGCTCAGCTCACTACTTTAATTCCAAAGAGCAGCTTCAGTCCATGGAACTTCAGTATTATGGATAATGATATAGGCATCAAATATCTAAGTGTTATAGACATAGATCATATTATAGATAATTTGTCTTTTTATGTTTTTCTTTTTTGGTTCGCCAATATCGACATGAGTGACATGAGTCAGTAGGGTATAAAAAATTCTCAAAAGATTATTTTTCCTGTCCTGACATATAGAATGTTTTTCGAGGTAGGTGGAAAGTTATCACTTTTCTCTTTATTGACAGGGGGGAATGAGGAGCAAGACATGAATGTTTTTCTGTTTAATAAACACGTTGATTAGCTTGTCTCTACCAACTACTGTGCTTACCGCTAAGCGTATGAAAAAAAATGTCCTCTGTGATTTAAAAGTCTAAGAGATTTACTAGAGAGTTAGAAAACTTAAGAAATCTAATATTTATTTATTCAACAAATATGCATTGAGTGGCTCCCACGTCCCAGGCACTGTTTTACATGCTGGGAATATAGCTTCTGGACTTAAACACTTATATTCTAGTAGAGGGAGAGATGATTTAATTAAGCAAGTTGTAAAGAACTATAATCTGGCAACAAATATTATGAGGAAAACTAAGCAGGGTAAAGGGATAAAGAGTGATGAGAGGTTTATTTTAGGAGGGATAGTCAAGGTTGTATTTTACAAGGGATAGTCCATTGGAAAACAGCTGGGAATAGGCTACTCTGATTTGCTCTTTAAAATTAGGCAGTTACAGAAGGCCTCCCTTTTAGGGGATGTGTGAGCAGGAATTAGGGAAATGGAAAGCAAGTCATCAAGTGTCTGGGAGAAGAACTTTCTAGACAAAGGGAATACAGAGTGCAAAATCCCTAAGGTGGGACTACACCCAGCATGTTTAAGCAAGGTGAGGCTGGTGTGGCCAAAGGAAACAGAAAAGGGAAGACACTACAAAATGAAGTCAGTGAAGAAGCAGAGGCTGAAATCATCTTGGGCCACAAAGGCTGGATTTTATTCTGAGAGAGCTAGAATACCTTTGAAAGTTTTGAGTGAAGGACGGACATGATTTTACTTACGTATTAACAAAAGGTTTACTCAGGCTACTGTGCTGAGAATATATTGTAGATAAAGTGTTCAGTATTACATGTCCAGCAGAGGTGGCAGACAGATGGTGAATTCATTCTGTTCCTAAGGGTAGAGAGGTAGTGTCTTCCTAGGCGTCAGTACAGTCGGAGCAGGGCTTTAGAGGAAATGTAGATGTTTTCTAGGGAAAGGATGAAGGGAAGACATTGCAGGTAGGGGAGAAAGCTGAGCTAAGAGGAAGTGAGCAGTGGTATACTGCAAAGTAAAAAGACTGGCAGTGGTATGTGTTGAGCCTGGAAAATATATCTGTATGTCCTTCTGAAGAATTAGGCTTCATCTTGCTAATGGTTGGAAGCCCCTGAAGATCTGTAAGCAGGGGAGCATATGGTCGGTCACCTGTGGCGAGATGACTCCACTGGGAAGATGAAGGGTGATTGATGGCTGAGCAAACCTTAGCAGCAGTGAGGGAAGCAGTGGTGCCAGGGACTTGAGCACATACCAGTTGGGGTGAACAGAAGAGGCAAAATTAATAGGTGCATTTGAGTTAGACTTAAAATCATTTGAGTTATCCTTTAAAACTAAAAGCACATCATGCTACCAAGTTCCTTGAAATTGTGCACCTTCCAATGTACTTCCAATTTATTGATGGCCATTTTATCAGGCAACAAGTCAGGTGATGACATGTTAAAAGCTGTTTCCAAAATGAGTTATATTCTCCATGTAGTATAAATATCAAATGAATGTTGTAATTATTCCTTAATAGTATGAAAGAGTTGGGCTACCTTGCCTCTCCAATAACACATCATGGTTGACATGGATTCAAAGGCTCATTTGTTGCTGTTCTTCTTGACTCAAAGAAAGGGTACATCTTCATTTAACTCAGCACAGGGTCTGAGAACAAGCCTTGTGAAATCTTAGAACAATATAATGAGTAAACCAAATGCCTTCCGTTGATAGTCTTAGAATGCCCTTGAAGAGTATTTGCTTATTCATAATGATGATTATTTTCTTAAAGCTTCTGTCTAAATGTTAATATCTGTGGACATACCAAAACAACTTGCCTCAAACATGAGAGCCCTCACCGAGTTCCACAGGCTCTTTGAAGTATGGATTTTACACCATTTATTCCATGTGTTTTGAACAGCAAAAGTAGTAAAAGACATGCAGGTGCTTGTCATTGAGAAAAAGAAAACTCTCAAATATTCATGAAGTGCCTGCTATTCCATTTTAATTTACTTTAGGAAATTGCCTACTTTGTTATTCATTTTTGTTTTGCATAATAGTTACGACAGCTCTGCTTGGTTTCTGATTCTTAGGCACCTGTGCAGATGCAGATTTCTCAGATACCTAGCACACAGATTTTTCTGTTGAATCATAAATTGAATTTCTTTCATGAGAAGGTAATTCATACTTTAAGGCATATTTTTGTTAATAAACTGGGTTCTTCTGAATGTTTTTTTCTCTTCAGCACTCCTGAAATGAAAAATTATATCTGTCTCTCTAGTATTTTGTGCCCTCAAACCAATTTTGGCATAATTTTATGGGTTTTTGTGAAATTGTGTTACATGTAACGTGTAGTGATCAAGGCAGGATATTTAGGATGTCTATCTCTTGAGTACAATACATTTTTGTTAATATGGTCACCCTACTCTGCTATCAAACATTGAATTTGTTCCTTCTAACTATATGTTTGTATCCTTCGACCCACTTCTCTTCATCTTCCCTCTCCCCCAAATCAGCCTTCTCAGTCTTTGTTATCTATCTTTCCACTCTCTACCTCCATGTGATCAACACTTTTAGTTCCCACCTATAAGTGAGAACATGCAATATTTGTCTTTTTTGTGCCTGGCTTATTCACTTAAGATAATGACCTTAAGTTCCATCCATGTTGCTGCAAATGACATGATTTTATACTTTTTAATTGCTGAAGAGTATTCCATTGTGTATAGACACCACATTTTCTTTATTCATTCATCTGTTAATAGACAGTTTGATTCCTTATCTTTGCTATTGTGAATAGTGCTGCAACAAACATGCAAATGCAGGTATCCTTTGATGTGTTGGTTTCATTTCCTTTGAATATATACCCAGTAGTGGGATTCCTGGATTGAATAGTAATTGTGTTTGTAGTTTTCTGAATAATCTCCACACTGTTTTCTACTAGCGTATTACCACTAACAGCGTATGAGCTTTTTCTTTTCTCTACATCCTCACCAACATGTTATTTTGTCTTTCTAAGATTAGCTATTCTGACTGGGGTAAGATGATATTTCATTGTGGCTTTGGTTTCCATTTCACTAATGATAAGTGATGTTGGGCAGTTTTTTTGTATACCTCTTGGCCATTTGTATGTTTTCTTTTGAGAAATAGATATATATATATATACATGTCCTTTGACCATTTTTTAATGAGATTATTTGTTTTTTTTTTTCCTGTTGAGTTTTCTGAGTTCCTTGAATATTCTGGATGTTGGTCCCCTGTCAGATGAATAGTTTGCAAATATTTTCCCCCATTCAATGGGTTGTCTCTTTACTCTGTTTATTATTTCTTTTGCTGTGCAGAAGCATTTTTAAAATTAAGTCCCTTTCGTCTCTTAGATTTTATTGTCTGACCTTTTAAGGTCTTAGTCATAAGTTCTTTGTCTAGAACAATATCCAGGAGGGGTTTCCTTAGGTTTTCCCCTAGTATTTTTATAGTTTCAGGTCTTATATTTGAGTCTTTAATTTATTTTGAGTTGATTTTTGTACGGTGAGAAATAGAGGTCTAGTTTCATTCTTCTGTGTATGGATATTCAATTTTCCCATTTATTGAAGGTGGTGTCCTTTCCCCAATATAAATTTTTGTTGGCTTTGTCAAAGATTAGTTGGCTCTAAATATGTAGCTTTATTTCTGGGTTCTCTATTATATTTCATTGGTCTATGTATCTATTTTTTTCCAATACCATGGTGTCTTGGCTACTTTAGCCTTGTAATAATTTTTGAAGTGATGTAATGGAATACTTCCAGCTTTGTTCTTTTTGCTAAGGATTGCTTTGGCTATTTGGAGTCTTTGGTTCCATATGAATTTTAGGATCGTTTTTTCTAATTCTACGAAGAATGACATCGTTATTTTGATAGGGATAGCATTCAATCTGTAGATTGCTTTGGGCAATATGGTCATTTTAATGATATTGATTCTTCCCATCCATGAGCATGGGATATTTTGCCATTTGTTTGTGTTTTTTCAATTTCTTTCACCCATGTTTTGTAGTTTTCCTTGTATAGATCTTTCCCCTTTTGTTTAATGTGTTCCTAGGCTTTGGGGTTTTTTAGTTTGTTTGTTTTTGTAGCTATTTTAAATGGGATTGCCTGCTTGATTTCTTCGTTGACTAGATCATTATCGGTGTATAGAAATGCTACTAATTTTTGTGCATTGATTTTGTATTCTACAACTTCACTGAATTCATTTATCAAATCTAAGAGACATTTTGGTGGAGTCTTCAGGCTTTCCTAAATATGAGGTCATATCATCAGCAAAAATGGACCATTTGACGTCTCCTTTTCCAATTCGGATGCATTTTATTTCTTTCTCTCACTTGATTGCTCTGGCTAGGACTTCCAGGGCTATATTGAATAAAAGTAGTGAACATGAGCATCCTTGACTTGTTCCAGTTCTGACAGGAAAGGATTTCAACTTTTCCCCCATTTAGTATGCTGTTAGTTGTGTGTTTGTCATATATGGCCTTTGTTATATTGAGGTGTGTTCTGTCTATGCTTAGTTTGTTTTTAATCCTAAAGGGATATTGAATTATATAAAATGTTTTTTGTGTGTCAATTGAAATGATCATTTTTTCCTTCATTCTATTGACATGACGTATCCACTTAATTGATTTGTGTATCTTGAATCATCCTTGCATTCCTGGTATAAATCCTACTTGATCATGATGTATCATCTTCTTGATTTGCTGTTGGATTCAGTTTGCTTGTATTTTACTGAGCATTTTTACATCTATGTTCATTAGGGATATTGGCAAGTAGTTTTCTTTTTTTGTTGTGTCATCTGATTTTGGTATCAGGTTGATGCTGGCCTCATTAAATGAGTTGGGAAAAATTTGATTAGAAGAAGGAAGAAGATACTAGTCATTTGTGAGGTTATGTGGTTACTGCAAGTGGGTTGATTTTAGGATAAAATTTTGTAGCTAAATGGTAGGTTGTTTCAAAAATTGGCATTATTCAGATATTAAACAATAATATGCTAAAAGGATTTTCTATACACAAAAGCAGGTAACTATAATATCAGACATATTATAGAAGTGAGAATGAAAAAACTACTTTTTCTAAATCATATATGAAAATCAGATTTAAAAAGGCTACTACAGTGCAAGGTGTCCCTTTAACTTGAGTAAATTAGCTATGCTAGATATTCATGGCTGATCTGTATCATAGGCTAGGAGGACTTGACTTTGTTAGCTATTGTCCTTGAAAAACTGAGCCATTGCTATAAACTGGATTAAAAACTTGAGTCCCTGGAATTAATCTTTACTTTTCACTGGTTCTCTCCCCAGTGTAGCTTCTGTTGGGAATCAAGTGGGAGAAAGATTAACGCTTTGTGTAGTAGTTTCTGCCTTTATATTACAGCTCAGACTTTAAATCTATGTTTTACTCTCATCAATAGAATCATTCTTACCACCTCACCTCAGTCCCCAGATGCCCCTGGGATGATAAACCAATGACAGTTACATTTGACCTTTTGTTTTCTCTGCATTTTCTGCCTTCTTTCAATTGTGTAATTGTAAAATACACGTGTTCAACATAAACCTAGCCAAATCAAATTGGTGATCTTTGCCCTGAAAATTCATTGTAATTTTACTATTGCCATCTTATATTGTTTGACTATGATTCTAGGTTTTACCTTTGTGTCTGGTAATTAGTAAGTGTTGGTATTCTCAAAGTGAATCTTATGTTCTTCTGCCTTGTGGTGTTCATTATAATGCACCAAAGATATTCTAAAATAAAAGCCTGGATTTGGGATTTAGGCAATTACTCGATAACTCCTCCTGCCCTTTTGCAGTCTCTTGGTAGTCACTCAAAGGACACAGCTATTGCACGATTGCATGATTTCTGTGATGCCAGACTTGTCTGACTAAACCTCTACTTTATGCAGACTGAATATTTTTATAGCCCTTCATTAAAGTCCTTGGGTTGTAAGTGCTGAGAATCAACCTCACTGATGATTTCCCCAAACACCAGTGGCATGAAATCCCATGAATGAATCCTTTGCTTCCTTTGCTGAATGATGGCGCTGTTTTTGTTTGTTTGTTTGTTTGTTTGTTTTTTACAGTGTTTCACTTTTGTTGCACAGGCTGGAGTGCAATGGCGCAACCTTGGCTCACTACAACCTCCACCTCCCAGGTTCAAGCGATTCTCCTGCCTCAGCCTCCCAAGTAGGTGGGATTACAGGCACCCACCACCACGCCCAGCTAATTTTTGTATTTTTAGTAGAAACAGAGTTTCACCATGTTGGCCAGGCTGGTCTCAAACTCCTGACCTCAGTGATCCACCCGCCTCAGCCTCCCAAAATGCTGGGATTACAGGCGTGAGCCACCATTCCTGGCCACATTCATCTTTTCACTAGTAACCAGAAAGACTTGGATCATTTGAGAAGTTGGTTGGCTGAACAGACATCTATGTGGCAGGAGAGAAGCCATAGGTGCTCTGTAGGTTTAGAGAGCCTTAATGCACTCAATCCCAGAATACAGAAAGAGTCAACTGTTAGCAGTATCACGGTCTATTTTACCTTTTCTCTTAAAATTCTCTCAAGGGAAAATAAGACTTACAACAACTCAATAACATTAAGGAACAAGAATAAATATGGACTCCAAAAATGTTAGGGCAAAACTCTACATGGGGCCAGAAGCTCCTTGGAACAGATAACTTTGAGGCTGTATTGTAAATACACAATGAGTATAATTTATCTTTTCAGAGCATCTCACATCCTTGGTAGGCATATGCAATGGTCATTGGAACTGCTCCCACATATACAGATTCTCCTGCGTATGGGCACATGTTAGAATTTTATTTGATTATTCCCTTTTAAGTTAGGTATGGCTACATGATTTATTTCTCTATGAAATGTGAGTAGAAATGAACTGTCTCATTTCCAGATGGAGGCTTTAAAAGTCAGACTGGGATTTGTTCAGAGAAGGGAATGGGTTAGCCTGAATTATTGAGTGTTCATGAGGGACAGAGTCCCCTACCAACCTGTGTTGGACGTAGAGTCTTTGTGAGGAAAAAACAAACAAAACAAAACAAATAAACAAAAACACATTTGGCATTGCTTGTTATATGAAAATTACTTAGCTCATTGCTATGGACTGAATATTTGTGTGTCTCCAAAATCCATGCACTGAAGCTGGCAGCCCCAGTGTGATGGTAGGGGGCCTTTGTGGGATAACCAGGTGATGAGGGTGGAGCCTCATGATAGTATCTGTGCCCCTACAAGAAGACAGAGAGCTTGTCTCCTTTCTCTCTTGCTATCTCCACTGCCTGTCTTTGCTCTCACTCTCGCTTTTGCCCTCTCTCTGCCATGTGAGTGAGTATACGATAAGAAGATGGTCATCTTTAAATCAGGCAAAGGGTTCTCACTAGATGCCAAATCTGCTGGCACCTGGGTCTTGGATTTTTCGGCCTCCAGAACTTTAAGACACACATTTCAGTTATTCAAGCCACCCAGCCTATGATCTTTTTGTTACAGCAGCCTGAACTAAGACATTCATCTGGACTGTTACCATTTATTTGTTTATATAGCTCTTTTAAATTGCATGAAGTAATGCATGCTATGTAGGGATAATCAAATATGTTTTTATAATACATTTAATAGATGTCTATTCAGCAATTTCTTTTGGAGATGGATTGGGGCTTGGATTTTACCTCCACCAATTACTAACTTCAGAAACTTGGGCAAATTATTTAAATTTTGTGAGCCTTAAGTTTCTTCAATTGCAAATGATGGCAATACCACATACCTCATAGGTTTGTCCTGAAAATGAAATGATTAATTGTATATAAGTCACCCAGTAAAATTCCAAAGGCAAAATAAATACTGAAAATATGTTCATTCTTACTAGTCTGTCTTGTAAATACTGACTGGTGACGTATCATGTTAAATAAATGTTTTTGCTCTCAAGTATCTTGTAGTAGAGTATTTAGACACACAAATAACCATAAATAAAATACAAAGTGAAACTCACTAAGGATCCACAAATGAAGTACTTGAAATCTCAGAAAAAGTCATATTTGTAAAAAAATTCTATAGAAATTTTGAGCTCTAGGCACACATGCAGAAAGCCAAGGAAAATAGTAAATATTTAGCAAAACTCACATAGTGGCTTATGTAAGTCATTTCCTAAAAAATTCCCAAGGTATTTTTTCAACTTGTTTTATCAAAATCCATTTAGAGATCAACTGCTTTTCTTGCAATATTGGTGAAAGCTCTTTAGAACTCTGTTATTGTAGAAGCTTGCATGTGAAAAATTCATTAGGAACAAGTTTGAAATCTTAAAACCCAGTGTGTGTTTTAGAGGAGTCACTAGCCCAGCAGTAAAAAGAGTAGAGTGAAAGGTTCACCTCAAAGGAGAAATCTTCACAGCACCGATGTTATCAACTCTCTCCAGATGTGCAGTTTTCTATGTTGCACTCACTTTTTCATGTGTCATTAGCAACCTTATATCTTAACATGGAATGCTTGAATGGAGTCCTTATTAATGAAGTCGCCAAGCCCAATCTATTCATCAAATATGGTCTTGGGGTTAGAACATTCTGGAATATGCAGGGAAGAATGCCCAGAATTGTGGAGCTCCCATACTGCCAATTTACCAGAAGAATGTTGCCAGGAAGTGGGGCACAGGTACAGTTGGAAACAAGCTGTGAATACATTTTTCAAGAGACAGGCATAGGGTTTCAACACGAGTAAAAGGTTTCTGAACAAAACCAAAAATCAATGTAAGTTAAGTTTTAATGGGAAATAAGAAAAAATAATTACTTATAAAACTAGGAAGAGAAGAAACCTTTCAAGATAGAACAACATGGGATATCCTATCTATGCACAAAGCAAAACAAAACCAAAAAGGTATTTATTTTGCATTTTTATATTATGCTGTGTGAGCAACAGGTGTATAGAAACATATATGTGGGATGAAGGAAATTGGTAGCTTAGCTGCCCGTGGGCTTCTCTGAATCTTTAAACTATAAAATCACCTCCAGCTTTTGAGATGGGTGGATATGCAGTTAGCTAGGTTTTGCAGCAATCTCTTTGAATTAGAAAGATCATTACCGTCACTAGCTCAGTCAGGACTGTATGTGCTGGGGCCAAAGCTACCCAATAGTACAAAGAGACTTTGAATACATGTTCCATGCCCGGCATTATGTAGCTCTCTCTTGCTAGAAAAGCAAAATGTGGATTTTAAGTGAAAATTATTTCAAACTCACTCATTATTTTTAGATGCATTCATAGGCAGAGAGAATTACTATGTACTGTTGTCACCAAACGTTAAAGAGAAATATGAGGTTTAATAAGGCAACAAGAATCACCGATACTTTTCCTGTTGTACCTTGCGTCTCAGAAACACCTTTCATCACAGGAATGTTGGAGTATCTAAGGAAGATGTACTTAGGAAGAACAAATGTAAGATAATATGATTCCTTGCCTCATATTTAATTTCCATGGCCCTTTGGGGATAATGTGTTTTCAAGGCCAAGTCTCCTTTTCAGGCAACCAGATAATAAGATGTGCTAAATTTTCATATGCTAACTTGGAAAAATTATTCATTTTTAAAATTTAATTGCTTTGGATTTAATCTTGAAGTTCATGGCTGTAATTTTCAGATGATATGAATCACTCAGTGGAGGTTTTGTTCGTTATTTGTTTGGAATTAGATTCTTCTTCCATTCACCATAATTAATTCAGTCACATTTGGTGCTCTTTGCATTTTTATGTTCTTTATGTTTTATTTGGGAAATTAATTTGGAGAGAAATTAACTCCAACTAGACTTCAGTGGCTGTTGTTATTTTTTTAGTCAAATCTGCCCAGAACATCACTTAAAAATGACCGTTTCATAGGTTTGTTTCAAGCATCAGGATATTGTGGGTGTTAACCTATCTTGGCATGTGCTAGAGCAAGAGCTCTTAATACCTCCAGTGACGGAATACAGATCTTCCTCTGGGTGGAGTGACAGGGAGCGCCATGGGAATTCCTTCAAGTTAGATAAGGTTCACGTTTAAAAAGCACGTAAGTCAGCAATTTTAATCTATTCGATGCTTAAAATCAGCGGCTATTTTTCCTTTTCAGCAAATCTCTCTTCTAATTTTAGTTATGGTAACATTCAGGGAAGAAATTGCTTATTATTTTTATTATTATTTATTATTTGCAGGGGTATATGTAGTAAAACCGTAACATGATACTTACATCCAGGTAGTAGCTTCTTGGAGTTTTGAATGTCACATTTATTCATTTATCAAACAGTTTTTCAGTTTTGTTTGGGATACACAGTTGATTCTTTTAAAGGAGCCTCAGAGCACAGGAGCTCATAGAGTCCTGAATTTTATGTCTATGGAAGAGAACATGGTGGTTAAATGCTACCTCCTCTCTGAAAACTTATCTAGACAGTTTTGATCATTATCTATATCCTATTTTGGAGACTTTCTGGCTTCCTTAATTATTTTCTTTATGTGGATACATTCAAATGTAAACCTATAAGTCTGCCTCTTTTTCTGAGCACAGATGGGCCATAATCTAGTTCTGTCAACTCTTCTTGCTTCTCCATTTTCCCAATCTGTTAGTCACACCTCTATCAGCCACCTGGAGGCAAACCCTACTACCACCTTTGACGCCTCTCTCATCCTTAGCTTCACTTCTTGAAAACAGAGCCTTTGACATCCTAATTCATATTCTGATATTTAAAATATGTATAAATTGAACATTTCATTAGGGAAATCAAAGTTCCCTAACTGTTATCTTAGTAAACATCAAGTTTTCTCATAGTGAGCTACAAAATAATGCCAGCAGAGGGAAGATAACACTTGCTTTGGGACTCTCTTGGGCCAATAGTTAAGCCTCTGTGAGCCTTTGTTTTCTTCTCTGCAAATGGTAAATGCAGTAGGGCCTTTCTCAAAGAATTGCTTTAATTCTTAAATATGATAAAGATTTAAAAGCACTTTGTTTCCCAAGTAGCAATATAAATTGTGTTTATTATTCAGGACTGTGTTGAAAGTTAACAAAGTGTAAGATATCAATATAAAAGAACAGGATTTCTAGGCTAAACCAGGGATTAGCAAACTAAGGTCAGTAGGCCATACCTAATTTGCACTCAGTATTAGTAAATAAGGTTTTATTGGAACGTAGCCACACTAATTCATTTACGTACTGTGTATGGCTGCTGTCATTTCAGCTACACAGGCAGAGTTGAGTAGTTGTAATAGAGATCTTATGTACCACAAAGCCTGAAATAGTTAAAAATATTAAAAGCCTAAAGTATTTTTTTTTAATTTAAAGCTTAAAAATAGTTAAAAATATTAAATACCTAAAGTATTTTTTTTTTTTATTTAAAGCTTAAACTATCTGGCCTTTTGCAGAAAAGTTTGCTTACTTCTGCCTAAGGCACGTACCAAAACTGGTGTAACTTTTCTGTATTCTTCTACATTCAAACTGACCATCCTCCAATTTACAGAATAGGTTTTAGAATTTTATCTCATTTAACATTTCTTAGTTTAATGAACGTTAAAAAAATTATACAAGACATTATATATGCAAACATGCACATCTGCATGTTTCTGTTACACACACATACCCACACATTCTCCTGTAAAAGTGGGGCAATTTCCACACATTAGCAATGTACAGAAAGCTTAAACTACATTTTCCTAGTCCAAGGCCAAGATAGAAACACTAAACAAAATCTGATCTTCAACCTGAAAATCACTTTCTGCATAATAATATCTGAGTTGATGAAGGGAAAAAATAAAAGGGAAACACATTAATTTGCACTTGAGTGGATTATTTTTTTCCTGATGTGATTATGACAGTTAAAATAAAACACTCACCAAAGCACATCTTAACATCACAGTCAATGTTTGAGTTTAACTGCATTCCAGTCTGCCGGGTGCTGGGAGGGGGATGACACTCCCCTCTTAGAGAAACAGGTAACCATTCAATACAGCCTAAATAGATGAGGCTCTTTCATGCCTGGCTTAGGCTGTAATTAAAAGAAAAATCTGAAAGTTATATTTCTAAGTTACTCTATATTCTTTGTGAAACAGAAAATGTGAAAATTCAAAGTCTTTACAAGAATGCTTTGCTATGGTTTTTTATAAAAACTGAAACGAATTTTGTCATCAGCTAAGAATTGCATTAAATTGAATTTTGTAATGAAACAGCGTAACTATTCTCTGCAAGACTTATTTGACAACTTAATTTTCTTGCCTATTCTAATATAGAAAGTGTCAGCTATTCATTCATCATAGATTTTACTAAACTTCAGTGTGTAAACTTGTGATGAATGATTAAGACACATCAGGCCAACTGGGTTGGCTCTAGTTTTCATTTCCAAGAACCTTAAAAAGCTTTGATTTGCAGCTGCTAGAAGCAAGTTAAAATATTATCAGAATACCACCAGCTTGCAAAGTGCAGCTGATATATTACTGGTGACTGTGCGAAATTATAGCATTGTCCAATCCAGGAACCAGATGGTCCATCTTCCTTGATTTGCGGAGCATTGGTTGATTACAAATTTTACTTGCTGCCCTAGGCTTGCTATTGACCATTAGCATGTGAGTTACAGATTCCTTAAATTCTTTGCCAGGTGACAAATTGACCTATTAACAAGTCACTTTCTCAAAAAAATACATTAATGTTTTTTAATCGAAGGACCAGTTGCAAATGAGCAACATTTTAATAAGTAATAGTTTTGCTTTAAAGGAATCAGTAAGTATCCTCACAAGCCAAGTTGCTGAAATAGACTTTAAAAAAAAGAAAAAACACTTGAAGATTTTTAATAGTATTGGAAAATTTTGAAACAAGTCTTTTAAAAATATAATTAACATGTAAAAATTCTCTGTGTTTTAATTCTTTAATAGCATGTTCTTTTGGTGATTTTCTGTGAATAGCATTTATGTAGTATACATAAAGTAGAAAACATAATAAATTTGGACTGTTTTTCATAGTAGATAATTTACATGGGTGAGACAAACTATACAGGCATGGAGATGACATGATATTGGAGTTCAGAAACCCACCTTTTTGCTTCTGTCTCAGAACTGATGAGCTGAGCCAAAGAGTTTCATCTATAGAGTGTGGAGGTCACATTAAGTAGTCTCCACATTATCTTTTACATTTAAAATTTAAGAACTTCAGTAATCTAACTGTAATTATCAATGGAAATGTACACGTATGTGTTAGATTTTGTTTTTAAGAAGTTATTTCATTAGTACTTGAAATTTAAGGGAATATAAGGAAATCTTTTAGTGGAATACTACTGTCTCTGAAAACCATCACCTATAAGGCATCTAGCTGGACAGATTATAGGAATCTGTTGAGATAATTTATTCTAGAGTCTTAAACTGGAATAATATTGCATTTTCTTTCTAAGAGAGATACAGAAGTCTAAGAATTAATTCCAGGGGAAGATGTTTTTTTTTTTTTTTTTTTTTTTTTTTGAGACAGAGTCTCGCTCTGTCGCCCAGGCTGGAGTGCAGTGGCATGATCTCGGCTCACTGCAAGCTCCGCCTCCTGGGTTCACGCCATTCTCCTGCCTCAGCCTCTCCGAGTACCTGGGACTACAGGCGCCCGCCACCACGCCCGGCTAATTTTTTGTATTTTTAGTAGAGACGGGGTTTCACCGTGGTCTCGATCTCCCGACCTCGTGATCCGCCCGCCTCGGCCTCCCAAAGTGCTGGGATTACAAGCGTGAGCCACCGCTCCTGGCCAGATTTTTTTTTTTAAGGTGAGAGTGGTATATGTACTAAGTGAAATTATCTTGATGTAATAGACCAGTATACTTGGTAAAGCTACTTGATATACTAATTTCATCACTTAAGTGTGACAGCCACTGGGATTTCCAGCAGTGCTACTATTTTGGACCTATTAATGCTTCAGAACTTACTTGTCTTATGTTGGCAGGTGCTTGTGAATGCTGGTACAGGCTGATTAGCCATTGCTTTTACAGTTGTCACTTTTACTTTGAACTGTCTACCATGCCTGCCTTATTTCTGAAGGAGGGTGCCCCATGGGCTTCCATGGCTCTTCATACAGCATGACTGCTCTTGAAAAATGCTAACAGGTTGTGACAAATACTAAGATAATATACTGTAACATACTTATATGAGGTGATTGGTGGCAAGGCATCATTTCATGTGCTAACATTAAGTTCTCCAGTGGTATTGGGCTCATTGCCCAGCTGTATGTTTAAAATAATGATGATGTAGATGAGGGTGTGTTTTCAGGTAGCTTTTAATGATGGGAAAACTCCAAAATTTGGGAAGAAGACAAGAAGTGCAGTTTATTTTATCATACGCTAGGTTTCAGGTATAGACTTTCTTTTTCCTTTTCTAATTTGTTAATCTCTTCTAGATATATATAGAAAGACTAGGTTTTATTTAAGTCACCTTTATCCTTAGCTTTCCTTTTAAAATAAGTATCAATTACTTTCTATTGTGCTGTTTCATTTTATCTTAAATTTATATTTTAGATTAAAGTGTGACAGACTTTGAAACAAGTCAAAATGATTGCTGGGTATCTTTGGTGGAAAACTAAGCAGTTTCTAGGCACACCCTCTGGGTTATCTGATTATATGGGGTCTCTGCGCCTGTCATTATCTTTGAGCTATTTTACAACTCTGTTGGTTCATCTGGATAATTGATAGCAATGCAAATGATTCTTGTCTGTAGACATGCAAATTAATTTTGTCCCATAGAAACACAACTAATTTTTAGCTTCCAATCTCACCCCATTCTGATTCCTGGAATAATCCAGTTTTGTGTTCATGTATAATTCATTTCATCATTAAGTTTTGCTAACATTTTTGTGGTTCTTTGAATCTTACTTATTTTCCCATTAATTAGTTAAATAACATCCCTGACAAATATTTATCTTACATATGTATGGACTATGATTATATCCTCTTTTAAATATTATCCTTTAACAATATTCCCTTTATGGCAGAAATGTTGGAGATGTATTTTATTATATACTTATGCTCCGGTCATGCTAGATGAATCCTGAGAATCTGGCTTCCAAAAAGATCATGCTTCAGAGGAGATGAACTAAGTCATCAAAGAGAAAACAAAAGAGTGGATGTAGCCAGTGTGAGTAACTGGCTCTCACTGATTCCTTCCCACTGCTCTGCAGGTAGGCTAAAATCTGGAGGCTTTGTTTTGGCTATCAAATTCAAACTTAGCAGATTGGAAGCAAGTCTTTTCTTTGCCATGGAAGAGGTTGAAAGAGAAGTGCTGGTGGCTCCTATCTGAATTGCTACTTTGTTGTACATTTCAGTGATTTTGTTTAGCATCTGAAGGAGACAAGTGTGGAGGGAAGAGGAAGGAAAAAGCAGTTTGATGTCAGAAAGTTATTTCTCCAATATCATCTGTGTCTTTGGGTCAAAAAGAAAGAGGGAAAAAATATATATATATATACACACACACACATACATGTGTATATATACACATATATAAGTGTGTAACTTATAGTTGGTGTTTGACATTTTACACACACACATATATGTGTATATATGTACACATATATACATATATACATATACACATGTGGATAATATTGTGTATGTATATGGATAATTATAGTGCATATGTTATTTACACACACATATGTGTATATATGTACACATATATACATATACACAATATTATCCATATGTGTATATGTATATGTATATATGTGTACATATATACACATATGTGTGTATATATGTGTACATATATACACATATGTGTGTGTGTAAATAACATAGACACTATAAGGATAATATTTAAAAGAGGATATATATACACATACATATATACATATATACACATACATATATACATATACACATATGGATATATATATACACATATGCATATATATGTATGTGTGTATATATATCCTCTTTTAAATATCCTTATAGTTGGTGTGTAATGACATTTTACACACACACACATACACACACATATATAATGACATTTTACACACACACATATGTGTATATACATATGTGTGTGTGTGTATGTGTGTGTGTGTAAAATGTCATTATATGCCAACTATAAGCTACGCACTTCCGCATTTGCTACAGTATGTCATCTTCCCCACAGTGCTGTGATTATGGGTATTTGGTCATGCCTGATTTTACATGTTACACAGCTCTTAAGTTGAAAGACAAAGATTCAAATATATTTCTCCATGATCCCCCAAATCAAAAGTCTTGATGTTGCTTTGCTAACTTTTCCATTTGTTTGGAATTTTTTCTTTGTTCTTTTTTGCTTTCTGTAAGAATTAACTTCGGAAAGCTTTCTGCTTTTCTGTCATTTTGAATAGCTTTTGTTAAAATCTATATGGGAATCCATGTCTCCCCATAGACCAGGGGCACTGGAAGATTTGAGGGGGTGGGAGGAGAGTGTGGATGCAGACTAGTGTGAGTCTAGAATAAGCCTGTGGTAACCTGGGAAAAACAGGGTGGGAACTCAAAAGAATTAGTGAGACATCCTCCCATTAGACTTCAGTGGAAAGTGAGGGGGGGAAATCATGTATACTGGAGCATTCATATGTGAGTACAAACAAATTGCATGTAAATTTGGGGCTCACTAATAAGGGCTGTGTGACCTTGTGCCTGACTTTCTTCATTTAGTAAAACTTAAAGACAAAAATACCCAACTCTTTCAGGAAAGGAGGAGCTGAAATACCAGTAAATGCACTAAAGGGTAACTTTGAGAGGTTTGACTTTGTCCAACACTCAGAATCACCACTCACCTCCTTAACCACAAATCACTAGAAACAGGTATGCAATCAAAGACAAATAGTAGTATGCTTCCTAAGTGAAGCCAGCTTCAAGAAGGGGTGAACATTGGAAGTAAGTTGCTTCACCTCTAGAGATGAATAAATAGGTACAATAAAACCTGCCATAGAGCATAACTTGAGGGTCAAATGAGGGGAGCTTGCAGACTGAATTTATTTCATTTGACTGCTTCAGTCCTTATGTCAACCTCTCCCCACAGGACGTAGCCTTGGACAAGAAAGTTTACAGTGGTCCACCTCTAATATGGACAAGGAGATCCGTGTTTGCTTCTCTCATACATGTACACACCCTTTATTCGAGTCACTTAAGTCATCCAGATATGATTCTTAGCTTTTGAGACACTATTGTCAACATTGAGACTTCTTCTGTACCCAAAGGTTATTATAGAGAAAGATTCATCATTATGTTTGAAGCTGGAAGATAGAATGCACTCAGCTACATGTGGTTTCTGTGAAATGTAGTTGGGCTGATGCTATTACAATCTTTCAAGTACCAAAGCCCATGTCTTTAGTTTTTTTTCCCATAGCATGAAGTGCCAAAAGCCAGCACTGAATGTGTGTACGTACCTCTCCATGTGTTGCTGCAAATTTAGCTATAAGAATTCTGCAAAGGGTGATAATTCTGCGGGAGATCTTCTTCAGAAGGAACCAGAAATGAGCAATTAAAAGTCACTATTTTGTTGTAAATGGTCAAGACCTTCTTCATAGTAAAATCCATATTTGGTTGTTGACTCTAACAGAAGCTATAGACTCCTAGTAATATTTGTTTAGGGATGAATCCCATGGAAGCTGCAAGCATGGCTAGATTCCACCACTCCTTGTACATACCATGTCTATATCCTTTGGCAGGGCAATCATGAAAAGCAAAATTAATTTGAAGGGAGAAGAAAAGAGAATTTACTGTGAATCCCAAGAGACTGCATGCTTCTGAACTTGCAAATTACAGCCATTTGCACAGCAAAGTGAGGAAACAAATCCTTGGATTTCATTTGCTCTCCACTGTGCTTTGGGCAAAGTGTCAGGAACATGCCCCCCACGAGGTAACTAAAGATCATTCTCACAAAATGTGCTATCAAAACCCAATTGTCTAAGAGCATGTGTTTGGAAAAGAAAATAAACCTGAGTGTCAGTGAAATAGAATAGCTTCTAGGATTTTATCTGGGAAAACTGTCAGGTTTTCTTCTAATAGGTTGATACAGGTTCACTCACCTCTGACTCCTTGCCTGATTTCTGGGAATTTCTCCTGGAAATTGAAAATTTTATAAAGTACAACAGAATGGACTCTTCTGGGCACTCAAAGTGGAAAAACTGAACTAATTTTTGATCTGTTCAGGAGCCATTCTTTTTATTCACCAACCTCAAAGTACTTAACAAAAAAAGGCCTGGGATGATGGTTGAGCTTGAGGTCAGTCAATGGATTTTCAAACTAGAGCACAAGGCTAAGTTTCTGAGATGGTTAATTATTTATAGGTGCCAGAGCTATCTCCTTATAATAGTAGGCACTCAATATATGACTGAAAGAATGAGTAGAGAAAAGTAAAGCTATTGTGAATAAATGAATTAATAAAGAACCGATGGTTTCAGCCCAATGGCTCACAACCTACTCACACAAGACCCTTATGTATTTGCTATACACATCTTATGTTTAGAAGGAGAATGCACAACATTGTAGGATCCTAGAGTTTAAAAGTTCATTGTTTGTTTAACCTTGACAATTATTAGGTAGTTAACAAAGATGTATGATATCTTGCCATGAATTATATCTTCCTGTAAAATGAAGACACTTGTTCAGCATCCAGCACAACTTTTAAATATTCTGTCCCACACTCTGATAACTAAAAATTCTGTTTGCAATGAAACGAGACTAGAACCTAACTCCACTTTACTATCAAAATAAAATATGGAAATATGGGCTTTTCCATAAATCACCATACATCAGGGTGCATTAGAATGAACAGTATAATAGATGCGCAGACCAAAGGTAATTCAGTTATGTGGGACATGTAGACGAACGCCAACTAAGGTGATCAGTGTAAGTCTCTTTGAGGAGAAATTATTTAAATTCAGAGGACTTTTCAAGGATTAAAGATGTAGACCCCGAATACTTATTATGCAAGGAATTGTGCAGGAGCCCTGAGGAGGCAAACTTAGTAATCCAGATCACAGAAGTAACAGACATATTATAAATTGGGTTAAATGCTATCAATATCTTCCTTGTGTACTATTAATTGCCTGCACATGTTCTTATATATTTTCTCTTCCCCAAATACAATAACATTTAATATAGGAGGCTAAACCACAGAGTATGTAACTGGCAATTTCAAATAACTATTAGGAGATGCACTGACATAGGCTGAAGTTAACTTTTCTGAAGCATCATTTGCCCTTCAAAGATTGAATGTCATCCCACTCTAGCCCCTGCATTAAAAAGTCTCAGTTCAAGACCCTTTTCCATTAATGTCTTACTTTGAAAGAGCCAATCTGATAAATTAAGTATGTTCTTAGGTTAAATGATATTGACTTAATCAGATTGTTATTTTGCATATTTGGATTTAAATGCTAGGTAAAAGCAGGGATACATGTGGCTTCCAGCAGCATCATAGGATGTGTGCAACTGTTTATTCTGCCTCTTTTGTTGGCAGTCTAAGAACTTTATCCCAAATAAAGAGATTATAAACATGAAGGAAAAGCTGTGATTATTCTTAGTGTCCCCTAAGCATTGTGTTTTTATTCCTACTGAGATATTTTAAGTTTTTTTTAAAAAAAGCTTTCTGTAAAGGGATTATTTAGAGATTTGTTTTTATTTTAAAACAATGTTATTTTGATATACATATACAGAGTGAAATGATTACTGCAGTCAAGCAACTTAACATTAGCAGTCAAACAAATTAACATATCCCTCACCTACCATAGTTACCTTTTGTGTGTGTGTGGTAAGAGCACCTAACATCTATCTCAGCAAATTTCCTGTATACAGTATCATATTATTACCTATAGTCTCCATGTTCAAAAACATTACGTTCGATGTAGAGACATTTTTTCACTCTTCCTCCTTACGCAGTATATTCTTTAAAACTCAGTTTAGCGTTTCACTTCTTTTTTAGAGATATGGGGTATGTGCTTTAATTTCATGAGTCTTTGTTTCTCCCTCTTCAGAGATTCTGAACTCCTTTTGGTTTAAAACCATGGCCGAGCTTTAATCACACAAATTATTTAATGATAATGCTTGACTGTACTGCTGTCACCTGAACACTGACATTTTAAAGCCCTAGGTTGGAAAGGATGCTAGAATTTATTATATCATTTGAAGGGATATCATTTTAATATTTAGGTCCCTATACACAAATTTTAGAAAGAGACCTCTTGCCCTTTATTAATTGAAAAAGTGATGCCAGGGGAAAAGGGCTGTCTCCTTTTTGTTGGCCTCGCATCCCTCATCTGTGAAATAGAGACTGAGTGATATTTACCTATGGGCATCCATCTTAAATGATTAGTGGGAGTTAAAGCAATTATTATAAATTAATGGCTCTGTGAGTTATAAAACGTTGGATATTATGGAGTTCCATTCTCATGGAGGGAGGCAATTAAAGAAATATACACTTATAGACTGTACCATAGATCTTGTGACATTTCTAGCCACTTTGCCTTTTATTGCTTTACTCTATGTGATATGATCAGTGTTGTAGTCATGCTTTTACAGATGCCTACTGAAATTGCAGTATTTTATAGGGAAGAAAAATAATTTTTCATGAAGTCTTATAGGCAGTTCAATTTGATTATGTTCTTAATCACTCTCACCTAGACTTGGCCCTTTTACTGAATTGGTCTGAACTAGTTTACAGCTCTTGGGCTTTGAACAGTAAATCTTAAAATTCTAATGTCAGTTGTCATATAATTTAGTAAGAATGCTGATCTGCTGCTATCAGGAGCAAAAACAAGCACTTTGAAAATTAGTTTATTGTATATCACCCCAGAATCACCAAATTCAATAGTAAAGTGGCTAACTTTGAGTAAGCAAAGAGGGCTGTGGGACTGCAAGTGCAATAAACTTGAAATTGATTGTTTGTGGGTGAATTTATGGAAGGTAGTTGGTTTGATTTATGCATTAAGAGTCAGAGTGTGAAAGATGGAAATCAGCATCCCCGGTCAGCTGAGTTGCAGAAGGTCACTGGGAGGTGGTGAATTACTGTTTGCCATGGTTTGGCAAGCAGTGTTGGAGCAGCTTAATGAGATCTAACCAAACTTGTCCATAAAGATGACACATGCAAAAAGGAAAAATATTATTCAGGTAAGATACCGTTCAGGCTCTAGGACTAAGAACATCTTTGGATATTTGAATATGAAGTTTTTGGCATCTTCTAAGATAAATATGGCAAATGAGTTGTGAGCAGGTCTGAAATTTATTTATAAATTTTTATAAATATTTTATAAAAATTTCTTTAAATAAAGAGTATTTATTTATAAATACTCTTTACATTTCCCTGTCTTGGGTTAGCAATCAGCCTTTCTTTTGGGTACCAACACAATATGTTTGTGAAACACAAATGGAAAATAAGCCTGTATAAATATGTTTTAGAAAGAGTGGTAGAGATGTAGATATACCTAAAAATACTTTCAAGGAGGACATCTTGATATCATTGTAAAAGAAAACATGCATAAAATCAGCTAAACCTATCTAAATGAGCATAGGCTATTTATGGGTTCATAACTATGCATTAGTATGTGGACCGTTTGCCCTGTCACTGCTTACACACAATATCAATTGTTGAATTTCAAATATTTTGCCCACAACCTACCATAAGACATATATCATATATTGCATCCCAATGCATATACAATATATACAAGAAATATTCTTACTTCATACGATGAGCTCTGAAATACTCTATTGTATTTTAAGCTTGAATGCTGATGCTAACTGATGTTAGGTCCTACAGTTTGAAAGATGGTTGAGCTGGGATGAAGTGAAACAGATGAAACCTCCACTTCGATGTTCTTCCCTGGTATTGAACCTCAAAGAGATTGGTAATACTGCTAACACTTGCTAAGAAATCAAGTAGGCAGAATTGCAATTAAAAAGACCCTGAAATCAATGCTGTCCTTATAAAAGGCATCAAAGGATAGGTGGGTGGATGTCCAGAATTATGTGGTCTTATACAGTTTGTGCTTATCTGTAGAATGCACCTCAAAACATAGATGCTTCCTTCCATAGTGGACTCTGAGATTCTTTTTTTTTTTTTTTTTTTTTTTTGAGATGGAGTCTCACTCTCTCGCCCCGGCTGGAGTGCAGTGGTGCCATCTCGGCTCATTGCAACCTCCACCTCCCCGGTTCAAGCAGTTCTCCTGCCTCAGCCTCCCCAGTAGCTGGGATTACAGGTGCCCCCCCACCACGCCCATCTAATTTTTGTATTTTTAGTAAAGACAGGTTTCACCTCCTTGGCCAGGCTGGTCTTAAACTCCTGACCTCGTGATCCACCTGCCTCGGCCTCCCAAAGTGCTGGGATTACAGGTGTGAGCCACCGCGCCGGGCTGACTCTGGGATTTTTAAGCACAAAGTCTCTGCTTATTCTTCAGCAGCACCAAGCATTATACCTAACCCATTGCTTGTGTGTTATTGAGTGGAAATTAAACAAATGAATGAATGAATAAATAAATGAATGAAGAAAGTAAGAAGAACATGAGAAGAATCAGATGCATTCCATTTAACTTTTATTACAGAAACTCTGTGGTGGCCTATGCTAAAGCAGTGAGCACTGCAAAAGTAAACAAGACAGAGCTCGTAATTACTAGTTTGGGATATAATAGCGGTGGTATGAGCAGATGGCTAAGGAATATGGAACCTTAGGTATTTCATAACAGTAGCATAGAGTAACAGCTTCCTACTTGGCTTTGGCTCTGTGTTCTGAAATAGAAGCAACAGTCTGGGACTAAAAATTGCAAAACCTGGATCAGTTACCTTGGTTCACCTTGTCATGATCATAACCCTTCTTGTGACAGGTGGTGATTTTGAGCACACAGTAGAACCATAGTCCCCACTGTCCACCATTCTTAAAATAACTACCCTATTCTTCTCCTCCTCATTTCTCTCCAGGTAATTCATTACTGTACTCTGGCAGTCAGAAATGACTTGAGGAATTGATTTTCCTTTGAGGCAAATAGGAGTTTGACCCACAGATCTATGTGGGTAGTGGAAATGCGGACTCTCTTGGTCTAGGGGCTTTTCTATTGGATTTGGGACTCAATTAAGTGAAAGAAGGAGCCAATCAACAATATATAGTACTCTTAGCTCCGAGGAGTGGCATGCTAGAACCGGCACATATTGGTTTTTGAGAACTGATTGTTAAAATTTCAGGAATTTTTGAATCTCTTCCTAAGAACAGCAATTATTAAAAATAAAATGTATAAATTTACAATTAAATCAATTGTTAAAAGTGGTGGACACTAAAATACCATCAATTTCTAATTATTTTATTAATAGTTATACTCCTGATGTCTGTCATACCTTCCTGGAGGAAATACTACATAGAAGATACTATGCACATCTCTCCCCACTTGAACATTCATGACACAATTTTGGCAGCTAGAAATCAGCTGTGTTGGGAGTATTTATATCATGGAAATTGGTATAATTTGGAAATTATATTGGAGAATACATCCCTTTTAAATTAAGAATTTCCCTCAAAACTGGAAAGTTGGTTGACACAATACTGACTCCATTTATAATATCTCAGATACTGACATTGACGGATACTGAAAAGGGAATAGAAATAATACGCAACGGTCCTAAACGTTGGGTTAAATGGATAATCAAAGGCAGTCGTGATGAGTGCCATTGTAGAACTACTGGAAGATGACAGAGCTACTGCAGAGGTTCCCAAGTATTCTGTTCATGGAGTCCCAAGTGTCTATATCAGCCAGGGTTCTCCAGAAAAACAGGACCAATTATATGTAAGAACATATATGTTTTACATATATATTTACATTTATATATTATAATGATAATAATATATATGATAGAGGGAGAAAAGGCTTTATTTTAAGGAACTGGCTCATGTGGTGTAAGACTGTGAGACTGGCAAGTCTGAAATCTGCAGGGCAGACTGGCAGACTGAAAGCTTATGCAAGAGTTGATGCTGCAGTGTTGAGGAAG
Organism: Symphalangus syndactylus; assembly: GCF_028878055.3. Taxonomy (NCBI): domain Eukaryota; kingdom Metazoa; phylum Chordata; class Mammalia; order Primates; family Hylobatidae; genus Symphalangus; species Symphalangus syndactylus. Next base: position 28,130,004 of record NC_072437.2, on the reverse strand, counting down.
AGTTTCTTCTCCAGGATGCCTCAGTTTTTGCTTATAAAACCTTTCAGCTGATTAGGTTAGGCCTGCCCACATTATTGAGGGTAATCTCCTTTACTTAAAATCATCAGATTGTGGATGTTAACCACATCTACAAAATACCTCTACAGCAACACTTACATTAGTGTTTGACTACATTACTGGGTGCTATGGCCTAGCCATGCTGGCTCAATTACGGTGTCCTACTAATTTTTCTGTGGCATCCTAAACTGGAAGAAATACTAAACCTTTTATTTATTAAGTCCAAACAATTCACTATTTGTATCCTAAAAACTTAGTGACCATTTGCAAACATAATACATATACATTATGAAAATTTATTTCATACATAGTCACAATTATTTACTAATGGATAGCACACAACTTCTCAAGCCCTAGAATGAAGTTGGATACCACCACCCTCATTTCCTGCTCCACATGATTTTCACCTGCTGCTAGGGAAATGGAAAGTAAGGAAAAATGCTGCTTTGCAATGATATGATGCTATTAAAAGGACTGTCGTACTATTTAATGTTGAAACTGTGAACTACCTCCAACAAGTAGTTTCTGCACTTTTCTACAGATGTCAAATTTCCCCTGAAAATTTTAAATCTCATGGTGCTTCCAAAAGCTTACTGTTTTGCCCAAGTGAGCCCTGTCACAGTGATTACAAGGATATTGTGTATTTTGCATAATAGAATCAAAATGCTCCTGTGTTTTGTTGTCAGCTCTGTAATGCATAACCACAGTTTTCCTGGACTGTTTGCATATAGTAAGAAAAGTTGCAGCATTCAGATTTTCTCTCAAGATCTTTATATTCATTATCTTTTAAAAATTGGTGTTGAGAAATACAATGAATCTCTCTGTGTGTGTAATGTGAGTGTGTGTGTATATGTGTGTAGCTGTACATACAAATTCCTGATTATCTTTTGTGTTGAGACAGCGCTTTAAAATGTCTAAAAATTTTATCTGTATAAATTGAATAAATTGTGTATATTTAAAACAAGTAGAAACTTCCTTTATTTACAAATAACCAAGTAATTTACAAGTTTAATGATTTTATAACATACCAAGGCCAAGGTTAGATGTGAGAAAAAGAAAAGATAGCTTTTCTCACTCCAGATGCTTTCCGCTTTCTAAGACTGCTTTGCCTTCCCACACTGCCCACTCCTCACCTCCCATACACTTTATCCCTTGATTATTCTGATCACACCTTCTCCTGTGCTCATCCTCACCCCTAAACAGTTCAGCTTCTCTGAAACAGGAAAGTCAACCAAATGGTAAGGGCCAGAAACACTGGCAGAAGAACTAAGAAGGTTCTTCTGTGTCATCTAGAGTAGCATGTTTAAATTCTCTCTGCATAACCATTGGACCTGATTTAAACAATTAGCTAATTGGTCCCATTTAAAGGGGCTATTTTTTGCAGAGTGAAAATTTTAGAACTACAAGAATTAGCATTTAAAGTTTGTATCAGGAAATTGACATCATCAAAGGATGACAATAATATAGGTAGTTTGAATGATAAGGTCCCCTAAAGTAGAATGTTAATTGAATTTCCTAAAACCTGTGTGAAAGTTGGAACATTTCTGATTACGGTGTTGAGCAACTTCACTAAACAAGAGTAGCCCTGAGAGATGTGAAATGATCATTTATAATACCTCTTTACACCGAAAAATGTTGAAAAGTGCTTATTTGGAGGTTTAGGGTATTTGAACTTAAGGAAATGAAATGGAACACACATTTTAAAAATGTGGCTTCCCTACATTCTGCCATTCCCATTTAGGTTGTATAGGAAATGTATGAAACTAAAAACAGTCCAGGTCTTATTAACTCCAGTTTAAATTATCTTAGCTATCAGAAACTCTAGCTAAAAGTTAACTTATTCTAAAATATTTCACTTCCCTCCACCTGTTCCTTAGGTGTGGTTAAATTCCTTCACTTCCTTGGCACCAGATGAACAAACTGTATGTTTATTTGAGGAGACATGTCAAATGATGAGAACACTGTTGCTTGGCACCAGATGTGCTCATTGACTATGGGAATTTCAATAATTCTAGGATGAGAGAACTCTGACATAGACTGTACACTCTGAAGAGGGCCAACTCTGAAATAAATATTTGCCCTCTGATCAATTGGAATTTGGTGTTTCAGAAATTGAAGCTCTCTGTTTTCTGAGATCTTGCCATCTTCTTTTTTGGTGTGAACCGGTTTTTATTGGGGTAGGAAATGTCACCTTGGGCTATGGCATGCTATACACATTCTAATAATCTTCCTGGGGTAGTTGATGGAATTATTTCTTCTACTTGAAGTTGCTCTTGCTGTCAGCCACCTCTTTAGGTCCACTGCTGACCATCTCCTACTTGAGAGAGAAAGATCTTCCAAGGATTCTTCCAAGAACTTCCTTTTTCTTGGAGACATCCTGTTGCTTGCCCCTTCAGGATTGCTAACTGTTTCCTCCTTGGGGGAGGATTTCACCCTCTTGGGAAGCAATGGTTCAAACAGAGGAAGTGGCTGCTGAGATTAGTAGGAAGCTGGCGAAACAGGAGAAGAAGCCTTAGTGAAGGGAAAGAAATGACTGGCTGTGCTTGGCCTTGCGTCTGCAGAAAACAGCGGTAGTATTCTGAAGGAGTATGAGGAGATGGGTGAAAAACCCAAAAGAAGTAAAAGCAGAAGCTCTAGGAGGCTCCTCAGGAGAATGGAATGGAAGGCCCATCTCTCTCTTTCTCCAAACTCAAGAAAAAGAAATAGTTTTCCAAGGAGGAGTTTGTTAGTAGCAATCTTACCATCACCTTTCAACTTTGTAGATTTTTACTTTCTATCTACTTCCTAGGAAGGACAAAAATAGTAACTTCCCTCTGCACTCCAGAGCTCTATAAAAGCCAAAAGTTAGTTGGCTGAAGTCTGTGAAATGCGACTCACTCTGGGCACTTCATTTCTGTTGTTTATCTGTTTGTTTGGGATGTGCATCGCAAAGTCCCTGAGTGTCACCTCTGAGGGCAGAGAGCTTGCTGTAGCAGACCTGAGGCTTGCTTGTGGGGTTAACGAGGCCCTCCTGTCTCCTCCTCTTTCCCACCACGCCACTCATGAAGTCTATTCCTGGCCATTTTCAGGCTCAAGGTCATCCCTGGAGGGAGTGGGATCTGGCAGAATCACATTTCTGCTATCACCTCAGCATCTTGTAGTGAAAATGAACATCTGGGCAAGCATTTGGGAAAATATCTTGTGAAGAGCAACACGTAAGTTGAAAGAGGCATGCAAAGTGAGGAGCAGCCTCATCTCTTCTTTGGAAAACAGATGACAATTTATGGTCTGATCATATGTCCTTGAGCTCATTCTGCAACTTCCTAGTAGAACTCCCTTCTTTCGCATCTACAGTTTCTCTTTTTTATTTTAGAGCTTGTGAAGAGCTCTGTAAAAAGGCGGGGACCCAAGGAACTCACTGGCATCAACTTCAAGTGCCCTAAGAAAGCATCAACCTGTGTAATCATGGTTATGTGGCCCTGTGTCTGCTTTTGTATGACATGAGCCTACCGTAATGATTTGCCCGTAGAAAGTTTCCAATAAAGGCTTGATGAATAAGGGTATAGCTATTGTAGTTTCAGCTTTTCATGTTCTGCATTTTTGGTCTCTTATCCTGATTTTATTATTAGTGGTCCTGGGAGTGTCTGTCTCCTTTTCAGTTGAGCTAAGTGTTGTATCTAATTATATATTAGACATATTATGAAGAACCTTTGGCAATTTGAGAAAGGGATATGAGTGGGAAACTCTTAAAGATTGCACTTTCTCCTCCTTCATAAGTTATAACTTTGGAATAATTTCATTGTTATATCAAATACTTGTAGTTGTCAGAAGGTAGTTCTGCTGAGAATAGGAATTCTTGCTGTTTGGAGAAATTGAAACAGAAAGGGCCATGTTGGATTCTTCATACTGCAAAGCAGCTGCCATGATTTCACCAAGTAAATATTTTCAGGCATTGCTGGTCACATGGTCTCTGCCATAACTACTCTGCTGTTGTAATGCCAAAGTGGTCATAGACAATCCATGAATGAATACGTGTGGCTGTGTCATTATCAAACTTTACACTTAATTTGAATTGCGTTAAACTCTCACATAGTCAAAAGAGTCTTACTATATGTTTTCCCCAAACATGGCTCACTGCTCCCAGCAAAATAAGTGATGGACTGTGTTTGACCCATCAGCCACGGTTTGCAGATACTTTTTTTAGGAAAAAGAAAAATTAAACCTAAGCAGAACAGATTTCCCTTAGCTTCTCTGATCATTCATAATTGTCAGAATTTTAAGGAATATCGGCAGGCTCAGATCAGTGGAAGAGAAGAGCTACACTTCAGTGCTTCAGTTCTCCCACAACCTTCTTCCTATCTAGTAACATGTTACAAAGAAAGCAAGGCTCAGACCGAATTCAGCCACACATTCAGACATTTACTGGCTAGCAGACCTCAGTGATGAGCCTGTATGTTTGGGAATGTCACAGTACTCTCTCCCTCATGCTCTAACAAGCACTTTGCCTGAAAGATTTACACCAAGGCTGACACAGTGATCTTCCAATATCGGGATGCTTCAAAGTTCCAGCGATGTCTGTGAGCAGAGTTTTCCCTGGATGGTGTGGGAACACAGGACTAGCATCCCAGATTAGGGAATTAGGTTGCCAGGCCTCTGTGATTCTCAAGTCTCATTCATGCAGTGGGAGGAGAGACTATAAAACCTTTTGGGCCAAATTCACTTTTTAAATTTTTTACTTCTTTAAAATTGGTAAAATATATATAATATAAAATTTACCATTTTAACCATTTTACAGAGTATGTTTAATGGCATCAAGTGCATTCGTATTGTGTAATCTTCACCATTATCCATCTCTAGAACTTTTTCATCTTCCCAAACTGAAATTCTATAATCTTTTAACAGTAACTCTCCATTTTCTCCTGCCCACCGCCCCCCAGCCCCAGGTAACCACCATTCTACTTCCTGTCTGCATGATTTTGACTACTTCAGGCACCTCATATAAGTAGAATCATGCTATCTTTGTCCTCTTGTGATTGGCTTATTTTGCTTAACATAATGTCCATGTTGTAGTATGTGTTAGCGCTGCATTGCTTTTTATGGGGAAATAATAGTCCATTGTATGTGTATACTAGAAATTGTTTATCTATTCACCTGTGGATGGGCGTTTTGGTTGTTTCAACCTTTTGGTTATTGTGAATAATGCTGCCAACCCCATAGCTTGAACACCAATTTCACCTATGAACATTTATTTTTAATATCTCTTCTGCCCATTAGTAAATCCTCCTATTGATTTAGTTAATACTTTTTGAAAGCTTGCCATAGCCACCCCAAGTGTATAGATTCCTGTTTGAAGTACTGTAAATGGTAACTGCTCCTAAAGCTATAAAGTTTATACACACACATGTATACCAGTGTTTATACTGAAGCCTTTTAAAGTAAATAACTCATGGCAGTATGAAACAGGCAACAACGGCCGGGCGCGGTGGCTCACGCTTGTAATCACAGCACTTTGGGAGGCCGAGGTGGGCGGATCACAAGGTCAAGAGATCGAGACCACGGTGAAACCCCGTCTCTACTAAAAATATAAAAATATTAGCCGGGCGTGGTGGCGGGCGACTGTAGTCCCAGCTACTCGGAGAGGCTGAGGCAGGAGAATGGCGTGAACCTGGGAGGCGGAGCTTGCAGTGAGCCGAGATTGCGCCACTGCACTCCAGCCTGGGCGACAGAGTGAGACTCCGTCCCCCCCAAAAAAAATAAAATAAAATAAAAAATAAACAGGCAACATTTTCATTTTGTCAATGTGTTTGTTATTCCCTAAACATATTGAAAATATTCCAGGAGAGTTAACTGTTAAGCTACTGGTCTCTTCTGAATGAGGGATAATAATGAGTGGTGCCTGCTTGGACTTTGTGATGTGCAAGTTTCCTGAAGATACCTCCATCACCCACCCCCCAAACATCTATGTCTCTTTTCCTCCCAGAAAAATTGTCATAAGTTTGCTGTTGTCATAACTTAGCAACATTAGATGATTAGACATAGCTTAGAGACATGAGCAGCTGTTAATTACTTGATCTTGCTAAACCTTTGCTCTTCTTGCCGTGATATGAGGAGGTTGTACCACCTTCCAATAGATGGATAGTTCTTGTTAATTTAACTTTTGTGTGTGCAAAAATTGTGAAAATAGTGAAAACTATCTTGCATCTACTATACTTAGTTTGTATTTATTCACTTAAATTTAAAAAGAATGAAGAGAACATATATGCGCAATGAATTATTCTTTTTTGACATTAATCAGTTATCAATTCCAATAATAATTAGAGAATAATAGGTTGATTATTTTGAAGAAACCTATTTCCTCTTATCTAGTCATTTTGTGTGTTTACACATGTGGAGCTTTTGTATTTTTACTTATTAGAAATTATAATAGTAAGAAAAACATTTGATATCCTCATAGCAACATTTTAAAATCATTACTTAGATATATTTCATATTATAGTTTATAAAATTAAAATATCTACTTAAATGAAAATTTGCTAAGCTCTGAGCTAAACCTTTTCCTTATTTTATCTCCTAACCTGTTATCATCATTTCCATTCTTACAGATGAGGAATTGAGATGTTAAGCATCTCCCTCTCACTTCACATAGCTAGTAAGTGGTAAGGTCAAATTACAGTGTCACCTTTTAATACTCCTATTAATGTAATTGTTACTTATATATCACACTAGAAATATGAAATTAAAATAAAGAACTGAAAATATCAGGAAGACTTGTTATTTTAAAAATCTTAAAAAATACAATACAAAAAATTTTCAAAAATGAATAGCCCTTTCATATTGAGTGAAGGAAAAGCAATCATGGTATCTTGCAGGATGAAAAGTTATCTGTATTCTTTGGACATGAAACCATTTGCAGTTTAAGGAACACCCAGCCCATGTGGAAACATAAGGAACTACAAGCCCTTTCTGGGTTTATGTGGAAAAAAAAAAAAATTGCAGTGGCCATGTTTCTGGTTCATTGTTAAGCTGTCCGGGTAACCTTGATGTCTAGATACTTCAGTTTTTCTTCTAAGTAGTAGTAGATAAAAATTTCCCAGAGATTTTTATCCATGTGTATGGAAGTTTAGAGTCATGGAGGTATATGTAAGAAACTGCCTTACTAATTCAGTGCAGTATTAGATTGTTCATAGAACTGGAAATGTTCTTGAGAGGTCAGCTCATTTCTTTATGTTTATATTTGTTCCTGGGAGTAAGAAACCAAGAGAGATGAGGAGATGGAGAATAGAGAAGTATGGAGAGAGAAAGTGAAGAGACAGCAAGATAATTTAAATCACTATCAATTGTGCTCACATGTCCCAGGTCATGAATAAAACTGGGCCAGGATCAGCATTTTGCTGCCTTAACTTTCTTAAGGTGATTGAAACTGAAAATAGTATTCAAATAGTCACGCAAAGAAGTGGGAGGGCTTCCGCTATATTCCTAAGAAAGAAATGATGAAATTAACTGAGAGCCACAGAAAAACATCAAGCAAAGTAGAGTTAAAGGAACTGACTGAGAAAGTCACCTACTCTCTGGGTGATATTCACAAAACCCTGTATTGGGTACTCTACTGATGAATTTAGTATGTTTCCTTCAGGAAAGATTTTCTCTTTATGCCCTTATCATCTATTTCACCATAAACCATAACTCCACTGAATGTTCTATTTTTTAAATACTCATGGGTATGAAAAAAAAGAACATGATCAGAATCTTTATTATAATGTTCATTTGTTATTAAGAAAAATAATAAGTGACAATATACAAGTCATTAAAACACTTAGATATTTTGTTCGTGGATTTTTAATTTTTGTCCTTATAATTTGGGCTTGATATTTTATTGAAAAGAAAATTAGTGATTGATGGACCATTTGCTTTTGATAGTCAACTTATTCTATCCTAGGGTCTTCAGCTCTAGAACCATGCTTCTCAGTGGGATGTGGGTATCATACTCACTTTGGGAAAAATTTCACAACTCGCATTGTTTCATTTTGGTGTTGTCGAAATCGTCACGTGAAAGATGATCAGGAATACCCTTGTAGTTGAACAGGTTTAGTTATAATTTATTGCAAGACCAAGCATATGTCATGGAGAACCATGTCCCAGTAAGAGGATCTCAGAAACAATTTATTATAGGATATGGGTTTTGGTTGTGTGTTTTAGGGGAGGGTCCATAGAGTCAGGGGCTCTGACTCTATCATGCTGGATTCAATGCTGTCAGAAAGCAGAGGTAATTCTATAAGAAGGTAATTCTCTAATAAGGTAATTCTCTAATAAGGCATTTCAGTAAGTCTTGCTGACAAAATGGAAGACTAGCACAAGGATAAATCTGTGATTACTAAAGAAGTCCATCATATTAGCCAAGAGAGGAAGTGCTTGGTACTTTTTTATTTTATTTTAATTTTTTGAGACAGAGTTTTGCTCTTGTTGTCTAGGCTAGAGTGCAGTGTCGTGATCTCAGCTCACTACAGCCTCAACCTCCCAGGTTGAAGTGATTCTCCTGCCTCAGCCTCCCAAGTAGCTGGGATTACAAGCATGCGCCACCACTCCCGGTTAATTTTGTATTTTTAGTAGAGACAGAGTTTCTCCGTGTTGGTCAGGCTGATCTCAAACTCCTGATATCAGGTGATCTGCCTGCCTTGGCCTTCCAAAGTGCTGGGATTACAGGCATGAGGCACGGCGCCCAGCCGCTTGGTACTTTTTGAATGGCACAGTAACCTTGTTTTCTGTGCTTAGACGAAACTATGAAGTGGCCTTACTTGGTTTATTTTTTTTGTGGTCTCCGAGTAGTCTTGTCTGAGGTTGGTATTCTGTGAGAATGTTTACGTGTAACAGCAGAATGAGTGCCAGGCTGGCTTCTAAAGGTCAAGGGCTATTTGTTTTTTCATTCTTTATAGCTACCCTCTGACCTCCTCTCTAGCAAAACTGTAGTGACTACTAAGCTTTAAAAACATATTTCCGAGTTTTTGTTACAAAATATTTTCATCATACAGAAAAAGTAAAGATAATGTATTAAGTACCATATATCCATCAAGCAGCTTAAGAAATAAATGATTATAGATAAAAATATTCGAGTATTTCTCTGAAATCCTAATCCTTCCTAGGAGCGAATTATTAACTGGAATTTGATGTTTATCATTTTCAAGAATAATGCATTTCCTTTTCTTTTAAAAATACATATATATTTATTTTTTGTCTCCTTCCTTTCTAGAAATTTAATAAGATATACCTTTATTTTATTTTGTTTTAATTGGCATAAAATAATTATACAATTATACATATTTATGGAAGGTACATAGTGATCTTTTGATACATAAAATGTATAGTGATCAGATGGGGGATTAGCATGTCTATCATCTTAAACATTTATCATTTCTTTGTGTTGGGAACATTCAATATCCTCTTTCTAGCATTTTGAAATTATGTAATATATTATCATTAACTATAGTCATCCTACAGTGGTGTAGAACACTAGAACTTATTCCTCCTATTAGCTATAATTTTGTATCCTTTCACAAATCTCCTTATCACAGACCCCTTACTTTCCTCTACCCTTCCCAGCCTCTAGTAGCCTCTGTTCTGCTTTCAACTTCCAAGAGATCCTTTTTTTAGCTTCCACATATGAATGAGAACATGCAATGTTTACCTTTCTCTTCTTGGCTATGTCACTTTACATAATGTCTTCCAGTTTCATCCATGTTGCAGTGAATGATGGGATATCATCCTTTTTAAGGCTGAATACTATTCCATTGTGTACTTATGCCACATTTTCTTTATCTGTTCATGTGTTTTTGGCACCTAGACTGATTCCATATCTTGGCTATTGTGCATAGTGTTCCAGTAAACGTGGGCTGCAAATGCCTCTTTGATGTACTGATTTCCTTCTCTTCAGATAAATGTCCAGGAGTGGGTTGTTGGATACTATTTGTAGTCTTTTGAGGAACCTCCATACTGATCTCCATAGACACTACCATAGTTTACATTCCCACTGACAGTATATGAGTTTCCTTTTCCCTGGATCCTCCCCAGCATTTGTTATTTTTTATCTTTCTGATAACAACCATCCTAACTGGGGTGAGATGATACCTCACAGTGGTTTTGATTTGCATTTCCCCAATGATTAGTCACGTTGAGCATTTTTTTTTTCTTATAATTGTTGGACATTTGTGTGTCTTTTTATTAGGAACTCAAACACCTCAACAGTAAAAAAAGAAAAAAAAAAAGAAAAAAAATCACTTCAAAACGGCAAAAGACCTAACGTTCATATGTACTTGTAAACTTTTTTTTATTCTGCTGTTGTTTTAGGTAGGAGCTTAAGCGTTCAACTACATGAAGTATAGTTTAGTATATAGTATAGTGTATAGTGAAGTATACACCCTATACTTCACACAAGGTCATAGGACCTACTTTTATAAGTACTATTAAACATTATAAATGAATTTTAATCACAGAGTCAAGCACTTTGTTCATTTGTTTTCAGTGTCCTACAGTGACTTTAATAGCAGGAGCAATTCGTTGGTTTTATTTAGCGAGATATTGGGTGCATTTCCATTCTTCCCTCCACGGGCTGTGAGAAAGATTTTTGACACTAACTGAGCTGCTTCAATTGGAAATTCACATTTTATGCAATAACAGACCATTTTAATTTTATGAAGCAAAGGATTGGCTTCTACTTGCAAATAGCGCTAAAGAAAGCAATATTGTCGAAAGAAGTAGATAGATCTGATGAATTAAATACAAGGCTTTCATTCCTTTTATTCTACATTTCTGTATAACGTAGGCATTAATTAAACCATCAGTGACTTCCTTCTTTCTGGAGAATGTTTTCTGTCTGACAAGAAATGTCAACTTAGCGAATGAGACCTACCATTAAAAACACACTCACTTGGACTTAGAGAAAAGCTGATGCATACCCAGGGACAGACTTGTAGAAAGAGAACCCAAGGGACAGTTACCATCTTTTCTTGCTTTTGGTGATGGGACTAAGTGTCTTTTGCCTTACTTGAGGTTTCCCAAGAAAAGCATACATAGCTGTATTACATCTTGTGTCGTTGTATCACCTGATGTTTACTTGATGTATTAAAAATAAAAGCCAGGAAAAAATACCATGGTATTTTGAAGTTTTTAATGCACCTTCACTTACATGATGAGGAACAGAGACTAAATATCAGGTTCAACTTAAGTCCACCACATGTTTGGAATATTAGATACACTGATGTGCTGTGGCCCAGACAGAGTTCATGGGGATGGATGGAGAAGTAGATGGAACAAGCACCCTGAGATTTGAGCAAAGTGTTAGAGAAGTGAAATCTCTAACATCTACCAAAAGTCCATAGAATGCAATAGTGACATTTAACTTCTCCTTGCAGGGGAACACTTAAGAATCTGTCCTCAGGAATATACATGCTGCACCACAGAAATGGAAGACAAGTTAAGCCAACAAAGCAAACTCGAATTTGAAAACCTTGTGGAAGAGACAAGCCATTTTGTGCGCACCACTTTTGTGTCCAGGCATAAGAAATTTGACGGTAGGTGAAATGGTTTTCACTTCACTTTGTTATAGGTGCACTTTTCTATGAGAATCTTGGTATCATATGAAAAATATTTTTTTAAAAAGGGAGCTTTTCTATCCCTCTTACATATTTATAGCATTGTCTTTTTTAGATAAAGCATGAGTTTTCTTGACAGTATTTTTTTTTTTTTTTTAGTAATATCTTGGTAAAACCTGGTTTAACAAAGAGCTGTTTTGCATTTGTGCTTTGCCTGTGAGATTTATTGTAAAGATTTAGCTCAAGTTTTCATTATTAGAGGAATTATAATTCAGGTTTTGTTATACTGCAGCCTTTCTAGTTTTCATATGGGGATTCTCCCTTAAAAAATAAGCGTAATTTAAGATTATTTGAAATATAACATCACTTTTGGGCCGGGCGCGGTGGCTCACGCTTGTAATCCCAGCACTTTGGGAGGCCGAGGCGGGCGGATCACGAGGTCAGGAGATCGAGACCACGGTGAAACCCCGTCTCTACTAAAAATACAAAAAATTAGCCAGGCGTGGTGGCGGGCGCCTGTAGTCCCAGCTACTCAGAGAGGCTGAGGCGGGAGAATGGCGTGAACCCAGGAGGCGGAGCTTGCAGTGAGCCGAGATTGCGCCACTACACTCCAGCCTGGGCGACAGAGCGAGACTCCGTCTCAAAAAAAAAAAAAAAAACAAAAAAACATCACATTTGAAGAGGAAAGTCTTGTTTTAAATGTCAGCGACACAGATTTCTTTATTTTAGACTTTGCCATTGCAATCATATAGCACATTTTACATTGCAGTTGTGCATTCTATATAAGGTTTAGACCCTCTTTTGATATCCTGATTATAAGCAGTCAATGATATTTCTATATTCTATTTGTTAAATAAACATTTTATATTACAAATTATTACTGAAATTACAGCATTGAACTTTCTCATTAGAGCCTGAACATTTTGAAAATATTCAAAAGTAGTTTGATTCTTTATAAGCAGTATCAACAATGATAACAATAAATTTAGTATTTTTAGAAGGTGTGTTGTCTTTAGTGCTTTAAGAAATCAATGTACCTTACTATGATTTCTTGTAAACCAGACTTGCACCTTGTGGTGAACCTTCTTTGGGCTCCGTTGGTCCTACAACATTACCCTAGAGCAAAAGAGCTGTATTAATTTTCTTCTCTCAGTTCAATCAATGCACAGCAGAGCCAGTTTAGGAAAGGTTGGCCGAAGTTTTTATGTTTCTTTTTTCTTTCCTGTGTAGTAGGTAAAATGTTCCATTTTATTGCTGTTTTAAACTATTATAGCAACACTGATCTTTTTCAAATTGGTTCTCAAGGCTATGGAAGACAGGTCTACCTGGTAGTTTCAGTACAAATGATGTGACACTTTCTGTGTAAGTGACTGGAGTTTCATCTTTCTGCAAGTGTGTTTCAACATCTTCACATTCTATCTTTGGCTGTCCCTTGTGTATAACTTTATATGTGGATGTACATGAAAATAATTTTTATTTAGCGGTGATGCTGTGAATATTGTTCCCTTAAATGCAACTAGGGAGTACTTAGGGGTTGCTCTTGATTATAGGTTACAGATCCAGTGACATTCAGAAGCCCCTGATAGGCCTCTGTGTTTGGAGGACTGTACTCTATCACTTTGAGCTACAGCAAATTGAGCTGTTTTGTCATTTGTTACATAAAGCAGGTGATAGTGATCTGTTGCCAGAGATTTTGACTTGTGTCTCTGGGAAAACAAACAAACAAACAAACAAGAAAGAAACTCTACTGTGTTTATAAAGCTATTCTCCAAAGTGATGTTAAAATAATTCCAGGACAGTATTCATGGTAGATAATATATATTCTTTAACAAAAAAAAAATAAATATTAGGTAGCTTTATGGAGAGTTGACATTTTTAAAACAAGTAAAGCCATTCAACAAGACTGAGCCCGCCAGGCATGGTGGCTCATGCCTGTAATCCCAGCACTTTGGGAGGCCAAGGCGGGTGGATCATGAGGTCAAGAAATTGAGGCCATGCTGGCCAACATGGTGAAAAACTGTCTCTACCAAAAATACAAAAAAAAAAAAAAAGCTGGGCGTGGTGCCAGGCGCCTGTAGTCCCAGCTACTGGGGAGGCCGAGGTAGGAGAATCACTTGAACCTGGGAGGCGGAGGTTGCAGTGAGTCGAGATCGTGCCACTACACTCCAGCCTGGCAACAGAGTGAGACTCCATCTCAAAACAAAACAAAACAAAAACAAAAACAAAACAAAACAAGACTGAGCCTTATACTTCTTGTATTATATCAATAACTTTTAGTATCTTTGCATCTATAGTTTCGAATCCCACATCTAGTTTCTCTTATTAAAGAAACCTCTCTCCACTCTCTCACTTACTCCCTCCCTATAGGTATACAGGTATATTTTGAATTGTTCTAATGTACCTAAGGGTATGATGTCAATCAGTTTGACAGGACATTGATTTTGCTAAGATTAGATCTGACCTAAGGGGGGATGAATTCTTTAGCAACCACTCGTCTTATTGCAGTTGCATTGAGTTGGATGGGAGAGAAATTAAGATTTTTTTTTTTTTTTGGAAGCTTTCAGCCAGAGTGGAAAAAAAAAAAAAGAGAGAGAGAGAGAATCTAAATGTGATTCTAATAATCTCAACTCCTGAAGCACTTAGACTTAATCATCATCATCATCATCAATTAAAAAGTCACTGTCACAATTTCTGCTATTTTCTCTGGGTAGATTCATGAGGGTCAGTTATACACTGCTGTGATTTATTTTCTTATATCTCAAAGGTGAGCCTGCTAAGTCATCTTCCATGAGTGATTGTGCATTCATGTGGGTAGTTTTCCATTTGTTCCTTTTTTCCCCCCCAAATAACTCTCTCACGTCACTTATTGATGAATGTCAGTTTGATGTGAGCACAAAAGAAATATCTAGGTTCAGTTATGGAATGTTACCCTCTTGGAGTTTTATTTTCCCACATAAAGCCAATGGTACTATGAAGGACTTTGAGTTTATTTTTAGTAACTTCCCATTTGGTTAGTGATTTTGCATCATTGCTGGAGTCTCCATCCATCTTGTCTATTTTGAGGTTCTTCCTCTGTTTCTACTTTCTCAGAAGTCTTAATTTGTCATTTGGATTGTGTATGTCTTTGTTGGCTATATACTCTTTATGAAAAACCACTGCTTAATTAAAATTAAGAAAGGTTGCCAGGCGCGGTGGCTCATGCTTGTAATCCCAGCACTTTGGGAGGCCGAGGCGGGCGGATCACGAGGTCAGGAGATCGAGACCACGGTGAAACCCCGTCTCTACTAAAAATACAAAAAATTAGCCGGGCGTGATGGCGGGCGCCTGTAGTCCCAGCTACTCGGAGATGCTGAGGCAGGAGAATGGCGTGAACCTGGGAGGTGGAGCTTGCAGTGAGCCGAGATGGTGCCACTGCACTCCAGCCTGGGCGACAGAGCGAGACTCCGTCTCAAAAAAAAAAAAAAAAAAAAAAAAGGTTGATGACTTTTCTTTCTATTTTTATTAAGTACAGCAGCAATTTAAATTACATACATGTGATCTAGTCCAAGATATATTCAGAGAGGCTTAAGTCAATCACTGGTAATGATTAATCTCTGGTTATCACTTTTCTTACTGTATGAGAAATGCTTTGATTCTATTTAACTTTTTATTTTGTGGCAGCGGTGACTGTTTTTAAAATTTGAGATTCCAGTACTGTTAACTTAAAACCATATTCTATTTATTGTCTTACTTTCTCTGTCTTTTGTAAATTGATATTTTGATAACATTTAGAAGGGACACTATAATTTTATAATTTATAAAATTATAAATACTCATCGGATGGTAGGAAGTTAAAGTGGAATGAACACGCGTTATCACCCAACCTTCCTAAGTTTCTATGCTTAGCTCCAGGATTAGCCTAACATTCACACCTGAGAGGCAACAAATTTTAAAAATATATAATATCAATTCCAGAAATTTTAATTCTTTGGCAGAAAATTTTCTTATAGCTGTATATCTTTTTTAAGTTTTTGAATATAGAATTAAAATGTCATGATAAAAGTCTGTGTAATAGAGGTTTCTTGACATTGCTTCTCCAAGGGTCTGACAAGGTATTTGTTGTTTTGCTTTTTTTCTTATTTCTCCAGCCAAATCTCAATTTCTGGCTCTCATTACACATCCCTATAAGCCCCTCATCCATTGGTCTGGGTCCTGGCCACTGCAAAAGTTCTCTGGGAACTATACAGGGATGTTCTCAATATGCTCTGTAGCCAAGCCCAGCTTTTCTGTTGCTCCCCAGGATTAAAATTTTGGACGAAGACCCAATCTAGTACACCAGGCAGAATGATCACATTACTCCCTTCCTTCTCACCTTCCTCTCCTCTGCCAAACACCCCAGGCAACAATAAACAAAAGCATATTAAAACGTAGACAAAGGGAGAGTCATCTTTGTGTACTCGCTCATTTTTAGCATTTTTGTGTTTAGTGACTAGCCTGTCAAATTGGCATTTGTGTCTAAGTGCTCTTTTGCTACTGGCTACCAAATAGCTCATATGTAAGAGGAAATGGAGAACAGGCGAATGTTCAGCTAGTAGTAATAGTCATAAGAGGCAACATCTGACCCTGTTCCCTTCCCTTCATAGATTTTTAACCCTGGGTATTTGAGGCAAACTGCAGTGCAGTCACGCAGGTGTTAAAATAAATAGCAGAGTCAGGATTCCATCCCAGTCTGAGCACTCCTGGATCTCTGCTCTCAGCCACCTACCACATCATCTCTCCAGTACTTTCCAGTTCCCAGATGTGCTGGCATCTTGTGGTCAACACCGCCTATTCCTCTATCTCACCCTGCCGGGCCTGTCCTGTCCCAGTTATTGTGGGGAGGATGTGGAAATGACTGTCAAGGAAAAGTGGAAGATTTGTTTTTAACTCTTACAAAAAAAAAAAAAAAAATTACTCACCTAAGTATAGTCCAGCCCTCAAGGAATCTGGAGGTTTGACAGGGTAAATGACTTTCCAAGTTTCCACTAAGAATGATGAATCCAAGACTGTAACCTAATACTTAAATCAGAATTAGAAATAGTCATGTTATATATAGGAAGTCAATACTTGGTTGATATTCTGAATTTTTATTTCTTTTGAATGGATGCTGTTGAAAAATTATTGATATTTCCTTAAAAGGGCAGTAGAAATATTGGTGAGTAAAGAATCTACCCATATCTTTGGGAAAGGCAGAAACAGTATTAAATTGGAATTTGTCCCTAAATTAAAGAGGAATGGGTGTTTTTTGTAAAAGCCTTTGTTGAATCAATGAAGATATATTATTTATTTATTTATTTTTTACCTCACAAAGCCTAGTGGTTTCTGTCTTGATGTTGGCACTAATACCCTATCCTCCAAGAATGTCTGTGGAATATGGATTTTTTTTTTTTAAATATGGAATGCTTCACGAATTTGTGGAATATGGATTATTCAGAGGCAGGAAAATTTAGTTGAAGGGATATTTTATTTAGGTTCTTTTTCCTTTGGATTTATTTGAGCTGAAATATATTCACATTTGGAGCTCCATATGAAGTTTTTTGTTTATATGTTCTTGGTCTTATTATTTTACTTTCCTTCCTGGCTTTTATTAATGTATTTTAATCATATACATTTGTCTAGAAATTTTGGCAGCCGGTACATTTTTAAAAGCAAGATAAAAATATTGAACAGTAAGTTCTATCCTTATGAAGAACTTATTCTGTAGTAACACCTGCAGACTACCCATTGAACTGGACGCAGAAATAATTTATGTACAGTCACATAATATTTTTACACTGCAAATCTGCTTGTGTTTTGTTTTTAAGTATCATTTCTCATCTATATACTGTAGAGGTGGCAATAACGTAATGATTTCTTTAATATATGGCCTAATTTTCTCAGAGAATACACTTATTTGAATATTCCATATGGTGATAGCATCTTTCATATTTCTTGTCACAAGGGTGATATTTTTTGTATGTGTGTGTGATTTCTATTTGAAAACATTCATTTAGAGCCTACCATAGAGAAGGCACTTAACCAAGTATTGTTGTAGATTAAAAGATGACTAATAATGACTAAAATTTGGTCATTGCCTGTCAAGGAGTTTACGTTTTGGGGGAGACATAAGTATAAACCTAAGAGTAAAAAAGGCAGAATTACTTGTATCGTAAAGTAGAAGTCCATTGCAAAGAGGAGGGAGGAAAGTTTTCTATTTAGTGGCATCCAGGAAGACTTTTTGGAAGAGCTTGCAGTTCAATATTCAAAGAATGTCTTAAGATTGTGATAATTAAAGAAGTGCCAGGATGAGACAAAATGAATGAAAGATTTTGTATGCAAGTCCACGAAGTCTGTCAGACATATTGTAAATAATTTACTATTGATTTTATTTTCAACAATGTTAACTTATTGACATTTAGCATATATCTATTAGATAGATATTCTGTAACAATGTTTTATTCCTTGCACCAGCCTGCTACTGTTTTGTAACAAAAAACACACAATTTCAGGGCATAAACAAGAAGCGTTCATTTTTCCGCAGTACATCTTTGGGTTGACTAGAGATTGGCTGTTCTAAGATGTGCTCATGCAGGCTTGACTCTAAACTATGCATTTAGAGTCATTTTGGTCTGGTCTGGTCTGCACATAGGTTATTCTTTTGAAAGCAGTACTCTGTCTTAAGCATGTTCTTCTCTTAGTGGAGTTTGGAGATGCTAATATAGACAGGTGGAGGCAGAATGCTCCTTAAAGCCTAAACTAGAACTGCCACACTGTCTTCCTAAGGTTCATAAGCCAAAGGAAATCTCATGGCAATTTCCAAAATTAGTGGGACAAGAGATTATACTACTCCCAAGGAAGTGGAGGTGGGGAAAGGAATGATTATTTCTGTATCATAATCTACCAGAGTCCTCAAGTGACTGTCTCTTGCTACTTCCCAATGTTTTACTAATCACATTGACTTTTAAGAAATAGATTCCCTAGGAATTCAAGAACAGTACTTATTTTCTACATAAATCACAGCAAGACAGACACAGTTGTCTTACTACCTCCAATATCCTAACATACTAACAAATACATGTATAACCATACACACAAAAACACTACAACACACACCCCTCTATGGTGTTATTAATATTATACGGATAAATAGATGTAATATTTCTGTGTATTGTGCTGCTGCTGTCCTAAATCATTGCACAGAATTATAGGCAACTGCAATTCATAGGGCTTATAATGTTAATCATTCTAGGAAGTAATTAGCTGAATGCCTTCTGTACATTTGCTAGGCTACCAGCTCAGCAACATGTATTCCATCTGAAGGACACTCCTCTTGAAATCAGAATGTGCTGAACTGAGTTTTAGAAATTAGAGAAGCAGTCTCACTGGCACTGGAAAGTAATCTGCCAATTTTCCCAAAGGGCAGATCTTCCAAAAATAAAAATCATCCAATTAGAGATTTTGGCTTTGACAGAGCTATTGAACAGGTTTGTAAATCACAAACGCCTTTCAAGCCTTGCGTTTTTACAATGCTGAAAGAGAAGATCCTGGTAGGGGGTCCTTTAAATGTGGTGCATGTAGAACCCAGATCTTTGTACAACTGGAATACGCCTTCCTTCTCTCCTCCTCCTCCTCCTTCTCTTCTTCCTCCTCCTCCTCCTCCTTTCTCTGTCTCTCTGTCTCTCTTTTATTCCTCTCCTTTGAACTCTGACAGCTCTTTCAAAACTAAGGCTACACGCTGCTGATCATCAGCTCTGGCTTCAGTGATGAACTTCCAATCATTTTCCAATTCTAAGACCCTTACCACACACCTCAAAGTAACTTGAAATACATTATGCTCCCAGTGTGGTTGTAATATTATCATCTTATTATCACCAATTCCCTTGCACGGTGGCTTTGCTGAGCAGCTGTTTCACAGACAAGCCAATTTCTTTTAAGTATTGCTCTATCAGACTCTGAAACCAGTTCTACCAGAAGGATTCTTGGTCATGAATGTTAATGAGCAGACAAGTATCCTTTCTCTGACAGAGGCTCACTAATCCTTTGAGTAAGTATGGGTGAATTACAGGAGAAATTTTATTTTATTTTATTCTATTTTATTTTATTTTATTTTATTTATTTATTTATTTTTTTTGAGACGGAGTCTTGCTCTGTCACCCAGGCTGGAGTGCAGTGGCGCGATCTCGGCTCACTGCAAGCTCCGCCTCCCGGGTTCACGCCATTCTCCTGCCTCAGCCTCTCCGAGTAGCTGGGACTACAGGCACCCGCCACCATGCCCGGCTAATTTTTTTTTTTTTTTTTTGTATTTTTAGTAGAGACGGGGTTTCACCATGGTCTCGATCTCCTGACCTTGTGATCCGCCCACCTCGGCCTCCCAAAGTGCTGGGATTACAAGCGTGAGCCACCGCGCCCGGCCTACAGGAGAAATTTTATTTAAGTTAAATTGATCTGCCACTAAGTAGAGAAAACTTACTTTCTTATTTTAATGAAAACCAAGAAAAAGTATTTAATGGGGATGTAAATTACAGCTCCCTGGAAACATTTTTGTCTTCTGACCTGAGAACACAGTAGCTCAGTAGACTGGTTCAACTGCATAGTGTGCTTAACACCAGTAAACTCATGATCTCCAGTGAGGCCTGATCTTCAGTGGGACAGTGGGAAACGGAGTAGAAACCACTCACTCTCTCTGGGATTTGGTACCAAGAGATTCTTTATGTTCCTTAGTGATAAGTAATAGGGATAAAAAATTATTCTTTCTTCTTCCACTGAGCCAATGTAAGATTTCCTTTTTTTTTTTTTCAAAACAAAGAAGATAGTAAAGCCATAAGAACAGCATTTGTATGCTTTTTGTATTGTAAGAATATGAGAAAAATAATTTCAGTGAAGCTTTATCTGAAAGGATATAACCACGTCCTGATGGAATACTGAGATGGGCAAGTAGAAGGGAATGAGATGGGCCAGGCGCAGTGGCTCACACCTGTAATCCCAGCACTTTGGGAGGCCGAGGCTGGCAGATCACAAGGTCAGGAGTTCAAGACCAGCCTGGCCCGCATGATGAAACCCCATCTCTACTAAAGAATACAAAAAAATTAGCTGGGCATGGGGGCATGTGCCTGTAATCCCAGCTACTCAGGAGGCTGAGGCAGGAGAATCGCTTGTACCCAGGAGGCGGAGGTTGCAGTGAGCTGAGATCGTGCCATTGCACTCCAACCTGGGTGACAAAGCGAGACTCCATCTCAAAAAAAAAGAGAGGAATGAGATGGGCAGAAAGATATTGTTCTGGCCGGGCGCAGTGGCTCACGCTTGTAATCCCAGCACTTTGGGAGGCCGAGGCGGGCGGATCACGAGGTTAGGAGATCGAGACCATGGTGAAACCCCGTCTCTACTAAAAATACAAAAAATTAGCCGGGCGTGGTGGCGGGCGCCTGTAGTCCCAGCTACTTGGAGAGGCTGAGGCAGGAGAATGGCGTGAACCCGGGAGGCGGAGCTTGCAGTGAGCCGAGATCGCGCCACTGCACTCCAGCCTGGGCGACAGAGCGAGACTCCATCTCGAAAAAAAAAAAAAAAAAAAAAAAAAAAAAAAGATATCATTGTTGAAGCTGGTTGATGAGTCTTTGGGGAGTTCATAGACTATTCTGGCTTGTGTATAGTTTCTGAATTTCCATAATAAAGAGATTAAAAGAGAGAGACAAAGAGAGAGTTGGCCAGCACAGTGCCTCATGCCTGTAATCCCAACACTTTGGGAGGCTGAGGTAGGCGGATCACCTAAGGTCAGGAGTTTGAGACCAGCCTGGACAACATGGTAAAACTCCGTCTCTACTAAAAAAAAAAAAAAAAAAAATAACAAAAATTAGCCGGGCGTAGTGGCGCAGGCCTGTAATCCCAGCTACTCAGGAGGCTGAGGCACAAGAATCGCTTGAACCCAGAAGATGGAGGTTGCAGTGGGCCAAGATTGTGCCACAGCACTCCAGCCTGGGCAACAGAGTGAGACTCTGTCAAAAAAAAAAAAGAAAAGAGAGAGAGAGAGCGCTGACTTGACCATACACAAGACTGAAGATATCCAGACTGTGAATCCGTTGTACATACAGAACAATGTCAGCGGTTGTTACTACTCTCAATTTTTGTATATTCAACAGTAAATTATACAGAGCACGTCATTTTCAAATTGCAAACCTGAACACAACCTATAGGATTTTGACTCAATTCCAGGCTACTTAGCTTACGCTCCCATCCAATATTCTATTGTTATTGTGCTGGAAATGACATCTCTAATCTATCCACCTGAACAGGCCTGTTAAAATGAGGCTTAATCGTTAAATCTCCTTGCTAAGTGTGATTGAATATGTTAAACTTTTGTTTGTAAGCCATATGGACATCAAAATAAGGAAAATATCCAAACCCGAACTTTGGCAAGATTCAAATGACAATGTAAAGTGTTTATTATCAAATGCATTACAAATAACATTTCCATATCATTCAGTAGTCACTCGGTGATTTTTCCCTGAATGACCAACATTGACATGAGCTCTTGGGGTTTGGCATTTTAGCAATTGTAAAAAAAGAGGTAGCTTGCCTCAGCAGTTTTCTATCATTCCAAGCATTCCCTTCGACAAGAACAGGAACCTGAACCCAAATGTGAAGGAAGAACCAGTGCCCAGCTAAGAATAATTGTGCGTGGTCCACGGTGCTCAGATAAATTTTTAAAAATCACTCATCACAGTTTCAGAATGTGCCATTTGTTATTCCTGCAAAAGGTTTGTTATATTCATTAAATGGACAAATATTCTTGGGATAACTATATATAGTAGTTTACGGTCTTCATACTATTTCCTCCCTTCCTGGTGGTCTGATTGAATAAAAACGACTTAAACATGAAAAGCAAACTTTGAAGTAAGATAGCAGGAAATCGGGGCTCCAAGGCCTTTGAATGTTGGAAGAAATTGGATTTCTCCACATATTTTATTTTTTTAAATTTATTTGCACGTTTTCTCCTTTTGAAAGAATAGTTCTGTGGTCATTACGGGATTTGGTGCTCTCAGTCTTCCTGTCTCTTTCTCCTTAATGCTTCTGTAGTTGACACTTTATCATTTTCACTTATTTAGTGTTCTTGTAATAGTATTCTTCTAAAAAATATGATCCATTGCATATTCCCTGTTGAAGTCTAAGCTCATTAAGTTCAGAGATTAGGTCTCCTCTTTCTATTTTATCTTCCTATACCTGACTTAATATGAAGCATATTTAATAATGCTGCAGTGTTGTCTGAAAATGGTAGCAACCTGTGCATTCCCAAGGGCACAGACCAGTTAAATGAATTACTTATATTCCTATAATAATTATGACAGAAGAAAATAGGGAACCTTCAATTCTCATTATCCATTAACTCTTAGGGTCCATAAACCTGGAATTCATATGTGATATCAGCAGCATTGGTTCCAGTGGATTTAATGGAACTAATTTTAAATTCCCCGGACAAAGATTGCCTTTACTTAGAGTAAAGCGAGTAGAGGTTCTTATCATAAAAAACAGGATAAATGTGTTTTTCTCCATTGCAAGTCTGCACATATGCACAGTCACACACACAGGCGTGAATAAGAAATGTTTAAGATGTCCATGAATTTCCTGGAGAGTCAGTTAATATACAGATTGCTGGGTTCAACACCAGAGATGATCACTCTTTGGTCTGGCCTGAACTCAGAAAGGATCTCCTGTTCTGAAGCGAGTGTTCTCTGCTCCACCACACTTATCACTGGCTTATGTGGAATTGAGAGGTTAGTTACCAGGATGTAGAGCTGGGGCAGAGAAATTTGACAGAAGGTTTTGAATCTTTCTTCTGACATATTAAGGTCAGCCAATAACAGTTCTCCATATCTAAGGTGGCATTCAAGCACCTGTCGCCCATCAAATAATGACGTTTATATATTAACTAAGTTACCCATTTTTCTTTGACAGTGAATTATACAATTATACCCAAGATCAGCATCTCATTTTAACTTTTGCGGATGTATACTGTGGATTTTTGCATTTTTAAGTTTATGAACTACACAATTATTTTCCTTTTTCCATTTATTTTCTAGTTCATAGGACCTAATGTGTATTTATTTTTCACAATCTGTAAAATACTTTTTAATTTTTGGTTTACTTTTTTTTGCTAGGATGATATTTTTTGAAGCCAAGTATCTTATTTTTTTATTTTTAATTTTTGTGGGTAAATATATATGAGGTATGTGAGCTGTTTTGATACAGGCATGCAGTGTGAAATAAGCACATCATGGAGAATGGAGTATCCATCCCCTCAAGCATCTGTTCTTTGAGTTACAGGCAGTCCCGTTACACTCTAAGTTATTTTAAAATGTACAGTTGAGTTACAGTTGACTATAGTCACTCTGTTGTGCTATCAAATAGTAGGTTTTATTTATTCTTTTTATTTTATATATATATATATATATATTTTTTTTTTTTTTTACCTTTTAGCCAGCCCCACCTCTCCACCACTTGCTCGCTGCTCGCCACTCCCCTTCCCAGCCTCTGGTAACCACCCTTCTACTCTCTATGTCCATGAATTCAATTGTGTTTATTTTTAGATCCTACAAATGAATGAGAACATGTGATATTTGTCTTTCTGCGCCTGGCTTATTTCACTGAACATAATGATCTTCAGTTCCATCCATATTGTTGCAAATGACTGGATCTCATTCTTTTTATGGCTGAATAGTACTCCATTGTGTAACTATATTTTTTCATAGCACACTTTGATTCAAACGTAAGGTATGGTTATTGTAGAAAAGTTGTACAATTTAACTTCAATGTGTTAAAGGATTAAAATGACTTTATGCCTAATTGAAGGAAAAGTGCCTAATCTCTAAGGAATCTGGGATAAGGATGTAATGTAAAATTATTAATATTCGGTGTCATGAAACTTTATTCAAATAACTTCTGAAAAAATAAAATAAGTTGGAAGTCTTAATTCCTGTGTTAAATATTGTATAATTATAAAATGAAAAGTAGAATATAGTCTCTGTGAGCATGAGGGAATTTCCTATTTTCTGGGTATAATATTCCCTCCACACATATGTTATGACATTTTGTCAATAAAACTTTGGACTGCTTTTTCCATAATTGAGTTGGTTGTTTCTATTTAGAGTACAAGTAGAAGCCTACAGCAATATAAATCTGAAGATCTGTATAATATATTATGATTGATGTTAAAAAAATAGGTTAAGGAAGTACTTAACATAAATTCTTCCATTAAGTAATGATTTAAGCAAAGTAGAGATTTAAGGAAAATAAAAACATATAATAAGAACTGTTTAAAATGTTCTCCTTGACCACTAGTCCAAGGTTTACTGACTTTGTTCCCTTGATCATTAGACCAGCCAGGCTTGTTCTCATTCTCTGGACAGTGGCTGAAAACCTTTTACTAAGAGAAGTAGCTTCTAAGGATATCTTCAGGCCTTGAGTGTTCCAAGTCACCTTACAAATAGCAGATTAACAATCAGTCAAAACTTCCTGCTAGTTTCACGATTTAGCTTCTGTCTGGCGCATAGAACTCCAAAAAGTATTCGGAAATGGAAGAAGTTTGGGGGCCAATTTTAACTAATATAAGTTTTATATATTTTTAAATTACTAGCCACATTCCCAAAATATATTGGTATTTTTTTCTTCTGATGGCTGAGATTATTTTTCTGCTTTCTAATTCTAAATCAGGCAATTCTTATTTTATTTCCATGTAGATTCTAGAAGCCTTGAACAGTCTACAGTCTTTTCTTCATTCATTCTCGATAGTTGGGGAAGGGTCTTTATCTATGACATTATGTCAAGTTTTATTTAGAAAAATTTTAGCCATATAAATAGCACAGGCCTTGGATCTTGACAGAATATGTTTTAAATATAGGAGGTGCGTTGTATTGACAAAATGATCTTGTAAGTTTCTTAAACTCTCTGGGAAAAAAATTTAGTTTTTCATTTGTAAAATAAGTATAATAATACCTGTTTTGAAACTACGATGTACCTAAAAAGCCTAGCATAAGTCTAGCAAAGAGTGCGCTCGTAATATATGAGGGTTCACCCCTGCTCTTCATCCTTGTCACTGTCATAGCGCTCACTTTCGTACCTATAAGGAGCTGACAGTCCCATAGAGCCACTTAGCTAAGAGCATAAATAACTGGAATGCTGATCGGTACCATGAATTCAAATGTAGATAAAATCATGGAAGAGAATGAAATTATTTCTTGACAAGACGACTATAAATGGCTTTGTGAAAAGACAGAATATAAACTGTCTTGAAGCTTAGGAAGGATTCGGAAACATGGAAATCGAATTGAAGGCATGGAGATGGGGAATTACCAGTGATACAGTGATACAGAGGATACTTTGTTTCCATGATGAAACAAAGAAAGCTTGAACCAAAGTGAAGGGTATCCATTATTAAGGTCCTTGAATATGTTTCAAAAGTAGAAAATTAAGTCTATTCTCTAAAAATCAATGGGAGTGCTTGTTTATTTTCATTTAAATAATTGAATCGACTGTGGAGTTTGAAGTTATGTAGACAAAAATTTAAATCCCTGTTGAACAACAACTAACAGGTTTACACTGTGGGGTTTGTTGTGTTTAATTGATGGCTGACAGCAGGCATGTGGTTTAGAAAGCAAAATGTGCTCAGTTGCTTCCATATATCCTTTAGTGTGTGTGTCTATGTAACACTATTTTTTAATAAACAGTGTGCTCCTGAGAGTCTATCACTGAGTTAGATTTTTGTATGGTCTATGTATGAGAATTCTTTATATGGTGGCCACTACAATAGTGGCCCTCCCTTCAAAGCACGTGCAACAAAAGTTCAGCAGTGATTGTGGGGAGTCGTAGCTTCAAGAGTAGACTTTTCTTGTCCTATGCTATTCTACTTTTCAGATTTCTTGCCAAAGTGAATATGAATTAGGTTATCACAAAAATGGGTAGGTGCTTCATCTGATTATGAAAATGAACATGAAGTTGATATCTCTCAGAAGGCCATGCCGTGTATACCACATCTCAGTATGTGAAATTAGTTGTCTTTCTAAAATGTTCTCATGGTAATATGCTGTTCCAATTTCAAAGGCAAATGTGTATGGAAATTGCTAAATTTCATGTGTTATACTTGTAAGATGTTATATTTCTTTCAAATATCTTGCATAAAGTTTTTCCCCCACAGTATTATATACAAATATATAGGACAAGGATCCTACTGTGTATATGCTAACCAACAATAGTGCTGGGCACGTAACTAATGATAATTGCCCAGTACATGTAATGAATTGAATTTTCTCAGTAACAATTTAGTACACAATTGACTTAGTATATGGATCACTAGGGATGGATGAATACAAACAAATTCTGCACTCAATTTTTTCAGATCACTGAAAATCCCAGAGCCTCTAGAGCTCTATTGAAGTCTACTTTATAAAAAGACATAAATATTTACTTCCTATACATTTATACAGTGTTTATTAAGTAGCTATTGATTGTTCATAGTTGCCTTCTTAGCAACCTGAACTCCTCATAGAAAATGCATAATTCTTAAAGGCAGCTAACATCTCCATTTGTTCAAGTTATTAAGAATGGAGTGAATACACAGTAGCATGGGGTACCCTTGGCATGATGCCAAGGGTGAATGAAGGATGCATCACTGGATGACTAATCACATTTCTTTATCCTAAGTTTCACTAACTGTGGTTAATATTGAGCCAAGTTTATTTGTGCAGTTTTTGAAGAGGCCAAGACATTAAGATTCCTTAGAATAAACATCATCTGGGCATCACCTGCACACCTAAATGGATTTATTGCCAATGAATAATGCTGTTCCTTCACTGCACAGTCTACACAGAAAATGTCAGAACTCAAAACAGTGCAACAATCTTCTGATTGAGTTTGTGTTAAGGCCTCTTTATTGGATTAATCTGGTTCTTTTCTCTTCCTTTCCTCATCTGAATGAAACATATTCTAAGGGCCATTCATTTTAGGTGAAGTTGAAGAAAATGTTTTAAAGAAAGAAAACAATTATGTTTGCAGTTAGGCCCACTCTTTAATCCCAGCACTATGGGAGGCCAAGGTAGGTGGAGCACTTGAGCCCAGGAGTTTGAGACCAGCCTGAGCAACACAGCGAAACCATCTCTCTCCAAAAAAAAAAAAAAAAAAAAAAAAAAAAAATTAGCCAAGTGTCGTGGTGTGTGCTTGTAGTCCCAGTTCTCTGTAGGCTGAGTGGGGAGGATCACTTTAGCCCAGGAGGTCCAGGCTGCAGTGAGCTATGATCATACCACTGCACTGTAGCCTGGGCAACAGAGTGAGACCCTGTCTCCAGCAAACAAACAAAATATATTGCCTTCCTTGTTAGAATTTTGCCCAATACCTTGGCTGGGCGCAGTGGCTCATGCCTGTAATCCCAGCACTTTGGGAGGCCGAGGCAGGCGGATCACGCAGTCAGGAGATCGAGACCATCGTGGCTAACACTGTGAAACCCTGTCTCTACTAAAAATACAAAAAATTATGAGCCGAGATTGTGCCACTGCACTCCAGCCTGGGCGACAGAGTGAGACTCTGCCTCAAAAAATAAAAAAATAAAAAAAGAATTTTGCTCAATATCCAGCATAACCCTGTTAATTTTGCAGGAACATAATAAAAGCTACTTTGATAACAAAGCAGAAAAATCAACTGTTTGTCTTCTTGCTCATGTCAAACCTTAAATTTGGTTTTGTTTTCTGTTCTTTTGTCCAGTAACTTCATTTTTAAGCCTCTTTCTTATGTATTTGAACAACAATCAAGAAAAATAACATTGTTGTGAAATACCCTCACATGTGGTGTCTCTTTAAAATAAGTAATATAATGAAAGCAAGCAAGCACCGGTAACTTTTGCAAAGGCTAAATAACTTGAGTGGTAATGACTAATGACATTTTTGTCTTCACAAAATATTTCTTGCCATTTAAACAAACATCTGCATGTGGAGTAAACCATATTGATAGATAGCCAACATTTCACATTCAGTGTAGAACTCCTTCCTTTATCCTAAATGATAATAGTAAATTTAAAGAGTAATTAATTTCTTTCACTGGAATAATAAGTTCTGGAAAAATATCACATATTTTAAACAGATTGGAAGTGAAGAGAAAGTTGCATATATGAAAAAATAATTTTAGTAAGATTGATGCACATTTATATTAATAATTGCATACTATAACCCTATCGAGATATATATATATATATATATATATATATATATATATATATATATATGTTGCAGTTCTTATGTTCTAATACTGTTTTCTTTTCCATTTTCCCCAGGAAACAAAAATGAACGTGATCCTAAATTACACTTTATATTTCACATTTGCTAATAGGGCTGGTATTGAGAAACAGTGCCAAATGTACAAGAGCTGAGCAGTTTTCTATTTGAGTATTTGTTTGCAAAACAAGCCCAGGCTAATAGAGGATCATTTGTAGGAAGCTAAGTCATGCTGGGTGCTCATTAGATAACTTAGAAAGACTCTCTAGTTTGCTTTCCCCCAACCCCCAGTTGGAGATAGTGGTATATGTTTCAATTAAAATATCCATTTACTTCCAGCTGGCAATGTTAGCATCCATTCTACCAACAGAGAGCAAAGGTCACAGGCTCCTGCCTGAGCAGACCTTTTAAAAAATATGCCATTTGCCTTCCTTGTGAAGATACCTTTGAGCCACCCATTGCAGGCTTGGGGAGAAGATTTTGGAGGGTCACATTGCATGGGGATTTTCACCTTATTTACTGATATAGCTTTGGTAGCTGTTGGTCCAGATGCTGCAACTGCTGTTGCTTTGTGGATTGGGATTCAGCAGCAGCTGTTGTTCTTTGCTAGAGCGTGTTTCTGAAATTCAAAATTTAATAGTCTGAGACCCTAGTCATTGAAAACTATGCTGAAAGTTAATTTGCTGAATCCAAGTTTATTTTCCTGCTAAGCCATAGTTTGTGATGGAGCCTTTCCCCTGTGATGCATAATAAAATGAAGAAAGGCCTTATTTAGTGCCGTTACCAGACTCAAGCAGGAGAGAATGCAGTAGTTACAGAGCCGGGCCTGGGCTTTGCTGCCTTGTAATTCGGCCTTACTCACATTTTTAGAATTTCAAATCTAGATCCCTTTATGCAAGATATTTGAAACAAATATAACATTTTAAAAGTATAACATATGAAATTTAGCAATTTCAATACACATTTGCCTTTGAAATTGGAACAGGATACTATCATGGGAAAATTTTAGAAAGACGACTAGATCTTAACTTCATTGCATATAGCAACCTGATGAAACTCCAGTTTCTCTATCTCAAAAGATTAAAAATTAAATTCTACCTTGGAGAGTTATTGTGAATTAAATGAGATAATATACATAAAGCACTTACTATCATCTTTGACACACAATTTGCTTTTACTATTTTTACCCCACTCATATCACTTTTATAGGGGTTTTCTGATAAAAAGCTTCTTTGTTTCCTTGGTTCATTTCTCAGAAGAAAATTAATTTTCTTGCCTAATAAATATGAAAATTTCTAATATTCAAATTCTTATAGATAACATTTGTTAAGTAATACTATGTGCCAGGCCCTATTTTAGGTGCTTTACATGTGTTATCCCCTTCGGCCATCACAAAAATCCCATGAGGAGGGTGACATCATTACCTTTTCTGTTTCATACTTGAGGAAGTTCTTACTTAGAAACATTAGGAATTTGCCCGAGGTCACATATTAGAGACAGAGGTTGGAATTAATCCAGTCTATACCTGTTACCAAGCTCTACTTTCTCCATAAGGAAAACAAGTCTAATTACCTTGCAATGAAGTATTTGAGGTTTGTTTCTGAAATTAAACATTCTTTCAGCAATGGGATTCTCAGGCAACTCTACATTATGGCTTTTTCCATTTCCTGGAATCTCTAGTGAGTAGATGAATTTGTACTAATAAGTGATAAACGTTATTTTGTGAATAAGTATTTGTTTTGGCATTCTCACTTCAACAATATTGGATATGATCCACTTAATTACAAAAAAGAATGAAAACCTTAAACTTGACCTGTCCACATCAAGATAGACCTAGTTATAGATGCCACAAGTAAATCATGGTGGGAGGGATGGGGAGTGGGTAACAGTATTTGGGAGATATAGCCACCAACAGCAATCCAGCCAAGCAACCCATATCCTTGCAAAGTTAACAGGAGTATCTACCAATATCCAGAGTCCCAGCACTGGAGATGCAGACAAAAATGATATGCAAATATGCACACGGATACAACTGACCCTTGGCGGTGGGTCGGTGGGGGTGGGGAAAAACAAACAAAAGCCCTGGGCGCAGAGGCAGGATCCCAGTTTAACAGTGAATCAGAGCTCACATTTGTAGCTTGATATATGTAACATATATAAAGATGAGATCTCAGACACAATAAACGAGACGGGACCAACTGGAACTGGCACTTAAGGTTGCAACTAAAGAGTAGCAAGTATGGCATTTGAAAGTAGAAATTCTTGAGTCATTCCTTGGTAATGTCAAGAAAAACCCCTGGAGCCTGGGCTGTACCTGAAGATGGGAGTCTGAGAATGAAAAAAAAAAAAAAAAAAAAAAAAAAAGACTAATCCTGCCAGCAGAAAATTCATGGTTTGTCTATTCTTAGGAAATTATAAAAACTCTGTAGCATGGATAGACTTGCAAGTTGCCAGAGTTATATTGAAATGTATAATTTTTTTTTTTATTATTTCAATAGGTTTTTGGAGAACAGGTAGTGTTTGGTTACATGATTAAGTTCTTTAGTGGTGATTTCTGAGATTTTTGTGCACCCTTCACCCAAGCACTACACCCTGTACCCAATGAGTAGTCTTTTCTAATATAAAACTTTGTGATATATTTTATATTTCACACTTTAGCTCACATTTTTCACACAAAATTTTATTAGAGATTTTATACTTTAACTCATAAAGGAAATGGTATAGTACATGATAACGTTTCCATTAAGACTAAGGATAAAATAGCTAAAACTTGTAAAGATTCTGTAAAACCTAAAAAAAAGTAACATTTATTTCATTAATATGTAACTTTTTTTTCCTAATTCTAGTAAATATCATGTAAACTTTCTGTGTACTCAAATCTTACTTTAAATGTCAGCAGATATTGTATTTATACATACATGAAGGAGTCATATATATAGGTAACTGGTAATGGTATTTGATTTGGGGAATGAAAATAGTCTTTGACAGCAGCAATAAAAGGAAAGTCCTTTTGTACCTTTTGAATATTCGATCATATATATATGAATTGAATTACCTATTAAAACATTTTAAAGAAGAACAATGCAGTAATGCTAAAGAAAACTGAAAATCTTCAAATTCAGTTCTTTACAAGACTGTAGAAGCAGGTTGTGAAAGTCTTTTGCTTTTCTACACCCCACTTTCAATTTAAAAGTGACCATGTTCATGTCAAAACCAATGTTAAAGCACTTCTAATTTCAGTGAAATAATTTTTTTCCCTTCTTCTGAAGAACACTTTTTACCTTCTATGAAGTGAGTGACTGTGACATTTGGATGTTGCAGAATTGCTTGTTAAGTATATTTTGTATATGAATTACTTCCAGGAAAAGGTCAGTTCAACGTTTAAAGATTTTGCATACAAAATAAGATAACTAAGACAGACCTCTTAGGAATTGCCCACTCCTCACCCCTGTTATTAATGCCCTAAGTCTATTTGTTAATTCTCTGATGTTGTTGTAAACATTTACAAATTTCCCTATCCTTTTCTGTGCTGTTTCAAAATATAAACTTAGTTTTTCTTTTTGTTTTTTTTTTTTTTTGAGACGGAGTCTCACTCTGTCGCCCAGGCTGGAGTGCAGTGGCGCAATCTCGGCTCACTGTAAGCTCCGCCTCCCGGGTTCACGCCATTCTCCTGCCTCAGCCTCTCCGAGTAGCTGGGACTACAGGCGCCCGCCACCACGCCCGGCTCATTTTTTATATTTTTAGTAGAGACGGGGTTTCACCGTGGTCTCGATCTCCTGACCTCGTGATCCGCCCGCCTCGGCCTCCCAAAGTGCTGGGATTACAAGCGTGAGCCACCGCGCCCAGCCTAAACTTAGTTTTTCTTAACCTGAAACCTTAGATAGTAAAAAAGCAAACAAAAAACATTCCCTCAGAATGTAGCATTTTTGTTGATTTCCCTTTTCCAATGTTGTCAAAATATTGGATTTCATTGTAATTTGCCTGCAAGTCTTTGTCTTTATATTCAGTTTTATTTTTTCTCCCACTTGCCCCCAACTTCATAGACCATGAACCTGCCTCCAATGCCTTTAACTTCCATGGACCTGTGTCTCCATTTCTGCCCTTCCTTTGTTGTCAGGGGGGAGGAGCAGCACTCAGTGTAACATTCTGCAATTTTCGACTTCAATTGTGTACCTGCTCCACCTCAGCAGGTGTTGGCCCCAGTGCAATTGGGGAAATGAAAAGTCTGCAAGGAAAAGATAGAAAGAAATGTGTGGGGTCTGGTTCATTGCTTATATGGCAACATTTTAACAATAAACTTGTTTCTTGGATAAAGGAATATATATTCTTTGGATTAACAAATTTAAACTTCTCAACTCTTTGCCTTTTCCAATAATTGAGAGTATCTTGATCATTGCTTCATTAGGAAGTGTCTGCTTTCTTGATTCTCGAGGACATCATTCCTCAATTGGGCTTTGAAAAAGTATGTTGATGCTTCTTTTTATCTAAAGACCCTCAGCATCTTTACAAATACAGACTCCTTAAAAACACATGTGGTCGGCTGGGCGCGGTGGCTCATGCCTGTAATCCCAGCACTTTGGGAGGCTGAGGCAGGCGGATCATTTTCATGCGCGTCCGTGTGAAGAGACCACCAAACAGGCTTTGTGTGAGCAACATGGCTGTTTATTTCACCTGGGTGCAGGCGGGCTGAGTCCGAAAAGAGTCAGCGAAGGGAGATGGGGTGGGGCCGTTTTATAGGATTTGGGTAGGTAAAGGAAAATTACAGTCAAAGGGGGTTTGTTCTCTGGCGGGCAGGAGTGGGGGTTGCAAGGTGCTCAGTGGGGGAGCTTTTTGAGCCAGGATGAGCCAGGAAAAGGACTTTCGAAAGGTAATGTCATCCTTAAGGCAAGGACCGGCCATTTACACTTCTTTTGTGGTGCAATGTCATCAGTTAAGGTGGGGCATGGCATTTTCACTTCTTTTGTGTTTCTTCAGTTACTTCAGGCCATTTGGGCATATACGTGCAAGTCACGGGGGATGGGATGGCTTGGCTTGGGCTCAGAGGCCTGACATTTCTGCCTTCTTATATTAGTAAGAAAAATAAAACAAAACAGTGTTGAAGTCTTGGGGTGGTGAAAATTTTGGGGGGGTGGTATGGAGAGAGAAATGGGTGATGTTTCTCAGGGCTGCTTCAAGCCGGATTGGGGCGGCGTGGGAACCTAGAGTGGGAGAGATTAAGCTGAAGGAAGATTTTGTGGTAAGGGGTGATATTGTGGGGTTGTTAGAAGAAACATTTGTCTTGTAGAATTATTGGTGATGGCCTGGATGTGGTTTTGTATGAATTGAAAAACTAAATGGAATAAGAGAAGGAGAAAAACAGGTATAAAAGGTCTAAGAATTGGGAGGACCCAGGACATCTGATTAGAGCGTGCCTAAGGAGATTCAGCATAGTCCTGCCAGCAAAGATTATTTATTTAGTTCAAGAGTTTAGAGTGGCAGTTTGGGGATAGCACCAGGAGATATCAGCTGTGATGGCTTGGAGAAACAGTGTAAATTGGCAGTGTAAACAGGAGCAGGGCATGTATGAGTAGTTAAGAATGGTGAATAGGAGTATGACTAGACAGAAGATAGGGATGACAAGTTTTTTGGGGCACAGTCTAAGTTGGTCTGGTGTCTGGAATGAGACTGGGTCCTAATAAAAAGGAGCATCTATACAGAAGCTTAAATGGGCTGTACCTTGTAGTATTCCGAGGACAGGCCTGAATTCTGAGAAGTGAAAGTGGTAAAAGTATTGTCCAGTCCTTTTTAAGTTGGTGGCTGAGCTTGGTGAGGTGTGTTTTTAATAGACCATTAGTCTGTCACTGAATACTAAGAGCCTGAAAAAATGCTTGGCTGATTTGACTAATAAAGGTTGGTCCATTATCAGACTGTATAGAGGTGGGAAGGCTAAACTGAGGAATTATGTCTGACAGAAGGGAAGAAATGACTGCCGTGGCCTTCTCAGACCCTGTAGGAAAGGCCTCTACTTATCTAGCAAAAGTGTCTACTTAGACTAAGAGGTATTTTAGTTATCTGACTCGGGGCATGTTGAGTAAAGCTAATTTGCCAGTCCTGGGTGGGGGCAAATCTTCAAGCTTGATGTGTAGGGAAGGGAGGGGGCCTGAATAATCCCTGAGGAATAGTAGAATAGCAGATGGAACACTGAGAAGTTATTTCCTTGAGTATAGATTTCTACGATGAAAAGGAAATGAGAGGTTCTAAGAGGCGGGCTAGTGGCTTGTGCTACAGCATAGCCTGCCTTTGCTGGTATGTGGCGATTAGGCATGGTGGAACTGCCGTCAATAAATCAAGTGTGATCAGGGATAGGAACAGGAAAGAAGGAAATATGGGGAAAAGGGGTGAATGTCAGGTGGATCAGAGAGATACAGTCATGGGGGTCAGGTGTGGTATCAGGAATAATGTGGAAGGCCGGATTGAAGTCCGGGCCAGGAACAATGGTAATTGTGGGACTTAACAAAGAGTGGGTACAGCTGAAGGAGCCGGGGAGCAGAAAGTATATGTGTCAGGTATGAGGAAGAAAATAGATTTTGGAAGTTATGAGAACTGTAGAGAGTAAGTTGAGCATAGTTTGTGATTTTGAGGGCCTCCAAAAGTTTTAGGGCGGCAGCAGCCGCTGCACGGAGACATGATGGCTAGGCTAAAACAGTAAGGTCAAGTTGTTTGGACAGAAAGGCTACGGGTGCGGTCCTGGCTCTTGTGTAAGAATTCTGACCTCACTAACCCTGCCTAGGAAGGAAAGGAGTTGTTGTTTTGTAAGGGATTGAGGTTTGGGAGATTAATCGGACACGAGCAGCAGGGAGAGCCCGTGTGTTTTTACGAGAATTATGCCGAGATAGGTAACAGATGAGGAAGAAATTTAGGCTTGACTGAAGTAATGGGGGCTGTCTGTGAAGACTTGCAGCAGTACAGCCCAGGTAATTGGCTGAGCCTGATGGGTGTTAGGGTCAGTCCAAGTGAAAGCGAAGAGAGGCTGGGATGAAGGGTGCAAAGGAATAGTAAACAAAGCATGTTTGAGATCTAGAGCAGAATAATGAATTGTGGAGGTGAGGTATTGAGGATAGCAGAGTATATGGGTTTGGCACCATGGGGTGGATAAGCAAAACAATTTGGTTGATAAGGCACAGATTCTGAACTAACTTGTAAGCTGTGTCTGGTTTTAGGACAGGTAAAATGGGGGAATTGTAAGGAGAGTTTATAGGCTTTAAAAGGCCATGCTGTAGCAGGCGAGTGATAACAGGCTTTAATCCTGTTAAAGCGTGCTGTGGGATGGGATTTTGGCATTGAGCGGGGTAAGAGTGATTAGGTTTTAATGAGATGGTAAGGGGTGCATGATCGGTCGCCAAGGAGGGAGTAGAGGTATCCTATACTTGTGGGTTAAGGTGGGGGGGATACAAGAGGAGGACACAAAGGAGGCTTTGGATTGGGAAGAAGGGCGGCAATGAGATGTAGGTGTAGTCCAGGAATGGTCAGGGAAGCAGATAATTTAGTTAAAGTGTCTCAGCCTAATAAGGGAACTGGGCAGGTGGGGATAACTAAAAAGGAGTGCTTAAAAGAGTATTGTCTAAGTTGGCACCAGAGTTGGGGAGTTTTAAGAGGTTTAGAAGCCTGGCCGTCAATACCTACAGCAGTTATGGAGGCAAGGGAAACAGGCCCTTGAAAATAAGGTAATGTGGAGTGGGTGGCCTCCATATTGATTAAGAAGGGGACGGACTTACCTTCCACTGTGAGAGTTACCGGAAGCTCGGCATCTGTGATGGTCCTGTAGGCTTCCGAGGTGATCAGGCAGCGTCAGTCTTCAGCCGCTAAGCCAAGAAGATCTGGGAAGGAGTCAGAGAGCCTTGGGCCAGAGTTCCAGGGGGGCCCTGGAAGTGGCTGCCAGGTGAGTTGGACAGTCTGATTTTCGGTGGGGTCCCACACAGATGGGACATGGCTTAGGAGGAATCCCGGGCTGCGGGCATTCCTTGTCTCGGTGGCCAGATTTTTGGCCCTTGTAGCAAGCTCCTGGGGGAGGAGGTTCTGGAGGAATGCCTGGCCGCTGCAGTTCAGGCGTTTGGAAGTTCTTGTGTGCTGGAGATATGGCTGGGGTTTGTCTCACGGTGGAGGCAAGGAATTGCAACTTTTTTCTATTATTGTACACCTTGAAGGCAGGGTTAATTAAATCCTGTTGTGGGGTTTGAGGGCCGGAATTTAATTTTTGGAGTTTTATTTAATGTCGAGAGCAGATTGGGTAATAAAATGTATTTTGAGAATAAGACGACCTTTTGACCTTTTAGGGTCTAGGGCTGTAAAGTGTCTCAGGGTTGCTGCCAAACGAGTCATGAACTGGGCTGGGTTTTTTATATTTGATGAAAAAGAGCCTAAACGCTATCTGACTTGGGATAAAGAAAAAGGAGCATTAACCTTGACTATGCCTTTAGCTCCAGCCACCTTTTTAAGAGTAAATTGCTGGGCAGGTGGGGGAGGGCTAGTCACGGAATGAAACCGTAAGCGGGACCCGGTGTGAGGAGGGGAGGCAATAAAAAGATTATAGGGTGGAGGAGCGGAGGCGGAGGAAGAATTGGGACCTAGCTCGGCCTGGCGAGGAGCAGCCTGGGGAGGAGGGGAGAGGTCAGATGGGTCTGTAGAAAAGGAGGATTAGAAAGACTCAGTGATGCTTGGGGTTGGGACTGAGGGGACAGGCGGGAGGGAAAGAAGGAAGATTTGGGATGAGTTGCGTTGGGAACAGAGACTAGAGAGGGACCGATGTGTAAAAGAATGCCTGGACGTCAAGCACCTCAGACCGTTTGCCCATTTTACGACAAGAATTATTTAGATCTTGCAGGATGGAAAAATTGAAAGTGCCGTTTTCTGGCTATTTGGAACTACTGTCGAGTTTGTGTTGGGGTCAAGCAGCATTGCAGAAGAAAATAAGACGCTTAGATTTTAGGTCAGGTGAGAGTTGAAGAGGTTTTAAGTTCTTAAGAACACAGGCTAATGGAGAAGGAGGAATGGAGGGTGGAAGGTTGCCATAGTGAAGCCCAGAGAAAAGAGAGTAGAGACACGGAGGGAAGGGGTTCGGGGGTTCTTACCCTCCAGAAAAGCAGGAAAGGGGTCAGGGCACAGACGTACGAGGTCGGGGTGTGGAAATAAGGGATTGGGGCGCACAGATAGGGGTTGGGGCACGGAAATAAGGGATCGGGGTGCAGAGATATAAGGTTGGGCATGGAAATAAGGGATCGGGGCACAGAGATATAAGGGTTTGGGGTACTTGCCTCTCCCCCCAGAAAAGCGGTACTTGCCGCTAAGGGTGAAGGAGAAGGAGTTGGGGGTTTATTGCCCCCCAGAAAGGCGGAGAAGGGGTAGAGACACAGAGAGAAGGTGTTGGGGTATTTGCCCCTTCCCCAGAAAAGCGGGACTTGCTGCTAAGGGTGAAGGACCAAGGCAGGTGTCCCTGCGTGGTCTAACACCTCTGAAACCTGGGTGAATAATCAGAGAGGCATCCCTGCAATGATTAAACACCAAGAGAAGGCTACCTTGCCTAGTCCGTGACCGGCGCCGGAGTTTTGGGCCCACGGATAAAACGTGTCTCCTTTGTCTCTACCAGAAAATGAAAGGAATGGAAATTAAGAGAAGGGAGAAATTGAAGAGTGGAAAGGAGAAAGTGGTTGAGGGATAGTGAGAGTGAGCTTGGAGAAGAGAGTAAGAGGCCACTTACCCGATTTAAAATTGTGAGATGTTTCTTGGGCTGGTCGGTCTGAGGACCTGAGG
This sequence comes from Symphalangus syndactylus, assembly GCF_028878055.3. NCBI lineage: Eukaryota > Metazoa > Chordata > Mammalia > Primates > Hylobatidae > Symphalangus > Symphalangus syndactylus. Next base: position 28,091,357 of record NC_072437.2, on the reverse strand, counting down.
TCCTAGGTGGAGCTTTCTCAAGGAGCAAAGAGCAGGAGGACAGGGGATTGATCTCCCAAGGGAGGTCCCCAATCCGAGTCACCGCACCAAATTTCATGCGCGTCCGTGTGAAGAGACCACCAAACAGGCTTTGTGTGAGCAACATGGCTGTTTATTTCACCTGGGTGCAGGGGGGCTGAGTCCGAAAAGAGAGTCAGTGAAGGGAGATAGGGGTGGGGCCGTTTTATAGGATTTGGGTAGATAAAGGAAAATTACAGTCAAAGGGGGTTTGTTCTCTGGCGGGCAGGAGTGGGGGTCGCAAGGTGCTCAGTGGGGGCACTTTTTGAGCCAGGATGAGCCAGGAAAAGGATTTTCACAAGATAATGTCATCACTTAAGGCAAGGACTGGCCATTTACACTTCTTTTGTGGTGCAATGTCATCAGTTAAGGTGGGGCATGGCATATTCACTTCTTTTGTGTTTCTTCAGTTACTTCAGGCCATCTGGGTGTACACATGCAAGTCACGGGGGGGATGCCATGGCTTGGCTTGGGCTCAGAGGCCTGACAATCATGAGGTCAGGAGTTCGAGACCAGCCTGACCAACATAGTGAAACCCCGTCTCTACTAAAAATACAAAAATTAGCTGGGCATAGTGGCACGGACCTGTAATCCCAGCTACTTGGGGGGCTGGGGCAGGAGAATCACTTGAACCCGGGAGGCAGAGGTTGCAGTGAGCTGAGATCACACCACTGCATTCCAGCCTGGGTGATAGGGCGAGACTCTGTCTCAAACAAACAAATAAACAAAAAACACATCGGGTCACTATAGTTGCTTCAGTGAATTAAGAGAGAAATTAACAACAAAAAAATATAGTGAGTGAATTACCTTTTGGTGATACCTGGCCTTATGGCTGACCTAAGACCATAAACTGATAGTAAGCAGCTCCTACCTGAACATAAGGCACTGCCATCTGCATTTAAGAGTTTGGAGAAATGAAGAGGCAGAGATATGTTGTAAAACTTTTATGTTTCCTTGTAATAATCATGCTGCAAGCCACTGATAATTGCAAGAGCAGTTACTACCTAAATGTCATTCAGTAGCTTATGAAGATATTTTGATAGGTACTATTCTTTCAAAGTTAAGGCCTTAAACATGTGCTAATGAAACATGTTGAATATTGTTAGTATTTTTATATAAAAAGCATTTTTAATGACAATGTCAAATAAATTTCACTGTTAAATATGATAGTGCTCCACTGATACACTTTTAGAAAGTAATTATTAATTCAGCATGTTTAGGGAATCCCTTCTTCTCTTCAGAGATGCATGTTTAAGGTGAATGCAACAAAATGAATAATCTAGTTGTCAAGTTGGAAAAAGTGTTTTTTTGGTTTTTTTTGCTTGTTTTTTTTGACTTTTTTTTCTTTTTGTTATTATACTTTAATTTCAGAGATACATGTGCAGAACGTGCAGGTTTGTTACATAGGTAAGCGTGTGCCATTGTGGTTTGCTGCAACCATCAACCCGTCATCTACATTAGGTATTTCTTCTAATGCTATCCCTCCCCTTGCCCCCTCGTGCTGACAGGCCCCAGTGTGTGATGTTCTCCTCTCTGTACCCATATGTTCTCATTGTTCAACTCCCAGGTTAGGAGTGAGAGCATGCAGTGTTTGGTTTTCTGTTCCTGTGTTAGTTTGCTGAGAATGATGGTTTTGGGCTTCATCCATGTCCCTGAAAAGAACATGAACTCATTCTTTTTTATGGCTGCATAATATTCCATGGTGTATATGTGCCACATTTTCTTTATCCAGTCTATCATTGATGGGCATTTGGGTTGGTTCCAAGTCTTCGTTATTGTGAATAGTGCTGTAATGAACATATGTGTGCATGTGTCTTTATAGTAGAATGATTTATAATCCTTTGGGTATATACCCGGTAATGGGATCACTGGGTCAAATAGTATTTATAGTTCTAGATCCTTGAGGAATTGCCGCACTGTCTTCCACAATGGTTGAACTAATTTACACTTCCATCAACAGTCCTATTAACAATTACAATAACAATACAATGTGTGCTGTAATAGACACACAGGCTATATTCTGGAAGCAGTGAAGATGGAGTGACTGCCTTGTTTGTTTGAGTCAAAGGAGTTCTTAGCAGAGCTGATAGACTCTATTGAATTTTAGCAAAAGAATAGCAATTTACTAGGACTTAAAGATTATTTGAAGTAGCACATAAGGGATAAAATATGCAAAATTTTTAAATACATTTGGCCCCTGCAACATTTTGTTAGACATAAAATAATCTTGTTAGCCTATTGTTCTATTGAGACTTTTTTTTTGTATTTTTCTTTTTTTAGTAGAGATAGGGTGTCACCGTGTTAGCCAGGATGGTCTCGATCTCCTGACCTTATGATCTGCCCGCCTCGGCCTCCCAAAGCACTGGGATTACAGGTGTGAGCCACCGCACCTGGCCTATTGAAACATTCTTTAGGAAATATTTTATATTCAAAACATTTTGAATACACTACACTTCTTTTAGATTAGAAATTTATATTTCCTACACTTCTTTAAGATTAGAAATTTATATTTCCGTACATTGCTTCTGAGATAAACTTGAAATACCAGTTAAATTTTACCCTATTTATTGTTAGAATAAAACTTTCATCTTCGATTGGTCAACAGATATTTACTTTATAAGCACAGAAATTAGGCTCTTTAGACCTAATTATTCTATAGAAATTAGTAGTTCAGTTGGTTTGGTGGCTCACCATGGTCATACAAAGACTCTGTGTTCCTTTGGCAGTCCATAACATGCCAAGCTCATAGTTTTACCCCACCATGTCCCAAGAATAGCAACTTGGTGTTCTAAGAGAAACCAATAATACAGATTCCTTGATAGTGCTATTTATAGGTGGTATGGTTCAGTTCATCAGCATAAGGACAATGGAAACTTTCTATAAGTGAATGGCATTTAACTGAGAAGATGTGTCCATTTGAGTGTGTCTTTCAAGATGCATCTTCTAAACTTTGAAGGGATTCAGATATTCCCTCCAGAGATGTACCAGTTACCTCCACTTACCAAGTAATAGGCTGCCTACATTTTTTATTTCACTTTTAGAAGTATTCATTGTGCCTTTTTGTAACTATGAGATTAATATTAAATCTTATTAACTAGGGAAAGATAACAAGTATGTCTCTCTTTGTAATTGTTATGTTCAAGCATGCTCTCGGTCCCACAAAACTTTTGATTTTGATGAGCAGAGCACATGCCCAGCATGATTTTGATTCCTTAATACTGACTATATTGAACTGGTGAGCAAATATCTCCCTTGGAGATGTCGAGCTCAAGAGCAATAGATGGTGAGGTAGAAGAGAAGAGAAAGACAGAATCTATGAGTCTGTTCTATACACATACCATGAGGAACAAAGGGGGGAGAAACTTAAAGGAAACAGTCGCTGGGCAAGAAACCACAAAAACAAGGCAGTGGGTAAAATAGAAGATATCCAGAGTTGAGAGCTGAGCTGTACTGCCTTGAAAATCTAGCTCAGTGTGAGACCTCTGCACATCCTTACAACAAATATCTGCAACTTAAAGTAACCTGAGGCTGTCTCTGTCTGGCATACTAAAAGCAGATCACCCATCCAGTTTAATCATATACTACTTTTTTTATGACATTGACTTCATCAGTATTTCTAAAACTAATGATTCTCTTCATTAACTGAATATTACCACCTTTGGACTAGAATCTGCTTGCTCCTGCGCTTCTTTGCCTTTTCATGTTTTAGTTTTATGCATCCCAGCCTACTTATTGGAGGTAGATGGAGGATTGGAGAGTTGCAAAGATTGGGAAAGGACCTTGTATCAAGTCCAGGCATAACTGCCACTACCTCCAGTCCTGATGTGCATCTACAAAGAACACTTTAGCATATGGGTAGAGCCTAACACAAGAATTTTTTCAAAGATCTTAAGGCTAGTTTTGTTTGAAATATTTTGATACCTTCATTTACATAGAATGGATTTTGAACCTACCATAATTGTAGACCTGAACATGATATAATAGTCTTTATTCCTGAAGATAAATAAGATTATAATTAACTGTGGGATCATTAATGGACTAGAACACTAGTCAACAATAAAAAAGAGAGTTAACACAATGTAACAGCACTTGTTTGATTCATAAGTCATTTGGCTCTTGCACTTAATCACGTGACCCTAAGAAGTCATTTAACTTATTTGAGCCTTAGTTTCCACACTTGTCACTTGGGGATAATGTTAATACATATAAAGGAATTCATCTATGTGGCATTAAAGAGAATTTCAATCAACTTCCTCATTCTTGATCTGATCACTGATAAGACTGAACTTGAGAAAACATAGAAATCCTCATTTTTAAAACTGCACTACTCAAAGTAAAGTAAGCAAGAGTAGGCAATGACCAGGAGCAAATGAATATCTCATTCTCTGTGGTTGTAGGTCACTGTCCTAGGATCTAGCAATTTGTTTCCCTAAGAAAACTAAGTTATCTTCATAACTTAGTTATCTTAATAACTAATATTAATAACATATTAATAACTCCTTAACATCAAGAAGAAAAGAGAAAAATCTCTTTTCTTTGTTATATGTTATTATATTTGTATACTTTTTGAACATGACAATATGCCTTATGAATAATTTCAAAAAATATAGGTGATAAAGTTACCAATTATAATAAAAAATATCCTATTCAGAATTTGTGTGAAAATAAATTAAGATATCTTGTATAAGTTCGTGTGTTTTAATTACCTTCAAAATATAAAGTATCTTTATACCCGTTGGACACAATAAGGACTACCCATGATATTAATTGAATCGATCATTACTCATTGTTAATCTCTTGGCTATCTTAAGATTTATTTTTGTAAATATACCACATTATTTAATGTCACTGAATATTTTGATGGTGCTGTTCAAATGTCAAATAACTGCCAGAGTTTTAGGGAAAGCTTGCCTTTTATGCATATTTAAGTTTCCATTGTACTTCAGCTCGTCCTAAAGAAAGATATTGCCATTAACCATATATCCTTGCAATAGCAGTTATGTCTGAAAGAAGGAATGTGCAGTAGAATATGAGGCATTAATGTCTGTACTTCTGTATTAATTATTGACCCAAGGGTAAATGTATGCACATGAATGCTGGTGTTCTTTGTTGTAATGGGTTGAATTTAATTACTTATTTATTCCTTTGTTGTCATCAGTACCCACTAGTGAATACCTACCTTAAGTAAATCTACTGCTTGTTTATCAATACATGGGAAAACACCAGCATTATGGCACAGATGTTTATGTATTATGCAGAGTTATTATATCAACTTACAAAAGGCAGTGCCTGGCTGTGCCATTTGATGTTATATAAATAGTCATTTTTGAATGTGAAAATGTGAAGATGAGAGACAGAGAGAGCATATACTAGGCATCAAGCACTGTATTAGGAAAGTGAATGTTTTCTCTTCTGCTCTGTGGAGTAGGTAAAGCAGAAACAGTTGAGTGAGTAGATATCACAGGAAATAAGATTTCTACACATAACAAAGAACTTTTTCACACAGTTAGAGCTGCCTTTGGGAACTCTGAATTTGCCAACATTGGACATATTTACAAAGAAGCTAGATTTGTTTTTCAGGTATGTTTTAAAGCAGTAGTTTTCAGATTATTTGCAAAATGAAACAATTCTTTCAAGTGGAATATTATGCAAAAATCCAATCTCTAATACTGAGAGAAACAATAGAACATAAATATAAATTTATCTTATAATATTAACAATAATGTACTTACTCGTAATTCGATTAGCGGTTTGACGAGAGTCCTGATGTTGGTCTCCAGTATGCTAAAATCTGGGATTTAACGTTTTTCAGTGTGTGTAGTGTTTGTCTTATTACATATATATATATTTTTTAAATTGTGAAATTCTAATGAAGCATTTGAGTCACTTATGAAGTCCTGGAATATTGTTCTAATATCAGCGTTGCAGAAAGAAGTCCTGCCCTGTATTGAGTGGAAGAGGTAACAGGGAGATCTAGATTTAGCTCATCACTGCCAACTTTCTCTAACATTCTCGTCCCAAGCCTGGCTCTCAACGTGCAAACAGGCATACATGTGCGCATGTGCACATACATACATGCACACTACTTAAGGCTGCCCTAGTTTGAAAGCTCTGATTCTACTGATTAACTATTCATACATGAGAATTAAATTTAGAATGTTTTCATTTAGGGTAAATTTGCATGGAGGGAAATCTTGTTTTCATGATCTCAGCTGAAATTGGTTCACTTAATATTGTAATATACCAGAAAATCATTATCAGGAATTTGTTTTATATAATTTTATGCCTCTTACAAATTTATAACTTCCAGAAATCCATTTACTTTACAATGACTGTTTCAAGATGGATATTGTAGTTGTAGCAGAATCTGCATGAAGGAACTAAGACCACAGGGAAGGATTTAACTATTTTGATGTAATGATGTGACTAAAATTCATTTTTTAAAGTCTTAATAAAGAGATGCAAACTCTAACTGCTGATTAACACATTGTTTTTTTCTGTTAAGCCCTTCACATGGAATACAATTTGAAGGTCATGTGATAACCTCTCATCCACAGTTTTTCACTGCCTTTGCTTATGTAGGTATTTTCTTCACGTTTTAGATGGGACAGGGAACAGAGATTTTGGATGACTAGATCATTTACAATGATCCATTTTATTCACAAATTAAACTTCAGAATACTATTGATTTGCTGGTCTCACATTTGATACTACTTTTCAAAAAATGATTTTATATTTTAAAAGACGTGATCTAGTTTTACCTTCATTATAACTCTGCAAAGTGGTATTATTTTTGTCATTTTAGAATCGAGATAATTGAATCTTCACACTATAGCTGGGCCAAGAAACTCAATCTGAGCTTACATGTAAGGCCCCTTTCACTGGCTCACTGTTGTCCCAGACTTACACCATCGGTTCATCATAAATGCGTAGCAGGTTCAATTCAAGGAAGCTGAGGAAGTACAGTACCTGTAGACTTGCAGGAAGCCCTTTGAGCAGTCTTCTGTGTGCTACTAAAGGATATAGGTTGGGAGTTTATGACTGTTATGCATTTGTGGTGCTTTTTATTTTTAACTTGTTGGAGAGTTAATTCATGATTCAGAACCATCATGTGTGTACCCTTTCACATCAGAATTGTAGGGGACACTTGGGGATAAAATGAAACAAATGAGAACTTGGAATGATGTGTGCCAGTGGTCCTCAAACTGTGGTTCCCGGATCAGCAGCATCCACATCACAGGTAACTTGTAGAAGTACCAGTTCTTGGGCCCCATCCCAGATCTGCTAAATCAATACTCCTAAGGGTATGATCCCGCAATCTGTGATTTGACAAGTCTAATGATTTTGATGCAGGTGACAGTTTGACAAACACTACTATAGATTCTTAAGCTTCAAGGAGTATTTAGAAACTTATGTTATTCCACAGAAAAATAAAAACTATAGAAAGATATAAATTCTCAGAGATAGTATACCTAATTGGCTTGTGAATATTAGTTGAATAAGCAGTCTTTTGTATTTGTTCTCTCAGAACAAACCTTTACATCTCAATAAACTCTTTGTTAAGCCAGAGCTTTGTATTTTCAGAACAGTTTTGTTCTGTGCTTGAACTATGATCACAAAAAAGTTTCTTTTTGCTTTTTCTTTCATGTTAAATTCCTTGTATCTCATGACTATGGAAGAAAAACTAAATTGGCATAGAACTTCATAAAAGAGAGCCCACAACATTAGAAAGATAGCAGGTCAGTTAAGATGAAATTGTCCTGGGCACATCAGGTCAGAATCAGATATCAACTGAAGTGGTGAAGGAGACAGGGGAAAAGGTTAGAGTATTTCAAGTCATAATAGCAAGATATTCTGTAAAAACTCAGTAGATGTCTACTGAGTGCATATTGTATGCCATACAATTTTCTAGGCACTTGAGATATTTATTAGTGGGACAAAAAGACAAAGATCCCTGCTTAGATAGCTTATATTATATTCAGGGATACAGATGGTATGTGATGAACACTATAAATAAGTAAATTATAATATACATTAGAAATTGATAGCATTATGGAAGAAATATTTAAAAAAACAGAAAGGGAATGTGGTGCTAAGATTGTAAATAGCAATGTTATGGATAATGTGTAAAGTCACATGAGATAGGCCCTCTTTCAATAGAATGGATTTATTTAGCGACTTTTAGCAATGGTTGTATTTGTAGACTGTGTGGTGGCTCTGTCTATATCCAGTACTCCCCAAACCTGATGGATTTTAATATCTGGGAAACTACAAAAAAAAAAAAAAAAAAAAGTTTAAATTTTATTTTAATGGAAATAGGGCTTTTACATAGAAGAGATTTTCAAAACCAACCAATCAAACAAAAACAACAAAAACAAAACTTGAACACACACCTAGGAAAGCATGTAAGTGGATAAAATGAGAAAAAAGGGTTAGGTACTGGGTCAGATTGAGCAATTGAGACCTAGTTCATTGATACATTTTAGAGCCAGATGCCTCTTTTATGTAGCTTCTGGATCCTGCTGCCAAAGGTGGCTGTGTTTTAGCAGGAAGCTTCTTTCCCCAACACACCCACATATACCAGTTAATACTGATAAGTAATTTTCACAAAGGACTTCATGTTTTGCCTTTTTTTTCCCTTGCTCTGCTCATTCATTTCTACAGCAAACTGTGGAAATTAAACTTAATCTACTGATGTGTGATCCATTGTCTTTAAGAGATTGTAAATGTCCTCTAACAGGATTTAGTTGAGGGACATGAGCTGTCTTTTTAAGAAATTGGTCATAATAACACCAATTGCCAATAATGCTGTGCTTATGGGAGGTGTTTTTTAATGGCACATGTTCAAGTATCCTATGAACTTTGGTGTGGATGTCTTGTAATAGTTTTGTGTAAGTTTTATTGAGATATAATTTGCATACTGTTAGAGGCTGAATTGTGTCTCCCAAAAAGGTATATGAAAGTCCTAACCTGTAATACCTCTCAGAATGTACCCTTACTTGACAATAAGTTTACTGCACATGTAATTAGTTAAGATGAGGTTATACTGGAGCAAAGTTGATCCTTAATTCAATCTGATTAATAGCCTTATAAGAAAAGATAGAGCCACACAGGGAAAAGGCTGCTATAAGTGACGACAGAGAAAGAGATTGGTGTATCCTGTCTACAAGCCAAGATTGAGAAGGATTGCTGGCAAACACTAGACGCCAGGCAGAAGTGGGGAAGGATTATTCCTTACATATTTTGGAGGGAGTATGGCCCTGCTTACTTTCTTCATTTTGGACCGCTAGCCTCCTGAACTGTGAGACAATAAATTTCTGTTCTATTAAGCTGCCCATTTTATCGTGTTTTGTTACATCAGCCCTAGGAAACGACTACACATACTAAAAATGCAACCATTTGAAGTGTATGATTTAATTATTTTTAGTAATTTACAGAGATGTGCAACCATCACCGCAATCCAGTTTTAGATCACTTCCATTACCCTCCAAAAATCCCTCAGGTTGGTTTGCCGTCAATGCCTGTTACTCTCCACTGCCATCTTCACACATCAACTCATCTGCGTTGTGTCTAGAGATTTGCTTTTTCTGAATATTTCATATAAATAGAATTATAAAACATACAGTTTTTATTTGGTTTATTTAAATTAGCATATTGTTTTAGAGGTTCATCCATATTGGACTTTTATTTTGTTAATGTCAAATTAATTTTCCCCAAGACAATCTATGTATAGTGACAAACCCAGGAAAGTGCTTAATGTACTTTTTTGGCCAAAAAGAAAGTGTTCAAAGAAAAGGTGAACTGTCGGCCAGGCTCAGTGGCTCATGCTTGTAATCCCAGCATTTTGGGAGGCCGAGGCGGGTGGATCACCTGAGGTCAGGAGTTCAAGACCAGCTTGGGCAACATGGCGAAACCTTGTGTCTACTAAAAATACAAAAATTAGCAGGGTGTGATGGCACGTGCCTGTAGTCTCAGCTATTCGGGAGTTGAGGCAGGAGAATCGCTTGAACCAGGAAGGTGGAGGTTGGAGTGAGCCGAGATTACACCACTGCACTCCAGCCTGGGGGATAGAGCGACACTCTGTCTCAAAAAAAAAAAAAAAAAAGGTGAATTGTCTATTGCATATGACTTAAAACTCTATTGATGGGATAGTCAAGGAGATATTACTCCATGCATTTCTTAATTTAGTGTTTCTAAAACCAGAGTGTGTTACAGAATCACCTGGAGGGCCTGTTAGAATACATACTGTGGACCCTCAGTCCCAGATTTTCAGATTCGGTAGATCTGGGCTGGGACCCAAGAATTTGCCTGAGTAACGAGTTCCCAGATTATGCTGCTGGTCCATGGAGCATCCTTTGAGAATGATTGCATTAATTGAAAGCCAATTTAGTAGTATTAGGCCTCTTTTATTTGTCATCTCTATCATTTCCTGCCTTCTTCTCAGTGTCTTAGAAGTAGAAGAGATTAACCTAGAGTAGCCTCTAGTCCAAGTACATCTTTGAAAGCTGTATTTAAGTTTTGATAACTATCATCCATGTCTTCTGAAGAATATTGCATCTGCCAAGAGCTTTTGCTTTGCAGAATAAAATTTAAAAATCAATCAGCTTAATGTCATCTCTGTGCTGCATGCTTCTTAAGATCATAGTCACTTGGCCTATTTTAAGGGAGTCTCCAATCTACAAAACTTCTGAGAGTTGCCAGCAATGTATTTTCTTCTTTTTTTCAACCAACAATTTAGTTTGAGTACCCAGTTGCCTAAATGCACAAGATTGGGCAAGTCTTCGTTGAATCTATAATAAACAATGCTTTTTCTTTCTTTCTTTATTATTATTATTTTTGGAATCAAGACTTACCGTTCACTTACCTTCGCTTGTATATGTTTCTTTCCCCTTTATATTTACCCCGACTGAAAGAACAACATGAATGCAATTGTCTCTTCTGTTTGTTATGTCGTGTGTAGATTTGTTGCTATAGTGAGAGAAAAGATTTAAATTGAATAATATTAATTTAGGAAAGTTTTACAGAGAGTATAGAACAGTGTTAGATACAGGTTTTGTGAGACCTGAAGCTTACATAAAGGGAGAAAGAGGGAATCAATTTTTAATTAGAAGAAGACAAAAAATTATATTTTATGCACAACACAAAATTTTATATTAAGTGAATATTTAGAAGAAAGGAATTATAAGAAATCAAACAAAAATAAAAGATCACACAATTTGGAGGAATAGCTTTTTATTAACTGACTGACCCATCTGTGTAATTCTTTTTGCCCTTAGTTTTTGGCTGTGTACTCTAATGGTATCTTCCTATGAAACAGGTTTATTAATATTTTTATGCATAGAATGGAAAGTAAATATTGTCTTTTCTCTATCTTGGTTGATTGAAATTTGCCTTTTATTACCGATGGTTCAGAAAAATTTCTTCCAACTTTACAGCTCATTATTGATAGTATCATGCTAACGTACAATTTCCTGAGGTACAATAAAAAAAAATTTTACCCCATGACCTTCACAGTTGTTAATACTGCTACTACAAGCTTAGGCCTTGAAAACACAAATTTTGATGAATATAATTTCATATAATTTCCATCAAGAAAGAATGTGTAATGCATTTATCATTGTATATATTGCATTGTTGAGTATATTATGGACAGGAGAGAACTTGCTTTGGGTTAGACTTCATTAAGGACAAAAGACTGCACTTAACGATTTTGTATCATGTCTTATGATTGAATAGTTTTTATACCAATGCACTTTAACTCTGTGTATTTGAAATACATTTTTTCACTCAATGCTACCCATAAACTTTTGGTGCCAGGCACAATGGGACATGTTTTTGTGATGATGCCATGATTTCTAGCCTAGTACTTTTCACATCATGAGTCCACTGGGTATGAGTGTTCTAGAAAACCATTCCTAAACCAACAACACTAGCAATAACTTAACTTTACACAAAAGTTATGGGGGAGCCACAGAAATATATCTTGCTGAAACGAATTTACAGATATTCCCAAGTCAACTCCCTTTTGCTTACCTTCCAAAAATGCCCATGGGTTCTCTAAAATCATCTGACCCAAAGGGAAGTGTGGGTAAGAGGAAGTTGGAATGGAAAAGGGAACATTCTTATGTAACTGCCAGTAAATTATCTCACTTTTGAAAATTTTACAAAAGCACATGGCTATGTGATCATACTGCTGTGACTTTTCCTAGTTCTTTGGGTGAAGGCCATGGCTTAAGTATACATTGAGTTCATGGGAAGTCCACCTCTACTGCTGCTGTTAAAAAATAGATAGCATTTTTTTTTTTTTTTTTTTTTTCAGATTGTTTGCTGTTGGCATATGTAAATGTTATTGATTTTTGTATGTTGATTTTGTGTCCTGCAACTTTACTGAATTTATCAATTCTAACAGTTTTTTGGTGGAGTCTATAGGTTTTTCTCAATATAAGATCATGTCATTTGCATACAAAGCTAATTTGACTTCCAGAAGAAAAAGAATTTCAATCCGGATGCCCTTTATTTCTTTCTCTTGCCTAATTGCTCTGGCCAGGACTTCCAATCTTATGTTAAATAAGAGTGGTGAAAGTGGGCATCCTTGTCTTGTTCCAGAACTTGAAGGAAAGGCTTTCAAGTTTTTCATGTTCAGTATGATGTTGCCTGTGGGTTTGTCAACAGGCCTTTATTATGTTGAGGTATGTTCCTTCTATACCAAATTTGTTGAAGGTTTTTATCACAAAGGCATGTTGAATTTTATCTAATACTTTTCAGCATCAATTGAAATAATTATATGGTTTTCATTCTTGGATCTGTTAATGTGGTGTGTCATATTCATTGATTTGCAAATGTTGAGCCATCCTTGGTATAAATCCCAGTTGATCCTAGTGAATGATGTTTTTAATGTTCTGCTGAATTTGGTTTGCTAGTATTTTGTTGAGGATTTCTGCTTCTATGTTCATCAATAATATTGGCCTGCAGTTTTCTTTTTTGTTGTTGTGTCCTTGTCTGGTTTTGGTATCAGGGTAATGCTGGCTTCATAAAATAAATTTGGAAGTATTCTCTCCTCTTTAATTTTTAAAGAAGAGTTTCAGTAGAATAGGTATTAGCTCTTTACGTTGGTAGAATTCAGCAGGGAAGCAACAGTTCTTGGGCTTTTCTTTGATAAGAGACTTTTATTACCCTTTCAGTCTTGTTATTTATTATTAGTTTGTTGAAGTTTTCTATTTCTTCATATTCAGTCTTGGTAGATTTTTATGTATAGGAATTTATTCATTTTCTTCTCAGTTTTCAAATTTGTTGACATATATTGTTCATAGTAGTCTCTCATGATTCTTTGTATTTCTATGATATCAATTCTTCTGTCTCTTATTTTCATTTTTTATTTTATTTGGGTCTTTTTTTCTTAGTCTAGCTATAGGTTTGTTGATTTTATCTTTTCAAAAAAACTACATTTGGTTTGTTTTTTTCCTGCATTTTTTAAGTCTCAATTTCATTTATTTATGCTCTGAACTTTATTATTTTTTTCCTTCTGCTAGTTTTCTGTTTGATTTTTTCTTGCTTTGTTTCCTTGAGGTTTATTTTTAAGTTATTTATTTGAAGTCTTTCTACTTTTTTGATGTCTATGTTTATTGTTATAAACTTACCTCTCAGTACTACTTTTAGTGTATCCCACAGATTTTGATGTATTGTTTTTCCATTTTCATTTGTTTCCAGAAATTTTAAAATTTTCTTTTGAAATCCTCTTATTTACAGCAAAGCTGATGAAACGTGAGGTCATTATTTTAAGTGAATAAGTGAATAAGCCAAGCCCAGAACATATTATATGTTCTCATTTATATGTTGGAGCTAAAAAACTAGATTTCATGAAGATAGAGAGTAGATTGGTAGCTACCAGAGGCTAGGAAGGAGAGGAAGAGAGGAGTTGAAAAGAGGTTGCTTAATGGGTATAAATATACAGTTAGATAGAAGAAATAAGACCTGGTGTTTGATAGGTCAGTAGAGTCACTATTGTTAATACTACTCTAGTGTATATTTCAAAATGGCTTGAAGAAAATAATTCAAATGTTCCTAGCATAGAGAAAAGATAAATATCGAAAATGATGGATATGCCAATTATCCTGATTTGATTCTAGTAGTGTATCAAATTTTTACATGTACCCTGAAAATATTGACATCTGTTATATACCAATAAAAAATAATAAAATAAATTTTAAAAATAGCTCAGAAATATAATGTAGGAAAAGAAGGAGGAGAAAAAGGAGGAGGAGAAGGTGGAAGAGGAGGAAGAGGTGCAGTAGTACAAGATTTTTTTCAGATGGGAGAAATTATGTGTGTGAACTATGAGAGGAGGGTTAATTCTTCTTCGTTTTATAAAGTTGTCCTGACTAGACTTGAAATTACAATCAGAGATACAGGGCTTTCTGTGATTTGTATTTTGCTGGTATTTTAAAGTATAGTTTGGGAGGGATAGATGAGAAAGGAGACTTGATTAAGATGCTTGAAGCCTACAATTAAATTTCATATGATTTTCAGAAGCAATTTTAAATTGTTTAGGACTTGTAAGATGAGATATGGCATGATTAGCATGGTGACTCACAAAGACGATTCTCATCTTTGTTGGTAATAGATTGGAAGTAAATGATGGAGCCCCTCACTGTGTGTGGCTCCCTCCTTACATGCTTTCCAGCTTTCCATTATCCATAGACCCCTAAAAAGCTTTGCCCAAAAATACACTTTTCAAGAAGTGCCCATTTTCTTTTTTTTTTTTTTTTTTTTTTTTTTTTTGAGACGGAGTCTGGCTCTGTCACCCAGGCTGGAGTGCAGTGGCGCGATCTTGGCTCACTGCAGGCTCCGCCTCCCGGGTTCACGCCATTCTCCTGCCTCAGCCTCTCCGAGTAGCTGCGACTACAGGCGCCCGCCACCGCGCCCAGCTAATTTTTTTTTGTATTTTTAGTAGAGACGGGGTTTCACCGTGGTCTCGATCTCCTGACCTCGTGATCCGCCCGCCTCGGCCTCCCAAAGTGCTGGGATTACAAGCGTGAGCCACCGCGCCCGGCCAAAGTGCCCATTTTCTTAGGCTATCAAAATATTGTAGAAAATTCAGAAGGAAAATGTACTCTGCTTATTTCTCATTCCTTGTATGTCCTAGTCACTTCAGGCTGCTATAATAAAGTACCATAGACTGGGCGGCCTGTAAACAATAGTCATTTATCTCTCACAGTTCAGGAGGCTGGTGCAAGTCCAAGATCAAGGTGCCTGCAGATTCAAAGTCTGAAGAGGGCCTGCTTCCTGTTCATGGGCCGTCTTCTCACTGTGACCTCACTTGGTGGAAAGAGCAAAATAACTCTCTTGGGGTCTCTTTTGTGAGGGTACTAATCTCATTCATGAGGGCTCATGACCTATTCATCTTCCAAAAGCCCTACCAATGAATACCATAACATTGAAGGTTAGGATTTTACATATGAGTTATAGGGGCAAACAAACATTTAGTCCATAACATGTATTATATAACCTACAGATTTGTATTTAAAAATCTTTTATCACTCTGAAGGAGCACATGCAGTCACCCTGAAGACTACATTATACACAGAGCAGGTGTCACAATAATTGTCATTAACTATTTGTCTCTCTTTTTTCTTTATAACCTTTTATTCATGTAACAGATACTTATTGAGCACCTATTATGTGCCACGTGCTATGGATACATCTGTGAAGTAAAACACATAAAAATAGGCGTCTTTATGGAGCTTATATTTTAGCATATTTTATTCCTGAGAACAAACAAAACATTGCCATTTTAATCTTGGTTAGCTAGCATTTATCTGACTTAGCATTTATCTGACTTAGCATTTATCTGACTTCAAAATTAGTTTATCCTTGGAATATAATTTTTCCTTTATAATTAAATGTAAATCATATTTAATCTCCTATTCATGGTCAAGTCAGAGGAGTTCTCAGTTACAACAATAATCTGCATTTAAATAAATATCATTCCAGCCAGCATCTATTGCATAACATGAAAATTGCATTTTTACAAAATGTATTGTTCTGAATACATAACTTACTGTATAATTAAATATAAAAGTGTTTTATATTTTTTTTATCACTTAAAGGAGCAAAAGGATTTGTCACATTAAAAGTATGGAGTTTTCTGATGAGGAAAATAAGCGATTTTGAGCCATTATAATTGCTTTTTAAATTGTATTTCTAAAGTATAACTGCTTTTTAAAGTTTTCACTTCTAAAAGACATTTTGCAAGACACTAAAGGTCACTCATTGTAAAAACTAAAAGGGCTGATTCTCAAATCTCCATGTGAACATCATGCTTCATATCAATGTCAATGTTCAGCATCTAGCTTTCACAAAGGCAGAGAGAATGCTGTATCATTATGTATTGAGAATAGCCCAATATCTGCTAGTTATCTTTCTTTCCTCATATTGTTGCTACACCTTTCAACAGATAAGAACATTGAAATCAGAAAAACACTTCTGTCAACTTAGAATTAGAGCCACAAATAAGTTTATTAACAAAACCAACAGATATATAATATCTAAAATAAAATCTCCACCAGGTATTGTGGCTCATGCCCTAATCCCAGCACTTTGAGAGGCCGAGGCAGGTGGATTGCTTGAGTACAGGAGTTTGAGACCAGCTTGAGAAACATGGTGAAAACCCATCTCTACAAAAATACAAACATTAGCTATGCATGGTGGTGCACTCCTGTAGTCTTAGCTACTCGGGAGGCTGAGGTGGGAGGATCGCTTGAGCTAGGGAGGAGATTGCAGTGAGCCAAGATTGCGTGGCTGCACTCCAGCCTGGGCAACAGAGAGAGAGACCCTGTCTCAAAAGAAAAAAAGAAAATCTCAGTTGTAAGACAGCAATACAAAAATTAATTATATTAAATATATCTGTTGTGGAGAGCCATGACAATTGTATTCCTAACTTCTCCTTTGCTCTCTAGAATCCTAACGGAAAGATGTTCTTTATTATCATAATTTCTTTTTCTTTGAAGCAAATAGGCATATCAGTTCTAGAAGAGAGGCATGGTATCATGAAATTGTTGCCAAAACCACCCTAATGGGTGTTTTTACATATAAGATATCAGGGGTCGTTAAGAGCTTAATGCTATACTGAGATGAAAGAAGTTCCTGTGGGTATGCAGAGAGAGATGGTTCACATGAGAAGCTTTTGGATTATCTGGTGGTCCAGAATACAACAAACTTAAAAGTTAAATTTTTTAAAAGGGAATAATTAGCAATATCCCTTAGAAGAACTCTTCTTGTTATTTTTAGTTTTAAATAACAATATAAGTGAAAATCTTTTGCCAATAATAAAATTCTATGTAGATATTAATGACACTATTCCTCTTGATGCCATGTTTGGTTAGGTTTTTAGGTAGAAATTGAAGTTGTAGAAGAGGACAGAGAGCCTGTGTCATGGGGTAAAAATTGGAAGAAGGAAAAAGCTGTATGCCCTGGAACAGTGCTTCCCAAATGTTTAGATATAAATGACCAAGATAAGTCAATTTCAAAATCTGGAAACTGGCATAGTGCCACCTATTCTTTAAAATTTTGTTAAGCAAATTAAGAGGCTACGATGTAGATTATTAACCCCATTTCATAGGAAGAACATAATCTATGATCTAGATTATTAAAAGGCTACAATGTAGATTATTAACCCCATTTCATAGGAGGGACATAATCTCAGATGAAAGAACGGACCTTTAGATTGAACATATTTAGCTTGATAAAGTACTCTTTATCTTTATTATTCTGTTTTGCTAAGGCAACTGGGTACTTGGGGATGGATTGAGAATGCTGGTATTTGGGAATCTCCGCTGTAACTCCCAGCCTCTGTTAGATTGGAGTAGCTTCTTACCAGGTTGTGTTTACCTTAGCACAGAATTGCACTTCTATGACTGTCAGGCAGGTGGACTGTCAAATGTGCTAGGAAAAGCGAGGTGAAACCTGTCATTAAGCCTTAAGGGCAGCCAATGCACTTTCCAGAGGAGGCCCGAAGCTTATACCTAGAGACAGTTGCACAGTTTTCTTTGGAAAGTATTTCAGAATCCGTGTAGATGTTCAAAAAAGAATGCGGAGTTCTTCCCCATAAAACATGAAATATCAGTGTGTTCATAACACAGAGGTAAAAGGCTATAACACAGTCTCACCTTAACAGGTGATTTACTTTATTGATCAGTGAAGGGCACCCTAGATAGCTAAATGAGATGGCTAAATCTTTTTTTTTTTTTTTTTTTTTTGAGACGGAGTCTCACTCTGTCACCCAGGCTGGAGTGCAGTGGCGCAATCTCGGCTCACTGCAAGCTCCGCCTCCCGGGTTCACGCCATTCTCCTGCCTCAGCCTCTCTGAGTAGCTGGGACTACAGGCGCCCGCCACCACGCCCGGCTAATTTTTTGTATTTTTAGTAGAGACGGGGTTTCACCGTGGTCTCGATCTCCTGACCTCGTGATCCGCCCTCCTCGGCCTCCCAAAGTGCTGGGATTACAAGCTTGAGCCACCGCGCCCGGCCGAGATGGCTAAATCTTAAGAAACTGACAGGAGTGTCCCACTGAATGACAGAGTATTCTTGACCCCAAATAAAGGTTGTGTTGCTGTTATTCAGCTGAGTTTTAGAACACAGGTATTCATTTCCTAAGTGACAAATGTATGCTACCATGTCTCAGCATTTAGTCGTCTCCTCTTCTCCCTCCTGAGAGTCAACCTTCTGTATCTCTTCCCTTCTTATTGGTTCTGAATTTGTTTTAAAAGTAATGCCCATTGTGTGTGTGTGTGTGTGTGTGTGTGTGTGTGTATGACAAATAAACCTGCCTTACTAATTGAAGATACCTCTTTTATTATTATTTTTTCTTTGAGACAGAGTTTCGTTCTTGTTTCCCATGCTGCACTGCAGTGGTGCAATATCGGCTCACTGCAACCTCCGCCTCCCAGGTTCAAGCGATTCTCCTGATGCAGCCGCCTGAGTAGTTGGGTACAGGCGCCTGCCACCACACCCAGCTGATTTTTATATTTTTAGTAGAGACGGAGTTTCACCATGTTGGCCAGACTGGTCTCGAACTCCTGACCTCAGGTGATGCACCCGCCTCTGTCTCCCAAAGTGCTGGGATTACATGCGTGAACCACCGTGTGTGGCCCCCTCTTTTTAATACTATGAATATTCTTGTAGTAGTTAGAAGCTAAGAAAGTATATTATATACAGACTAATAAAAAAAAAAAAGTGAATGAATTCATGTGCCTTCTCAAGTAGCAAACCCCATAGTGAGAAATTTAGAACTGATAGGGCAGTTTTGACATCCTAATCCTTTGGTTTCTGTGTCTTCATCCCTCAACCGGTGGAAAGGGAGAAAAGGGCCAGAGAAAACCTCCTACTCATTTCACATGTAAAATTAGGAGTGGTTCATACTCCATGTACCTACATCTTAGCTACATGGCCGCATAAAGTTGGAAATAGGTCTGGGAAATGTATCTTCCACCTGAGCAAGCATGTGCTTCAGTGAAATTCAGGAGTTCTATTAGGAAAGGGAATAATGAATATTGGTGGACCATCTCACCTTTCCTCTCAAGAGTCAACTACTTATTCTCATGGAACATTCTGAGATAACAGCATCGAAGAAACAAAGATCAAAGAGGGTGGTGTGCTGCCTGAGGGTGGAAATATTTTGGAGTGGGTGACTAATAAATTTATTTTTAATGCTGTGATTTTAAATGGGAATGCCACTCTATATTGTAAAGGCTCAAAGTCTTCACCAGATATCTTTGGGGGGTCCCGGAGACCATTTTCAGGGTTTTGTGAGCTCAAAGTGGTATTTGTAATAATTCTAAGACATCGTTGGCTTTTTCTCAGTCTCATTCTCTCATGAATGTGCAGTGTGCTACATCAGCACTTTGAAGGATAATGGAATGTGTGTCTGTGTGTGCATCTGTTTAAACACTTCTCAGTGGTAATTTCTAATATGATAAGTAGTTTTATAGATATAGCCCACATAAAGAAAATCTCTTGGGGTCCTTGATAATTTTTAAGAGTATAAAGAGACCCAGTAATCAAAAAGCTTGAAAATGGTTATTCTAAAGTATAATGCATGTTACCACGTTACCTTCTGAAAGTTGTTTTTTTTTTTTTTTTTTTTTTTTTTTTTTTTTTTTTTGAGACAGGGTCTCTCTGTTGCCCAGGCTGGAGTGCAGTAGTGTGATCTCACCTTACTGCAACTTCCACCTCCTGGGCTCAAACAATCCTCTAACCTTAGTCTCCAAAGTAGCTGGGCCCACAGGCATGCACCACCATGTTCAGCTAATTTTTGTATTTTTTTGTAGATACTGGGTTTCACCACGTTGCCCAGACTGGTCTCGAACTCCTGGACTCAAGGGATCTGCCCACTTTGGCCTCCCAAATTGCTGGGATTACAGGTGTGAGCCACTGCACCCGGCCACCTTATGAACTTTAAAATCCAACCTATTTCTTTAACAAGTCATTTGATTAGAGACATTTTTAAAAATTTATGAAAATATTTTTTAGCTCAGGGTTTAGCATCCAAATGCTGGTTCATGCTGCTAGGAAAACATTTTCTTGTTGTGACAACCAATATACGATGTAGTTTTTCAGTAGCACTTTTTAGTATTTTTAGGGGTGCTCAAAATCAAATCATGAACAGAAATTGACAATTGCTTTGCAGCTTTTCTCTTATGAAAAACAATCTTCTTCTCAGGAAGTTTAAAGGTTTACAGAAAAGTTTGGTTTACTAATGTTTCTTCATTCTACCTGGTGTATGTTAAAACACACACACACATGCACAATTTGAAATTCTGTAATGACAGTTAATATTGGAATTTCTCAGAATTTTCTCAGCATTCAGCTAGATAGAGTCTTTTCATTTTGACCTACCATTTCAGTAGATCAAGTGTTTTAAATGCTGACATTACATCACTAAGTGCTGAGATGTTTGAGAATTGTTCGCCCTCTTAGAAACCTAATAATAAAGTAAACTTTGATTTTAGCTTTTACACTTCTAGCATTTTCATACCTTAATAGTTTTGGTCTTCTTCAGTAATTAATCTTAAAAGAAATTTTGAAGGCCTTGAATTAAGAAACATATGTGCATCCATTACCTTATAAGACTTTTGAGGGGGCACTTCTAAATTATTTTTTTATTTCTCTAAATTAGAGGACAGAAGTAAATTTAGGACAGGCACTAGACATTCAATGGAGAGTAAATGTCAACTAATGCACAACACTAGGCCTAAACTGCATCAACAGCTCATTTTAAAATGAAGATATGGCTATGTTATTTGTAATAGGAAAATAAGGAATTTCTCTTGCTACCGTACCAGAATCTTAGAGCAGGCACTGTCTAGGATGAATATTTTTGTCTTTAGTTTTCCTTAATTTTACTGTCAGTTTCTTTTTTTTTAACTTTTATGTTCAAGGATACATGTGCAGGTTGGTTACATAGGTAAACTTGTATCATGGGGGTTTGTTGTACAGATTATTCCATCACCCAGGTATTAAGCCTGGTACCCATTAGTTATTTTTCCTGATCCTCTCCTTCCTGATCTTTACCCTCCAAAAGGCCCAACTGTGTGTTGCTCCCCACTATGTGTCCGTGTGTTCTCATCATTTAGCTCCCACTTATAAGAGAGAAGATATACTATTTGGTTTACTGTCCCTGTGTTAGTTTGCTAAGGATAATGGCCTCCAGCTCCATCCATATCCCTGCAAAGGACATGATCTCATTCATTTTTATGGCTGCATAGTATTCCATGGTGTATATGTACCACATTTTCTTTATCCAGTCTATCATTGATGGGCATTTAGGCTGATTCCATGTCTTTGCTATTGTGTAGTGCCGTGATGAACATACACATGTGGAACAGAACAGAGAACCCAGAAATAAGACCACACACCCAAAACTATTTGCTCTTTGACAAACCTGACAAAAACAAGCAATAGAGAAAGTATATCCTGCTCAAAAAATGGTGCAGGGATAACTGGCTAGACATATGCAGAAGATTGAAACTGGACCCCTTCCTTACACCATATGCAATAAGTAACTCAAGGTAGATTAAAGACCTAAATGTAAAACCTCAAACTGTATAAAAACCCTGGGAGACAACCTACACAATACCTGTCAGTTTTATCAAATTACAGTAATTGCCAGGCTGCAAGACTAAAAACGTTTTGCAATTCCCAGGACCTTATCACAATACAAGACCAGTTTCATAGTTTAGATGTCACACAGAAATGTTCTATACTGTGATGTTACAGCTTAGCTTCATTCTTACCAAATTTACTAGTACTGGTTATTGGGGATTCTGTGAAATAGACATATATTCGTGTATATGTTTCATGGTGAAATGTTTCAGGGTTTGGATATGTAATGTTATTTAATGTATTTTTCATTATCTGATCAGCATTACATGGGGCACTTGAGACAGAATCAGCCTCATAGTCTAGGGACCTGGTTTTTAGCCTGTATCCCTAGTAGGAGGTTGTGTGTACTTAGGTAAGTGATTTAAATTGCTTGCACTGCAACTTTATCTTTGACATACGAGTTGTGCAATTTTGGGCAAGTCACTATCCTCTCTGGGCCTTTGTTTTTTGTCATCTGTAAAATAGGGATATAATATTACTTTTATAATATTTTATTATTTAGGGATATTATTTACCCCAATAGAGACATAATATTACTTATTTTAGGATTGTTGGAAGTTATGGGAGTTAACGTCTGTGAAGTGCATAGCGCAATGCCAGGCACATACACACCATATAAGCATGTTACCTACCGTTACCATCTGTGAAATGAGGTCGTTCTCTGGATCAGTTCTGAAACTTCTTCTAGCTTTTATGTCTTTATTTAATTGAAGGATTAAAAAGACAAACTCATAGTTTCATATTTTTGGTGGGAAATCACATCAATTTGTTAGCTTGGCCCAAACATGATTGTTATGGTTCACGTTGTTGCTTGCACGGTCCACCAGGTGTCCCAGACCTGTCCTGCACAGAGCGGGCACCTTCCCCTTGCTCTCTGACCACAAAATGCTCCTTTCTTCAGGTTCATGGGAAGACTTTTAGGCAAAAACTCCATGGAGTCTTGCTCTCAGTACTCAGCTTGACTGTCTTGCAAGCCCCTTGTTGCCTCAAGCCCAAGGAAGTAACCTCAGGCTGAAAGGCTTTCTAGGGCTCTTCAACCTCAGAGTGGACACAAACACAGATGTCCATCAAACAGCTAAGTCCAAGCTTTAAATACTTTACACAGCTGATTAGGAGTTTAGGGAACACGTAATGCATTTTGAAATTTAAAATTGGTGCAAGGTAAGAATTAATGAACTCTCATCAGAAGTTTTTCTCCCAGGAGCTCTCTCCAGCCTACAGTCCACCATAACCTGGAAGGAGTATGGCTTTCCACAAGTGAACTTCCTTTAGCCTCCCTCTCATACTGGGATTTCAGAACCCCTTCTAAAGTCAATGACACAGGAAAGAGGCAGCTGTCCCTAACACCTCCAGAAAATTGAGATGAAGAAGATGAGTCTCCAACTATAGCCTAGAGATTGTTTCATATTATGGTACGGAGTCATTGACCACTTCTTTGTTTTCAGTCTGTAGGTTTCAGAAAAGAATATTTGCTTTAGTTTTGTGTATTAAGAGGCTACTTGAAGTATGTGTGTGTGTGTGTTTAAAAAAATTACAAACTTGCATTAAGGGAAAATTCAAGTTCCCATCTCCAAATAAAATTTGAAAACAAACAAAAACAAAATAAAAATGTAAGACAGCTTTTAAAACAAGAGTGGCTATCGTGTGTGTGTGTGTGTGTGTGTGTGTGTGTGTATTATTTACTTTTATTTACATTTACTTTGCCACATTCCATTAAACATTTTGCCCTAATTCATAGATTTTCCTTATATAAACCTACCTTCCTGTATTGGCTGTTCTTGCATAGCTATGAAGAAATACCTAAGGCTGGGTAATTTATGAAGAAAAGAGATTTAATTGACTTACAGTTCTACAGGCTTTACAGGAAGCATGGTGCTGGCATCTGCTTTGGCTTCTGTGGAGACCTCAGTAATCTTGCAATCATGGTGGAGCAGGCATATCACATGGCCAGAGCAATGCCACCCACTTTTAAATGACCAGATTTCATGAGAACTCACTGTCATGCGGACAGCACCAAACCACTAGGAATCTGCCCCCATGACCTAAACACCAGGCCCCACCTCCAACACTGGAGATTACATTTCAACATGAGATTTGCGGGGGGGGACAAGTATCCAAACTATATCACCTCCCATCATAGATTGTGAAGGTTGTTTTTCATTCTTATTTTGCCTTGTTTGTGATTTAATAACCAGAAGCCTTCTGTACCTGTTTCGGGGAAGAGTGCTACAGGGGGTTATGGTGTGGTGGATATACCTCAGGAAGACATTAAGATGCTATAATTCCCTTATAAAATCAAGACCCTTAAAATACAAACTTCTGCCAAGTAGTTTGTTCCCTCTTGTTAATTTTCATTTTGAAATAGTTTTAAATTTACAGAAAGTTGGAAAAAGAGTACAAGGAGCTCCTTTATACTCTTCATCTAGATTCCCTAATAGTTAACATTGTATTACCTTTGCTTTTTTCTGAAGCTTATTCTTTTTAAAAAGTTGCAGACATGATGCCCATTACCTTTTCATTTTTCCCCAACATTTTCTCAAAAAAATTTTCAAACATACAAAAACAATGAAAGAATTTTTCACTGAGTACCTCTAAACCCACTACCTAAATTTACCTTTAACATTTTACTGTATATCTTTCATTAATTCAATTATCTATATATCCATCCATTAACTCTTCCCATTAATTTTAAATAATTTTATTGATAAACCAATTAATTACTATAAAATTCATCCATTAAATAATTTTAATCCATGCTTAAATCACAGGAAATCATTGTACGTTTTGGTAAATTTTAATGAAGCAGCGCATTTCTGGGGATCAGTTCCTCTCATCTTGTCAAAGGGGACTGATCTCAGCTAGATGCCTTAGGTTATATTGTAGCACCTGCTGTCCAGTGACTGAAGTCTGGAAAAATCACATAACCTCTGTAAATGTCAGTTTTTAGAAATATGAAATGAGGCCATTTGACCCTTTGATTAGTAAATACATTTATTGTGACCTTAAAATCAAGAAATTCTAAACTTTAGGATTCCTGTTTCTGGTTATTCCATGGAGAGCTGTATTACACCTTTTGTTTGCTTTGCTCAAAATTAATCCTGATGACATCATGTGGAGTAAGTTAGCCTGAGCATTTAAGGGGATAAAACACTTACGCCTTAAGGACTCTTCGAGAGCAAGTCATTTATACATAGCATTTGCAGTATTTTTCTGTGAAATGGAATCTTGCTGTTACTAATGCAGAAGCCTGCTGGTAAATGCTCAGACGGTACATATTAGCCAGCTGGTGGCTGAATCCTGACTATTGAGCTGCCTAGAATTGAAATAATTAATTTTCCTGGAGAAAGTACATTGTGCTGTAGCTTTTTGGATTTGTGACTGTAATCTGTAATCACCAGGGAATTTATTTAGATTTGCAATTATGCTAGAGTTAGTAATTTATAGTAAAGAGATAAGAGTTTGCTAAATGGGAGGCATGGAGCTGTGAGTTTTCCATTAATAGTTTTGTGAACCTTGTATAATACCCAAGGTGTTAGTAAGGAACTATTAGCTAAATAGTCAGTTCATGTTCGTCTTATCTAATGAATGCAGAACTTAACATGTTCACCTAGAGAGTTTCCCATTTATTTTAAATATGGTTCTCTTTTTCATGTAAAAAGAGTGTTGCTACAAAATCTTATATTTTAAAGAAGTATAACTACAAATAATAGCTTTCTATTTTTTAAAATATATATTCTCGTAATATAATTCTTATTGTGCCTGAAAAGTACCATTTCATCCCTTATATGCTATATCTTGAATGAAAGAATGTATGAATTGATTCTTTAAAATTATATATTTCTTTTGATAACAATAAGTTTTTTTAAAAAGCATATTTATACCAATACTTACTAAATATTTTAAAGAGATATGCATACACAATTATGTCAGTTACTTATTGATAAGCCCAGAAAGTAGATATGACTGATAGAAAGTCATAAAAGTAACCAGGAAGCCTTTATCTTCTTTGTTAAATATGGCTTTCTTTAAACTTTGTAAGCCTTTACCAAACTTGTGGTTTTCAATTCTTCAGAATTGTGTCATTTATAACATTCAATTTTTCATGAAACGCTGATGCTTACATGACCACCAGTTACTGTTTTTTTAAAAGGAAATCATCTTGTTTCATATCAATATCGTAGGATAAAATGTGTAGCTTTTGCATTCCATAATGACTATAGTCTGATGATTCTATATTCTTGGGGTTTCACATTAACAGCTGTTTAATCTGAATATTTGTTTCAGTATGTTTCAGAAGTCAGAATTTGTTTATAATCTGAGAAAGTTAATTCAGGACCTGTACTGTATGTAATACAACATCCCCAGCAGGATCAAGCTATCATATTAATTTTTCTGCAGTAAAACATAGAGATATTTCCTCTATTTGAGATCAAAAAAGACTATAAGTAACTTCCCATCAGTTTGGACTTAGTTATCCGTTAATAAAGTTTGGATTAATACAAGTTTTTGGTTTTCAGAACGTTTGAATTTTAGAATTGTAGATAAAGAATTGAGGACTAAATATGGGCCAATTATTTCATATTGTATTTTGGGGTGAGTTCTACAAAGCCTCTTCAAATGAGCTATTTAAATTAAGTATATATTCTTTGAACATCAAAAGTTAAATATAAGGAAGCAGTATATTTTTAATGGATTTTACATATGTGTGTTTCTGATGAACCTGTTAACTACATTCTGTTAAAGTAAGTTAAAATAAGAGTAATCTGCAGCTGTTTAATATATTTGAATCTTTACCTTAATTTTTTTCTTTTTCTAAAATTAATTGAATTCAAATATCTGGAAATTCCTGCAAGTTATTTTTTTGAACTGGAGTCTTGCTCTGTCGCCCAGGCTGGAGTGCAGTGGCACGATCTTAGCTCACTGAACCTCCGCCTCCTGGGTTCAAGAGATTCTTGTGCTTTAGCCTCCCGAGTAGCTGGGATTACAGGTGTGCACCCTTACGCCTGGCTATATATATATTTAGTAGAGACGGGATTTCACCGTGTTGGCCAGGGTGGTCTCAATTTTCTGACCTCCTGATCCACCCACCTCTGCCTCCCAAAGTGCTGGGATTACAGGCGTAGCCACCACACCCGGCCCTCTCCAAGTTTTTAAATAAATTTTCGTTGTTCTTAAGTTGAAAAATAGTAGTATTGCAAATGAGTATCACTATTGCTTAAAATAAACATTTGATTCCTTTTTCTCATGGAGAATTTTACCTGACATAATTTCAAACTAAATGAAATGTAGAGAAATATGTAACAAATTTGGGACCAGAAATTCATATTTAGTAATTGTTATAAGGAAAAATTAGATAGTTCTTCATAAATAGAACCATTGATTATTCGACGTCAAACATTGTTCCAGGAGATGTGATAAACCAAGAATTAAAAATACCTCCTACAAAATGCTTATTAAAAATAATTAAAGTTTAAATTTTAATACAAAACAGACTTTTGAAAACCTTGATTTGAAGATAATTCAGATAAGGTCAAGTAAATGATATTAAATAAATCATTTTATTTATTTAATTTTTAAAAGCAGTGGATAACAATGTAAAAGATCTTGGAGTTGGTTCTTAGCTTAAAAAATAAATGAGATAATCTTTGAGACATGGATACATAAATGCCTGCTAAATTTTCTTTGAGAACATTTGAAAAAAGGACTGTATTTTAATATATCATACTTAAAATCAGAAATATTTAAACAGATTTTAGTTTATGTGTAAATTTGGTGGCAAATTTGATTATTTTTAATTGATGAATATGTCCTGCATTTTGTATTTTGTGTTTTTATTGATTTACTAAAATGGAAGCTAATCTGAAACAAATAAGTTTAAAAAATGTATCCAGAATCCAGAATACATAGCAGATATTTGTGGATAGACATATGAATGAATATCGTTAAGTGACCTTGTGTGTAATATTGGGATCATGATATCACTGCATAAACTTACTTTATTTCCTGCAAAACTAACAGTTCAAGCTTCAATTACTTGTTGAATGTAAGTTATTCATACTATAATTGAAGAAAAAGATTTAAAAATTTTAAATCCAGATTTTCAGAGTTCTCTTTAAATAATAAACTAGATCTAGTTTGATAACGGTGCATGTGTATTGAACACTAAAATAATTGTATTTCATTGCTTATTTCTGGAAACATTGAGCTATATTCTGCTAGGTAAAAATATCCGATTATTCATTGTATCTGTTGAATACTCATGGAACTCAAAATTATACTTATTGAAATTTATCTGGCCGGGCACGGTGGCTCAAGCCTGTAATCCTAGCACTTTGGGAGGCCGAAGTGGGTGGATCACGAGGTCAGGAGTTCAAGACCATCCTGGCCAACATAGTGAAACCCTGTCTCTACTAAAAATACAAAAAAATTAGCGGGGCGTGGTGGCGGGCACCTGTAGTCCCAGATACTCGGGAGGCTGAGGCAGGAGAATGGCGTGAACCCAGGAGGCAGAGCTTGCAGTGAGTCGAGATGGTGCCACTGCACTCCAGCCTGGGGGACACAGCCAGACTCTGTCTCAAAAAAAAAAAAAAAAAGAAATTTATCTTGCAGATATACAAGTGATATTTATTATGGCCATGTTAAAAATATCAAAATATCTTAAATCAAATAATGATCATCTTTTGGAAGATTGTCAAATTATATTACATGTATGCAGTGGAATTAAATATAGCTATAAAAATATAAAAAGACTTCTCTGTACTGAAATATTTGTTATTGTTATTTTGGGAGTATGCTGAAATGTTATGTGAAAAAAAGCTGGGTGCAGAAAAATATGTATATTAGGCTACCATTCATATAAATAGGGACAGTGGAAAATATATATGGGTTTGTATGTATGTGTTCACATCTGTATTGGCTTTTATATATAAGAAATTGCTCTAAAAAGGGAAAATAACAAATTACAATGTTTACCTATTGGAGAGGATGGGAACTTAGAAGTAAGCAGGATACTTTTTTCTTTTTTTTTTTTTTCTTTTTTTTTTGAGGCAGAGTCTTTCTGTGTCCCCCAGGCTGGAGTACAGTGGCGCGATCTCAGCTCACTGCAAGCTCCGCCTTCCGGGTTCACGCCATTCTCCTGCCTCAGCCTCCCGTGTAGCTGGGACTACATGCGCCCGCCAACACGCCCGGCTAATTTTTTGTATTTTTAGTAGAGACGGGGTTTCACCGTGTTAGCCAAGATGGTCTCGATCTCCTGACCTCGTGATCTGCCCGCCTCGGCCTCCCAAAGTGCTGGGATTACAGGCTTGAGCCACTGTGCCCGGCCGATACTTTTTTCTATATATGACTGTATTTTATTTTTTGTTTTTACTTTTTATTTTTAACTTTTAAGTTCAGGGGTACAAGTGCAGGTTTGTTACATAGCTAAACTTCTGTTATGGGGGTTTGTTGTACAGATTATTTTGTTACCCAGGTATTAAGCTTAGTACCCATTAGTTATTTTTCCTGATCCTCTTCCTCCTCCCACCCTTTATTCTATGAAAGGCCCCAGTGTGTGTTGTTCCCCTCTATGTGTCCATATGTCCTCATCATTTAGCTCCCACTTATAAGTGAGTTATACCATTTTATACTTTTTGATGTGTATCGTATAATAATATAACTCATTTTTATATTTAACATCTTTAAAAGTGCTGTGACTGATTTTTCCCACTTATTCATTCAAGATATTAATCATCTGAAACCCACCTACACTGTGCCTCTACGCTTATGCAGGCTCTAAGATCAGAGACCTAAGGAGACCAGGTTATGCTCTCCTGCAAAAACAGGGAAAGATCAATGTCTCAGTTATTTCAGGTTGCCATAACAAAGTGCCATAATTTGGGTAGTATATAAATATCAGAAGTTTATTTTTCGTGGTTCTAGAAGCTGGCAAGTCCAATATCAAGGCACTAGCAGATTCAGTGTCTGCTTAGTATCCACACTCTGGTTCATGGAATGACACTGTCTCCCTATAGCCTCACACGTTGGAAGGGGCAAACTAGATCCCTTGGGCCTATTTTAGAAGTGCACTTATTCTATTCATGAGGGCTCTAACCTCATGGCCTAATCATCTTCCAAAATACACCACCTTCAAATACTGTCACATTGGTGATTAGTTTTTGACATATGAATTTGGGGATAGGGAATACAAACATTCAGACCATAGCAACCAATAGGGCCTTGTTTTTTAATCAAGCAAGAAGTGGTGAATTAATAATATTCCATAGTTTTGACGTTCTTGTTCTATGTAGTTTGCTAGGAGTCTCTTTAGATTTAGAATCTGCATAAGAGAAAGACAGGGAATCTTTTAAAATTTATATTATAGATATTAAACCTGATAGTTAAATTTATATTTTTACATGTATATTAGGGGATTTCATTAAGTTGAATAAGCTAAGAAAAAACTAACAAAAAGATTTAAAATATTAGACCATTATATGAATTACAATTTTTAAAAATGCTTATATGCCCAATCCTACGTGGTGAATTGATCAAGTACTTGAAATATTTAGAGATGGTTGATTAAGATGTAAGTTTTATCACTTGTTGACTATTTGACGTTAATCACTTTAAATAAAGTGTAATTTATTTTCTAATCAGAAAATAATCTTTTGGAAACAATTCTAGCAAATACTACTGCAACCTAGGCTGTTATTTGGTACACTATATATTTTTGAATTTCAGTGAACTATAGACTAGAGGGAAGTTTGTATTGAATAACTACTTCCAGGGCTCATATGAATTGTTTCTTTCTGCCAGTGTATAAAAGAATGTATAGTCATTGTCCTGTGTCTCATTCCATAAAATCTAATGTTCTTCTGATTGTACATAAAAAGATGATGGGTGTCTGAATGAAACTATTTTTCTTTCTCAGACTGTGAATATAATATCCTATCTATTCATTATTTTGTTTTTTAATATGCTGTAATTTTAAAATGTGTGATTGGCATATTGCAGAGAATATTAAGTGACATCACATATCTATGTTACTGTTATACATCAGAATTATTTTGTCTTTCAGCAGCATGCCTGTTCCAATGGATGACCGTACAATTGTTCCTCAATTTAAAAAGATGTATAAACATTTAATAGAATTAAGACTTACTAAATCTATTTTTGAATATGTACATTCACTGAATAGCATAATCTTTTGGAAACAGTAGAAAAGCACCATCTACCATTTTCCTTTAGCCATCCTATTAATTGAGGCTGCTAAAAACTATGTCTGTCGTGTAGATATTGTGTTTTTCAGCTCCCTAGCAAGGGTTAATATTTGCCCAATTCTCTCCTAAATCCTCACAGCAGACCAGGGCTAGGAGATAGGATCAGAGGCCAGAGGCTTAAATGCCATGATCCTTATTGAAAGGAGCAATGGAAGAGACCCCAGAAAAAGTGCCAAAGTTCAACAGAGTGTTCATGTGCTGGCAAAATTCAGATGGGCCAGAGGCACGAAATGTAGGATACAGAGCAAAGAAGGAATAAGGACCAAGGAGGTGAGAGCAAGTGCTATTCAGAGAATTGGCCAGGCAGGAGGAATGAGACGAGTTGGGGGAATATTGGGTGATTCCATAGTATCAGCTAGTGTTTGGGTTGGTCTCATGCAGGAGATATACTCTCTGACTATTTAAGGAGAAGGGCAGTGCCAACACCATGTTGATCCTTGACAACGTAATGTTGATTCTTATACTTTGAAGTAATGTATTAGACAAGTTTCTCCAGGGGAACAGAACGAAGAGGATGTGAAATATATATATATAAAATATATATAAGTGTGTGTGTATATGCATATATAAGTGTGTGTGTATATGCATATATAAGTGTGTGTGTATATGCATGTATAAGTGTGTGTATATATGCATATATAAGTGTATATATGCATATATATTTGTATATATGCATATATATGTGTATATATGTATGTGTGCATATATACACACATACACAGGTACATACATATAGATGTGTGTATAAATATATATAATTACGTGTGTGTGTGTGTATATATATATATATATATATGTATATAAAATTTATAATGAAGAATTGGCTTGTGTGATTATGGAGCCTAAGAAGTGCCAAGATCTGCAGTTGGTAGGCTGGAGACCCAGGAAAGCTGATGGTATGGTTCCAAAAAAAGCTAGCAGCCTGGAGACCCAAGAAGAACTTATATTTTAGTTCAAATCTGGCAAAAAGAAAAAAAAGTGTTTCAGCTCAAGTAGTCAGGCAGTAGGAATTCCCTCTTATGGTTCTATCTAGGCCTTCCACTGGTAGATGGAGCCAACCCATATTAGAATGGGCAACCTCCTGTACTCAATCTATTCCTTCAAATGTTTATCTCATCCAGAAAAACTCTCACAGACTAATCCAGAATAACGTTGGATCAAAGGCTTAGGCACACTACGTCCTAATCAAGTTGACACATCACATTAACCATCACAGAGCATCATCATAGAGATATCAGAGCAGACCTTAGTTAATGCCACAGATAAAATCTCCTCAAGGCTGCCTTTCCCTATGGTGGTGTGAAGTTACACATTAGCACTGTAAATGTCATAATACATCTCTATTAGATAGGATAGCTGAAAGAACTAAGAAGGTGAGGGAGCTGTCTGACTGGAACCTGGGCCTCCTTCCATCTACCTTTGAGAAGACAAACATTTATGAATTACAGTTGACCCTTGAACAACATATGTTTGAACTGCAGAGGTTCACTCAAACACCAATTTTCTTCCACCTCTGCCACCTGTAAGACAGCAAGACCAACCCCCTCTTCTTGCCTCTCCTTAGCCTACTCAACTTGAAGACCTTTATGACTGTCCACTTCCACTTCATGAATAAGTAATATATTTTCTTTTTCTATAATTTGTGTAATAACATTTCTTTTCTCTAGCTTACTGTATTGTGAAAATACAGTATATAGTACATATAATTTTAAAAAGTGTTGATTGTTCGTCTTATCAGTAAGGCTTCTAGTCAGCAGTAGGGTATTAATAGTTATGCTTTTGGGGAGTCAAAAGTTATATATGGGCTGGGCAGGGTGGCTCACACCTGCAATCCCAGCACTTTGGGAGGCCGAGGTGGGCGGACCAGGAGGTCAGGAGATTGAGACCATCCTGGCCAACATGGTGAAACCCCGTCTCTACTAAAAATACAAACATTATCCTGGTGTGGTGGTGCACACCTGTAGTCCCAGCTACTCAGGAGGCTGAGGCAGGAGAATCACTTGAACCTGGGAGGCAGAGGCTGCAGTGAGCCGAGATCGTGCCACTGCACTCCAGCCTGGCAACAGAGCAAGACTCCATCTCAAAAAAATAATAATAATAATAAATAAAAATAAAAAGTTATATGTGGATTTTTTTACTGTGTAGGGGGTTGGCATCTCTGACCCCCACATTATTCAAGGGTCAATTATAAAACTTAATGGTGATGTTAACACATTGAGTCCAGGCTTCTTTCTGTGCGTATCATGATGTCTGTGTTATGAATACTCAGGATGTGTCCTGTTTTCAAATCATCTCCACCTTAAAAATATTTCACTTTGTTACTCTTCTTCCTCTTTACATTCAACTAAGAGATGGGACTCAGGTGAATTAGTACAACTTTAATTTCAAGTGAATGCCTTCACATTAAGTTTCCATTAGCCTTTCACTTAATGAGCATTTTCACATACATTGTCACATTTGATCATTCAGTGAGGTATGGGGTGAATTATATGAAATTGCTGATATTTGACCATTGTGGAGTCACAAAAGCAGCAATTTTATGTGATTGAATATGGCATTATTAAACCTACTTTAGAGATGCAGAAAAGTGAGGCTTAAAGCAAATGTGACTCAAAAAAAAAATCATAGAGCTTTCAGTAGCAGAGCTAAACTAAGTCTCATGACTACAAAATTGTATGATTTTCCCATATTGCCACTACTAAACTGGCACCCAGCCACCCATTTGTATTTTACTTAATACAAGTAAATGCTAATTCAAATAGGATGAAATTAATCTGATATTTTCATGACTCAAAACGGTAGATGTTAATAGCTTTCTGTTATTTTGTTTTTGATATGGTTCCCGATTCTTTTTCTCACTAATGAAGAATAAACATTGAGATTCTGAAGTCACCATAATTTTTGGTCACCACTATGTCTGAGACACCTCAATTTACAACAGTTCTACTCTTCATACACTTACTTAGAAATTTTCAAAAATCTTGAAAGCTTTAGAACTCTTTGAGTGCAAAGAATGATCATGAGAACATACAGTGTTAAACTGTTATTTCCTTTTAATTGTGTTTACAATTATTGAAATTATACCGAAAAGTTCCTTGATACCTTCCAGCAATCTTTGCTGAATATACATGCACTTTGGAAAAATGGGTCCCTGAGCTATTTATAGATGTACATATTTTATTGATTTTTCAAGCTTCATTTTGAGGTATTACTTAGATACTGCCAAATATTGGTAAAAAAAAAAAAAAAAAAAAGAGAGAGAGACACATTAGAATCTTTGTAAAGTGACCAAAAGTAATGTTGCTGAGATTTGTTGGCATCTCAAATCCAACTATTTGCTTATAGAGATCTATTTTCTCATAAATAAAGCTGATCAGGGAAGCATGAAATTGAGAGCACTTTCAGGGCCCGCTGGAATTGAAGTCACTACATTCTGCTTACTCTTTATGATCTGGCTTCTGTGATTTGTCTAAAAAATGTGGAAAAGGAGTGAGTTCAAGAAGAAGACATTACATGGTCCTGCCTGAGTTATTTGTAGGTTATAATGGCAGCTTGTAGGGTCACAGATGGCCTTAGGAGGGGGGAAGCAGAGAGGGAAATAGCTCCCCAGCCCCATGTAGTGAAGATAAAGAATGTCTTCATAAGGTTTTATTTTTTTCACTGTTACTGTTTTTTATCTTTGATTGATAAAAATGAAAATGCCAAAATGAGGGTTAGCTTAATTTAAAGTATAAGTATAGTTATCAGCTTTTTCTAATCACTCCTGTCCATTTAAAAAATAATCCTCACAGGAGTATAAACAGAGGAAGGAGAAATGGAGGATGGGCTTAAGAGAAAGATAATATTTCACAAATGTCTGCGTAGCAAATTCAATTCATTTACCTAGTAGTTCCCTCCATGTTAACCTACAGGTGTTCTCCCCTCCAAAAAAGGCATCTTTTAGGAAGAAACCACCTTCACACTACCTTTAGAAGATTGAACTTCCCAGGTAGGTTGTTTGAGAGAATCACCAAAAGCCATTTTTAATGAATTTTTAAATTACGCTTTCTCATTCTTATAATAGTGTAGCAGCCACCTTCCACCTACTATGTAACTTATAACAAATAATCAAGTCCTAAATTGAATAAATACTGTTATTTATCTGGTCTGGGCTAAACAGAAAGAAGAAATAAAATACAGTTACTAAGCATCAAGGATCACAGGACCTTCTACTCCAGTCTAGCAGAGGAAATTTACAAGATGCTAAGTAATTAATGCTAAGTGGCATGTTGCTAATATAATTACAATTGAGGTTTTCAGAGAACAGTAAATTCACCACAGGTCAAAGCATTTGTTGAACTGTATGTGGAGAAGAAATGGGAACTGTCTTTGGCTGCATCTTAAGTTACACCCTGGGAAGCTCATACTCATTTTTTAACAGGATTCTATGTTAAACTTTCTAAGAGTGGGGAAATAGTCTATCCAAAAAGTCTCCAGAAAAAAGTTACAAGGGATAAGCAGAGTCTGGTTGTAAAGAGGACACTTAATCTGTGTAGAAAAGTCTCTGAATGAGTGAGTTGGAGAGTGGGTGAGTTGAAAAATGTGCTGCTAGGCAGGTTTATGTAACCTTCCTTTTTTTCTTTCATGATTCAAAAGTATGATTTCGGCTCATGCCTGTAATCCCAGCACTTTGGGAGGCCAAGGCGGGTGGATCATGAGGTCAGGAGTTCGAGCACAGCCTGGCTAACATAGTGAAACCCTGTAGCTACTATATAGAAAAAATTAGCCAGGCATGGTGCTGGGCGCCTGTAATCCAAGCTACTCGGGAGGCTAAGGCAGGAGAATTGCTTGAACCCAGGAGGCAGAGGTTGCAGTGAGCCAAGATCACACCATGGCACTCCAGCCTGGGCGACAGTGGGAAATTCCGTCTCCAAAAAAAAAAAAAAAAAAAAAAAAAAAGGTATGATTTCTACATCCACCTATCTGACCTCACAGGGAAGCTTTGCTTTAGACTGATATGATCTTCACTAGAAGAAAAGACGAGGGGAAAACAGGAGCTTAAAAACATTAAAACGTGGTGGGGAGTGGTGGCTCATGTCTGTGAACCCAGCACTTTGGGAGGCAGAGGCAGGCAGATCCTTTGAGGTCAGGAGTTCGAGCCTGGCCAACATAGAGAAACCTCATCTCTACTGAAAATACAAAAATTAGCCAGGTGTGGTGGTGCACACCTGGAATCCCAGCTACTTGGGAGGCTGAGGCAGGAGAATCACTTGAATGAGGAGGTAGAGGTTGCAGTGAGCCAAGATCAAGCCACTACACTCCAGCCTGGGTGACAGTGAGACTCTATCTCAAAATAATAATAATAGTAATAATAATAATAATAAAAACATGGGCATTAAGTAGATATGGACTACTTACTTCATACTTTGGAGTAGATGAGCATTTAATCCATCAGTTAATGGATTCTCCTCTGTATATTCTAATAACAGGAAAAGCATTCAGTTACTATCCCTTCTTTCTCACTGTTCCATCAGAGTCCTTATTACCTGACATAAAACTGTCTCATGTTATCACCTATAGGCTAAAAAGCTTCGCAGTTCTCATTTGGCTTGAGGTTAATTTAGAGATTTATTAAACTGTGTTTCATTGAGTACCTACCATGGGTAGCTGGATGCCCAGACCTCGGGATATTCCAGTAGGTGAAATAATTGAGATGTGTATGTATTCGTACACATATGTATCTGGATTCTTCTCCTTTTGAGAGAGAAGCCTCCTCTCTCAATTAAATGTACTATCAGGGAGCATGGCGATGGCAGGAACTGCTGAGTAAAGTGCAGATAAGAATTTAAAAATCTTGGCCGGGCGCGGTGGCTCACGCTTGTAATCCCAGCACTTTGGGAGGCCGAGGCGGGCGGATCACGAGGTCAGGAGATCGAGACCACGGTGAAACCCCGTCTCTACTAAAAATACAAAAAAATTAGCCGGGCGTGGTGGCGGGCGCCTGTAGTCCCAGCTACTCGGAGAGGCTGAGGCAGGAGAATGGCGGGAACCCAGGAGGCGGAGCTTGCAGTGAGCCGAGATAGCGCCACTGCACTCCAGCCTGGGCGACAGAGCGAGACTCCGTCTCAAAAAAAAAAAAAAAAAAAAAAAAAAAAAAAAAAAAAAATTTAAAAATCTTATCTGCATGTCAGCTCTTTGTCTTCTCGTTTCCTGCACTGCCTAAGGTCCTCTTTGCCTAATCTTTTTCTGGAGGAAATTTTTAATATAGACTCCTTGATCCTTTTTGTTTTAAATCCTGAGATTGTAAGGTTTGGAAAAGTTAATGGCTCCCTTGTGATTCACCTATAATGGACATTCTGTAGAATCAAATGTATCCTCCTTTAAAAATATATAAATAGAAAGGGAAAGGTACATTGTCAGTCTTTGTTCTGCCTACAGAAATCCTTTCAAATCATGATTATACTCCTCATCTATTTGACAACGATAAAATATTCTACCTAATGGTTTTGAGCTCTCAGGCAAAACTAGATTTTTATTGCCAGAAAAAGTTCACAGTGGCTCTGGAGAACAATTTTACATTTTCACAACCAATATACAAATACTGTTTTGGGTACAAATTGAGGAAACATGATGTTTTCAGGGATCCTTTTCTGAACTTTCATGAAATATTAAAATGAAGATGACCAAATTGCAGTTTGATTATCCCTCATTGCCATTTAGAATGGGAGGATAATTAGTTTGGCATTAACCTTGAATGTGAAAGACCCTAGGAAAGTCCAGCTGCTGGGGGTACTGTTATTTTTCAGCGTATTCTTCTACAGCCACTTTCTGACATCTTATGTAAGGGAAACTGAAAATCTTAAATGATGACTCATATAAATAATCTTGGGGGAAGATGAGATAGAAAGAATTGTAGAGAATACATCACCTTCTCTAGGAAACTTACTTTTGAGTAGTATTAATCGATCATGAAAAATATAAAATATGGATGCAAGACCCAAATACATACATGGCATACTTCTTTCATTATTTTATTTTAAAAACACTATTTAAATGCTATAACTTAGTACTTTCTCTTTTACCGACAAAGAAAGTCACAAAGAATAATTGTTAAGTACACACTACATGTCAAGAAATGAAAGAAAATGTACATTTTCGGTTTCTAGTAGATCTGATACTAAAGTTTAGAAATATACCTAACACCAGCTGAGTCAACGCAAACATTTAACTCTTGGTTGATAACATTTTCCACCGGCATTACACAGGCCTGAGTGTCAGTATTATTTCCTTTTTCTTTTTCTTTCTTTCTTTCTTTTTTGTTTTTGAGACAAGTTCTCCATATGTTATCCAGGCTGGAGTGCAATGGCATCATCACAGCTCACTGTAGCCTCGACCTCCTGGGCTCAAGCGATCTTCCCAGCTTGGCATCCTGAGTACCTGGGACCACAGGCACACACCACCACACCCAGCTAATTTTTTATTATTTGTAGAGACGTGATCTCACTATGTTGGTATGCTGGTCTCAAACTCCTAAATTCAAGCAATCTGCCCACCTCAGCCTCCCAAAATACTGGGATTGTAGGCATGAGCAACCACGCCCAGCCTCTGAGTCAGTATTATTTCTTGTTAGCCATATTGCATCACTAAGGCAGAAAACTTTCAGACATGCGTGTATATATTTTAGTATTTCAATTTGTTGTTTTAAGTATTTGGTGCTTTATTTAATACATTTGGTACATATTATATACCAGTCACTTTTCTAACAGCTTTCCATGTGTTAA
This sequence comes from Symphalangus syndactylus, assembly GCF_028878055.3. Taxonomy (NCBI): domain Eukaryota; kingdom Metazoa; phylum Chordata; class Mammalia; order Primates; family Hylobatidae; genus Symphalangus; species Symphalangus syndactylus. The sequence continues at coordinate 28,052,123 of NC_072437.2, read as the reverse complement.
CTCTTCATAATATTTAACTACATAGGTATTATTGTCTCCACTTTGCAGGTGAGGAAACTGAGATATGGAGAAGTTAAATAATTTTTCTGAGGTCACACATCAAGGCTCCAGGGCCTGTGCTCAAAGCATCTCACTGCTCTATCTCTCAACTGGATAAAACTAATTGTGAAGTAGGATTAATATTTTATCCCATGAATTTGACGACTGACTTTCAAACCTAAGCATGTATACATGCATACAGGCAAATTAAAACTCAGGTGCTGCCGACAGATGGATAGTCATTCTACAAAGGGGGACACTAATATCTCTATATCTAGATTCAAGAAACAGATACTTTTTTAAATGTCTTATCAAAAGCAGATGAAGTGAGAAGAAGAATGCAATAGACATTTATCTATGTACTCTGATTAGAACATACTTAAACCAAGGTGATAACAAAAATCATTACTTGTATTTCTTTGCAAAAAATCTGGAATAGGAAAAATGGCAGGAGAATACAGACAAAATTCTTGATTTTCAAATAGGGAAATGGGAATACACTCTGTATAGACAAACAGATTTAGTGCCAATCCCTTCCAAGAACCTCAAATGGATTATTTAAAACTGTGAAAGAAAAGTGATGCATGTTCTCTGTTAATGTCTTTGGTTTACGTCTCTGAGGACAGAAATGTACTTTCTTTGCCTTTTTGAAAAGGCAAAGGGATTGAAAGGACTCAGCTGTTAAACTAACAAATTATCAAGCAATGTGAATGGCATGGCACAGTCTACATAGGGTGATTTCACATTGTTCCATATGTGACTGAGCATTCGTTTATTCACTCATTTGACAGATAGCTATTGAGCTTCTTCCTTGCCAGGCCTTACACTTTCTGATTGCTGGGATGGGAATTCGATGAGGAAGGCCTTGCTTGCTACCAGGTATAGGAGATGTAGGAATAGGTAAATCTAGGTATAGATTTACAATCTTTAGCTTACAGATTCTGTCACAGCCCAGTGGCAGAGACACTTCTCCTTTATTGTCCAAATCATAACATTTGGAGGTTGATCATCTTCTTTAATGCAAATATACAATGAGGTACCTTTTTTTTTCTTGGCCAGATATTTTTCATTATCACTGCTATCATCACTAATATCAGCCTTATGGAAAAATCACAGTATAAGAAATAGCAACAATAGAAGTATACTCTCTGCATGATTAAAAAAATGAAAACAAAATCACAGAAAGAGTTATATACAAATGTGGAGAAGAGCAAACAACTGTTTGGGAATCTATATTTCAGTAAGAATTTATCAGTGCCTAGTGAGCATCTAGCTTTAGCATAGTATCCATCTCGTAACTGGTAGACATAAATACTTAGTAAAAGAGTGAGTGAATGAAGAAACATAGGTGTTTGTAAGGCAACATTGTTGGAATACTGCTGCTCCTATATTTCAACTCAGTGAGGTTTTGTAAATTCAAAAACTTGGATTTTGAACTCGGGCTGCTTGGATTTGAATCCTGGATTTACTACCTGCTATGCTGCAATTGCTTCATGGGGAAAAGAAGAAATGGCAATCCTGAAGGATGGATCCCTACCTTTTTTTGTTGCTGTTGTCTTCATGCATTTCATGTGTGTTGGGCCTTCTAATTACAAACTAGATATCAGATAGTCAGCTTACATCATCCAGTTGGTTTCTGAACAGATTATAATGTAATGAAAAATACCTATTAACCTGCTTCTCTAATAACTTAATATCTGGTTTCCTGATACCATATTAATGCAAATCCTACAACTATAACTAAATGAGAGAACTATTTAGAGTGAGTAGATAAGTAAGTTACTGGTTAGAGGTAAGTTTTAAAACAATATCTTCAAAATAAGGCATCATTTTTCCTTATATCTTAAGTACCAACAGATGAATAGTTATTGAACAAGGAAAACTAGCTAATTCCTCCTTTGATAGACTTTCTTTTAAGACGAGTAGATCTGCTGATTTCTATATCAGGATAACCTGGAGATCATTTTCAACCAATCTTCACATACTTTTCTCCACGATCAATAAGTATTTCTTGACTGAAAGAGTGAAGGCTGGCCGGGTGCCGTGGTGGCTCACGCCTGTAATCCCAGCACTTTGGGAGGCCAAGGCAGGCAAATCACCTGAGGTCAGGAGCTCGAGACCAGCCTGGCCAACATGGTGAAACCCTGTCTCTACAAAAATACAAAAAAAAAAAAAAAAAAAAAAAAAAACAGTCATGATGGCGGGTGCCTCTAATCCCAGCTGCTCACGAGGCTGAGGCGGGAGAATCACTTGAACCCAGGAGGTGGAGGTTGGAGTGAGCTGAGATCATGCCACTGCACTCCAGCCTGGATGACAGAGCGAGACCGTCTCAAAAAAAAAAAAAAAAAAAAAAAAAAAAAAGTGAAAAAGTTACATTAGCATATTTTTTGGACAAGACTTTTGACAAGATATTTAACTTTTTGCTATTTCAATTTTTCGATCTGTAAAATAAAAGGATAATCATAGAGTTAAGAGGGACAGCTAGATCAATACATAGATTGATGGAAATATAGAGATACATATAACTTAATACAGAGCCCAACATATATAAGCACCCAGTAAATATTACCTATTATTAGCTATTATTAGATTAGATCATAGGAAGTCAAGTTCCATTTTACTTTGTATTTGTCAAGTCAAATTTAAAATAGGTCTTGTTCCAAGCAGCTTATTTTAAGGGGAATATCAATGAAATGGAATGTAGAATGAGTGCTGGGACAATGGACTCCATTTGAATCTAGTTCTTATCACAACATGTGCTGACTTTCAATGAAAATTTGTATGTGGGTAGATGGAAAGAAGACACATAGGCACTAAGGATTTAAGCGGTTCAAAGTCTATCATGTGAAAGACCGAAGAAAGATGGTTTTTGATAGCTCAGATATACAGGTAAGGAGGACAATCATATGTTCACATATTCCCGGGCAGTCATCTTTTATGTCTGTGTAATCATCAATTAGTTTTTAACTTACAAAAGTATTCTTGTTTGGACAAGAAATTATATGGTTTGCCCACATCTAGGTTAAATATGCTGTAGTGCAGTAGAGGCACATTTAAGTTAACCATAGGACAGTGCACAAAGTATTTGAGGTGTCCAGTGATGAAGTCTGCCCTTTGAAGTTATGAGTTGATGTGATGGGAAATATTCAATTTAATACAAAATGATGATTCAATGTAAGGAATGATTCATTCACTGGACTGGAAGATCAACTAGATGTACATCATTACATCTATAATATGTAATAAATCCCAAATCTTAGTTTCTTTTGTGATCTACCTGCTACTTCTCTGTAAACAAAACAAAAACAAAAAAACTATGAATTTGTATTCCTATTTAAGCCAACTGTCAATCCTCTAAATGACTCATTTTACAAACAAATCAAACTCCAGCAGGACCTAAAAATATTAGAGATTTGTACTGATATTTTGGCATTTCTTTAATTTTTTATACTTCTTGAATGAATATATACTTCATCTTTTAAAACAGGCAATATAATATTTTCTACTTCTTTTTTATTCCCTAATATTTTCAGGAGGACTTTCCACACTGTATTTATTGTACCTTCTCAGACAGAATGTCTTAGAAATCTATGATGTGATCTGGCTTAATTATTAAGCCATGTCTTCCATTCTTATGAGTACAGACTGCTTTAAAATTTGAAATATCTGTATTATAAAGTCTTATTTGGATATGACATCTGAATACAATGTGTACTTTCATATGACTGTTATCTGCAATATATTTGTTTTTTGTTCTTCACAATTTGCTTTGGGAGCAAAAATAACTGGATATAAAATTGCAATAAGGAAAATTATTCATATGCCAGCTGCTTAGTGAGTGCTTATGATGCTGAGGCACCATCAGCTAAGCTCTGGGGGTGGTGCAGCAGTAAACAATGCCAGGTCCTTGCTTGCATGCAGCTTACATTCCATGGATTGCAGAAGATTTGGAAAGGGCATTGCCCCACATCCCTAAGCAGATCTTCACCCAATAGGTTGAATTTTCCTTCCTTGTATTCCTGCAGCATGGAAACACCCCCATCATTACTATCTCTCTAACAGGCAGTGGGCACATCCCTTGGGGGCAGACATGGCAAAATGATGGTGGAGGTAAAAAGGTTTAATGCCTGTTGCAGTAGGAAGATCCCTCAGTCAGCTGGATGCACTCCTTTTGGGGCCAATAATGCCTTACCCTTTAGAATAGCGTTCCATTTTCACTGCCTTCATCACCGCTGCCCTGTGTGGCTTCAGACTTCTAAACCTCATTTCCTTTGACATTATGGGCATGTGCGCCATCTTTCTGGGCCCTGCTATACACAGTGGGACTTACCAGTATCCCACTGTCACCTCCCTGCAACTTCTAGGGACAGTGTCACCTCCCTGCAACCCTGGGTGCCACCTGCCAGCATCCTATTTTCCTTCCAAATACAACTCAAATTCTGCCTTCCTTATAAGGCTTATTTGGTCTCCTCGGTGATATTCTTTTCTCTCTTTGGAGCCACTCCTGTGGCACTTGGAGTATTTTTTTTCTAGTATCACTTACGGCATTGTATATTTTATTACAATTTTCAGTGAGCTTGTCTG